>NC_064929.1:173088114-173722627 GCF_023897955.1 Schistocerca gregaria
CAGACCATGCTCGCTTGCCCACGTAAGAAGCAAAACACACAACCAACTACGACACTCACTTTATCCCTGAAGAAAAGTGGTAGAGATACTTAAAAGCTTGAGAGTTTTATCTGAAATGACACAGTTGTATTCAGAGAAGACTTTTTTCATGAATGTAGGAAGCCACCCTGTAAATGCTTGATAGGGTAACTAGTAGGTAACAACATATCCAGTTTAATGTAATTTATGTAATTAGGGAAAAGGGGTGTGATGGTGTGACCTGAAGCCTTGTTAAGTAACTGCTGAGGTCTGGTAACTTGAAAATATACAGGAGATGATGTGGAATGGTTTTCCGGGGGATGGTAATATGAAGGGCTCATCAGTTTGTCAGAAGGAACTGATATGTCAGAACCACAAGAAAGGTTGTGTTTAAAGAACACAGACATTATCTTTAGAATATCAGTAAGTGTAGCTAATGGATCAGACACTAGTAAAATTCAAAGCAGAAATGTATAATGTTGTTTACTTGTTGCAAGTGTGACTAAAATACCTATTTTCAGTGGGAGAGATTAAAGCATTGTAAGGTGTATGATGTCTGCTCTCTTCTTCAAAATTTAGACCTTGTATGACCCAAGATAAGCCAAGAAAGGTGACTAAAAGTGCCTCCACATGTTCCTGTCGGTTCACATCAGGCAAATTTGGTGCCGCGACATAAATGTAAATTCACTATTGTGATCCTAATACGAATGTAGCACTGTTAAAGTCTTGTGATACCATCAGTTATCCTGCTAGATGAGGTCACTAAGTGTGAAGACATGCTGGAGATGCACAATAATGTTCTCAGCTGTCAGGGTGCCTTTGATTACTAGCAGTTGCCCTGGAAGTCCATATGAATGTCCCCTCTGAACGGTGTGGACCAAAACACTCAAGCTTGCACCAGTCTTCTACTGTCATCAGTTCTGCCACAGATTGCACCTACCCTGATTTACAGACTGACCTACACATTCTGTGATGTAGGGATATCCAACACCGTGTTGTCTAATTGTTGTTTCACTGTATGCCAACCACTTTCCATAAATGCTCACACAACACTAATGGCTACCCAGCTTCACCATTTCAGAGGTGCTCAGTCGCTGGACCCTAATAATCTGCCATTTCACGAAGTTGCTTAGGTCAATGTATTTTGTCATTTGCAGTCTGTATTGTTGCTAGTTGTAGATCGACAATGATAGTTATGGAAGAGGGTCCTGTACTCAGTGTGCAGTGCTTGCAAAAGTGCGAAGAGAGTGCAGAGATTTTCTTCAAAATAGAAGCTTCAAATTTGAAGATGTCTTTACAATGGGATGTTAAGGACTGGTAATCTTAAATTTTTGGCAGACTTGTAAGATTTGAAGATCAGTGCCAGGACAGAAGTTTTGTAAAGCAATAAGACACATAAAAAACAATTTTTAATGTCCTCTTAAAATTAGATGATTTCTGGGCACTAACAAGTATCAAGCAAGTATTATTTAGCAACAAAATCATTGAAAGATTGGTTCAGATCTCGGCACCCTGTTTTTTAAATATCATATTTATTGAAAAAAAGAAAATGGAAATTAACAGATATTGAATCATACAAGGTGTAAAACTTTGCTTCTGCCTTTTTTCCCCCAATATTTCAGGCTTTAATGAAAGAAATTGTTTATACATGACCTAACAGGTGATAGTCAGAGGGAGCAATGTCTGGAGAATACGGTGGGTAGGTAGGACTTCCCATTTTAACATTTCCAAGTTTTTGACCTCCTTTGAAACAAGGGGTCAAGCATTGTTGTGCTGCAAAGTCACTTTGTGCTTATCCATGTATTGCAGCAGTTTCTCTTGTAATGTTCTGCTCAGATACATTAATTGCATTCAATAATGAGCACCTGTGATTGTTTCACTTGGTTTTAACACCTCATACTACAAGACGCCGAGCTGGTCCCAACAAATGTTGAATGTGATTTTGGAGTTGCGAATATTTGGTTTAGCCATCGACATGGAAGCATTGCCGGGATATTCCCATGATTTTTTGCATTTAGGGTTATTGCAATGAACCCGTTTTTTGTACCCAGTCACAATGTGATGCAGAAATCCCTTCCATTTTTGGCTCTGAATCAACTTCTCACAAACACACAAATGCCATTCAATGTCTCTTGGTTTCAGCTCACACGGGACCCAAGTTCCTTCGTTCTGAATCATGCCCATAGCCTTGAGACGTTTTGAAATGGCTTTCTTTGCCACACCCCACTAATGGTGCCAATTCTTCTTGAGTTTGACGTGAGTCCTCACTCGGCAATGTCTCCAATTCTGCATCTTCGAAAACATTCCCTCTACCACCCTTCTGCCGGTATACAACGTTAAAAATCACCGTTCTTGAAGTGCTGAAAGCACTCGGGACACTTTCACTAATAGTGTCCTTACCATATGTACTTGAGAGCATTTGATGAGGCTCAGCTTCTGTTTCCTTCATATTGAAGCAAATGAAGAGAATTAGGCTCATAAACTGACATTTTCAATCAAGAACAACCTTACGATGCAGACACAAATCGACTGTTTGAAAGAAGTTATGTTGACTTAGGTCCAAGCAACTTGCCTGACATATGCAATCTGTTTCTTTCAATCACTACTTACCATTGTCGCCACCTAATGGCAAACTTTTTATATTTGGTTAGTGTTAGTGTGAAAATGAATAAAAATTGATACACATGCAAAATACATTGTTGTTAAATGATAAAAAAATTATATACTCCATGACCATAACCCACCAAGATACATGGTGAACTCCAGAAGTAGTTTCTTTACTTAAACGTCCACACTATATAAATGTCTCCATGCACTGGCAGAGAACAACTGTGGGCAGGTAGATGTGACACACTCCAAAGGTGGGTAAACTTTGAGTTTCTACTGTCTGGAAGTACTTCAAATTGATCAGCCAAGATGACTAAAGAAGCTAAGATTGGGTGTTGTAAATCGAGGGACAATCTTGTCAAATGGAAATTTTCCAGTGGAATGGCACTGTAAAATGTGGAGGACAACAAACAATGGATCACCTGTGCCACTGCCCATGCTGCCCTGAGTTGTAGTGATAGATAGCTGATGAAGACTAAAGGCAATGCAGTTGCTGTGGCCCAGTTCTGGGCCAAGATCATGTAGTCGATTAAGTAAACAATATAAATTGTGGTATAACATAATATGGTAGAATTTTGTATGGCTCTGGCTTTGTTTTTTTTTTTTCCAACTGACCTTTCACATTTGTGTAACAAAATTTAATTTGTGAGTACTTGGATTTTCATGCAGATAGCAATTAAAAATAAATAGATAAATTTTTATTAACAAATTTGAGTCCATATTATGTTAACATTTCTGTTAGTTAATGAGAAATTCAGAAAAGTAAGAATCAATCTTATGCTTCTAGTGAGATTCAAAAAATCATTAAGATTATAGTCTGCTTACGTTATGCACTTAACTGCCAACAAATTTGTGAATAAAACATAAATGTCTCATATTTAAGAATGCTTGGAAAGCATCTAGTCTTCAAATGAGATTGTTTAAAAATTGTATTGTACCCCTTAAGGATACGGATGGAGGTTCAGATCTCATTTGGCTGTCTTGCTGTAGGTATGCATTGATGATTCCTTCAAGGCAACAGCAAGTAATTGTAAGACTTGCCATGGAACTGACTGTTAATAATCAGGGGGCTGCTCATCATAAAAAAAGCTGGAAATGGTGATTTTGATGCACCAATCAATTTTTAGTACATGTCTGCAAGTGTGTCTCCCTCATGCTGTGTTGAGTACTTGCGTGTGTCATTATGGTTGAGTAAGGTGAGCACATGTGTTTACTGACTAAAACACACACACACAAACAAACAGAAAAGTTCATGGAAAACATGCACAGGACTGTTAGTGTGAGAGATTGACTGGAAGGATTTTTGTAAAATCTCCAGCAAAGTGTACAATGCGAAACTTAGTGGCAGAATGTTACCAAACAGGTGCATAAAAACTGTAATCCCACATCAGTCTTACTATACTTATTTTCTGTGCCAGATTTGTTTTGCCCAGACTGTAGATCTCATTCTGTATTGGTTGTTTAATCCCTAACCTCTCTCTTTTCCGTATCTCTGTTCATCCTTAGTTGTTCCTAGACACAACTGATATTCTGTTGCAAGTTGCGATTGGTATGATGGAAGTAACTGTTAACTTGCTCAGAGAAGGATTAAGAGAATGAAGCTGTGATGTGTAGGTTTTCTTGATGCATCAGAATTGATACATCCCATGTTACCCAATCATATTTTAGAGCTTGTATGTATTTGTAGTTCACTAGAATTCACCAATTTCTTCAGTTCTGTATGTCATAGAAAATATATATGTGACAGGTTGGTCAGTAAGAGAGTTAATTAATTATCAACCAGAGTTTTCTTAAGTTTGTTTAAGCTTTAGAAAACTTCATACACACAAAATTACTTTTCTGTGAGGTCAACTGACTTAGAAACAAATTTTTCCCTGTGGTTAGACAGTGTCTTGATCTGTTTCTGTAAAATGAATGTGGTTGTGGCAGCAGCCAGTTGTCAATGAAAGCTTTGACAGCACCATTGTCAAATGTGTGCACTCGGACTGCTTTTTTTTAAGTGGTCCAAACAAATGAAAATGTGGGGCGTTAAGTCCAGACTGTAGAGCATGTTCTACTGTGGTCCACAACAGTTTCTGAAATTTTTTGTTTAGTTTGGTCAGCTGTGTTCGGTCAAGCATTGTCATGATGTTTTGTTTGGTCTAGTAGCAATTTGACCAACATTTATTCAGTGGTTGTCTTCAGTAAGCTGGCTAACAGTGTGGATGTTATGTCATGCTAGTCCTTGTGTGAAGTTGGTGAGCTGCCTTCTCATTTGCTTCTTGTCCTGATACAAATGTTTGTGTCTTGAGTCTTTCTCAGGGTGTTGTCTCTGAACTGTCCTGCAAGTCTTTCCAAAAAGTTGAGCAGTTTTACAACCGTTATTGTGACAAATTTTATTATAATGTGTTGTGCAACAGAGGACACTACCTTTCACTCTGATGTTACTGTTTCTTCAGTCAATCTAGCTGTGGAGAAGAGCCATTGGAAACCAAAGCAACGAGGAGAGATCGTACCACTGTCTGTTTACAAAAAGGCACACAAAACAAAAATTTCAATTTATATTTGATCCACCCTTGCACTTACTTTCTGATGGTAAAATTCTGAGTATCACTGATAGAAGCACTTGAAGAAGAAGAATAAGAAGAAGAAGAAGAAGAAGAAGATCACACACTTCCAGGACTTCTGTATTCTTTCTTTAGGAGGGCAGTTAGAGTGGACAAAGTTGAAGTGAGGGCAGTGTCTGAGGCCAGGTTGTGAACAACCTAGCTGTTGAGAAAAAGATGAAACAAAGGTTAGCAAGAAAGCAGGTAAAAGAGTGAGTAGAATTAGTAGCAGTTTTGGATTTTCACACTTTCGCTTCAATATGATGCTGCTGTAGTGCCTACCTTTGACTTCCTCCAACATCTTTCTTCTCTGCCTCCTATCATGCTTACAATAGGTGGGTCTGAGCAAGCTGCCACTCCTTTCCAGCCTTCCCAAACTAATGCCACTTTCGTCCCTAATGAAGGAACTCGTATGTTCCCCACACTTGTAATAGTTTTATATTCTTTTAAGTTTATCCATCACTAGTACTTAGTATTTTGCCAGCTGAAGCTGTTTTGGTGATTTTCTGAATTGAATTTTCCTTTCGGTACATAGTGTATATGCATTAATTTTGATGTTGGTTTTCATCAGTATCCATCTGATTAAATCACATATCACTCTTATTCATTTTACAATAAAGTATTGACTCCGTGTTTATTAAACAGATGATAAGGCAAATTTACTTACGTGGCTCCATTTCTGTTCTACAGGTATTTCAAAAATTCCATTAACATCATATGACAGTTCGTACCACAGATAATTTTTTTGATCTTCTTGTTTCTCTACATGTCTATCTTGATGATAGTCAAATGGATGAACTATGGACCGACGTTTGGTAAGTGAGAATTAAATTTTTGGCATTTTGAAATTCTAGTATAGTAGACAGCATTTGTGATTACAGTGGAGGTTTTGTTAAAGTTGTCTTGGTTCTTTTTTTCAGGTTTCACAGCAGGCCCTGCGTGTGCTCCATCAATTTTAATCACTTTCATCAATATGGTATTGTTCAAAGGTACTGTTCCTCCAAAAGATTGTGATGAGTTCATGTATAGTGGACAGGTGAGCAAGAGTGGAAAATGTTTCACTGAATTTGTTTGGTTTCACTCTACATTGTCATCAGTCTTACATCAAATAGAATTAATGTGTTTTCAAACAGCTTATTCTGGAAAGTAATTTCACCAGTTTCGCATTTTTCCATTACTTTTAGTATATGCAATTTTTTCTTTCTTCTGTATTGCAGAAAGGCTTGCAGAGGTTCTTTGTTGTTCTTTCTCTACTGTTTGTTCCTTTGACGCTTCTTGCAAAACCCATTGTTTTGTTAATGAAGCACTGTAAAGCCCACCAACCAGTGAGTAATAATCTGTACCCTCTGCAATGTTTTGAGTCATTTGACACATTTGAGATCAAATATTTCGCAGGAGATGATACTGTGTTCAGTCAATAAGGGCATCCACATCATGGAGTACGTGCTAGGCTCTCTCTCACACTGTCTCGTATCTGCGAATTTGGGCACTGTCACTGATGCAGGCCTGTAAGTATAAGTGGCTATCTTCTACTTGTTTTTCAAAAAAATTATTTCGCTATGGCAATATATTTTAAATATAGAGTAGGGGAAATTGTATTTCATAGAGGTGCCACTGAAAGTAAAAAACTTCGGTGGCACTGAGTCTAATAAGTGGTCCTTCATGTCACATTGTCACCTATGAAATTAAATTTGAAAACTGTCTACAGAAGAGAGTGCAGTGTATATTGGTGAGCGAGCACCTTGCTTATTTCACCAGATGATAGCATTAATTTGGCGTTTTTGTACGTTAAGAGGGGACTGAAAGTCAGTGTTGGGACGTAAGTTCCTTAAGCAGAACAATACATCACTTCACAGTTCTACATGTTGAGCTTTTCCACAAAGCCCCCAAGCTGATAAGCACAGAAACAATTTTTCCCTTCTTTCTAAAAATTCCATATTTATTATAGAATAGAAGTTTGTCTCTTAACCTACAGTTTCAAGCTATTGACTTAATGTACAGGGGATGTTATAACACAAAAACTGGTTTATACTTTTCTTTATAAGATCAGTAATATATAGTACTCAATAATTAATTAATCAATTAATTTTTAAAAGTTAGTTACTTTTGAAGAAAAATTATTAAGCCCTAAGTACTTATCAAATTTTCAGATTGTCATTTATGAATTCTTATGCTGAGTAGTTCTCATCCTTTAACTTAGTTATAAATTTTCATGGAGTTAGAGCATACAGTTTTAAATGATGTGTGGGCATAAAATTATAACCACAGTCTCGTGTTCATAGTTTAATTCCTGTCATGCAGCTGTAATAACATGTCTTTAACAAGACTCACCCGCGTACAAATGACAGCCCTGCCAATGCACTGGCCTTCAAAGACAAACTTGTGGAAGAAATGAAGTTAGGTGATTTTGAACTAGATCTGTCCTGCCTGAATATTGTCTAATACAGTACTGTGATATGTATATCAAGAATGGAACATGTCATTTTGAACTACTGAGAGCTCAGCTTGCTGCAGTTAGGTGTTTTCACAGTTAAAAATTAAATATTTGTTTCTGACAGTTTTTATATTTTAGGTAATTTTGATACAGGGGCCCAAGTCACCCCATATAAATCGCATAAGACACATGCTTACTGAACCACAAATGACAGTAATGTAATGTGAGAGCAAAAACTATAATATGAAAACTTAGGCATAATTGTTGTGCTTTGTTCAGTATTTGTTGTGCTTTGATCAGTATTATCTATCATATTTAATAATTTCATAAAATCTGTACAACATGGGATGAATAGTATGAACAGTTCATTGTACCTTTTTTTTGTTGTAGAGATGCTGTGCATTGTTCTCAATAAGTTATTGCCATTTCTCTTCGGGTATTTTATGTCCTGTACATTGATTACTCCATAAGTTTTCAGAGCTGTCTGAGGTGCTGTGGAGTATGGTGATGAAGAATGGACAGGTAGTGGAGAGCTGGACTTGAGGCCTTGCCCTATGGCTGGTATTTGCCTTCTGGGCAGTGCTTCTGGAGGGACTATCTGCATTCCTCCACACATTGCGGCTACACTGGTGAGTGCCCTGTCATTAGTGTAAATGTTCTACAAACGAGCAGTTAGTAGCCATGGCTATACAGCATGTTGTGGTTGGCAGGAGAGCCAACCGTTAAAGGAGGCCGAAATGCACGCGTTTTAGCTCACGCAGGCTGGCGTGAGGTCTGGAACATGACAAGGGAATTAGAATTGAGAAAAACGGACGTAGCTGGTGGAATACTTAAATTTAATCCATTAACGGAGAACGTCGCTCTTTATGGTACATGATTCACAATATCAATATTACGGATACTGGCGCCTTGCTAGGTCGTAGCAAATAACGTAGCTGAAGGCTATGATATCTATCGTCTCGGCAAATGAGAGCGTAGAAGTCAGTGAACCATCGCTAGCAACGTCGGCTGTACAACTGGGGCGAGTGCTAGGAAGTGTCTCTAGACGTGCCGTGTGGCGGCGCTCGGTCTGCAATCACTGATAGTGGCGGCATGCGGGTCCGAAGTATACTACCGGACCCCGGCCAATTTAAAGGCTACCACCTAGCAAGTGCGGTGTCTGGCGGTGACACCACATTCCTCCCCCGCAAATCGGCGTACGGTTGTGGCATAAGGCTTCCGCCCGCCGTGGGGAGGACTGCATGTTGACGTATGCGACGAGGTGGCAAGGCTGTGCCACCCGCACCCTGCCATTCGGACCGCGGGGAGCGAGGAAACGCCTGAAAACCTGCTCCAGGATGCACGCCAACATGCGGTGTATGCGCCCGTAGAGACACAGGAGGGGCCGAAGGATCGACCTCCATCGGGCTGGGGCACCCGACGGGCGAAGACGACATATGGTACGGAGCGGGCAAGAGTTCCATGTCGGAGGACAACTGGTCCCGGGAAGTGGTCGGCGGCGCATGACCCAGGAAGGCGCCCAGCGGTTGCAGCGACGCGTCCACTGCGGTTGTCGCCGGCGGGAGAACAGGAGGCGGCGGTGGCGGAGGCGCGTCGCCGTGGGGCAAAATGGAAGGCAGCATCGGTAACACCTGGGGCTGAGGCGAGCCAGTAGATGGGTCCCCGGGGCGCTGACCGGACGGCACCGTCGCCGAAAGCAGACGGCGAGCGGCAGATACCGTGCGACGACAGAGGCGCAGCTGATTGAGATGCCGACGCACCTCACCAGAGGCCCCCAAAACCAGATATATAGCGCGTCCGAGGCAGCGAAGAATGCTCCCTTCGAGCCAACGCCGTGAACCTCGATATTGGCGATAGTAGATAACGTCGCCGGGAGCAAAAGCAGGTGTCTGCTGCTGCACAGGAACCTGATGCGGCGGATGTAGCCAAGACATCAAGGTTCGATGACGACGACCGTGGAGCAACTCAGCTTGAGAGCGACCATCTCGGAGCTGAGAGCAATACGAGGACCAAAAGAGCAATAACGCGTCCTCCCGAGAATGCGACGCTTTCAACTTCAACATCTGTGACTTGAAAGTCTTGACCAATCTTTCAGCGGCACCGTTTGTCTGTGGCGAAAACGGCGCGGACGTCAGATGTTGAATACCATTAGCCTTGCAGAATGACTGAAATTCTGCAGACATGAATTGTGGGCCATTGTCGGGAACAATTGTCTGTGGAAGATCTTCAATGCAAAAGATAGCGGATAACACTTGGATGGTGGCAGATGACGTCGTCGAAGACATCCGGACAACAAAAGGAAGATTACTGAATAAATCTACCACAACCAACCATCGAGCGTTCCAGAATGGACCAGCAAAATCGATGTGTAAGCGTTGCCAAGGGGATGTGGCTTTTGGCCATGCAAAGAGCTCCCGCGGTGGTGCTGATTGTTGTTTGGCACACACCCTGCAAGAAGAGCACATATTCGTAATCGCGGCATCGATTCCGAACCAAGTACAGTGCTGACGAGCAAGTTGTTTCGTTCTCACTATACCCCGATGTCCTTGGTGGAGAAGCTGTAAGACAGAGGACTGTAACGAACGTGGTACCACGACCCTGGACTGATCATTATCAGAACGCAACAGCAAAACACCACGTCGTACAAAAAGTCTCTCCTTGTGAGCAAAAAATCGGCGAACCAACGGGTCCCCGATCCGTGACTTTGACAAGTGCCAATGCGTAGCAACAAAACGCAGAACGGTAGGAAAGACAGGGTCGGCAGCTGTGGCTGTAGCTACACGACGAAAATCAATCGGAAACGATTCGACCACGTCATCGGTTTCCGCATCAATGAACATGCAAGCAAGTTCGGAGGAATCGAATGCCCTATCCTCAGACAAGGCAAGCGGGATAACGCATCGGCGTTTCCGTGTTTAGCAGTGGACCGATACAAGATATCGTTGCGGTACTGCGAGAGGAAAAGTTTGTAGATATTGCTGAAACAATGCAGGAGCGGATGCACACCCGAATGGCAGTCGTTTGAATCGATACAAACCAAGATGCGTGTTAACCACCAAAACGCGCTGGGATTCTTCGTCCACCGGTATTTGCAAGTACGCATCTACTAGGTCCAACTTCGAAAAATATTTATCCGGGCACAGTTTGTCAAAAAGATCTTCCGCGCGTGGTACAGGAATGGTTGCAATCACTAGTTGTGGTTTCACTGTTGCCTTGAAGTCCACAGAGTCTCAATTTGCCGGAAGGTTTTGGCAAAATTACTAAGGATGATGGCCAGAGAGAAGCCAGCACACGTTCAATTACACCTTGTGATTCCAAATCGTGTAATGTTTTTGTGACCTCATCACGCAAATGCGAACATTGCGTGCTCTGAAAAATTTCGGTTGCGCGTTTACTTTCAGTTCCAAATGTGCTTCATAGTTCTTAGCGCAACCGAGGCCCTGTGCAAAAATGTCTGCAAAGTCTTCAAATAGACGAGAAACACTGTCTGAAGGCACTGTCTGGTTCACTGATAGGACCTGATTTACTATAGACAAATTAAACAACTGAAATAAATCGAAACCAAAGTAGTTCACTGCAGAACAACGAAGGACGTAAAATTACAACAGTTTTGTTTGTTCTTTGTATGTTGCAAGAAGGCTGCACTGCCCTAACACAGGGATACGTTGCCCTGAATAGCTTGTTAACTGAACATTTGCGGCACGCAACGGAGGTGTGCGCAGCAGTTTGTGTCTTGATTGATCAGTGAAACTGCAGCTCCTGTATCGAGCTGGAATGGTATTACTTTGCCGTCAACGTCCAAGTCTACAAAAAGTTTATAGTCCTGCTGACGACAAGAGCGTCTGTCCCGTGCAATGTGAACTGACACTGGCACATAATCACTTGCGACTTGACGGGAGTTACGGCGATGTCGACGCACACTATTTTTGGGACGAACCCAGTCACTGTGAGAGTGGCGCTGCGCGGAGTGGAATGAACTACATGAATTTCCATGGGCGAAGTTTCGCGAGCCTGAGTATCCTTGGTTAGATTCCGATTCCGGCGCGAAGCAAAGGGCCTGGAACGGTTTGAGCTTCCGGTCTGAGCTTTTTCTGGCAAACAATCTGAACATGTCCTTTTTATCGCAATGAAAGCAAATAGCTTGGCGTGAGGGGCAATTCACACGCGAATGTTTAGTAGCACACCGCGGGCATGATTTGATCACTGCATTTGCTTGCCGGCGCGGCACACGTGGCTGAGAGCCTGGCGGCAGCGGCGCGGCCGGGCGCGAGGGCTGTTTACTGCTCCGTGCAGCTCGCTCGGCGGGCCGGTGAACCTGACACACTGCTGGCGAAGTTTCGAATGATTCCTGAGCAGTCAAGTGAGTCCTGCCGATCCAATATGTCCATCAGTTGTTGAAGGGAGGGATTGACTAGTTACAAAATCTGTTCCCTTGTACGAACATCGGAAACGTTCTGTGCAATTGTATCTGAATAAGGGAGTCCACATTGACACTTAAAAGCACAATCCCGAGTAAGGCCTTGCAAGGTTGCAACCCACTCCCGCTTAGTCTGACCTGCCGTACGTTTTGTACGAAAGAAGGTATACCGTTTGGCAACTACATTGACTGATTCTTTTAAATATGCATCTAATGCAGATAAAATTTCTTCATAGGATAGAGTTGCTCCGTCGCATCGGGGAAATAATTTGACTATCAAACGGTACGTGGTCACGCCGACAGAAGACATTAAATAAGGCTGCCGCTCGTTACCTTGAATTCTGTAGGCGACGAGATGGAATCCAAATTGGCGTGACCACTCCGTCCAGCTTTCCAGTGCAGCATCAAAAGGTCAAAAAGTTGGAGCAGCAGCGTGTTGTGGCTGCATTGGCGGTGAAGCGGCTGCTGCCGCATCGTTTTGCATCGTTTTGCATCGTTTTGCATCGTTTTGCATCGTTTTGCATCGTTTTGCATCGTTTTGCATCGTTTTGCATCGTTTTGCATCGTTTTGCATCGTTTTGCATCGTTTTGCATCGTTTTGCATCGTTTTGCATCGTTTTGCATCGATTTGCATCGTTTTGCATCGTTTTGCATCGTTTTGCATCGATTTGCATCGATTTGCATCGTATTGCATCGTATTGCATCGTATTGCATCGTATTGCATCGCACGTTGAACCTGGACGAACTGTCCAAGGGCATCCAGAAAGGCCTGCGTCTGCTGATTCTGTAAGCGATAAAATTCGGACAGTATATCTGGAGATAGTGGCGAAGCCATTACTCAAGTAAATCAGGGCAATTTAGAAGAGAATGCGGTATTGCCTCGTCGCCAATGTTGTGGTTGGCAGGAGAGCCAACCGTATGGTTAAAGGAGGCCGAAATGCACGCGTTTTAGCTCACGCAGGCAGGCGTATTTCTAATATATGAACTGACATTGCCTGCAATTTACACTCCTTACGTGGAAGTATTTGCAATGATGGATTAAAAATTCCCATGACAGCAATAAAGATCTGATTACATGTTTAGAAACATTGTTACTAATCAGCCTGTTTGTCACTTACTGTTTAGAAAGGTAGGATAGATTGTTCTTTAATGTTAATAGTAGAAAATTTTTGCAACTAAATAAAATGTTAAATTGGAATAAGTGAGTTTGTATTGAGCATACTAGAAGAGTTGTAAGTTCAGTGTATTGTAAAGAATTGCATTAAATTTGTTTGACTGTTTCTGTGTATTAATTATCAAAACAAGTTTTTTTTGCCACTGTTTACAGTAAACCATAGTGTAACGTTGTAACAATTTCATTCCAGGTATCACACATAAAAGGTCCGGAGGTCGGCGTTTTTCCCGAGGTCGGCGTTTTTCCCGAGGTCGGCGTTTTTCCCGAGGTCGGCGTTTTTCCCGAGGTCGGCGTTTTTCCCGAGGTCGGCGTTTTTCCCGAGGTCGGCGTTTTTCCCGAGGTCGGCGTTTTTCCCGAGGTCGGCGTTTTTCCCGAGGTCGGCGTTTTTCCCGAGGTCGGCGTTTTTCCCGAGGTCGGCGTTTTTCCCGAGGTCGGCGTTTTTCCCGAGGTCGGCGTTTTTCCCGAGGTCGGCGTTTTTCCCGAGGTCGGCGTTTTTCCCGAGGTCGGCGTTTTTCCCGAGGTCGGCGTTTTTCCCGAGGTCGGCGTTTTTCCCGAGGTCGGCGTTTTTCCCGAGGTCGGCGTTTTTCCCGAGGTCGGCGTTTTTCCCGAGGTCGGCGTTTTTCCCGAGGTCGGCGTTTTTCCCGAGGTCGGCGTTTTTCCCGAGGTCGGCGTTTTTCCCGAGGTCGGCGTTTTTCCCGAGGTCGGCGTTTTTCCCGAGGTCGGCGTTTTTCCCGAGGTCGGCGTTTTTCCCGAGGTCGGCGTTTTTCCCGAGGTCGGCGTTTTTCCCGAGGTCGGCGTTTTTCCCGAGGTCGGCGTTTTTCCCGAGGTCGGCGTTTTTCCCGAGGTCGGCGTTTTTCCCGAGGTCGGCGTTTTTCCCGAGGTCGGCGTTTTTCCCGAGGTCGGCGTTTTTCCCGAGGTCGGCGTTTTTCCCGAGGTCGGCGTTTTTCCCGAGGTCGGCGTTTTTCCCGAGGTCGGCGTTTTTCCCGAGGTCGGCGTTTTTCCCGAGGTCGGCGTTTTTCCCGAGGTCGGCGTTTTTCCCGAGGTCGGCGTTTTTCCCGAGGTCGGCGTTTTTCCCGAGGTCGGCGTTTTTCCCGAGGTCGGCGTTTTTCCCGAGGTCGGCGTTTTTCCCGAGGTCGGCGTTTTTCCCGAGGTCGGCGTTTTTCCCGAGGTCGGCGTTTTTCCCGAGGTCGGCGTTTTTCCCGAGGTCGGCGTTTTTCCCGAGGTCGGCGTTTTTCCCGAGGTCGGCGTTTTTCCCGAGGTCGGCGTTTTTCCCGAGGTCGGCGTTTTTCCCGAGGTCGGCGTTTTTCCCGAGGTCGGCGTTTTTCCCGAGGTCGGCGTTTTTCCCGAGGTCGGCGTTTTTCCCGAGGTCGGCGTTTTTCCCGAGGTCGGCGTTTTTCCCGAGGTCGGCGTTTTTCCCGAGGTCGGCGTTTTTCCCGAGGTCGGCGTTTTTCCCGAGGTCGGCGTTTTTCCCGAGGTCGGCGTTTTTCCCGAGGTCGGCGTTTTTCCCGAGGTCGGCGTTTTTCCCGAGGTCGGCGTTTTTCCCGAGGTCGGCGTTTTTCCCGAGGTCGGCGTTTTTCCCGAGGTCGGCGTTTTTCCCGAGGTCGGCGTTTTTCCCGAGGTCGGCGTTTTTCCCGAGGTCGGCGTTTTTCCCGAGGTCGGCGTTTTTCCCGAGGTCGGCGTTTTTCCCGAGGTCGGCGTTTTTCCCGAGGTCGGCGTTTTTCCCGAGGTCGGCGTTTTTCCCGAGGTCGGCGTTTTTCCCGAGGTCGGCGTTTTTCCCGAGGTCGGCGTTTTTCCCGAGGTCGGCGTTTTTCCCGAGGTCGGCGTTTTTCCCGAGGTCGGCGTTTTTCCCGAGGTCGGCGTTTTTCCCGAGGTCGGCGTTTTTCCCGAGGTCGGCGTTTTTCCCGAGGTCGGCGTTTTTCCCGAGGTCGGCGTTTTTCCCGAGGTCGGCGTTTTTCCCGAGGTCGGCGTTTTTCCCGAGGTCGGCGTTTTTCCCGAGGTCGGCGTTTTTCCCGAGGTCGGCGTTTTTCCCGAGGTCGGCGTTTTTCCCGAGGTCGGCGTTTTTCCCGAGGTCGGCGTTTTTCCCGAGGTCGGCGTTTTTCCCGAGGTCGGCGTTTAAAAAAATTACTTCGGATATTTTGCAGATATCGATATATTTTGCAGATATCGATATATTTTGCAGATATCGATATATTTTGCAGATATCGATATATTTTGCAGATATCGATATATTTTGCAGATATCGATATATTTTGCAGATATCGATATATTTTGCAGATATCGATATATTTTGCAGATATCGATATATTTCGAGATATCTATTATTTCGAGATATCGATTATTTCGAGATATCGATTATTTCGAGATATCGATTATTTCGAGATATCGATTATTTCGAGATATCGATTATTTCGAGATATCGATTATTTCGAGATATCGATTATTTCGAGATATCTATTATTTCGAGATATCTATTATTTCGAGATATCGATTATTTCGAGATATCTATTATTTCGAGATATCGATTATTTCGAGATATCTATTATTTCGAGATATCTATTATTTCGAGATATCTATTATTTCGAGATATCGATTATTTCGAGATATCGATTTATTTCGAGAAGACAGTTAAGTGACCAGCTGCATGTAATGCGTTGTGGGCACCCAGCTGCGCGACAACCACCTGACAAAAAAAGCCATTAGTGTGTGCCAGTCAGAGGCACAGGTGGAGAAAAAAAAGGTCATGGCTATTGTCCTGCTAGTTGAGAGAAATGCCATGTGGCTTGCTTTATGCATTTACTCATTTTGTTTAATATCGAGTTTCTAACTGCACTGAAGCATTGGTTAAAATTTTTATGGATGTACTAATATAAATATTTTATGCCTACAGATCTGGTAAATAATAACTTTATGATGTACTTAAAAAAAGACGAAGTAGCACAAAAAGACATTTCCCTTCACAGAAATTGCATACAGAATTGTCTTTTCAAGTACATGGTAATATTTTTTTACAATAAATTTTTGTGGTGCACCAGTTCAATTGACATAGACATTGTATTTAGTGTAACATTTTTTCTGCTTGAGCTTTGTCATGTTTAGGTATAATTTATAGCATTTGCTGCTGCTGCTATGTGGCAGGCATAGTGCTACTGAATGTCACTTTCTATTACTAGGTTAAGCTAATTTTATTACTGATTTATTTTTCTTGTTTGCTGCGCATTGCCTTATATTAGTTGTAATATTGCTGCCTTTTTTCCAATTTCCATTTTTTAACATTGCTGTTTGTGTAAATTGCCTCATCCCTTAGTTAAGCATCTGAGCTCAGTAGATTTAAGTTAGCCTAAGAGGGGGTAGCCTGTATAAGAGAATGATTTGCGATGGATTGGAAGAAATGCATTGAGAAGTTATACGAAAAAAGTACAGAAATCAGGTATAGATAGGACTTTTTGGAAATAATGAAGAACGAAGGGAGATCTCCGAGAAGTAAAAGTTTTGTTTGCAAAATACTGCAGTAAAACAAACCCTGTCCTTTCCTTGTGTTATCCCACTATGTGTTTGTGTACCCATGTGTATTTATGTTCTTCCTGTCTTTATGTGTTCATCTGATAAGACTTATGTTGTAGAATTTCCTAATATTCAGCTACATTCACTATGATGAGGAATACTGTTACCCTCAAATATAATTTGCATTAATAACATGTTATTTACTTTGTAAAGATGTTTAGACATTATTTATTCTATTTTGTTCTAATGCTCATGTGTGAAGTTGATGTTTCAATAGTTATTCTGATCTTTTATGTATGTACTTATAATTTTGTAACACTGATGTATTTGCTATTTCGATTCTTTTGTAAAGCCTGTACTACTGCAAATGTTATCTGTATTGTTATGTTCTTTAAAGATGTATTTTGTACCTTTGTTATTGCATTCTTATGTTATAAAATTGTAATTGACACCAGTTCACCAAATTAAGTAACTTGTAAATTACATTTCACTGTACACGTTTCTGTTGGTCATAGTATATGGACAATATGTGAGAAGTAGGGACTGATAGTGTTTGCACGTGTGTTAATAATTCAGTAAGGGACTGGATAACAGCATTGCTGGTTCTAAGGACATACCAAACAGTATGTGAGTGCACAAGTGGTGGTTTATGGACTTGCTATATTCTCCGCAAGACTCTTCGATGGTGATTGTGCACCTGCACAGTTGCAACAGATGGCTGCTGGCCGTCTCTACAAGGACTGCAGTGGGTCTGCACCTCTGGTGGCCCACCAATACTGTAATCTGTACCAAGACTACAATGGGTCTACTCTGTGACGACCTACCTAACAATATTCTTGAAAACTGGGTTTGCTCTGTTGTGGCCCATTTCCTGTCTGCATGTCAAGAGTCAGCACTGTCTTTCCGTTGGAAGGACAACACTACTTCTCCAAGACTGCATGGAAATCCACTACTTCCGTGTGCATTTTCTTTTACTACTCAGACTTTGAGAAAAACACTGCAATTTTACTTTGATGAATGATCAGGACTGTCTTTATGGACTGTGAGAAAATTTTAGCTTTTGACCAACATTGTATCGATAAGTGTGTGCATTTCATTTCTTTGTCATAGTAATTATGAAAATTTTTATCAAATCATTATTGGCCACTGCCCAAAACAATTTCTAAAAATTTTTTGTGGGGAGCATGGGGGCCATGTAAGTAGGCTGTTTAGCGCTGTGCTGTGCGCAGTCTGTGGCTGGTTGGCATTGTTGTAATACTCGCATTGTAGTGTCGGGCAGCGGCAGCTGGATGCTTACAGCGCTTAGCGTTGGGCAGTTGGAGGTGAGCCGCCAGCAGTGGTGGACGTGGGGAGAGAGATGGAGTTTTGTAATTTGTAAGACTGGATGTCATGAACTACCTTATATATTTTGACTATTAAGGTAAATACACTGTTTGTTCTCTATTAAAGTCTTTCATTTGCTGTCAGTAGTTAGTGCCTTCAGTAGTTTGAATCTTTTATTTAGCTGGCAGTAGTGGTGCTCGCTGTATTGCAGTAGCTTGAGTAACGAAGATTTTTGTGAGGTAAGTGATTTGTGAAACGTATAGGTTAATGTTACTTAGGGCCATTCTTTCGTAGGGATTTTTGAAAGTCAGATTGCGTTGCGCTAAAAATATTGTGTGTCAGCTTAAGCACAGTCGTGTATAATTCTTCAAAGAGGACGTTTCACATAGACCAGTCTTGTATAATTTTTCTAAGGGGACGTTTCAGTAGTTCGAGTGGAGCAGTCTATTGCCCAGCGAATCTCCATAACAGCTCTGAACCGAATACCACAAAGTCCGTCCTTCACATTATGAATCAAGCTGAGCTTAGGGCCTAAGTCTGGGGAGTGTGAGTGGTGCTTGGTGCGGCGTTTCCCATCCCCATATACCGATCAAATCAGTCGCGCCTTGCACCAAGCGTGTCCCAACATTATCTTGCGAAATGATGGGCGTGACCTGCACAAAGTGACGCCAGTTCTTTCTCTCAGTTGTTTTTCTTCTATGCAACACAGTCTATTTCGTTTTCGTGACTAGACCGCTTAACAGATGTCGTTGAAATTTGGCATGGAGACAGTTTTGAGAAAGATCATAGCCCACTTTAGAAAGCAAAAATACTTTTTTTTATAAATCAGTTAAGATAAACCAGGTTAAAACCTTCTGGATCTTTTGGGGAAGTCCGGGACTCAGCATTCTCACCAGCCTTCACGATATTTTTGAATGTTTTTGTTTATGTTGATAATATTTAATTTTGTTCTGTTATCTTCATTTCTAATCGTGCCTTGGTCTGCAGGAACCTTAGGAACCTCATCTCTGCCATCCGATTTTTTTTGTTCTAAGCATGCTTTATCTTTCATAACATCACACGAGAACCGCAAACACTTTATAGAATTTCGGGACAATCTGTTTTTGTCGGTACTTTATTGCCCAATGTTTGGACTACGGTGTCACAGACAGCTAGAATTTGTACAATTTGATTTCAGTATCAGAGTAAAAATCGAAACTTAAAGCGTAGCCTAAGTAAAAGGTTAAGAGACCTGCTCTAAAGCAGGATTATCCAAAACTAGTTTTAAACTGACTGAATATTTTCCTCGAAGTGCACTTATTTACGTTTTATTACTAGAAATTTTAAAGTAGCATTCTGTGCATATTTCGTTCAGGTGGTATACAGATCTTTGGAGGTCATTTCATTCACTTGAATCATGTCACCTACAAACAGAAGCACAATCAGGTATTTCTCATTCGTTATCCCAATTGCTTTGTCTGCTCGTAGTTCATGCTTTCATTTATGAAGAATGAAGTCAATGTAAATACTAAAAATGCTAACATAATCTACTCATTTAAATGTATACCGAGCGAGCTGGCGCAGTGGTTAGTACACTGTATGATGATTATGATATTGAGTATGATTGGATTGTTGGGCGCTCAACTGCGCCGTTATCAGCGCCTGTTCAAAGCCCTAATTTTTACACAGTCCAAACTCGCCACCTTCACGAATGATGACGAAATGATAAGGACAACACACACACGTAGTCCCCGGGCGGAGGAAGTCCCCAACGTGGCCGGGAATCAAACCCGAAATCCCATGATCCAGAGATTTTCGTCCTCATAATGTGTACGTAACGACTTTATATGTGGTATATTGGAATCGTAGTTCATAGTCGTTTCCGCCATATTTGTGACTTGATGGCTCAAAGCAGACGGGCGGAATCGCACGCTTCCGTATTTCCAAGCTAACACATGAGTAGGTCTAATGATGAATAAAAAAGTAGTAATGCGGGTTACCTACTACAAGCTGCATAGTGAACGCATTATTGTGGCCAAGATACACGAAGCCCACGCCTACCACAGTAGTACAAGTAGTCCACAGATGACAAAGAAATTGATGAAATTATTCAGATAGTGAAGGGAGATGAGAATTTAATAGTAATGGGTGACTGGAATTCGATAGTAGAAAAAGGAAGAAAAGGAAACGTAGTAGGTGAATATGGAATGCGGGTAGGAAATGAAAGAGGAAGCCCCCTGGTAGGTTTTTGCCCAGAACATAACTTAATCATAGATAACACTTGGTTCAAGAATCATGAGAGACCTGGAGATACTGCAAGATTTCAGACAGATTATACGAGGGCTATCCACAAAGTAATTACGTTTTGGAATTGAAAATAAAGTATTGGAATTTTTTTAATTATATACAGATGAAAGCCACACTTAAATACTTTTCTACATAGATGCCACTTTAAGGGGTTCTCCATTCAAGGTAATATTTCCATTGATCCCTTTCTCTCTTCCAAATACCATTACTTCACTCTTATCTTTATTTATTTTTAATCCATACCTTTCATTATTTCCTTCCACGCATGAAGCTGTAACTGTACATCTACCTCTTTATAACCCCATATTACCATATCATCTGCAAAAATCATCTTTTTGTCTTTTTCTTTTACTATATTTTTAACTGTTCCCTCCATCACAACATTAAAAAGCGCAGGAGATAGAATACTTCCTTGCTTCAGTCCTTGTCTTATTTCGAAGTATTTAGAGTTCCCCAATGGTGTTCTAATTCTACAAATGTGGCCCCTCTATATTGTCTTTATAACATTAATGTATCCATCTTCAATATCTATCTTCTTCAGTTCTTCCCAGAGTCTTTCCCTGTCAACTGAGTCATATGCCCTTTCTATGTCTATATCTATATCTTTGTTATACTCCCATCTTGTTTCCACCAGTTGACGGATAGAAAACAACAGGGCGATCGTGCTTCTTCCTCTCCTAAACCCATGCTGTTCTTCACTCAGCTCCTTTTCTATCTTTTCACTTGATCGATTTAGTAAAATTCGTTCAAAAATCTTGTCTGTATGACTCATGAGGATTATTCCTCTGTAGTTTTTACAAAGTCTTTTATTGCCTTTCTTGAAGCTGGAGACATTGTTCCCTACTCTCCATTCGTCAGGTATTTTACTATTTCGCCACACGCTTGATAATACTCTATACAGCCACTGCATTCCCACTGGACCTGCTGCTATTATCATGTCCACTGATACTTCATCAGGTCCTGGGGCTTTCCCCCCATTCATCTTCTTCACAGCTTTTTCCATTTCTTCCCGTGTAATTTGTCCTAATTCTGCTTCGCAACTTCTCTCAATTCCTCCATTATTTGTTGTTTCCTCATGTACCTACTCCTCAGCGTTTAACAGCTTCTTAAAATGTCCTTTCCAGAGATCTTTTATATTCCCTGGATCTTCAATAAGGGTACCGTCCTCCGTTTCCATCTTTACTGGTACTTCAGAAGCCTTCCTTTTATTTTTCATCATTTTATAGAACATTTTCTTATTGCTCTTCACATCTTCATGCTCCATTTTTCCTTCTAATTGCTTGGATTGTAGTATCATCCCACCAACTTGTCTGTCTTATTTTTTTCCTCTCCAGATGTTCTGCCACATACTTTTTGCGCTGCTTCCACTAAAGTGTATTTGAATAAACCCCATTCTTTTCCTACATTGCAGAAAACTTCTTTTTGAAATTTTTGTGTTATTGATTCTCAGCACATTCACTCTCCTTCAATTTCCAATCCCTTATCCTCATCACTTTCTTCTGTTTTCTATTTTTCACACACTGATTCATTTTCCATTGTCCCACCAGTAATCTATGGTCTCCATGTGCACTCACACTTGGAATTACCTTCACATTTGTTACTTTCTCTCCCCATTCCCTATCTACTAGAATATAATCAGTTACACTCTTCGTTCTTCCATCCCAACTGTATCTGGTGATAACATGACTTGCTCTCTTCATAAACCAGCTGTTTGCTATTATCATTCCATTCCTCTGGCACAAATCCAGGAGTCTTTCCCCTTCTTCATTTCTGCCTCCATATCCAACACATCCCAATACTTGCTCAAATCCCTTTCTGTCTTTGCCTACCTGTGCATTAAAATCTCCCGTCACTATATTAGCACTCTCTATACGGTTTTATAACACATTTTCAAAGTCCATCTTCTCTTCTTCGCTACATCCCACTTGAGGTGCATAAATCTGGATTACTTTTAGTGTTTCTTTTTGGAATGTCAGGTTTAAGATTATGATCCTGTCTGATATATATATCACATTTTCAATGCAGCTTTGTACATTCTTATTCACCATCATTGCCACACCATTTCTTCCAGACCTGTTATTCCCACTCCAGTACAGTTTTCCTCCTCCTCTCAAATTCTTCTCACCTTTTCCCTTCCACTTTGTTTCGCATAATCCCAATATATCTAACTTCCTCTCTGTTAGTACATCCGTCATTTCTTCCATTTTTCCATTGAGGCTTAATATATTAAGGCTGCCAATATTTAGTTTATTTTTTAGTCCAGTTTGTTCCATCTTCTTGTACTGATGAATATCATCAGGTCTCCCATCATTTCCACCAGTACTTGAAGAAGCAGTGGGGTCAAATCCTGAGTGGTTCGTTCCGAGGCTCGTCTGTGTTTTTAAAGCAATATATGAAGACTTTCCTTATGTATAAGAATTATTACATCCCTATTGTAACCTATGGTGGAGAAACATGGACAATAACAGAAAGGGACTGGAGCAGACTGCAAGCAGGGGAAATGAAATTTATCAGAGCAGCTAGGTGAAAACAATAATGGACAGAGTAAGGAATGTTGAGATTAGAAAGGACCTCAAACAAGAAAGTATATGAGAAGAAATTGAAAGAAAGAGATTAAAATGGTATGGGCATGTTAAGAGGATGCATGGGCAGAGACCCTCCAAAATTATGGAAGAACTAGAGATGGATGGGAAAAGTCCTAGAGGGCGCCCAAGAACACGGTGGAAAATAGGAGTGAGAATATCTGTTGAAAGGAGAGGTGTGACCTGGCAGCAAGTGGAGGAAGAAAAGTGGTGGGAGAACCGAGCCAAATGGAGAGGACTCGTCAGCACCCAGACCCGGCAGTAGCTGGAGCAGGATTCGGATATAGATAGATATAGATCTTCATTCCTAATCATTTCTTGTTCTGCAGCCCTTCGAATTTCCTAGGAACCTTATCTCTGCCGTCTGAATTTTTTTGTTTTAACCATGTTTTCCCTTTCAAAGCATAACACAGGAACCGCGACCACTTTATAGAATTTCGGGAAGATCTCTTTTTGTACTTTATTACCCAATGTTCGGATAATGGTGCCACAGACAGCTTAGAATTTGTGTAATTTACTTTCAGTGTCAGAGTAAAAATCAGATCTTACAGCGTAGCCTAAATGAAAGATTAAGAGACCTGTTTTAAAGCAGGATTATCCAAAACTAGTTTTAAACTGACTATTTTCCTCGAAGTGCACTTATTTACGTTTTATTACTAGAAATTTTAAAGTAGCATTCTGTGCATATTTCGTTCAGGTGGTATACAGATCTTTGGAGGTCATTTCATTCACTTGAATCATGTCACCTACAAACAGAAGCACAATCAGGTATTTCTCATTCGTTATCCCAATTGCTTTGTCTGCTCGTAGTTCATGCTTTCATTTATGAAGAATGAAGTCAATGTAAAAACTAAAAATGCTAACATAATCTACTCATTTAAATGTGTACCGAGCGAGCTGGCGCAGTGGTTAGTACACTGTATGATGATTGTGATGATGATTATGATTGGTTTGTTGGGCGCTCAACTGCGCGGTCCCCGGGCGGAGAAAGTCGTCAACGCTGCCGGGGATCGAACCCGGAATCCCATGATCCAGAGCAGAAACGCTAGCTACGAGACTCCCATTGGGGAGGACGACGGTTTAAATCCGCGTCTGGACATCCTGATTTATGTTTTCCGTAATTTTTCCTAAATCACTCCAAGTAAACGCCGGGATGGTTCCTTTGAAAGGCCACGGCCGACTACTTCTACCCTTCCTTGACGCAGTGCCAACTCCTGCTCCGTCTCTAATGACCTCGACATCGATGGCACATTAAGTACAGTTTTCGTCCTGTCCTCCTTTTAAAGGCATAAGTTTAACGCAATAAGTTGGGCGTTAAAAGTCAGAAACTGTGTACACGTCTAAGACAGCATAATGTCATGGTGCGAAAATTATACAGATTATATTCACCGACCATTTGTGAATGGCAGCACCTGGCGACTTACAACAAACTTCACACTTAATTTTGAAACTTTGTGAACCTTTTTTTTCCCTCTGACATCCCTGACAGAATGATGAATGGAAAAAAGGACTTTTATCACTCCTACATTTTATCTGTTTATGCAGTAAGGCGTCAGCATCAGTCATGAATTTTGAATTTATTACTTCTTTACTACTCACTCTATTCGCAACACATTTGTGAGACAGTATCCACATACATCGCCGAATGTACCTGAAAATTATAGCATTGTACAATACCTATTACAGGTCATAAGCACTGAGATGTTTTCGAAAAACTAGCTTCTCTTAAAACAGAGCGTTTTCAACTGGAAAGGGCTATGATTCTTCAGGTCAAGTTTTTAACACATTAACTGATACGGAAAGTAAACGAACTTCTGAAGGTGGTTTACATAGGGGACTTCCAGTTTTCAGATAGAAAATGGGAGGGGAGAAGGGGGTGTTGGTTACGCGGTCTATTTGAAACTTCAAACTACCTGCAAATTATGCAGTTGTCTGTAATGACGCACTGTCCGAAAGAAGCCACGCTCTGGCAAGATTTCAGTGTAGTGCATAGACTGTAAAATTATACGGTTCACAAAACGAAATAACCTTATCCTACGAGTATAGTGTCAGCGAGGCAAATTCGCAATCGCCCAACCCACACGAATACCTGGGTGTAAAAATTTCTAGAGATCTGAAATGGAACCGTCACATAGTCGCTGTCTTAGGGAAATACGGTGGCAGGCTGCAATTCATTGGTAGAATTCTAGGAACATACAATCTGTGTACAAAAGAAATTGCTTAGAAATCACTTCCCCAATGTTGCTCGATATCCCTGGATCCTGATCAGATACGACTGCCAGGCGAGACTGAATGTGTACAGAGAAGGGCAGCACGAATGGTCACAGGTTTGTTTGACCCGTTGCAGAGTGTCACATAGTTTCTGATGAAATTGAACTGGCAGGCGCTTGGAAACAGACGTAAAATATCCCGAGAAAGTCTACTTGGAATATTTCCGGAGGAATCCTTAAAGGTTGAATATAGGCGAGTGGTAGTCAACAGAGGGAATGACTGTGAATGCTTGTTCGATTTGCGCTCTCTTCCTTAGGCTGCGATGCTAACTAAGCCTAATAATATTCCCGTTGTGAGATGTAGTTGGCAGCTCTGTAAATTCTGACCGGTGAGTCTCTTAAAGCCCAGGCAACATTAATCTCGGAGGGACACACAACGCTCTCAACCGATTAAGCTTATCCCCTAAGGAAGTGCTAGAGCCTGTGACTAGTGTATTGAATTTAAATACTGAAAACTGCAACAACTCACTTTTTGAAATATTTTTAATTCTATTAACTAGTTTTGTAACCTTTTCAGACTCATCTTAATGTGGCACACAGAATTTCCGTCTTTCTTTCGGCTAGAGTGATGCCGGGTACTGGCTCTCTGACAGGGAGACAGAGAACTCTTTAATGTATCGCCATGAGCGCCTGTTACATGGCGACATGTGTTGGAAAACCAATTATTCCACGTACCGTGGCAATGTGGGTGGTATTGCAGTTAATATCCACCTGGCTACTGCCATTTTAATTGTGTGTTGGTCACAGATTATCGCCTTTCAATGTAAATATAAATACGAAATTTCACCATCACCGTAAGGTTCACTACAGATGTACAGTACAAAGATGTTCAATTAAAAGGATGCTCGGAAACAGTTTCTTCGTTTTTTGCATATAACGTGAGGGCGTGCTGAGAAGTTGTGACTCCAAATGTTTTATTTGAAAACTCTTAAGCTTTCCAGTTAAAAAACGTTAGTAGCATTCTACATCTTTATTCTACATATCTGCAGCCCTCTGCTGGTAGAGGGATCCGATTTGTACCGTGTAACATAGCGGTGTGTGATGTTACTATGTTGGTGTGTGAGAAACAGCTGAGAAAACTGAAAGCACGAATCCGAAGAGTTGCTCCGCACGTGGAGCACCCTCTTCTTCATCATTACAATGCGAAACTACAGCCGAGCGCTGCGACGTCTGCAGCACTCCGATGCCGTTCGTTCACTGCCGTCGATTGACCTCCACACAGTCCCGACTGGGTCCCATCCGATTTTCGTCTGTCTCCAATACTTACAGAACACTTTAGAGGAAGCCGTGCAAGCAAAAGTGAGGTTGACGCTCTGTTAGCATAGTCAAATATTCTACTGTGACAGTACCAACATTTCACAAAATGAGACTACGTAGAATCCGATGAGTACAGCTACAGTGCGCTGCAGCTGGAATTCGTTAACTCATGTAAATACTTGAGCGTGTAAACTTGTAGGGATATGAAATGGAACGATCACATAAGCACATTTGTAGGTAAAGCACGTGCGGTTCATTGGTACAATATTGGGGAATCGCAATCAGTCTACAGAGGAGACTGATTACAAAATAATCGTGCGACCCTCCTGGAACATTAATCAGATTCATCGGACCCGTACGAGATAGGACGAACAGGGGATATTGAACTGATATAGAGAAGGGCAGCAAAATTGCTCACAGGTTTGTTTGAGCCAGAAGAGAATGTCACATAGGTGTTCAAAGAACTGAACTAACAGACAGTTGATGACAGATGGAGACTATGCCATGGAAGAGCAAACTATCACGTGGAGAACTACTTTGAAAGTTTCACGTTACATGATGAATGTAGGAATGTACTGAAACCGCCTACTTATCGTAGATGTAGGAAGCGTGAAGACCAGAAGAGACTAAGCACAGCACGCGCAGAGGCTTTTAAGCAGTCCCAATTCGCTCCATATGTCAGTGGAGTGGGAAGAAGTTCAAATAACTGGTATAACGGCAAGTTCCATCTGCCATGCACTTTACGGTCGTCTGTAGAGTACAGATTATTAGCTGCCTATTTTTTGTTTGAATTTGGATTACAAGAAAATGGGCATCTTGCAAAATGTCCTACATAAGTCTCCTCTTCACCACCACCACCACCACCACCATGAGTGTTCTGCCCTAGGGCAGGTCTTCACATGTAGCTCTCCATGCAGTCCCATCATTTGTTACCCTTTTGTTTTCTCACAACTATTTTCTGTCCTTACACTGTCCACTACCCGGTTAGTTATGCTTCATCTTCTTCTTCTTCTTCTTCTTCTTCTTCTTCTTCTTCTTCTTCCATTCACTATTCCCTCCATACAATCCATCAATAAACAATCTCTTGTCATTCAGTGCCCATGCTAATTGTGTTTGCTCATCCTGCTACCTTTAAAATATCTCTCTGGTCTCCCACTCTTCTCAACACCTCATTTCTCACTGTGCCTGCCTATTTTATCCCCTTTCAACGCACCCACATAAAAGCCTCCTGTTATGAAACGTCTCATTGGCAATTGCTGTACGTGTTTTCACCTCCTTATTACTTCCAATGTCGTCCATAATATCGCGTCGCAGTTACCTAAAAACACTAAATTGTTCTGTATCTTTCTGCCTAACATTATAGTTGTTCTTACTTTTCTTGCACTTATCACCGGACATTTTACCTTATTCTTATTATTGATCATTCCAGTTTACTCACGTGTCTTGTTTAACTCTTTTAACATTTCAGTCATACTTCTTTCGCCCTCTGCCAATAACACCATATGATCCGCGAGTCTAATTCATTCTCTTCTCCTAACAACTCGCTCCCCTCTATTTCATTTTAAAAGCTTTTGAATGACATGCTCCAAATATATTTACACACAAAGGAAAATAAATGTGTCCCGGAGGAATTACCCCAGTGCGATGGAAATCGATACACATGACGTACGTTTAGGGGCAAATGAATGATTACAGTTGCAGAAAAACTGCATGATTAATTCAAGAGAAACAGCTTCACATATTGATAAGTCGATAACGTGTTGGTCCACCTCTGTCCTTTACGCAGGCAGTTATTCGGCTTGACATTGACTGATAAAGTTAGTGGATGCCCTCCTGACGGATATCGTACCAAATTCAGTTCAGTTGGTTCGTTACATCATCAAAATCGCACCTGCTTTAAAGAATCTGCCTCTGGTGCTCCAAATGTTCAAAATTGGTGAGACATGGCAATCTTGCTGAGCAATGTATTGCCTTGCATGTTAAAAGACAAACACGTAGATACTATCTCCGTGTGTGGTCAGAAGGGGGGCACAACAGGGGAGGGAGTCTGTGGCATTCCCTGGGTGGTGATGATATTCCGGGAGGCACAATGGATTGACAGATGTATCTTTACCAGCAGTACAATGCAACACAGCTTGCAGTGTACATGTGTGGTTCAAACAGCAACAGGACGAGTTTATCATATGCCCTTAGCCACTGAAGTCCTCGGATTTAAACGAACTGAGAATCTGTGGGAATCCCCCTGCCAAGCTGTATTCTCCATGGATCCTCACATGAGAAACCTCGAACAGCTGGACTTGGCAATGAAATCATCATGGTTCCACACCCCTGTTAATACAGAACCTCACAGACATGTGGGGGGCAGTTTGATTTCCAGCTCGATACAGGATTTTTGTCTCGGAGAGTGGGCGTTGTGTTGTTCTTGTCACCAACAAGTGAGTCTCAAAAGCAGCATAAAATGAAAATAATTGCAGTAGGCAGCTGATAAAGCCCAGACGGGGTCTGCCAGTCATTAATGCCATATGATCGTTTCATTGAATCTCTTCCTGCCTGTCTGGCAACGGTGTGCACCGCAAAAAGAGGTTATTCAAGATTTGGATGGCTAGTCACATTAATGTGTCTGGACAGTGTATTTTCAGAAGAAATGAAGGTAGGAAACTAAATAAATCATAATTACATTATTACTCCGCAGTGAGCCACAGAAGACCAAGGGTCCATTGTACGAAAATACTCATAAAACGTCCTTGAACCACCACCTGAATTTGGTCAGGGGAGTTCATTTCACCCTTTATGTAGGAGAAAATGAAAAACGTTCATAAATAATGTCAGAGGAGCCTCATATCTGACAGTACACTGATACCTTATCATTCTAGTTGCTACTTTGGACTTCTGATCACTGTATGTTTCTGAGGAAAGACCATAATGTTCAGACTTTGGTGACAAATGGTTTTAAATTATGAAAAACATACTTGGCTATTGCTCCCCGTTTGGTACGTTTCCCTTTCTACTGCTCTAGGTGGAATGAGGTGATCATATGGACATTGATACCTGGGGGTCACTTGCTGGGTAAGTTGCAGGTCCCCTGTTGACACCATGGTGGGTGACATTCATGCTGGCGATGATGAATCAGTGATAAGGACTACATATCACCCACTCCCTGAGCAGAGAGAATGTCTGGAAAATGAACCCAATCTCGACTGCATGGCAGTCAGATGTGCTGACCACTCAGTGAAGTGAGTCGATAGATGCTACTCTAGGTTATTTGCCTCCCCTCCTCACATATCTTATAATGTGCCTTTTACATGCTCTTTCCTCTATCCGCCTCACATGGGATTATTCTCTCACAACTAAGATGCCAATACTGGGAGACAACAATGACTCTTACCTCAAAGCTAACCCATATTCAACCTGTTCTAGATGCCTGTAAAACTCTCAGCAACACATTCTTTGGACAAAATGTGACCTATCTTGATACACATGTTACTTGATGGTATATGTAAGAGAATAATGTGTCTATTGCTTCTTGTACTAGGTGTATCTGGAAAGTTTGGTGAATTGTCTCAGAAAATAAGTTACAAAGTGATCACCATTAGCTACAAAACACTTGTGACATATATTGGAAACTGTCTGCAAACAATTCTTGTGGAGTCACTGAACACACAGTTGCCATGCATTGTTGGATATCTGTGCTATTATAGATGAGAGGCAGAGCCAGCAGTACAATCCACAGATCAAGCAACAGGTTTCATCATCTTCCCTGCCTCCCAAAACAAATTTGATAAAAAAACTCTGAGATTAAGACTTATCAGTCACAATTTTTGATGGAAAGGGCTTGATCCATGATGAATTTGTACCTGTGGGATGTTGGGGAGACAATGAACACCATATCACTTACTGCTGCATGCTCTGTGGATAGTACTGATAACATCAGGTATCATCTCCGGCAATGATGCAGACATCCTTCATTGTGTGCCCATGGTGCTTTAAGTGATTCCACAAGAAGTGTTTGCTGACCATTTCCTACAGCTTGACAACTGAAGTCAGAAGTCTGTTGTAGGTAATGGTGATTACTCCAAAGGCTGGTCAAAGCATTTTGTTTATAACTCTTGTTTCTCTCTGAGACCATTCACAAAATGTTCAGATGCATTTTGTACACTCTAAGACATAAAAAAAGGCTCTACAAAGGAATTTTCTGAATGGGATGGAAACCGGTAGAAGTGATGTACAGGTAGCAACAATCAAATCGTTACGTTCTCAGAAAAACTGGATTATGTATTCCACAGAAAGAGCTTCACAAATTGAGCAAGTCAATAACAAATTGTTTCACCTCCAGCTTGGTATTGATTGACAGAGTTCTCCTGAGGGGTATTGTGGCCAATACTGTCCAGTTTGTGTAATATATTGTGAAAATCCCAAGCTAGTTGCAGGCTCCAGCCCATAATGCTCCAAACATTGTCAGTTGGAGAGAAATTCGGTGACTTTGCTGGCCAAGGTAGGGTTTGGACTGCATGAAAGAAGCACTAGAAATTCTCACCATGCACAGGCAGGCATCATATTGCTGAAATGTAAGCCAAGTTTGGTGGCGCAGTTCCTTCTTACCAGCACCTACCTGTCAACTGGTTGCAGCAGTTCGCCGGCAGGAAATCCGAGTAGAGACCTAATGTACTGTAACTCGCACCAGGCTGCATACAATGTAACTATTTTAAGAATCAGAAAAAGATCTTCATTTTGAATGAAACATGGAAATGCTGGAAAAACTTTTGTACATTGATAATGTAGATGTTCACTGCCAAGCCCGTGCTAATCTTAACATTGCCATGCACTGATCCTTTCATTTACGTTAGCATATTTCTCGAAATCTGAATGGCTACTAAGCATGGCAAGCATTTCCATTTAAGATTGTCAGTGTGCAATGCACTCACAATTTTAGTCACCAATCTTCCACGTGGAATTACTGTGTTTTCTCATACACAAGGTTACCTATAAAACCGAACTTTCTAAAAAACATACCGGAATGTATATGCCTACACTTTTGAAACGTGTAGCACAACTAAAACTGGCAAATGATAACTTCCTTTGCAGCTGATACTACACGTGACCATACCATTTAAAGGCAGGGCTCTGAATCCTTACACTGCTGTAAGCATTCTGTATATCCAAGAGGAAAGATGAACGAAGAATACTACGGTACTTTCTGATAGGTCAGCTTTCTTTAAGGCCATTAGAAAAACAGTATTCTCCCACATTAGTCCGCATTTTTCATGACTTTCCCAAAATAAATACTAAACATTTTGATACATTATACTTAGTTTACATTATTAACAATTTTCATTTTCACTCGAATTGGCTTTCCTTTCACCATAAACTTACTTAACATATTATGATACTAAACTCCCCACTGTACAGTGTACAGTGATGTACATATTTACTATAGACCTCACTCACATTGCTATGAACATTCTCTTGACCTGTTTCTTGGACGTCTGTGTACTACTAGACTCTGGTGGGTGAAAATTAGAACTACGTACTCGACTGAACTGTTTCATACCATCTGTCACTGTACAGGCGTGAATCACTCTCCCGATACACTGGGGCAATATAAGGGGCCACTTCTCACAAGGGTGGCTTGCTATGAAAGGCAACAGAATGGTACTTGGAACATTGTTGTATGCTGTAGGAAAGCCAAAAAGAGGTCCTTCTACAAAATACAAATGGAATCCCAGTCAATCACTCCTGGTTATCAGGCAATTGTCAGGTTGGTATCACACTGCTGTCCAAAGCATCTCCAGACATGTCTTTGCTGGCCATCGGTCTCAGTTCAATCCACTCCCATCATTGAGATTCCAGCCCAAAGACATGACACGATAATCAAGAGCAACCGTATGGGGTGCCATTAGTTTTGTAGCAGGAGTTTTCATCCACAGCACTACACCCCATTTTATTGCCCTTTGTTGCAGACGATGTTGAGTTAACATTTCAGTGAGATATGCCTACCTGCATATGAGAAGAGCTTCTACTGCTTGTCTTTATGCTTTCCGAGACCTGCCATGCCCAATTGAGAATGTAGTGCTATGGGCAGGGCCCTCCAAACATATTGGGATTTCAATGCTCCATGATATCCCCCAGGAGCACATCCAACAACTGTATCAACCCGAATTACTGCTTGCATATGGGCTACAGGTTGTCAATGCATTAATGACTCCCTCAGTTTGTGTAGTACAATGGATTGAAGCCACAGATTAGAGCTATTGTGTTTGGATGTGCCAATGAATTAAGTTGCCCAATTTATTGGTGCGTCAGTGAAGACTATCGAGCTTGTCTACAAGTAATGTTGTACCACTTGCAACCCCATAATAATGAAAGTGGCCACATTACGATGCTAACTCGTAGTCAGTCATAGAGATGAATGTTGTAAGTTGCCATTGACAGTCAGTCTCAAACACAACAGGAATTGCTGCAGACCCATGTCTACCAGTTTTCAGCCAAATATTGTGATGGCAAGTTGTACGCAATGGGTCCCTTGCAGAAGACTACCAGGCATAAAAATGTACATCTTGTCAGTGGAGCAAATACCACATAAACTGGACAGGAGGTTGACTTGAAATGTGTGGTGGTTTTGCCTCTAACATATCAAGGGCTCTGACAGCACAATAAAGTTTTTAACGTGCAATGGGCAGAGGATATGCAGAGTGTATCAAAAGTCACAGAACATTTCTGATGTGTTACAGTATTCAAACAAATTAAACCTAAGGTATTCACACCATATTTGGCTTATGTGACATAGTATCACAAAGTTTTTTATGCAATTTAATCAATTTCAACATGTGTGCACCAGTGGGCACATTATATCTGCATCACTTGTGGCAAAGGCAGAAATGATTTTGTTCATTAAATTTTAGATGTGGTTGACAGCTGCTTGGTAGACTCTGTCCTTGGTATATGCTCATAGAAAGAAATCCACGTTTCTAATGCCTGGTGGTCTAGAGCACCAATCAAATCAGCATACCTCATAACACCTGGTCCGCAAAATCTGCCACAGTCTGAGCCCAATGTGGCAGTGCACCATATTACTGGAAAAGACTGTGTCTCGCTAGTCAGCCAGTCATAGTAACAGCCTGAGCATATCGAGGTAACTGTTTTCTTTCTGAGGAAAAAATGGTCCCAGAATACCATCAACTGCCAAACAACACAACACATTCACTATCATGTACCTCTTCCATCACAGTATGTGGATTGGTTGTGCCGGCAGTTGGTATCTTCTCACAGGATACTGTGAATTGCCAACAAAACTGGCACAGTCATGCATATTCAAATTCAGGGATATGTAAACATACAGAATATGGCACTGCAGTTGGCAATACCTACACAAGAAAACAAGTGTCTGGCACAGATGCTATATTGGTTAGTGTTGCTACAATAGCAGCTTATCAAGATGTACGTGAATTTGAATGTGGTGTTATAGTGGGCGTATGAGCAATGGGACAAAGCATCTCCAAGATAACAATGAAGTGGTTATTTTCCCATATGAGCATACAGTGAATATCAGGAATCTGTAAAACATCAGATCTCCGACATCGTTGCAGCCGAAAAAAGATCCTGCAAAAACAGGACCAACAACTGAAGAGAATCGTTCAAAGTGACAGAAGTGCAACTCTTCTGCAAATCACTGCATATTTCAATGTTGGGCCATCAACAAGTGTCAGAGTGTGAACCATCATTGATATGAACTTTTGTAGCTGAAGGTCCACTTGTGTACCCTTGATGACTGTACGACACAAAGCTTTATGCCTTAACTGGGTCCATCAACACTCATATTGGACTGTTGATGACTGGAAACACGTTGCCTGGTCGGACGAACCTCATTTCAAACTGTGTCACGCAGATGGACATGTATAGGCATGGAGACAACCTCTTGAATCCATGGACACAGCATGTCAGTAAGGGACAGTAGAAGCTTGTGGAGGCTCTGTAATGGTGTAGGAGATGTGCAGTTGGAGTGATATGGCTAGGTATGACCCTGAAAGATGACACATACATAAGCATCCTGTCCATTGGAGATTCCGATGGACTTGGGCAATTTCAGCAGGACAATGATACACTTGACATGTCCAGAATTGCTACAAAGTGGCTCCTGGAACACTCTTCTAAGGTTAAACACTTCCACTGGCCACCAAACTCCCCAGATTTGAACATTCAGCATATGTGGTATGATTTGCAATGTGCTGCTCAGAAAAGATCCTCACATAGCCCTTCATGCAGCATTCACAGTGTTGATTCCTTCCATCACTACTTCAGACAATAGTCTATGTTATGAAGATCTTACATACTTTGCTCAGAGACAATTTTATTGTGCTTGTTTGCATATAATAAAAGTAATGTGTGGGTAAATACTTTAATCAAAACTGAACAGAAATGCCCAAAAATAGAGTGAAGTTCCAATATTTGCAGCTCTTGATATATACATGAACATTACTTTTAAAAGCAAGAGTAGAAAGCTTAGATATATCATGCAAGATTTATTTTCTGGTAGATTTTTTACAGTGATATCAATGTAGGTAAGATGTAAAGAGAGATAGAGAGGGGTCAGGCTTTTTTTTTTTTTTTTTTTGTTAATAGTAAGCCTTCATAATTGTGAAGGCAACATTTGTCATTGAGTAGGTAGACTGGTTGCTGTATCTGTGTTGAAAGATATTTCAGTTCCTTCAGGAAAGTCAAATTTCTTGCCTGGTTCTTTTCTACAATGTTTGCCACAATTCTTGCCCAGTAACTCATTCTGCAAAGTCGGATTTGTTCTGGGTGTTAATACAGAATGCATCCCTGTACTTCTACCGGTTTGTTAATTGCAGAAGTTTGGACATTTCTGACTTTTGATATTCTTGCTTAGTGCTTTCAGTATTGTGGATGATATTATTCTGTATTTTGTTACTTGTGCAGAAGCTTATTTTTATGTCATACAAGTTGAAGAGGTTGGCAATTTGGTATGAAATCTTCCTTAAGGAAAGTCAACTTATTGCAAAGATGGTCTTCTTGTTTGTGGGTGGTTATCCAGAAATTGGTTGGTTTAGTTAATGTATTCATTACTGGAGGCAGCTGATTTTATAATTTTTGTTTCTTTATATCTTCCACTTGTATCCATTGGGTCGTTAAGCATGTGATTAAACATTCTTATATTGATCTGGATAGCAAGAAAAGTTACAGATGGTAACACTGGTAATTGTTGGCTTCCTGGAAATTTCTGCATTTTTATATAAAGTTTTGTTAATGTTTTCTGGTTTTTCTTTTTTACAGTGACGTGAAGTGTGGTGTAATTTATTAATTTCTTCAGCTAGATTTTTCTGTTTCCTTTGGTTGTTCTGTTGAAGAGAATGAAATGAGAGTGTTGCAATTTTCTGTATTTACACTGAATAAACAGTCATAAACATCCACAATGAATAAACTTAATCTAGGTCCCTACAGCTGTTGTGCTATAATCTAGTGTAAATTCCTGCAGATAAGAAAGGGATTTTGAACTTGTGTTCATATAGTTTCCATAAGCTGCACTCATATGCAATACTTATAGAAATGCTGACAGCAGTTTCTAGTGACTTAATGAATTAGTAATTTTTGCCACACTTTGTGTGTTTCAGGACCTGTGGAACACTGCCGCCTCCCGACAGTTCTCTCAAAACCCGGCAATGTAAGCATGGGGGTTAGAATGCTTTCGAGTCTCACAGCCAGACCACTAACAAGGTTTTGCCTCCTGCTGAACACCAAACCCACAGACAGTCTGGTTTTCCTTTTGTGAAAGTGAAATTTGAACCATTGACCATTGCAGGTGCTATGATTGTCAGTTTCTATTAACATGACACAGACAGTGTGGCAGGTATTATAAAAAAAGAAAAGGAAAAGAGATCCCATATCTTGGCTAACTGTTGTTTACTTCTTTGATTTGTGAAGCAATGCACTAATCACAGGAGAATGCCAAAGTTATAAATTGTACAAGGTGAAGTGAGATATTACACTTGAAATCATTACAGCCTACTATAAACTAGTGATTGCTTCTCCCAAGTGATGAAAATGTGGTCCATAAAGAAACCTACATTATTCCAGAGGGCAGTGGGTCATTGATGTTTAGTATGCTTGAGAGCTGTTCTTTGTACACACAGTTAGTGATCAACACAGTGTTGCTCATGAAAAATGACATCTTAGGCATGTATTGACCTAATGAAAACTCCTAGTTATGAGCAAAATATGTCTTTAAATATAATTAGTTCCAAATGCAGTCATTTGAACTTATTACTCACTGAGGCAAGAATTCTTCTAAGGTTTGAGATGAGAAAGAGAGTTAGTTTTGTAATCAGTGACAACTGGCTTTTTTGAAACTTATTACCAGTCAATAACTGTTATGTGTTCAGATAATGAATTTACACATTTGCCTATCTGGCATGGCAGCTGACAATATTTTACTCTTTCTTCTGTGGTGGGGGGGTGGCTTGTTCTCTCTTGCCCCTAGTCAAGAGGACCAACTGTCATGGTCTTAAATAGTCCTTGATTGGCATACGTAATCCTTACTGTGTGCTATCAGTGTCACTAGATCTATCAAAGGAACATAAACAGTTCACTTGATTTTTCTGTCTCTTCTCAGCCTTGAGAACCCAGTTCCATGCACCACTAAGATTATATAGCCATTGGCCTGATTGAAGTGATTCTCACACATTCTAATTTCTCTTGCTTCTTTTGCAACAGAAACCCAGCCTGTAGATTTTAATTTCTCAAATTTTGTTCTGCCTTTGGTGTTCCTCACAGCAGTCGGAAAAGGTTTGGCTGGATTCACCAGTGTAGTTACAGGGGTACTACACATCACAGAGACCCTGAGGCAACCTGTCCATAATATTTTGCTTATCCTTTTGGGCCCTAGGACAATGCCTATTTTGCTATTTGGAGAACCATGCAGAGGAAGGAGCACCATAAGTAGCTTATCCCGATTGTTCAGTATCATTTCTCAATGTCCCAGCTTTATATCACTTGATCCTTAGTTTTGGAATCCAAGTGGTTCTTATCACAAACAATTGCAGCTCTTTTTATCATTGTTTTTGAAACACCTATCTTCTGAACTGGATGGTCCGAAACGCTGCACCCTGAGACATATGCGAGAGTGTGGTGGCTTGTGGTACACACGTTGGCCCATCTGATTTTCATTTTACCAAAACATCTAAGATTGGCAACCTTCCGTCTCTCACAGTTGACATGAAGTTGATCATGGCAAATGTTGAAACCTTGAGGCTTTGCTCAAATCTGAAGATACTGTTTTGAGTAACTTTGTTCTCACTCAAAAGATTTCTTTGCATCACAATATTTAAAAATACTGTTTAGCATATATAAAGGAAACTTTGTCGCCATTGTGAAGGAACTATCCTATCGCTAGTTCCAGGCTACCTGATTTGTGTCGCACAAAAAGAAGCAGCTATTAAAGTGTAGCATACTACTCACCATGTGTCACAACATGAGAGAGAGCAAATTATAATATATATTTCTATAAACCTTCAAAATACTTTCATTCTGTAACAATATGTTGTCTTCTCAAGTAAAAATATTTAATTTACAGCCAAACACACATTTCTTACATCCCTCTAACAATATTCATACTAAAAAAAACTTTAATCTAATTTCTTCTGCACATGTAAAGCCACTGGCTCAGTGCTGCAGTAAATATTATTTACATGGCTCAGTAAAGCAGTTTCTGGTTAGTTCCCCATCTAAAAATTAGTTAGCTCACACAACCTCCCAAATGCACAAACAGTATTCAAAGTTGAAATACATACTGAATTGCATGTTATTTATGTGAACTCTACATCAAAATAGAAAGATTATACATTGGGCCTGCCATAACCTTGTAACACAGCCTCCCTCCCAAACATGTTGTGCCTCCTTAATTTCACCTCTTATGGAAAATTGCTCCAAGGCTTGTGTTTCCCCTTTGAAAACAACCAATAGACAGTGCAAATACATAAGGCAGCTGGTAGGAGCCACACTTTCCTATGTACTAGAAGAGTGTATGAAATTTGGCTTCTTGTTAGATACATTCTTCTGCAGCAGAAATGAGGTATTGGTTCTTGCTAACTTGTCACTACTCGAACAGCATTTTCTTATAGTGGCTTTGGATAACAGCTCATATTTTTATAAGTTCTAATCTTACTTTCTATCATAAATGTGTATTGATGATTCCTAGTGTGACTGGGTGAAACAAAATAGAAGTCTCATTTCATTGACTTTTACTTTTTTCTTTGGTTTCTACAAAATCACAGGTTCTAAAAAACTTGTCTATTAAGCACTGCTTCATAAAATGCAGTCAAACATATGCTCCCAACATAAAGGAACTTGCAGACCACACAGAAGACCTGACAATTTAGTTTGATTTTGGAGCAGAACAACTGGTGTTGGCAGTAAAAATTTGTATAATTTTGGTGTGGAACAACCTTACTTACCTTCTATTGTTGTGACAGAAATACTAATAAACAGTTGACATCTGTTATACTGTACTTTGTGCAAAGAAGTTTATTTCTACAGTGTCTGCTAGGATGCCATTGTATATCAATGAACAATATAAACCAAATAAAAGTAGATGAGAACAACAGGGTTTAGGAGCATACTTGGCACAACCATTGTAGTGCAAGTGCTTCTGCTGTGATTAACATTGAGTGAATGATAATAAGACCATGGTCAGTACTGGAGCCTGCAAGATATTGGTAATTACTTGCACTTGGCGGTCGTTCCCTGAAAGTACCTTATCTTGATCCTGCCCTTCTGCAATAATATAAAAATGAAATAGAGTGTCTTCCAGTGTAGAGCCTCTTGTAGAATTTTAACATTTGAAAGTAGTTCCTAGAACATGTTTCAGTATTCAGGTTGCAAAAGAAATTTTAGGAGCATCTGTCAATATTTTCAATTGTATAACTGTGTTGAAATGTACATACGTGTTGTTCAACAGTATTCAGTTTGTAAATATTTCAAGAGAGATGCTCTTTTTAATTTATTTAATGCCATATCAGTAAAGTGGCAATCTATGGGATCAAATTGAGGCAAATGCTCTGAATACTTGAATGTTACTTTCAATTGGTCAGAGAAATGCCGTTCTGCATGGTACAGTTTTAATGTTGAAACTGATAAGGCCTACAGATGCACTATTGGTTATTTATACTAAACAAAAGCCTTAGAACAAAATGAATAGCATTGAATGTAAACACAATTTGAAAGAGGTTTTGTTTTAATGGTTGAGTGCTGGCACCGAATGCATTGACTTGTTTAGTAACAGAGTTTGTAACCTTCGAGTTTTGCATTGTCATCAAAGATCAGAAGAGCTAATAAAGTTATTGCCATTACCAATGAACATGAAGGAGTTACAAGACAGACTTATATAAATTGGCCAAAATTGAAAACTATAATCAGTCAATGTGAGAACAAGGGGACATAAGTTATTGTATTCACTGTGACAACATAATCTGGATGTTAGTGAAACAAACTCAAATGAAAACAGATATTATTTAGTTATTCTAGTTCCCCACAACAATGTGCAATTTGCCTTTGGCTATGAGTTTTAACATTATTGCAGCAAGAGAGAATGGATGTAAGCAATTTCAGTGTGTACTAAAAGTATTTTGATGAATTTTCATTTTCAATAAGCAGGACATTCTGGTTGTAGTGTTGCTTGCTGTAGGCATAAAATCTTAAATGTATTGGACCTAATTATTGTTTCTATTGTAAACATGACTAGTGTTAGTGTTCATATAAAAACAGTAGCACATATTATGTAGCTCTACTTGCTGAAGAGTTACTCAGGTCAGAATATTACAACCTATTTGTAGCGTACCTTATTGGTGAAATTACTGTAGATGTGAGGTTTCATTTAAGTTGTCATTGGAAACAGAAGCGCACAATAAAGTTTTTTGAGACCAGCAGAACTGCTTTTCACCCACGTATGTATGTATGTATGTAGTTGTAACAATTTTTCGTCCAGTGAGTCTTCCACCTAGCCTATGGTTTCAACACTATGTAGCAGTGACAGACTGCAGGTAGGTAATAGACGACCGCCAAGTGACCATCGGCATACATCGATGTTTCTTAACCTAACTGTTTCTGTACGTTGATCATAAAATTAACCTTTAAGTAATATTATGCATGTTGAGTAATAAACATAATCAAGTATATAGCTGCACATTAAATAGTGTTCCATGGAACTGAAGTGCCAAGAAATTAAAGAAGTAAAACAAAGACCACTGAATAAGACAGGACACAATGTTTCTTGTAACAGGTGTAGTGCATTGTTACTAAAGACATTTTCAGAGAATATATATATAATGTATGGTCACAAATTATAATGCAGTGTTTGTTAATGTTGTAATGTGCCTAAGAAACATTTATGGTTGAAATTTACTGTTTTTTTCTGTAAAAGATAGATGAATTAAAAAACATGCTAATGTTCTTCATAATTTTGTTGGTTCCTTTGTTCCCAATACCTTTATGAGAAATATTAACAGTGAGGCTGCTTTGTTTTTCTGTACAGCATGAAGTAATTACTTTGTAGCTTACCCCAGAAGTCTCATCACTAAATGGTATCAGTTACATGAATATTATAATTGCACGGTTAAAAATGTTGTACTGTATTAAAGACATGGTAATTCTACAGAGTTGCAGTTGTACTACCTTTGAGCTGTGTCCATTTTTAAGTTACAAGCGAGTATTGGCTTTATACTGTAAATGTCTTGGTAAGCTTTCCAGTGGAACAAATGAAAATGTGTGCAAATTAACACCATGTAAGCAGTGTAGGTAATGGTGACAGCTCTTTTCACATACAGGGTGTAATAAAACAAAACAAAAAAAAACTACATAGACACAATTTTTGAGTGTTTAGGAGGGAAAAAGAAGCTTTTTTTGTGATTGCCTCTAAATTTCTTTTTTATAGGGTGAGACAATGTTGGTTTATGAAGCACTGCAGAAGAACTGGTTACCAGTTCAATTGAATGCACTTTCATTATTCACACTTGGCTGTTTTGAGCAAGGATATTCCAGTTGTGCCATAATGTAGACAGGTGATATTTTCAGAATTGCCCCTAAACCAATAGTCACACCATCTCTTGAGCATTACTAACATCAAAACTTTAATGGATCAATATCAGGCACATGGTGCACACAAGTGAGATGTAATGAAGTTATCTCCTTTGACCCCACAAATTCTTTGTAAATGTAGTTTTTTTTACACAATGTATACAATTTTTTAGGAGCAGCTTCATTTGTAATGAACCAGTTTTAAGCCCAAGCAGGCCTGAGAGTAACAGCCTCAGGATAAAAGCAAGTAACAGTACAGGACAGAAGAGTTGGAATTTGACTAAGGTAAGTCAGAAAGTACCTTTGTCCTTGAATCACATTACCTGTCATTACTAGAGGCAGATAAACAAAACAAAGATAGTTCAACTGTTAAATAACTCCACCACCACCACCACCCACACACACTGTTTAAACATAGTTTCCATCATAAGCAAAAATTAACATTAAAAGGTGATGGGCACTTCCACCGAAGTTCAAAGTATGAGGTGCACCCTGAAAGTAAGTACCAAATCATTCTACTGCTACTGCAGCACTTGTGTTGTAGGTTCACACATTTCTCTGGTTCATTGTCTTTCCACAGTCAACACTGGAGCTGAATTTTGTTGTATTTATATTTGTTAGTGATCATTCAAATGCTTAAGACAACATCTGAGCCCAGTGACTGTGAAGTGCACTCTGTTATGTCGTGTTTCAACACACAGAACACGAAGCCAGCTGAAATTCAAGAACTTGTAGATATTTATGGTGATAAAATTGAACAAACATTCATGTTGAAGCATATATTGGACAGCCTTCTGTTGTCAGTGATGGCATGGGTGAGAAAATGTATTAAAATATTCATGAAAACATATGGTTCACAATAAGAATGTATTTCAGAAACTGTTTTGCATGAGTCAGTCATAAATTGCTTAAATTTTTGTGAATTGTGTTCCAAAAATGCCTACAAAATTATGTACCTTGGCAGGGTTTTGACATTTCAGCACTGAATACAGTGATGAGGAAGATGAATTCATAAATAGACTCGTGACTGGTGATGAAACTCGGGTTTTTCAGGACACTCCAAAATAAAAACAACAATCTATGGAGTGAAGGAACTCATAATCCAACAATACTCCTCTTACCCCCACCCCCCTCACCCAGAAAAAAAGAAGTCAGAACGAAGTTGTCAGTGCTAAAAATCAGGTGAAATGGATTCTAGGACCAACAAGGCATTCTGCTTGTTGAGTTCCTTCTCAGAGCTGAAACCATGAAAGCCGTAAGATACTGCAAAACACTGAGAGAACTCCATCACACTATTCAAAACAAAATATGCAAAATTCTCAATAGAATCATTATGTTGCTTCATGACATCATGTTTCATTTCCCTTGGTGGCACTGAAAATCTTACTAAACAATTCAGTTGGATAAAGTTCGGCCACCTGACAATCAGTCCTGATCTCACATCTTATGACTACCAGTTTTACTTCAACATCAAGCAGGATGAAGGTGCTTCAACACCAATGATGATGTAAGAAAGTGTGATTAGTGTTGGACATCTTCACTGATGGTATCTTTCTATGAAGAGGGCATAGAAAAGTTGGCTTACTGCTATGACAAATGCCTGAACAATGGTGGCTGTTATGTAGAAAAAGAATATTTCTTCAAAAAAAAAAAAAAAAAAAAAAAAAAAAAAAAAAAAAAAAAAAAAAATGGTCTGAAGAAATGTTTTCTGAGTCCTTTTCCCACAATGGTACTTTCTTTTCTGGCATGCCTTGTATATTTTAATGTCTTTTGGCTTACCAATGTGGGTATAAAAGTTGACAGAGAACATCCCACATCCTCTTCTTTACTGCACTCACGTAATGGGGATACACAAAGCCAATATGAATCACCTGTTTTCTATCAGCAGCCATGTTTGACCATGAGGTGTGTCAAGAATGTTCTGGATCATGCACAGGTTTATTCAGCTGCCCCTGCCATAAAGTTTGATGGAACCTGCAACATCTTAAAGAACCACACCCATGATTTTAATCTTCTCTCCTCCCTACATGCACACTGTTAGGCTTACAAAAACAATGAACAGGACCTTTTTGTATGAAAATTAACTACATTAAATTTTGTACTGGAATAAGTTTTTGTGTTATTCAAGAAAAATGCATTTGGGCCTCTAACAAAAATGTAACACCCCCCCCCCCCCCCCCCAAAAAAAAAAAATGTTTACAGTAAATGCCCCACAAAAAAGATCCTGTTCATTTTTTATGTAGGACTAGTAATTTGCATGTAGTGGGTGGGAGAAATGAAAATCTTGTCCATGAAATTTGTAGCCATTGCAAGTTGCATAAAACCCATGGGTAGGGGTAGATTAATCATCTTGTACAGGTTTTTTTATGTGCCAAAAGAACTAATATAAGATTTCTCTGGCTTCATAACCAGCTCAAGAAACATTTTACACCATATTAATGTATAGTGTTTGCAGTTTTCTTTATCAGAAAATCCTTTCTCATTGATTTCCTGACCACAGAAAATTCCTACATACAGCCAACTGTTTCTGTTGTTGTGGCCTTCAGTCCAAAGACTGGTTTGACCCAGCTCTCTATGCTAGTCTGTCATATGCAAGCCTGCATCTATTTGAACCTGCTCACAGTATTTCTTCCTATCACTAAAACCCCACCAATATCAAATTGATGATTCCTTGATGCAACAGGGTATGTCTTATCAACCAGTTCCTTCTGTTACTCAAGTTGTGCTGAAAATTTCATTCAGTACCATCTCCCTAGTAATTAGATCTGCAACTGCATAATTATTCCATAAGCCACCTCTAGGTCAATCGCAGAGGGTACCTAGTACCAGTAGTAGTCATCTATCCACTTATTGACCACCTCTGTAACCTAGGCAGCAGCAGCAGTGAACCCTATCATGGGGAGGATGCAGGTTTAGATTTCTGGTACTGCCAGGGATTTTTCCTGGAACGGTGTACATTCACCCTTGTGATGGCAACTGAGAAACACATTTCAAAAGATACTATCCTTTTCTAGCTAGTTCACATCTTGTGTCAGAGCAAGGCTATTCTTAAGGCAGATACCTCCAGAAAAGACTACTTAACACTTAAATTTATATCCACTCTTAACATATTCTGCCCATCAGACAGTCATGCCTGTTTTTTTTTATATCCTCTCTGTGTCAGCCATCATCAATAACTTTGTCACCCAAATAACAAAACACTTCTGTTATCTTCAGTGTCTTATTTCCTAATCTACAATGTTTGTCCGGAAAATACATATAAAAGTTGAATTATAACTTTATTTTACAATTATTCAGGTATTACAATATGGTCTCCTTGAAGGTACTCACCCTGAGACGCGATACACTTCTGCCAACGCCATTTCCACTGTTGATAACATTGCTGAAAGTCTTCAGTTGCCATGTTGTTTCCGCCTTGATGGCTTCCACACCCCCGAAGCACCATTTTGCATTTTGGGAACATGAACAAGTCACACGGGGCTAAATCGGGTGTCTGTCACGGCGATTAGGCTTTGGGCCGAAAACTCGCGCACAACGAGCGACGTGTGGGCGGGCGCATTAATGTGATGAAGGACCCACCTGCCCCTTTTGCCATCTCCAGTCAGACTCTTTCCAGAACTTCAATGTAAAAATTTCCGTTCACTCTCTGGCTAGGAGGGACAAATTCCTTGTCAACAATGCTCCTAGAATCAAAGAAAACAATCAACACTGTCTTCACATTGGGCCTTGATTTTTGCGACTTTTTTGTTCTCAGTTCTCCTGCTACTTTCCATTCCATTCCTTGCTTGCTTTGAGATTTGAGCTCCACATCAAATTTCTAAAACCAGGACTCATCTCCAGTGATGACTCGGTTGAGAAAGTCCCCTCGTTCCTCTGCTTCCAACCAATCCTCACAGCACTCCACCCTCTTTGCTTTCTGGTCTGGCATCAAGAGCTTTGGTATAATTTTCATTTCATTTCAAGCTTTTGTGAACAATTGTTTTGGGAACTGACAGCTCGTCAATCTATGGTCTTTAAGAATACAAGCTGCTGCACACTCCCACCTTCACGCAGAGTGCTCTGACTCGAACTGAGCATTGATGGGATTGATTACAGCAGTAGTCCCACCTGGTGGTGACTGCAACCTGTAACATAAAGACATTATTCAACTTTTATACATATTTTCCGGACAATCAAAAACTTCCCATTCAAGGGTGTTGCCACAGAGTAAAAGCACCATTGTGCAATGGTGCATGAAGTTGGATAATACACATCCTCATAATGCAGACACCAGCTAAAGTGGGAGACACTCGAGTAGCCACCCTACAGTCCTGTTCTCTACCTGTGTGCTTATCATGCCTTTGGTTCCTTAGAAAGGTCTTGAAGGATCAACGACTCGTGTTGCAAGAGGGTGTGCAACAAGCAGTGACGGACTTCTTGACAAAGCAGGACACAGTGTTCTACCAAATGGGCATCTTCAACCTGGTACACTGGTAGGATGATTGCCTCAGTTCTCATCATAATTTTGTCCAATTGGCATATGAGGAATGGCTGAAAAATTTCTAGCCCCAGACAGTTACTCTAATGTCTCACACAAACACCACCACCTACTTTAATGGTGACCCTTTATGGGTACGCAAGTTAAATGTTGCAGCTCCAGCTTCATTAACGTAGCCACTAGGTGCATTGTATACTGTAGTGTAAGTAAAGTGGTGAATATTGGGAGAATCAAGAACTGTGTAGCGGTTGAATACCTTCATTTGAAGGGAATGGTGTCCAAGGACATTGTGGAGGGCATGCAGAATACATTTACGGACAGTGTTCCATCTTGTGCAACAGTGAAAAACTGGGCATCTGACTTCAAACAGAGAAGAATGAGTGTGAGAGAACCAACGAGGAATGGAAAGCCTGCCACTGATGAAACAGTGACTACAATTAACGATACAGTTTTGCAGGATCGTTGCAGCACATTGAAACCTCCCAAGGGCGTGCTCATGACACTGTTGTCGATATTTTGGGAATGCTGAAAGTTTCATTTCAGTGGGTCCACAAAGACTCGAGTGCAGATCAGACACAGGAACACGTGCAGTGTTGTGAAGAAATTATCCACCAGTTTGAAGATGGCTTTCTTGCAAGGTATGTCACAACAGACAAAATGTGGGTGCACTACTTTGATCCTGAGACAGAACAAGAGTCACAGCAATGAAAACATCCTTCTCACACACACACAAAAAAAAAAATTACATGTACCAAAGTCAGCTGGTACGGTGATGGCATTGGTCTTCTGTGGTGCAAAAGGGGTAATTATGGTGGATTACTTGCTAACGGTTGCAACTATCAATGCTTTATACTGTTGCATCCTCCTGTGCCATTTGAGAGAAGAGATAAGGAAAACGAGGTGTGGAAAATTGGCTCACTCAACTCTTTAGCATCAGGACAATGCACTGGTGCACAAAGACCTCACAACATTGGAAACTCTGCGGGTTCGAATTCTTACATCACCTGCCATATTTTCCAGATCTGACTGTGGCAGACTTTTTCCTTTTCCCAAACCTAAAAGAAAATACCTCAAAGGATGATGATGCAGTGACTGATGCTTTGTTGGACTTGAAATCAAAGACCTTTCATTTGAATGGTTTTGCAGAAGATACCTGAGCATGCCTTCAAGTGTATTAGTGTACACAGGTATTATATAGACAAGTAAATTGATATTATGAAATTTCATGTCATTCTTTATTTGTTAGGGTAGAAGCTTTTTGATCATCCCTTGTAATTACCTCTGCATCTCCTTATTCAACTTGACTACATTCCATTACCCTTGTCTTATGTTCATCTTAGAACTGCTCTTTAACACACTATCCATTCCATTGTCATTGTCTGCCTCCTTAGCTATACCTTTCAACTAGCTGCCATTTGACAGACCTGGGTTTGATTGCTGGTACTGCCAGTGATTTTTCCTTGGAGGGGGGGGGGGGGGGGGGGGGGGGTGGTGGTGACTGGTGCAGAATGCACTCAGTCTTGTGAGGAGCTGCTTGACCATTTAGTAGTGGTCCCACAGTCAAAAAATCCCAGGAGAGAGGTGTGCTGACCACTTGTCCCTCCATGCTGCATCACTTTACACCACTGGCAGGGGACAACATGTCGGTTGGTGGAATTTTACCATTTTTAAAACAACCAACGGAAATTCCAGGTAGGAATGTCAACAATGTATGATTTTTATCCCTTCCATTCCATTCGACTTATCTTGTGTCTTCTAAGAGTCGTGTCCCTCACTCCAAACAACAAGGCATTATTGAAATGATGTAATTAAAGCTGTAACATTTCTTTGCCAGAACTGTCATGTTGGGATAAGACACTGTAGGATAGAGTTCCAATGACATTTGTTGCATAACCTAGAAAACAGTATCAACAATCATCGACATGATTTGAAGTATTTTGTGGCTCAGCTCACCATCCAAATATATTTAGCAGTACAATTCCTTGTGGACTTTAGGTTGTATTGTTTCAGTTGCCGTAAGATCTTGACTTGCAGATGAAAGAACATTGTAGTTCTTGCTAAGCCCAATTCTCCAAATGTAATCAACAATGACACCATATTTTTAAAGCTTTGGAAACTGGCTTAAAAGAGTCACTTTTAAATGGACACTGATTTCAAAGTTGCAGAATTATGAAAACAAATTACAGTTCATGATATACACTGAGTTCACATTACTCAGTCCAACAGATAAAACTGCACTTGGTTCCATGTTACATCAAGTCCAACACAACTATTCTCATTCAGTAACCTCACTAAAACTATTGAGGAAGTTAGCACAACTCAACTCACTGGTGCAAAGCATCAAAGGCACATTTTTACAATATTAACTTCAGGAACTGTTCTGGTGTATGCTAGGGTATGCTGTTCACCACTTGAACAATGAACAATTACAGAGAATTAGATTGCATGTGACAGCACATCATGGTGTAATATAAGGCAATACATTGCTAGTTCTAACTTGGTTCCCATAAGTTGTTGATCTAATTAAAGTAAATATATTTCTTTTGAAAGGAAAAGACCATTGATAATGAGCAATTACTGAGAACCACATTGCACTTGACAGTGTATCATTGTGTTAAATAGAGGCAGAAGATATTTCAAGCAGCAGCGCATATGAATACAATATCTCAAGTTTTATAATTCATTGACACTGGCCAATTATAAAGCATGTAACAGTACATATTTGAATTAAGTCTAGATAGACCAGATTAAACACATGATTATAGCATACATTGTATCATATAAAGGTAGTTGTTAAGCAATTTACAACAAACAGTAATTGTTAGCCTTTCAGACATCTATTTTCATGGAAAAATTACGTTACTTTTCAACTGTTGAAATGTACCTAGACATAAGGACTGTATCACTTGTAGGACCAAAAGGCATTATTTCTTTACAAGTCAAACTCAGACTTTAAAGCAACTGAACTGACATGAACATTTATGGATAGAGGAATTTGCCCACCATAATTGTCAAAGGCACCTTGTTCTCGTAGCTAGAAAGTCATAATCCCATTTATTTATTTTCATGTAGGGACTGAGAGCCACCATGGCCAGATGCCACTGTAGAATCAGATTTATACTGGTAAATTAAGTACCCACAGGGTACTTCCAGAATATATATACTGCTCAATAACCAGTTGACAGACTTCTCGTTGATCATCACCACACTATACATGATGTATGAACATCATGTCAGACAGTAAATAAAACTAGCCACAGATAAAGGTAAATTCCAACATAGGGTGAGTTACCACTAGCTACATATGAATGAGGAAAAAAAAAGGAAATGGATAGTTCAGCCATCCTAAAGATTTGATTGATCTATATGTATATATTTTCTCATCAGTTATGTAATAATGCATTAACTGGACTTCAGTTAAAAGTAGATGTCTGCAGGAACAATAGCGATACCATGAACACAAATCCTCATGGGCTGCAGACAAAATACCTAATATTTGAAACATTATTTTATCATAGATTTGCCTTCTGCTACACATTACATTGCAATTGTTTATGACTGTCAGAATATAATTGATATAATAACGTAATATTGGAGTGGTTTTCATTAAGTACACATTAGTGAAAAGCATTGGCTGGCTGCAACATTGAACATTTCGTTCAAAAATCCTACATCACATGAGATTTATAGCTGAGCAGTTTGCTGATTTGAGCAGACATTATGACAAAAGTAATATGCAGAACACCTCATATCCGTATCAGACACATAACATAATATAATATATATATATAGCTACCAGACATGGAGCAATTATCCAAGTATGTCTGAATACACAGTGCACAAAACACTTCTAACGATGGGCCTCTGCAGCCAATGACTCATGCATGTGCCATTAATAAACCACAACATCGGCATGTGACCATTGGCACTGGAAATTAGCACAGTGACAGAGCATTGCTTGGTCTGGTGAATTGTGGTAATGCGCCATGTCACAAGGCCAGGAGGAAGTGATGGAGTGGTTCGGGGACTAATGCTAAGCAGAGATGTAGCACAAAAGTTAAAGTCCGTTATCACATCAATGGTACTTGACTAAAACTGGCTGATAAAGGTCCTGCTAAAGCTGGGTGCTTGTTACACAACAGGCTACCAAATAGCTTCTTGTTGTTGTTGTCTTCAGTCCTGAGACTGGTTTGATGCTGCTCTATCCTGTGCAAGCTTCTTCATCTCCCAGTACCTACTGCAACGTACATCCTTCTGAATCTGCTTAGTGTATTCATCTCTTGGTCTCCCTCTACGATTTTTACCCTCCAATGCTAAATTTGTGATTCCTTGATGCCTCAGAACATATCGTACCAACTGGTCCCTTCTTCTTGTCAAGTTGTTCCACAAACCCCTCTTCTCCCCAATTCATTCAATACCTCCTGATTAGTTATGTGATCTACCCATCTAATCTTCTGGAGCACCACATTTCAAAAGCTTCTATTCTCCTCTTCTCCAAACTATTTATCATCCATGTTCCAGTTCCATACATGGCTACACTCCATACAAATACTTTCAGAAGCGACTTCCTGACACTAAAATCTATACTCAATGTTAACAAATTTCTCTTCTTCAGAAATGCTTTCCTTGCCTTTGCCAGTCTACATTTTATATCCTCTCGACTTTGACCATCATCAGTTATGTTGCTCCCCAAATAGCAAAACTCCTTTACTACTTTAAGTGTCTCATTTCCTAATCTAATTCCTTCAGCATCACCCGACTACATTCCATTATCCTCATTTTGATTTTGTTGATGTTCATCTTGTACCCTCAAGACACTGCCCATTCTGTTCAACTGCTCTTCCTAGTCCTTTGCTGTCTTTGACACAATTACAATGTCACCGGCGAATCTCATTATTTTTATTTCTTCTCCATGGAATTTAATACCTACTCCAATTTTTTCCTTTGTTTCCTTTACTGCTTGCTCAATATACAGATTGAATAACATTGGGGAGAGGCTACAACCCTGTCTCACTCGTTTCCCTTTTATGCCCCTCGACTCTTAACTGCCATCTGGTTCCTGTACAAATTGATAATAGCCTTTCGCTCCCTGTATTGTACCCCTGCCACCTTGAGAATTTGAAAGAGAGTATTCCAGTCAACATTGTCAAACGCTGTCTCTAAGTCTAGAAATTTAGGTTTGCCTTTCCTTAATCTTTCTTCCAAGATAAGTTGTAGGATCATGTGTTCCAATATTTCTGCGGAATCCAAACTGATTTTCACTAAAGTCGGCTTCTACCAGTTTTTCCATTCGTCTGTGAAGAATTCGCATTAATATTTTGCAGCTGTCACTTATTTAACTGATAGTTTGGTAATTTTCACATCTGTCAACACCTGTTTTATTTGGGATTGTAATTATTATATTCTTCTTGAAGTCTGATGGTATTTCGCCTGTCTCATACATCTTGCTCAACAGATGGTAGAGTTTTGTCAGGACTGGCTCTCCCAAGGCCGTCAGTAGTTCTAATGGAATGTTGTCTACTCCAGGGGCCTTCTTTCAAAATACAAAAGCACTACCAGTCTTCAAAACAAAAGTAAGAGAGTTCTAGGCAATAGTGTGGCTTTACAAAGTTAAGGAATACTTTGGGACTAATCGGAGAGAAATTGCTCTGCTATGGTAATTTCCTGACAAATGTGTTACATATAAGGCGCCAATGACAAGTACCCCCCCATGAACCATGGACCTTGCCGTTGGTGGGGAGGCTTGCGTGCCTCAGCGATACAGATGGCCGTACCGTAGGTGCAACCACAACGGAGGGGTATCTGTTGAGAGGCCAGACAAACATGTGGTTCCTGAAGAGGGGCAGCAGCCTTTTCAGTAGTTGCAGGGGCAACAGTCTGGATGATTGACTGATCTGGTCTTGCAACATTAACCAAAACGGCGTTGCTGTGCTGGTACTGCGAACGGCTGAAAGCAAGGGGAAACTACAGCCGTAATTTTTCCCGAGGACATGCAGCTTTACTGTATGATTAAATGATGATGGCATCCTCTTGGGTAAAATATTCCGGAGGTAAAATAGTCCCCCATTCGGATCTCCGGGCGGGGACTAAACCAGGAGGATGTCGTTATCAGGAGAAAGAAAACTGGCGTTCTACGGATCGGAGCGTGGAATGTCAGATCCCTTAATCGGGCAGGTAGGTTAGAAAATTTAAAAGGGGAAATGGATAGGTTAAAGTTAGATATAGTGGGAATTAGTGAAGTTCGGTGGCAGGAGGAACAAGACTTCTGGTCAGGTGATTACAGGGTTATAAACACAAAATCAAATAGGGGTTATGCAGGAGTAGGTTTAATAATGAATAGGAAAATAGGAATGCGGGTAAGCTACTACAAACAGCATAGTGAACGCATTATTGTGGCCAAGATAGATACGAAGCCCACACCTACTACAGTAGTACAAGTTTATATGCCAACTAGCTCTGCAGATGACGAAGAAATTGAAGAAATGTACAATGAAATAAAAGAAATTATTCAGATAGTGAAGGGAGACGAAAATTTAATAGTAATGGGTGACTGGAATTCGAGTGTAGGAAAAGGGAGAGAAGGAAACATAGCAGGTGAATATGGATTGGGGCTAAGAAATGAAAGAGGAAGCCGCCTAGTAGAATTTTGTACAGAGCACAACTTAGTCATAGGTAACACTTGGTTTAAGAATCATGAAAGAAGGTTGTATACGTGGAAGAACCCTGGAGATACTAAAAGGTATCAGATAGATTATATAATGGTAAGACAGAGATTTAGGAACCAGGTTTTAAGTTGTAAGACATTTCCAGGGGCAGATGTGGACTCTGACCACAATCTATTGGTTATGACCTGTAGATTAAAACTGAAGAAACTGCAAAAATGTGGGAAATTAAGGAGATGGGACCTGCATAAACTGAAAGAACCAGAGGTTGTACAGAGTTTCAGGGAGAGCATAAGGGAACAATTGACAGGAATAGGGGAAAGAAATACAGTAGAAGAAGAATGGGTAGCTCTGAGGGATGAAGTAGTGTAGGCAGCAGAGGATAAAGTAGGTAAAAAGACGAGGGCTGCTAGAAATCCTTGGGTAACAGAAGAAATATTGAATTTAATTGATGAAAGGAGAAAATATAAAAATGCAGTAAATGAAGCAGGCAAAAAGGAATACAAACGTCTCAAAAATGAGATTGACAGGAAGTGCAAAATGGCTAAACAGGGATGGCTAGAGGACAAATGTAAGGATGTAGAGGCTTATCTCACTAGGGGTAAGATAGATACTGCCTACAGGAAAATTAAAGAGACCTTTGGAGAGAAGAGAACCACGTGTATGAATATCAAGAGCTCAGATGGCAACCCAGTTCTAAGCAAAGAAGGGAAGGCAGAAAGGTGGAAGGAGTATATAGAAGGTTTATTCAAGGGTGATGTACTTGAGGACAATATTATGGAAATGGAAGAGGATGTAGATGAAGACAAAATGGGTGATACGATACTGCGTGAAGAGTTTGACAGAGCACTGAAAGACCTGAGTCAAAACAAGGCCCCCGGAGTAGACAACATTCCATTAGAACTACTGACGGCCTTGGGAGAGCCAGTCCTGACAAAACTCTACCAGCTGGTGAGCAAGATGTATGAGACAGGCGAAATACCCTCAGACTTCAAGAAGAATATAATAATTCCAATCCCAAAGAAAGCAGGTGCTGACAGATGTGAAAATTACCAAACTATCAGTTTAATAAGTCACAGCTGCAAAATACTAACGCGAATTCTTTACAGACGAATGGAAAAACTGGTAGATGCGGACCTCGGGGAGGATCAGTTTGGATTCCGTCGAAATGTTGGAACACGTGAGGCAATACTGACCTTACGACTTATCTTAGAAGAAAGATTAAGAAAAGGCAAACCTACGTTTCTAGCATTTGTAGACTTAGAGAAAGCTTTTGTCAATGTTGACTGGAATACTCTTTTTCAAATTCTAAAGGTGGCAGGGGTAAAATACAGGGAGCGAAAGGGTATTTACAATTTGTACAGAAACCAGATGGCAGTCATAAGAGTCGAGGGGCATGAAAGGGAAGCAGTGGTTGGGAAAGGAGTGAGACAGGGTTGTAGCCTCTCCCCGATGTTATTCAATCTGTATATTGAGCAAGCAGTAAAGGAAACAAAAGAAAAATTTGGAGTAGGTATTAAAATTCATGGAGACGAAGTAAAAACTTTGAGGTTTGCCGATGACATTGTAATTCTGTCAGAGACGGCAAAGGACTTGGAAGAGCAGTTGAACGGAATGGACAGTGTCTTGAAAGGAGGATATAAGATGAACATCAACAAAAGCAAAACGAGGATAATGGAATGTAGTCCAATTAAATCGGGTGATGCTGAGGGAATTAGATTAGGAAATGAGACGTTTAAAGTAGTAAAGGAGTTTTGCTACTTGGGGAGCAAAATAACTGATGATGGTCAAAGTAGAGAGGATAGAAAATGAAGACTGGCAATGGCAAGGAAAGTGTTTCTGAAGAAGAGAAATTTGTTAATATCGAGTATAGATTTAAGTGTCAGGAAGACATTTCTGAAAGTATTTGTATGGAGTGTAGCCATGTATGGAAGTGAAACATGGACGATAACTAGTTTGGACAAGAAGAGATTAGAAGCTTTCGAAATGTGGTGCTACAGAAGAATACTGAAGATAAGATGGATAGATCACGTAACTAATGAGGAGGTATTGAATAGGATTGGGGAGAAGAGAAGTTTGTGGCGCAACTTGACTAGAAGAAGGGATCGGTTGGTAGGACATGTTTTGAGGCGTCAGGGGATCGCAAATTTAGCGTTGGAGGGCAGTGTGGAGGGTAAAAATCATAGAGGGAGACCGAGAGATGAGTACACTAAGCAGATTCAGAAGGATGTAGGTTGCAGTAGGTACTGGGAGATGAAGAAGCTTGCACAGGATAGAGTAGCATGGAGAGCTGCATCAAACCAGTCTCAGGACTGAAGACCACAACAACAACAACAACAATGACAAGTAATTGTGAAAATTTTCTCATGTTTTGTCAACACGCAAGTATCGAAGGTGAAAGAAAAGTTGAGTGCCGATATTTATTAAATTAATTTAGAAATAAAGTTTTGGTTTTGCCTTTTCATTAATTATTATATATATCTACACAAGTAAGTCTACTGTAAAATAACCTATGTGCTCAGTTTCTAATTCACCCTGTAACTGTAATTGTAAATTATATTGATGCATCCAATATCATTCTAAAAAGAGGCAATAAATAAGTAAATATTTGTTGAAAAGGAACACTCTCTGTGGTGTCAGTTGCCTGAGATGCAGTCGTGTGTGTCATCTATTTTTGACAGAGGCCTTACTGGCTGAAAGCTTTATTTGTGAGTCTCTGCTATATGGTGAGTAGCAACTTTCCTTCTCATAGTACTGTTACATTTCATCCTGGATTTTACACTGTTGAAATATTTGGTGATTTTAAAATAGATGCAAATACAAAGAATATAGTAAATTTGAAGCTCACTGACATATTAAACTCATAAAATCTTTTAAATATAATGCATCTACATCAATACTACACAAGCTATTGTACAGTGCATGGCATAGAATGCCCTGAACAATTACTTCTTATTTCCTTTCCTGTTCCATTTGTAAACAGAGTGAGGGGAAAGTGACTATCTACATTCTTCCATGAGAATCCTTATTTCTCTCACCCAATCTTCATTATCCTTGCATGAAATGTAAGTTTGTGACCGTAGAATTGTACTGCTATAATCCTCAATGCTAGTTCTCTCAACAGTGTTCCTAGAGAAGAATGTTTCCTTATCACCAGGTTTTCCCATTTGAGTTCCCTAAGCATCTCCACAATGCTTGCATGTTGACTGAACTTACCAGTAACAAATATAATGGCCCACCTCTGAATTGCTTTATGTCCTCCTTCAATCTGATCCAAAAACTCAAATAGTACCATGGGTTTCACTAGTATGTCATCTCCCTTACAGCTGAACCATACTTTACTAAAAGTCGATCCTTCACCTTTCCTACTACTCTCATCACATGCTTGTTCCATTTCACATCGCTCTGTACCATTATGCCTAGATATTTAATTGACATGAATGTTTCAAGCATTACACTAGTAACACTTATTCAAGCATTTCTTGGCTTTGTTTTTCCTACTCATCCGCATTAATTTACATTTTTAGACATTTAGGGCTAGCTGAGATTTATCACACCAAATTGACAAAAATTTCTGTCAAAGTACTCTTGCATTCTCCTAGAGTCACTCAATGATGACATCTTCCTGTGCATGGCAGCATCACCAACAAACACAGCAGATTGCTGCTCACCCTGTCTGTCATATCATTTGAGCATACAGAAAAAAATAGCAGTCCTTTCACGTCACCCTGGGGAACTCCTTACAATATCCTTGTCACTGACTCACACCAGCACACAGGGTCCTGCTACTTGAGAAGTCTTTGAGTAACCTTCATATCTGGAGACCTATTCTTTATGCTCATACCTTCAGTAACAGTCTGCAGTGGGGCACCATATCCAATGCTTTTTGGAAATCTGAGAATATGAAGTCTCCCTGTTGCCCTTTTTCCTTAGTTTGCAGTATATCATGTGAGAGAAAGGCAAGCTGAGCTTCACATGAGTAATAGTTGCTAAAACCATGCTGATTTGTAGGCATAAGTTTCACTGTATCTAGGAAATTTATTGCATTCAAATTCAGAATGTGTGCTACAATTTTGCAGGAAACCCAATGTTAATGATAATGGTCTGTAATTTGTTGGGTCCTTTGTTTACCCTTCGTATGATAAAAGAGTCAGCTGAGCCTTTTTCCAGGCACCTGGAACTTTTCAGTGAAGCTAAGTAAGAGGGCAATGCCGTAAACTACTCTTTGTAAAAGCTAATTAGCATTCCACCTGGACCTGTGACTTATTTGTTTCTAACTCTTTCTGTTGTTTTGTTATGCCAGGGATGACCATTACTGTGTCCCCCACGTGGAAGTCTTTGCAACTGGCCAATGTTTTTATGAATGTCCTGAGTGGATGACTTCTTAAACACAAAATTTAAAACTTCAACTTTCTTTTTGCTGTCTTCTACCTCCATGCAGGTTGGTCAATGAGTGACTGGATAAAAGCCAAAGACTTGATTAGAAGTCTTATAGATGACCAGAATTTTCTTGTGTTCTGAAGAATATCTTTTGCTTAGCTATGGATTGCACATTTATCTATTTACAGATGCTTGAATCTCTACTAACTTTTTCCTGTAATCATTTGTTCATTCTCTTTTTAACTGAGAGTACAACAACCTTTACTTTCTCAGTATTTTCCAAATTTCAGTGGTAAACCACAAAGGATATTTTCTGTCCTTCATCCACTTAATCAGTACATATTTCTCCAGAGCATGATATATAGTCCATTTAAAATTTTCCTATAATTCCTCTACATCCATCATACTGGATGAAACATGGTACCTATCAGAATTAAAGAAAATGTAGAAGGAAGGACCCACAAATGTAACTTAATTTTCACACAACCTGTATATTTAACAATATACAACCATACCTGCAGCCCACACGTTATTGGATCAAATGACAGTATTTACTATTGCACTGGACAAAGCCTCTGTTTTTAAATGCCCTTCTGCAACATATGAAAATTATATTAGCACCATTGATGACAAGAATGATTAAGTTACTCAAAACAGATGACCTAATTTTTAATTTGAAAGCTGCATGTCTAAAGGTTCTGGGTTAATATGTGCACCTGTGCTTACAGATTAGGAAACAATATGACAATGATGAAGCAAGCAACTTTTTAATTACGGCCATGGAGCGATCGGATCCCAACCTGTCCATTAGGACTAATGCCCTGGTGACAGTTGGCTGTTAATATTTTCAAAGTTAAACTGATTGTCAGTTATTAAGACCATTCTGAAGGAATGTCTTAAAACATCACTTGTGAATACTTATTACAAGAGAACTCAGTTGGCAGAACCACAAGATCCAGCTAAAATACACCAATAATGAGCCAGTCTATCAAACGCAGCAACGCACACCTTAGTACAACAGGTTGTTCAGATTATAACTAAAGACTTAAAAATGAAAATGCAATCAAAGAACTGTACAGGTTAACACCTAAATCTAACCACATGGTCCCTCTTTTGTTTAATGGCAACATGTGCATTAGTACAATTGTTCTGGCTGTATTTATGGCCAGGAGCTGGTCATTAGAACATTAATGACTGGGTACCAACCAGAAAGGAAAGGAAATATAATAGTGGGACAAATTTTCAAATGACAACTAGTGTCTTAGTACAATATTACAGCCTCTATTAATGACCAAAGAGCCGACCGAGTAAAACTCTGCAGGTCGGTTACAAACCGGAAAATCATAAGCAGGGCAGGTAGGCAATGACACAAATCAACACGAGGATTAAATAATGTTACTTCACTTTATCATCAAGCAGTTGGAGTGGTGCCAATGAAAGCCAGGTAGAAGTGAGCAGTGGTCCAACACAAATGTTGCCAACCAACTGATGGCATGTCAGCCTGCTGCTTGTAGTCAATGCTGACCCCAGTGAAGTACTCTGCAGAGGCACAGCTTGTGGTTTCGGCTGCTCGGACCTTGTTGCCACCTCTTGTCGTGATGCTACTGCAATTGGCAAACTTCGTGCCTCCCTTCTCAGGCCGGCAGACCCCTCTCGAGGACCTTCTAAGGACACAACCCACAGATATCCACTCTTCCTCACAGGTATTGGCAATGGAGCCACAAGAGTGATAGTCGATACAATTCTTAAGCCACTGGTGCCAGACAGATCAGTCTACTAACTCAATGGTGCCACATCTCAACATCCCCCTCTCAAACATGAACAAGCCTTCCCCCAGATCTAAGAACCCTTCACTCGGCTGGAAAGTTTAATCTGGCTGAGATGAACTTGTATGAGCTTCCTCTTTTCTGGGTCCCTTACCAAAAAATTGACTGGGCTTAAAATTTTGCCAATGGAATATGGACTTTAGAAATGCGGGCAAGTTTCTCTAAGCATTTATCCTGGGAAGTCCACCCATAAATGTTCCTGATGTGGACATGATCCCCTATCGTCCCTTGAAAGGGGCACTTGTTTCTGTTATAGTGGCAGGCCTGACAATCATGAACATCCCTAATTTGGTCCCTTTGCTCTCTGAGTACCTTCGGACTGATAGACGGAGGTAAAAGATAATTTATCTCACATAAGTTGGAGAGTCAGAAATTCATGGGATATGTGAGCATTAGGATAGCTGGGGTGGCATGGGATTCTTCATTCCACATGGAGTTAAACACTAAGTTTAATCAGGGTGATGTGGTATCCCACTTCTTGGGTGATTTATGGTGGTAAATAATCAATGCAGACTTCAAGTTGCAGTTAATCCTTTTGGCAAAGGAACCCTGAGGATAATAAGGTGTGGTGGTAACATGTTTCATCCCATTGCCAAAACAGATTTGTCTAAACAATGTTGCCAGAAATCCAGGAACGTTATCCATAACCAATGGCTGCAGTGGCCCAAACCACCTAAATACATTAGTACCATGAGAGATGGTGATAAGAACACTCTCCAACCTGGAGAAGGTGTCCACTACTATGAGAATTTACAGATTGCCTTTTTTTGTCCAGGGAAGCTGGCCCACATAATCAACAAACAATTTGTCCAGTGGACGCTCTTCCCATTCACACTACAGCAGTCCCATCGCCAGGGAGTTACTTGGTCTTCCATTCTCACAATCTTGGCATTCTTTGATTAAACCTCTACGGTTTTTATTTATAAAGTTTTGGCCAGGTCAATTATTCCTTGACCGTCTCTAACGTTTTATAAAGACCTAAATGCCCTCCTACTTGCGAGTCATGAAAGTACCAGAATAACTAAGGATCAAGGGAGATAAATTCTAGTTACCCCTGCAGTTACACAGAATCCTGTTCTTCAGAAAACAGTCACTGGATTCTTGTCCATCGAGTATTTGCTTCCTGAGGGGCCCCCCACAATGGGTACTATTCTTGTTCAGTTTACAAATTATTAAACAGTTTAGGTACCTCAGTAAGGATAGTACATACAAGGTGACTGTCTGGCATTTCCTCATCAAGCTCGTGTAGTTGGAACATCCCGCTAAGGGCATCAGCAACCTCATTATCAGATCCCTCAATGTCCTGAACCTTAAAATGGAAAGCCAAAATGCTGACCGCCCATCTTGCAATATGCCCTGTCTTCCTAGGACGAGCTAGGTCCCAACTAAGGACCTGATTATCCATCTGTAGCTCAAATCATGATGTTTGAGATAGAATCAAAATGTTTCCAGGGCAAATAATACAGCTAATGCTTCACACTCATATACCGAGTAATTGAGCTCAGGCCTCTCCATATGTCAGGAAGCAAATGCTAAAATATGCCTGATATCGTGATCTTTCTGTAAAACAACTGCTGCCATACCAGTATTGCAAGCATCAGTCCGGACCACAAATCATTTCTTAAAGTCAGGTACGGCTAAAACCAGTGGGTTGGAAATCACAGTTCTGATTCCTTCAAAGGCTGCCTGCTGACTTTCAGCTCACATGAATTTCTCATTATTTCTGCGTAACAAATTTATAATGGAGCTGAAGGTAGCACACAGTTTGGGACAAATTTGCAGAAATAATTAGTCAACCTCCTTCTTATTTCATGGCTGCGTAAAGTTCCCCAATGCCTTAGTTCATTCTGGATCAATGCTACTTCCATTACCAGATACCAAGTGGCCCAAAAATGACACTTGGTGCCTAGCCAAGGTTATCTTTGAGGGTTTCACAATGAGGACCACATCCCTAAGCCTGGAGAGGACCTTCCAGATATGCTCTTCAAAGGAGGCACTGAATATGACTGCATTGTCCCAATAGCTGGAGACGCAATTAAACTTTAAATCACCTAAAATTTCATCCAATAAATAGGATAAAACTGCTGCACTGGTTGACAAATGAAATGGAACTCGGATGAACTCATATAAATTCCAATCCATGGTGAAGGCAATGGGATGCTTAGATTCCTCTGTTAAGAGTATCTGGTAATAAGCCTGATTGAGATCTAACACAGTAAACCAATATGCTCCCTAAAACCAGGCCAAACAGCTGTGGAGATCAATGAGTGGCATAAAATCCAAGGTCACCTTACAATTGAGAAGCCTGTGATCAAGCACAGGTCAGAAATCCTGCCCCTGATCTTTATGTACTAAGAAAAGGGGGGGGGGGGGGCATAGGGAGGTGGATGGTCTTATGACTCCACCTTTTAAAAAGGTGACAAGCAAACCAGCACATCATCCATAACACGAATATGGTATCAAATGATGTCTGTAACTCCCAACCTGTCATGAAGTACCTCAGGAAATTCTCTCAAAAGCTCACTTAACTGTAAAATAATGAGGAGGGCAGGTAGGCAATGACACAAATCACCACGAGGATTACAGAATATTACTCCCCTTTATCAGCAAGCAGTTCCATGGACCCACAGCGCATCACTGTGCCAATGAAAGCCAGGCCACAAGCAGTCATCTGACATTAATGTCGATAACCAACTGACGAAATGTCAGCCTGCTGCTTGTAGTTGATGCTGACCCCGGTGAAGTACTCTGGTATCTTCACTCTGTGCAGGCCCTCCTTGCGCAGCTCATGGCTTTGGCCGCTCAGACTTCATGACCAACCTCTTGTCACAATGCTACCAACCATCTCCAAACTTCGTGCCTCCCTTCTCAGGGCAGTGAACCCCTTGTATATGTCGGCAAGCACAGACCTTCTAAGGACATAACCCATAGATACCCACTTCTCCTCATAGATATTGACAATGGGGTTGCACGAGGGACAGTTGATACTACCCTTGAGCCAGTGGCTCCAGTCTACTAACTCAGTGGCACCTCAGCTCACTGGAACAAAATGATATCAGCTGATTATCTAAGTGGGGATGCCAACAACTACTTACACTATGTGGTCAAAACTGTACAGACACTTGGCTGAAAATGAGTTACAAGTCCATAATGCCCTCCACCAGTAATGCTGGAATTCAATATGGTGTTGGCCATTCTTACCCTTGATGACAGCTTCCACTCTCTCAGGCATGCATTCAAGCAGGTGCTGAAAGGTTTCTTGGGGAATGGCAGCCCATTCTTCACAGAGTGCTGTTCTGAGGAAAGGTACTGATGTTGGTTGGTGAGACTTGGAATGAAGTTGGCGTTCCAAAACATCCCAAAGGTGTTTTACAGGTTTCAAGTCAGAACACTGTGCAGGCCAGTCCATTACAGGGATGTTGTTGTCATGTAACCACTCTGCCACAGACAGTGCATTATGAACAGGTGCTCAATCATATTGAAAGATGCAATCACCATCCCTGAATAGCTCTTCAACAGTGGCAAGCAAGAAGGTACTTAAAACATCAATGTAGCCTGTGCTGTGATAGTGCCACACAAAACAAGAGGTGCAAGGTCACTCGATGAAAAACATGACCTCACAATAACACCATCGTCTCCATATTTTACTGCTGCCACTGCACATGTTGGCAGATGATGTTCACTGGGCATTCGCCATATCCACACCACACCATTCGATCACCACATTGTGTACCATGATTCATCACTCCGCACAACATTTTTCCACTGTTCAATGTTTATGCTCCTTACACCAAGCAAGACATCGTTTGGCATTTACTGGCATGATGTGTGGCTTATGACCAACCGCTCAACCATGAAATTGAAGTTTTCTCACCTCCCTCTTAACTGTCATAGCACCTGCAGTTTGGAATACCTATTTGATGCTCTGGGTAGATGTATGCCTACTACACACTATGACTCTCTTAAACTGTCAGTGGTCTCTGTCAGTCAACAGACGATGTCGGCCTGCACGCTTTTGTGCTGTACATGTCCCTTCATGTTTCCACTTCACTATCACATTGAAAACAGTGGTCTCAGGTATGTTTAGAAGCGTGGAAATCTTGCATAGAGATGTCTGACACAAGTGACATCTAATCACCCAACCATGTTCAAAGTCCGTAAGTTCTGCAGAGTGACCCATTTTGCTCTCTCACGATGTCTAATGACTGCTGGCATTTCCAGCAAGATACTTAAAGCTTGTTCCCCACAGATAAGTAGGATTCTCAGCCATGTATGTAATACCTCTTTGGAGCAGGGTGTTTTCCCCGATAGACTGAAATATGCCATTGTAAAACCATTGCATAAAAAGTGGGATATGTCAGATGTCAACAACTATTGCCCAATCTCTCTTCTGACATCTCTACCAAAAATTTTTGAGAAAGTAATGTATTCAAGAGTAGCCTCCCATATATGTAAAAATAAAGTGCTAACAAAATGTCAGTTTGGTTATCAGAAAGGCTTTTCAACAGAAAATGCTATATACGCTTTCACTGATCAAATATTAAATGCTCTGAATAACTGCACATCACCCATTGGTATTTTTTGTGATCTGTCAAAGGCTTTTGACTGTGTAAATCATGGAATTCTTTTAGATAAGCTAAATCATTATGGTTTGAGGGGGCAGTGCACAAATGGTTTAATTCATACTTAACTGGAAGAATGCAGAAAGTTGAAATAAGTGGTTTATGTAAAGTTAATACAACAGCTGATTCCTCAAACTGGGGGGGGGGGGGGGGGGGCTATCAAGCACAGGGTCCCACAGGGTTCGGTCTTAGGTCCTTTACTGTTCTTGATATACATTAATGACTTACCATTCCATATTGATGAAGATGCAAAGTTAGTTCTTTTTGCTGATGATACAAGTATAGTAATAACATCCAAAAACCAAGAACTAAGTGATGTAATTGTAAATGATGTTTTTCACAAAATTATTAAGTGGTTCTCAGCAAACGGACTCTTTGAATTTGGATAAAACACAGTATATACAGTTCCGTACAGTAAATGTCACAACTCCAGTAATAAATATAGACTTTGAACAGAAGTCTGTAGCTAAGGTAGAATTTTCAAAATTTTTAGGTGTGTCCATTGATGAGAGGTTAAACTGGAAGCAACGCATTGATGGTCTGCTGAAACGTCTGAGTTCGGCTACGTATGCTATTAGGGTTATTGCAAATTTTGGTGATAAGAATCTCAGTAAATTAGCTTACTATGCCTACTTTCATTCACTGCTTTCGTATGGTATCATATTCTGGGGTAATTCATTGTTGAGTAGAAAGTATTCATTCCTCAAAAACGTGTAATCAGAATAATTGCTGGAGCCCACCCATGATCATCTTGCACACATCTATTTAAGTATCTTGGGATCCTCAAAGTATATATATTCGCTTATGAAATTTGTTGTTAATAATCCAGCCCAGTTCAAAAGTAATAGCAGTGTGCATAGCTATAACACCAGGAGAAAGGATGATCTTCACTATGCAGGGTTAAATCTGACTTTGGCACAGAAGGGGGTAAATTATGCTGCCACAAAAGTCTTTGGTCACCTACCAAACAGCATCAAAAGCATGACAGATAGTCAACCAACATTTAAAAATAAATTAAAAGAATTTCCAGATGACAACTCCTTCTACTCATTGGCTGAATTTTTAGATATAAATTAAGGGAGGGGAAAAAACTAACTTAAGCATTAGTGTCATGCTATATTTTGTGTAATGTAATATCTTGTACAGACACCTTTCATTAACCTGACACGTTCCACATTATTACGAAGTGTCATATTCATGATCTATGGAACAAGTATTAATCTAATCTACTGAGGTCGCTGATATGGAGTACTTGGCAGAAGATGGTGGCACAATGCACATAATATGAAAAAGTATGATTGTGGGGGTGTCCTGACACACTATGTGATCAAAAGTATGTGCTGTTTCTAGCAGAAACACTCTCCAAGCTTTCTTGATTGATTCATTTAGTAACCCTAGCTACTAAGATGGCATCATAATCACTAATCCCTGACTCCGTAGTAATGCCATCAATAGAGCCACACCTGTATGTAGCTACAAGGTCTAAAATATTCCCATAGCTGTTGAATTAGCTGCTCATGACAGTTTTTGGAAAATATGTTCAATAGTACTTTGCAAGATTGTCTGTCTGTATGTACCAGTCAATACTCAGTAGGTTAAAGACACCTAAAACTAATACTGTATAATCTGGGTATTTAGGTGCTACTAACTCTAGACTTTTGTGAATGACTGTAGAACTGTCACAATGAATTTGCGTAACCAGTAAGAACATGCGACAATTAACTTGATATCATCTAGACCTGTTAGACATGACCAGGTAAATTCACTGTCACATTCAGCTTCAGTAGAGTCAATATGTTTTTTAATTTCAATCAAGCCTCAGCTTCCTGTTGCATCAGGTACTAGAGTAAATGACAAATACACCGCTAAAATGGATTATTCCATAACCACCAGGAATTTTACAGGTCAGGTAGCCCAGCTTTAAATTATCACTTTTGGCACGTGGTAGAGTACATAAATTCAGCCATAGAAAAATAACTAAGGATGTTCTGCTGAAATTAACTCTGAATAGATTGAATAGTAATGCATTTAAATACAATCAGAGGAGAAATGAGGTTGTGTGTGCCAGGTGTAAGGAACTGATGACAAATGGAATAAGTTCAATTAAACCCTGATGAGACATTATGACTATCGCCACTCTTTCAGAGGAACCCTTCAGGTAGTTAAACATTACCAAAACGGAAGTAATCCTAGACTGAAACTCCCCAAACTCTGATTAGGCTCAGTCAAATACACATCTAAACCTATTTTATAAAGCTAAAGCTGTACAGCTTTTGAATGAGGCAAAGAAAACTTTTAAAACTGAAATTGCAAATCTTAGGAAACAAATTAGCAACAAAACAATAGAGCAGTCTGGTAATAAAAGTAAAGCTTTATGAGAACTAATTAAAGAATGAATTTAAGTTCAAAGATGATGAACATGAACCATTTAGCATAAGACATGATGGTGAAACAGCCAAACACAATCTCTATATATAACAGGCCATAATGCCCTGACTGACTGACTGCCTCTTCATTGTCCAGTCCTATGATAGAAACTTGAAAGAAATTTGGAGGCGTGGATCTTATATTGCCGGTGTCATTTAAGAAGGGATTTTTTGAAATACAAACATCAAGGGGATGAAATATGGGATGAATGGTTTTTTCAAAAATGTTTCTATTAAGGCAATTTTTGAAGCTAGACTTACAAAAATTGGTATTTGCTTTCTTGGTCACCAATAAAGAGTTGAGTGTTTTGGAAATTTAACAAGAGACAAGACTGTAGTTCCAATTGTTAAGGCTTTCTCTTAACTGGTACTTGTAATACTGTCCAAGTTTAACACCTCTTGTAGCTGTCTCACCAAATATTGTTTATATTTTACTTGGTTCATTTATTTAATGCAAACTGTTACATAGACACAGTTTTGAATATAATTTTAATGTCAAAGTGCTGTACCGCCACACTCTCAAAGGCTGCATTTACAGTATGTTCCCTCAAATGCCTCCATTTTCCTGCCTCTATTTATCTTATTGATATTGCTTAAGTTCCTTGTGTATTCAGTAGATACATTAGTAGTAGTAGTATTTTTATTCATCCGTAGATCTCTTTTTACAAGGATATAGGACATGGCAAAGTATTTATAAGTTTACATCAATTTAAAATAAGCTAATTTGTTTACATAATGATGATGTAAATAAAATGTCTGCTTGTGTCTGTGTATGTGCGGATGGATGATTCCTTACCCTCTCCCTTAAAACCCACATCCTTTCGTCTTTCCCTCTCCTTCCCTCTTTCCTGAAGAAGCAACCGTCGGTTGCGAAAGTTAGAAATTCTGTGTGTGTGTTTTATTTATTGTGCCTATCTACCGGCGCTTTCCCGCTTGGAATTTTTAATATATAAACTAATTTGTTTACACATATATTTACAGAATTCTAGTTACAGACAATCATTAAATTTACTCCTGCAGTGTTCTTATTATTTATTTGTATAACATCTTTTATCAAACCCCTACTCTGTTCTATTTAAGTAATCCTTCAATGTATAAAATGTATTGCATAACAGGTAATTTTTAGCTACCTTTTTAAATATGTGTATTTTGGCAATTTCTTTAATCTATTTTGGTAATTTATTGTACAGTTTTATTCTGTGGTAGAAAATGTTGTTTTGAGTTTTATGTTTATTTTTTCTTGGTAAATGTAAGTTGTGTCTATCTCTTGTTGCATGGTCATGAACAGCGCTGTTTGTGCAGTAATTACCAATCTTATTTTTTATGTGTACAGCTGACTGGCAAATGTATTCACATGGAACAGTTCAAATCCCTAGTGTTTTGAATAGATCTGTACAATGAGCTTGACTAGTATTTCTGGTTATTGTTCTTATGGCTCTTTTCTGGAGTTTGAAAATTGCATTCATATTCCGTGCATTTGTTCCCCCAAAAAAGAAAGCCATAGCTAAGAACTGAGATAACATATGAATAATATGTAACTATAAGACACTGATGATAGGATTATAAGGGTATAAAATGCTGATGATTGTTTCTTACTTTAATTGGTTTGTGTATCGCTCTCCATTCTTTATACCTCCTGATTAGCCTTCTCAAGTACTAGTTTTGTTTATTAATAGAAACTGTTATGTAGGCATGCTGTTCCTGTTTAGTCCATTTTTATCTATTTACTTCCCATTCTTCAATGCACTACCACCACACTGTCAAAGTCGTTGCTAGCTGTATGTTTCTGCTTCAGTCTAGATGTGTTACTTCTCTTTCAATGTTGTTTGCAAATATTGTAACTTCTTTGGTGACAACACGCAATAAATGTCTGAAGATGGCCTTGTAAGCTGAAAACCAGGTAACACAATAAAAGTAATGTTGTAAAGCACGAACAAACTGGTGATTTTCATTTATTATAATGCTATTCTACCAAGAACCAATTGAGGATTCGGTTAACATGATATTTTGTTAATGTAATTACTGTCATATTATTATTTATGACATTTACAAAATCCATCATTCCAATGGCTCTATGCAAATAAAATGTAACTACCTAAATAAATCTTCAGGCCAACGGTGGCCCAAACCCTTTGGGCTTCTAGATTTATGTTTCCCATTGTTCCTATTGCCTATAGTGATTGCCTGGGTTGTTACTTTGAAAGGACACACTCAATTTCTCTTTCCTTCCTTTCCCAAAAGGAGCTCATCCTCAATCTCTGATGACCTTGTCACTGATAGCATATTAAACACTTATATTCCATGGCGACCTGAAGACCGGTATAACAGTTTGCCTCTTCAGGAACTGATTATTCTCCAACCACAGAATTGCAAAAAAATGCAAGCTTCCCAAACTATTCTGTAGGGATAACATGTCAACAATAAAAACCAATGTTCGAAAATATTACTGGATAGATACAAGATCTACTTGCCAAGTGTTGACTGGAAAACACACACAAAGAACATGGAATTACACAAGCATTTGGAGCCATTGGCTCCTTCGTTTGGCAGGAGGACAGAAGGGAAAGGTAGAGTGATGAAGGAAGAAGGTGGATGAGATTTAGGAAACAGTGAGAGTTAGGGAAAAGTTGCCCAGAACATAGGGTCATGGGAGATTTTATGGATGGGATGATGGAGAATAACATAATAAGCAAGATAGAGATTACTGAAAAACAAATCATGCAAGAGTCAATAAGAGCAGAAAGTAAAGTGCATTATACATGCTAGACAGGTGGGGGAATAGGCAGGTTGCAAAATTAAAGATATAGAAAAACAGAAGGTGAGTGAAAAAGAGCAACAGTTACTGAAAATAAATGCTGAGATCACAGAAACTAGCACAAATGAAGGCCAGGTGACTGGTAAGAACAAACCACATGTTGTAATGGCAGTTCCAACATGCAGAATTCTGAGAAACTTGTGTGAGGCACATATCTGGAAACAGGCACTAAGGTCATAACTGTCATGTTGTAGAGCATTCTCTGATACAGGATATTGTGTGTTGCCAGTATACATCTTCTGTCTACGCCCACGCATTGTAACTGATAACTTGAGCAAACAGTGTTCATCTATGTTTACATCATACTCCACAAGCCACATATAGGTGTATGGTGGAGAATACTCTTTGTACCCCTGAGTCCTCCATCCATGTTCCACTCACGAACAGCACTTGGAAAGAAGCCTCTTATTGGCTCTGCTTTCTTGAATTTTCTTCTTGTCGTCATTACATGAAATGTACATGGGAGAAATAATATGTTGTCTGACTCTTCCTGGAAAGCACTCTTACAAAATTTCAATAGTAAATCTCTCTCAGTGATGCACAATGTGTCTCTCATAACATCTGCCAATGGAGTTTGTTGAGCCTCTCCATAACACTCTCACGCAACTAGGTGATGATGTAATGAAACATGCCACTCTTCATTGGATCTTCTCTCTCTCTCTCTCTCTCTCTCTCTCTGCTACCAGTCCTATCTGGTAGTGATCCAAGACAGATAAACAATACCCCCGAATCAGTCAAACGGGCACCTTGTAAGCCACTTCCTTCATGGATGAGTTACATTTCCTTAAGATTATTCATATGAATCCAAGTTGGGCTTCTGCTTTTCCAACTACTTGTTTTATGTGGTCATTCCCCTTAAGGTTGCTCTGAATAGTTACTCCTAGATATTTTGTAGCAGATACTATTTCCAGTTGTTTTTGTCAATAGTGTAGCTACAGAATAGTAGATTTCTATTTATATTAAGAACAATATGTTACATATATCTTGTAAACGGTAACGGTCCTATCACACTTCTTTGGAGTACTCCAGAAATCACTTTTACATCTGTCAATTTTGTTCTATTAAGACATCAGATTGAATTCTGCCAGTGAGGAAGTCTTGAATACAGTCACAAATCTATTCTGAAACTCAATAACCTCATTTTTTCACTAAAAGGCAGTGTGGGATGGTGTCAAATGCCTTTTGGATGTCAAGGAACATGGCATCAACCTGAACATCATTGTCTATGGCACTGCAGATCTCATGAAGGAATTGAGCAAACCTAATTTCACAGAATCTCTGTTTGCAAAACCCATATTATTTCTTTTCTATTTTTTTCCCCATAGAGGAGTTTCCTTCTCCAAGAACATCATACTTCTTGAGCACAAAACATGTTCGACAATTCTACAACAGACTGATTCAATAATATAGGTTTATAATTGCGTTTACACAACAGCTAGTATGTGAAGTGTCATTACACAAATGGCTCTCTGTTTAATAGTATATATTTTTCCAGTTACAGGGCTCGCATTGGTGGTGGTAGGAGGATTGATTAGACAAGTCTTACAGCTGGGATGATCATGAATGTAGAAGTGATAGGGTAGGTGAAAGGGTGCAGAAGAAGCATAGAGTCTGACCAGAATATTGCAGAGATTCTGCTAGTAATGAAAAGATATTCTAGGCGTGACAGTCAAAATGTCAGACAGAATAGACCTCTTTTAAGGACATGATTTTAGGAGGTCACAGCCCTATCAAAGTAGCTGAATAATATGTTCAAGGCCTGGATAGTACTGATTAACAGGAGGTGTACATCTGAGTTGTTTCTAGAGGGAGGATGAGGTCAACACCAACTAAAGTGGCATGGAATGTGGAAGTTTAATTGGGAGATCGCATTTAGAAATTCCAAAACTTTTAACAGTCCAACCTCAGATAGCACCTTCCTATATGCTTTCCTGTGATCCATAAGCCTTCTGCCCCTCGTATGTTGTAGATACATGGCTTCTTTCTATATGGACTCATGGTGGGCCTGACCTATTAAAATTTTTGAAAACTCCAAATAAATTTCACATGCTCCCATTCCCATCTCCTTCATTTTGACAGTGGCCATTCAAGGCAAACATATTTGTTCAGATTCATACTCTTTACAACAATACACAATCATCCTTAAGTCAGCTTTCACTGGACAGAATTATCACACTAGCCTAGTTCGAAAGCATTTTTCTCAGATCATCATATCTGTTCAGTCTTGGCCATTTGTCTCATATAGGGTGCCTAAGGGATGCTGCCTCCTCTGAATGCTATACAACAATTTGAGCAAATAACATTAGTAGTTTCATTTCTATAAGGCAGATTAGACAGTACCTAACTTGAATGTACAAAATATTGTGACAGACTATGGGCAACATGCAATATAATTCAGAGTCCTTGGCTACATGCAATGTTCCTGCAAGTTGACTAACTTTTCTTGTAGCAGTCTCTGCTATGCTCCGCAAATACGTTTCGCTGATGTCCATATTCTGAGTGGCCGAGGTCAGCAGGAGCAGCGCTTATACTTCAGCTGGAGCACACTGCTGTTGTGGTGCAGTCCTATCCCGCGCACCATTGGTTGTTGTTGTTTGACCACCTTCTCTTGTCTTGCATACTTCATCTTTGTTCCAGCACTTGTGGTTATGCCAAAACAATATCCAGTCATGGTACTGACCTCAGCAGCCAGACAATGTTGTTATGTGCGTGGGAGTTGCATTTGCATGAATGTAATGGCGTATGTTGTCTATTTTTGGTAAAGGCCTCATTGACTGAAAGCTCACTTTCTGAGATTCTTTTTGTTTTGCCTATCTGTGACTCTTTTAAAGGCACATTTTTAGCCATAGCATGTAAATCTATTCTTTTTAATCAGAGAACCCTGTGTAATAAAGCATGAAAGCCAATGCAAGTTATCTGGTGCATGGTCGCATGTGATTGCTGCTGAGACACAGAAAGGATTTCTAGTCTTTTGTTAATTACTTCCTCTGTTATGGTTTGAGGGTGCACAACTACAGTGGGCATTAGTGCCCAGATTAAGTTATGAATACACTGCAAGGCACAAGGTTAAAACAGCAACTAAAAAGGACAACACTATAAAAGGCACATTAACAGGCAAGGGATTAAAAGAAAACAGCATAATCAAATGTCCCTAGACAGGTTTGCCAAGTGGATAAAATGAAGAATGTGAGCAGTTGCTCCCGGGTCATCTGCTAAAATGTCATCCAGTGTACATGCAGACGAAGATCAGTGCGCAGTGTATTAAAATTCAGAAAAGACGTTAAAGTGTGGTGTACCATCATCAATGGCCCACACGGGCAGAAATGCGGTGGCTGAACCGGCAGTGTCCAATCCGTAACCAGGCCGAAATGATGACCTCCTCCCTCCGACAAGGGCATGAAGAGGTCATCCGAACTTTGGGGAGAGGTTTCAAGGCCTGAAGCTTGTTTTCAGTAAGTGTAGACCAATCGGCATGCCACAGCGATAAAATGCACTGACCAATGACTCGGCTAAAATCAAATGAAGACACACAAAAAGAAGCTGTCTGAGGGCGGAGGACTGCAGCCTTCGCTGTGGCATCTGCAGCTCCATTCCCAGGGATACCGACATGGCCAAGAACCCACATAAAGGTAACTGGAGAACCGTCATCTGCCAGCTGCTGAAGAGAGCATTAGATCCAGTGCACGAAAGGGTGAACCGGATACAGATCACTGAGGCTCTGGATGGTGCTCAGGGAATCAGAGCAGATCACATAGGCAGAATGTCGGTGGCGGCAGATGTAAAGAAGAGCCTGATAGAGGGCAAAAAGCTCAGCTGTGAAGACCGAACAATGGCTATGGAGCCAGTATTTGAATGTGTGTGCCCCAACAATAAAAGAACACCCAAAACCATCATTGATCTTGGAGCCATCTGTAAAAATGAAGATCGTATTAATGAACTTTGAACAAAGTTCGACAAACAGCAAGTGGTGTACCGAAGCTGGGGTAACCTCCTTTGGGAGCAAGGTGAATTTGAACCTGAGCCTGGAGCCAAGGTGGTGTTTGGCTCTTGCCCACTCTAAAGGTTGCAGGGAGTGAAAAATGAAGGTGCTGAAGGAGGCAACTAAAGCAAACTCCCGGGGGTACCAGGGCAGATACATACAACCTGTAATGACAGTCGAGAGAGTCATCAAGAAAAAGGAACGATGAGATGGGTGGTTGGGCATTGATAATAGCCGACAGGCATACCGACAAAGCAGTATATGGCGCCGGTAGGGTAGTGGCAAATCACCGGCTTCAGCATGAAGACTCTCGATGGGACTAGTATAGAATGCTCTGATTGCAAGGCACAACCCCCGATGTTGTATAGAGTTGAGGCGACGTAAGATGGATAGCCATGCAGAGGAGTATACAAAGCTCCCATAATCCAGCTTTGAGTGGACGATCGACCGATATAGGCGAAGTAGGATGGTTTGATCCACTTCCCACAATGTACCGCTGAGAACATGGACGACATTTAGGGAACGGGTACAACGGGCAGCCAAATATGACACATGTGGAGACCAGCTAAGTTTCCTGTAAAATGTAAAACCTAAAAATTCCGTTGTCTCCATGAATGGGAGAGTAATGGGAACGAAATGTAAGGACAGTGGGAGAAACTCTTTGTAGCACCAGAAGTTAATACAGACCATCTTCTCGGCAGAAAAACAAAAGCCATTGGCGACACTCCAGCAGTAAAGGCGGTCAAGACAGAGCTCCAGAAAACATGTGTGCTGTGCACTGCAGTAGATGGTAAAATCGTCCACGAAAAGGGAGTCTGATACATCAGCTGGGAGTTAATCCATTATTGGATTGATCACTACGGCGAAGAGAGTGACGCTCAAAACTGAGCCCTGTGGCACCCTATTCTCCTGGCAAAAGGAATCGGACAGGACAGAACCCAGATGTACCCGGAACTGTCGATCCATTAAAAATGCATGAATAAAAAGAGGGAGGTGACCGCGAAGGCCCCATGTATGCATGGTGCGGAGAATGCCCGCCCTACAACAGGTGTCATAAGCCTTCTCCAAATCTAAGAAAACAGCCACTGTCTGGCGCTTCCACAAGAAGTTATTCGTAATGAAGGTCGACAAGGTAACCAGATGGTCAACAGCAGAGCAGTGCCTACGAAATCCACATTGTATATTGGTAAGTAGGCGTTGAGATTTGAGCAGCCAAATCAAACGAGAGTTAACCATTTGTTCCTTCACCTTACAGACACAGCTGGTAAGGGAAATGAATCGATAACTGGCAGGCAAGTGCTTGTCCTTCTCCGGCTTAGGAATCAGGACAACAATAGATTCGCACCAGCATGTGGGAACATGACCCTCAACCCAGATGCGATTATAAGTACAAAGAAGAAAACCTTTACCCGCAGGAGAAAGGTTCTACAGCATCTGAATGTGAATAGAATCAGGCCCTGGAGCAGAGGAGCGTGACCGGGCAATTGCACTTTCGAGTTCCCGCATGGTTAATTCATGATTCGAGGAGCAGAAGTTAGGTGGTCTTGCCTCCTCTGCCTGTTTTTGGGGGAGGAAGGCAGGGTGGTAATGAGTGTAGCAGGCATTTGAGATGTCATTTGCGAATGTCAATCCAGAAACTGGTGACTGGACCTTAGTCCCACATAGCTGGCGCAGGCTACCCCAGACAACAGAAGAAGGAGTAAAACTGTTGAAGGAGATTGTGAAAGCAGCCCAGCTGGCTTTCTTGCATTCTTTAATAAAACAACAACACTGCGCATGTAATCATTTATAATTGATACAATTCGTCATCGTAGGGTGGCATTTAAAGGTGCATAAAGCACGTCGACGAGCACGTAAAGCATCTCTACATGCTGCAGTCCACCAAAAGACTGGTACACGATGTGGAGAAGAAGTAGTATGAGGGGTGCAATTTTCAGCAGCAGTGAGAATGACTTCCATGAGGTGTGTGACCTGACTATCACAGCTTGCAAAGTCTTGATCCTGAAATGTCACCCTGGAAGAGAAGAGCCCCCAGTCTGCTTTGGAGATATTCCAACTAGTTGAGCATGGAGGCAAGAGATGGATAACATAAGGGAAGTGGTTGCTCTAATACGTATCAGAAAGAGCATAGCACTGAAACCGGTGTGCAAGGTGGGTAGTACATATAGAGAGGTCTAAATGGGAATAGGTGTGAGCTGTCTCTCAAAGAAAAGTAGGGGCGCCAGTATTGAGGTGGTTGAAAAGGTCTGCTAACAGGGAGCCTCTCAGGCAGGATGCTGGAGAGCCCCAAAGGGGATGGTGAGCATTGAAGTTTCCAGTCAACAAAAATGGTGCAGGTAGCTGAGCAATAATTTGCGTAATGTCCACCCTAGTAACGGCGGACGACAATGGAGTGTAAACGGGACAAATGGAAGATTAAAAGAGGGGAGAGTAATTTGGAAGGCAACTGCCTGCAGATCGGTGTGCAATGTGATGGGTTCATAGTAGATATCATCCCGGACCAGCAACATAACCCCTCCATGAGCCGGAATACCATGCACAGTCATAGTGTGCCAAGTGAGTTCGATCAAATGGGTGTAGCTTCATTTCCTGGAGAGCTACTACGAGTAGACAGTGCAAGTGTAGCAGCAACTTTAAGTCCTTGCAGTTGGAGCGTATGCCAGGAATATTCCAACAAAGAAGTGCCATCATGAGAAGAAAAAGAAAAAGGAGAAGCAAGAAGGGGTCACCTCAAAGGCCACTGAGAGCCTGTCTTCGAACAAGCACTGCAGCCACATTAGAACAAGACTGGCGGGTGTGATTAAAATGCTGACACTGGTAGCAGCGCATAGGTGTCGGGACATAGGGGCAAACAGAAATAACCTTATAGCCCACTTTGATGTGCGACTGCAGCTGAACATTATCAAAGGTCAAGAAAAGTGTCCGGATGGGTACAAGGTCATGTCGACCTTTTTCATGACCCTATGGACAGCCATCATGCCCTGCTCAGCAAGGAAAGACTGAATCTCCTCATCAGACAATCCGTCGAGTGATCTGGTATATACCACACCTTGCGAAGAATTCAAAGTGCGGTGTGCCTCCACCCGGACAGAGAACATGTACAGGAGTGTGGCCCAAAGGAGTTTTTGTGCCTGAAAGGTGGTCTCAGTATCTAACAACAAGGTACTGTTACGCATCCTGGTACAAGACTTGACAGGTTCGGCTATGGCCTCTACGCCCTTCTGAATAATGAAAGGATTGACAGATGAAAAATCTTTTCCGTCTTCAGATCTAGAAACTACGAGGAACTTTGGGGCAGACGGTAGTACTTTTGTCACTGGGGCTGGACAAGTTTCCGTTTTTGGGCAGAAGCCACGAGAAGAGAAGAAGAGAAATCCATTGTGGATGAATCCCCCATGATTGCCAGCATCTCAGATGGCGCGCTCCTTCCTTATGGGGACCCTCTCAGAGGGCGCTCTCGCCTTAGGTGAATGTTTACACCTTAGGTCACACCTCCTGAGAAACGGACGGACAGACCACTCGAAATGTGGTAGTGGTTAGTGTTTTAACGTCCCGTCGACAACGAGGTCATTAGAGATGGAGCGCAAGCTAAGGTTAGGGAAGGAAATCGGCCGTGCCCTTTCAAAGGAACCATCCCGGCATTTGCCTGAAATGATTTAGGGAAATCACGGAAAACCTAAATCAGGATGGTCGGAGATGGGATTGAACTCTAGTCCTCCCGAATGCGAGTCCAGTGTGCTAACCACTGCGCCACCTCACTCTGAATGGTTGGAAGGTGTCAGCTTAGGCAATCACCTCTCCCTGGTCCCGGCCTTTACCAGGGGGTACGTGCATTCCTTACTTGCCTACCCAGGGCAGGGAATTATGCATTATCCCATCATTGGCTACGTGTGTGAATGTGTGGGTTGGCATGAAGAATAGGAAAAAAGGTGAGAGAGGGAGAGAAAGGATGGACTGTCTCAAATGCTGAGGTGGAGACCATAGGGTGGACAAGAAGGCAAGGTAAAAAGTAAGGAAGACAGGGAGAAGGACAAACAAAGGAAGGAAGAAACCAGAATAAGCTATAAACCAAAATTATCACAAATGTAAGTTGTTTAACCGTCCACCTCCAGATACAGGCACAAACTACCCCCTTGAGGGGGAGGGACTCCTTTTAGTCGCCTATTACCACAGGCAGGAATACCTCGGGCCTATTCTTACACAGGACCCGCAAGGGGAGCGCGTTAGACTACCCACTCTAATTTAAACTCTTTAATTTTATAAAAAGACACTATGTACTGCAAGGCACATACTAGTAATTATATAAGGAAATTTCCACTGCACATGGATGAGATACTGACATGCAGATAATCAACATATCACTAGTGATGCATGTTGTATTCCCAATGTAAGTAGCATTGTGCACTTCAGTAATTATAGTTATGATTAACTCTATTGTGATTTCATTATTTGTTTAATCCATGATCCTAATATTTCAACATTATATGTAAACAGTATTTTCAGTATTTACCTGATTTTAGCTCAGAAATAACATGGCCCACAAACCTACTTATTAAAGTGATGAAATTCTCAAAGCATATCTCCAATGCCACCTTATCATGGTTTAAATACATTCACTGATTTTTAAATATTTCCATCCATCTCAATTCAGTTCTACAAAAATTATAAAAAAACTTATATATATTTATATTATTCTATTTACACACACATATATATTCAATTATTTACATTGGCAACACTTTGGCCAGGACATTATTTGTCAGCATATATAATTTTTTTTTGTTTCATCGCAAACATTACTCTGAGAAATCACCAAGAAGGACTGGAAAAAATATTAAATCCAGAAAGCATAATGGAAAGTCTGGTCAGAGTGTGACAACCATCACCACAACAGAGAATGTAGGACAGACTTATCATATCTATTGCATTTGCCTCTGGTGCAATCTTTCATTAACTCACGATACATAGTGAAGTTTTGCAAAAGTTAAAAAAAAAAGTGATTTTTTACTATTGAGTGTGATTTCTTCAAAATTTTATTCAGATTTTCAAAGTACGACAATAATTGTTGCAAAATGGCTGATACATAGCTTAGTAGAGACAACATGGTGTGTAGACACATCATCAATAATAGATCTACTCTATGCATTGTTTGACGAACAGTTGCATGCAAGCTAAACATTGTAGAGACGAGATCAAAAATATTTCACGCATTTACTTTACTGAATTTAAAAAAAAAAAAAATGTTACGTTTTTGCTATTGATATGGTCACGATTCGTAGTATGGCAAATAGAATGGGTAACATAAACAGTTTGCCACCAGCAAGTTCCGTATCCAATGAAGAAGCACAGAATCAAATTACGCTTGCTCAAACAAGCGAAACAGTAAATGAAATACAGAACCTAAATAATCTAGCCATAGCAACTGACAGTAACGTAGAGTCGCAAGATATGGAAACTGAATCACAAGCAGTAAATTCTTGAGATTTATGGGGGGCAGATAATGTTCAAACATTAAATTTCTCACAATTTATCAATGAACTCAGGCAGAAATTTCAGCAGATGAATACAAGTTTACAAAAAGTGACAAATAGTTTAGGGAAAAATTTCAGGAAATAAACAAAAAACTTGATGGTAATGACGCTAAATTATCCAAAATTGGTACTGACTTTAACAAAAGGATTGATGAAATGGACACCTAGTTTTCAAAACTAATAGTTTTAGCAGAACATAATGAAACCACAATCAATCTTCTTGAAATGAATGTCAAACAGTTAAGTGGCACATGTGACACTGTGACGACAAAAGTAGGAAATTGTGTCACTGCTCATTATGACATTACGATGCGTCCCACACAAGTAGAGACAGATTTGGAAACCATGACAAAGACAATTGACCAGAAAAAATAGAGACAGACAGACGTTTCTCTAAAATTAATGAAGAATTTCATGAGTGGATTGACAGAAAAGACAAACATCTTGACGAATGCATTAGGACAAACCTACCGGCAGTAGTCAAAAAGACTGTAGATGAATACGTTGTAAGGAAAGCAAGCAAAGTACCTGATGCTGCACACACAAGAATATGTGTACACGATGTTGACAGTACAGACAATTCAGATCACATTATAGTTACGTTCAAGCACACAACTGACATAAACTGTCAAGATGTAACAGACATAGGAGAGAAACTTATTCAGAAACTCAGACAGATGTAAATACAGAAGAGTAGAACAAAACCAAAATGATTCTGACCCACAGTCTTCTTGTCCTGAAATGTATCATAGATGGAGGATGAGTAGAGTAAACAAACATCAATCTGACAGACGGCAAGAAACTTTTATAAAACACCGAACCTTTCAACCTTTACTTCACACAAGAAAGCCATTCAACCTGTAATTTTCATGAAAGCTTTCAAAGACACATTTCCTCACACATTGAGTGAGTGGAGGAAAATTAGTTTTGCAGTATCTTATATACTAGGAAACACTGCTATTTGGTCCTATAATGAGTTAGAAAGATTCCAAACTTTTCAGCAATTCGAAAATGCTTTCTGTCTAAATTCTGGTCACATACTGTGCAGGAAAGAATAAGGGGACAGATCGTAGAACCCGAACCATTTAATCCAAAGTATAAAAATCTTAGATGTTACTTTGAGAAGTATATAAATATGACGCATTTCTTGTCAGAACCTGTCGCATCTAGAGATCTGCTCCGTGTGTTGAAAGCACGCTTATCATTCTATATCAAAGAGAAATTGTTACGTATCCCAGATTATGACATAGAATATTTTCTCCAGGCTTTACATACTGTTATTTGAAGATCAGGAGACATGACAACAAACAATATGACAGTCATAATTCCAACCAAAACAAGCAGTATAGGCAACCTCATCAATACACACCACCTACCATAGCACATGTTGCGCCACAATTTGGCCCTGCAGCGAATGAAAATTATGCTGGCAACAGTGTACATAATATGCAACCACCCATCTTGAACACTAACCCCACATTTTTGCCTAACGACAATGGCTACAAGAGCAGGTGGAACAATAAACAAAACCGCAATTATGAAAATGGCGCATGGCAACATCAAACTCTATCACAGCCACTGCTGCAAGGCAATTACAGAAATGCAGTACAGACAACTAATGCAACTTTTACACAGCAACAAGGAAGGAATGTGGGTGACTGGAATAGACAGTACTCGAATGTAAACATAATAGAGGTAGACAATAACCCACCTACACCAAGACAGCCATTACTAGAACCCCAAGTTGTGGCTGAGGAATACTATGGGGGTACTTTGATTTACAAGAACTATTTAAGGCAGACACAGTAAGTACTGAACAAGAAAAAGTAAGAAGTATTTACGACTATAAACATGTGTTATTCTTACGTTATAATTATGGTCAAAATTTATCAGCTGAACTCACTGAAAATGATGGCAATATTTGCCGTTCATCACACAAAATAGTAGTACTTGCTTCCACTAAAGCAAAAGTAGGAGGTATAACTAAAAGTCTCATATTAGATACTGGTGCAGCTGAAAGTGTACTATCAGAGAATTCTTACAATTTAATGCAAGAACATGGACAAGTGGATGTGTTTCCAGTGCAAGGATGCAACATACTGACTGCTGTAGGTAACAAGTATATTAGTATTAAGAAGCAAGTTTATATCCCACTTCAAGTAGAGAATGGATTGATCAATTTAATATGTGATGCTATACTGGGACTGGATTTCTTGTGTGAAAAGGATGCTATAATTGACTTTTCTGCACAAAAATGTAGTTTTAAGGATTTTGGCAATCTGTACTCCATGCACTTAGAAACTAGAGAAGTAGTAGTAGTAGTAGTAGTTGTTGTATTTGTCTTCAGTCCTGAGACTGGTTTGATGCTACTCTATCCTGTGCAAGCTTCTTCATCTCGCAGTACCTACTGCAACCTACATCCTTCTGAATCTTCTAGGGGAATTCATCTCTTGATCTCCCTAAACGATTTTTGCCCTCCAATGCTAAATTTGTGATTCCTTGATGCTTCAGAACATGTCCTACCAACCTGTCCCTTCTTCTTGTCAAGTTGTGCCACAAACTCCTCTTCTCCCCAGTTCATTCAGTACCTCCTCGTAAGTTATGTGATCTAGCCATCTAATCTTCAGCATTCTTCTGTAGCACCACATTTCAAAAGCTTCTATTCTCTTCTTGTCCAAACTATTTATCATCCACGTTTCACTTCCATACATGGCTACAATCCATACAAATACTTTCAGAAACGACTTCCTGACACTTAAATCTGTTAACATTGAGTATAGATTTTCTCTTCTTCAGAAATGCTTTCCTTGCCATTGCCAGTCTACATTTTATATCCTCTCGACTTCGACCATCATCAGTTATTTTGCTCCCCAAATAGAAAAACTCCTTTACTACTTTAAGTGTCTCATTTCCTGATCTAATTCTCTCAGCATCACCCAACTTAATTCGGCTACATTCCATTATCCTCGTCTTGCTTTTGTTGATGTTCATCTTATATCCTCCTTTCAAGACACTGTCCATTCCATTCAACTGCTCTTCCAAGTCCTTTGCTGTCTCTGACAGAATTGGAATGTCATCGAACCTGAAAGTTTCTATCTCTTCTCCATGGATTTTAATACCTACTCCAAATGTTTTTGTTCCCTGTACTGCTTGCTCAATATACAGACTGAAGAACATCAGGGAGAGGCTACAACCCTGTCTCACTTCCTTCCCAACCACTGCTTCCCTATTATGCCCCTCGACACTTATAACTGACATCTGGTTCCTGTACAAATTGTAAATAGCCTTTCGCTCCCTGTATTTTACCCCTGGCATCTTTAGAATTTTAAAAAGAGTATTCCAGTCAACATTGTCGAAAGCTTTCTCTAAGACTACAAATGCTAGAAACGTAGGTTTGCCTTTCCTTAATCTATTTTCTAAGATAAGTCATAGGTTCAGTATTGCTTCACGTGTTCCAACATTTCTGCGGAATCCAAACTGATCTTCCGCGAGGTCGGCTTCTACTAGTATTTCCATTCATCTGTAAAGAATTTGCGTTAGTATTTTGCAGCCGTGACTTATTAAACTAATAGTTCAGTAATTTTCACATCTGAAACAACTGCTTTCTTTGGGATTGTAATTATTATATTCTTCTTGAAGTCCCATATATCTTGTTCACCAGTTTTGTCAGGACTGGCTGTCAGTAGTTCTAATGCAATGTTGGATACTCTGGAGGCCTTGTTTCGACTCAGGTCTTTCACTGCTCTGTCAAACTCTTCACGCAGTATCATATCGCCCATTTCATCTTCATCTACATCCTCTTCACTTTCCATAATATTGTCCCCAAGTACATCGCCCTTGTATAGACCCTCTATATACTCCTTCCAGTTTTCTTCTTTCCCTTCTTTGCTTAGAACTGGGTTTTCATCTGAGCTCTTGATATTCATGCAAGTGGCTCTCTTTTCTCCAAAGGTCTCTTTAATTTTCCTGTAGGCAGTACCTCTTACCCCAAGTGAGAAGAGCCTCTACATTCTTACATTTGTCCTCTAGCCATTTTGCACTTCCTGTCGATCACATTTTTGAGATGTTTGTATTCCTTTTGGCTGTCTTCATATATTTTCTCCTTTCATCAATTAAATTCAATATTTCTTCTGTTACCCAAGGATTTCTACTAGCCCTTATCTTTTTACCTACTTGATCCTCTGCCGCCCTCACTACTTCATCCCTCAGAGCTCCCATTCTTCTTCTACTGTATTTCTTTCCCACATTCCTGTCAATTGTTCCCTTATGCTCTCCCTGAAACTCTGTACAAGCTCTGGTTCATTCAGTTTATCCAGGTCCCATCTCCTTAAATTGCCACCTTTTTGCAGTTTCTTCAGTTTTAATCTGCAGGTCCTAACCAATAGATTGTGGTCAGAGTCCACATCTGCCCCTGGAAATGTCTTACAATTTAAAAGCTATTTCCTAAATCTCTGTCTTACCATTATATAATCTATCTGATACTAGAAAGTATCTCCAGGATTCTTCCATGTATACAACCTTCTCTTATGATTCTTGAACCAAGTGTTAATCATAGCTAAGTTATGCTCTGTGCAAAATTCCACCAGACGGCTTCCTCTTTCATTTCTCTCCCCCCATCCGTATTCACCCACTATGTTTCCTCCTATACCTTTTCCTACTCTCGAATTCCAGTCACCCATGACTATTAAATTTACGTCTCCCTTCACTACCCGACTAATTTCTTTTATTTCATCATAGTTTTCATCAATTTCTTCATCATCTGCAGAGCCAGTTGGCATATAAACTTCTACTACTGTAGTAGGCATGGGCTTCATATCTATCTTGGCCACAATAATGCGTTCACTATGCTGTTTGTAGCAGCTTACCTGCACTCCTATTTTTTTTTATTAATTATTGAACCTACTCCTGCTTTACCCCTATTTGATTTTGTATTTATAACCCTGTATTCACCTGACCGAAAGTCTTGTTCCTCCTGCCACCGAACTTCACTAATTCCCACTACATCTAACTTCAATCAATCCATTTCCCTTTTTAAATTTTCTAACCTACCTGCCTGATTAAGGGATCTGACATTCCACGCTCCGATCCATAGAACGCCAGTTTTTTTTTCTCCTGATAACGACATCCTCTTTAGTAGTCCCCACCAGGAGAGCCAAATGGGGGACTATTTTACCCCTGGAATATTTTACCCAAGAGGACACCATCATCATTTAACCATACAGTAAATCTGCATGCCCTTGGGACAAAATTACGTCTGTAGTTTCCCCTTGCTTTCAGCCGTCCGCAGTACCAGCACAGCAAGGCCGTTTTGGTTAGCGTTACAAGGCCAGATCAGTTAATCATCCAGACTGTTGCCCCTGCAACTACTGAAAAGGCTGCTGCCCTTCTTCAGGAACCAAACGTTGGTCTGGCCTCTCAACATGTACCCCTCCATTGTGGTTGCACCTATGGTACGGCCATCTGTATCCTTGAGGCATGCAAGCCTCCCCACCAACGGCAAGGTCCATGGATCATGGGGGAAGTACTAGAAAAGTAACCCACGATAAACACTGTCCAGGATACAAGTTACAGATAATGCATGAACATGATGATACAGAGACATGCACACCAGTACCTAAGCAAGACATGTTTGAGGCAACAATACAGAGTAAGGTACAGCAATCATCGGCCTTATGTGAGGATTAACAAAGTGAATTAGCAGAAATATTGCATAGATATGCCAGTGTTTTCTCAAATAGACCAGCAGGAATTAACACATATTCTTATAACATTGAAGTGAAGCCTCATACAGTATTCTACCACAAACCATATAGTGTACCACACTCACAGAAAGCAGCAGTATTAACTCGGTCCAGACAGATGCTGGAGTGGAATATTATTGAGTCCAGCACATCCTCATATTGCAGCCCACTATCAGTTGTAAGGAAAGCTAATGGTAGCATTACACTTGTGTTAGATACTGGGGCAATAAACCTGGTTGTACTACCTGTTAGAACTAAGCCTGAGAATCTTGAAGAGCAACTGCAGAAATTTCTAGATTCAAGATACTTTAGTTCCTTATATTTGGTCAATTCCTTCTGGCTAGCAAGACTGGAACCTCAGTGTATAAAGTACACAGCTTTTTCGTTTAATGGAAAGAGTTATCAATTTTGTGTACTGCCTTTTGGCTCGAATATCAGCTCTGGTGTTTTCATCTCAGCCTTAGAGATGGTACATGAAGACTTAAAACATTCTGTCACACACTACGTGGATGATCTTTTGATAGCCACCCACACATAGGAAGAACATTCATACATTCTTAACAAGCTATTAAACAGATTTACAGACTGTGATGTTACAGTGAATCTAAGTCTAAGTTTGCTTGGGAACAAATAAAATTTCTAGGACATATAATAAATGCACAAAGCATAAGGCCAGATCCCATAAAGCTGGATGCACTGAAGAATCTCCCAGCACTGAGAACAAACATACAACTAAGGTCACTAATTTGGTTTTTCTCATTATTTTTAGAAAATTTTTGCCTCACCCATATCCACTTAAGAAAAACCAGACTTGGCATTGGAGTAAGGAGTGTCAGGAAGGCTTTGAGAAAATTAAACATGCACTAATGAATGCAGACATATTATGCCACCCAGATTTTGGCTCAGAATTCTGTTTAGCTTATGATGCTTCCAACTATGGTTTAGGAGCATGTCTTTCCCAAGTTGAAAATAAAGATGGTAAGGAAGAGGTTAGAAATATAGGATTTGCTAGCAGAACTGTGACCGAATGTGAAAGATCTAGCAGAACTAGAAACATTGGCCATTGTCTGGGGTTTCAAGAAATTTAACTATTATATTTTTGGCAAGCAGACAAGGGTATACACAGATCATCACACATTGACATTTATTCCATCATGTAAATTATTACACCCCAGATTAACCAGGTGGCCAATTTCCCTTCAAGGATACGCATTTGAAATAATTCACATTAAAGTTACAGATATTGTCATAGCAGACACACTATCATGACTTCCACAAGGGTTAAGTAAGGATACAACTGAACCAGAGAACCTCCATGATTACAGAATTTTGCTAATGCAGAATAGGAATTATGCTCAGTATACAAACATGGAAACACTACAGATGGCAGACCATCACTGGTCAAAAATTAGGAAAGTTATCACAGATCAGCATAAGCACACACTTTGTAGTAGATATAAACTAGATAGAGGAGCATTATTTTACAGAAGACACATTGAGGAAAAACTGGTGCATTTGTATTCCCCATGAATATGAAGTGTACCTTATTTGGCATACACATTTTCTCTTGGGTCATTATGGATCCAAGAAATGTTTTTCTAAATTAAGCTCATCCTGTTACTACACAAACATGAGGAGAAAAGTACATAACACACTCAAAACTTGTATCATATGTCAGAAAGCAAAATCAAGTAACCAGTCACACAGAACAGAACTACATTCAATACTGCCTACCAAACCATTGAAAATAATTAGTACTGACATATCTGGACCTCATCCTACAAGCTATGGAGGAGGAAAATTGATACTTTTATGTTATGATGTTTTTAGCTAACATGTACAATTATTTGCACTGAAATCTGCAACAGCAAATGCCATTATCAGGAGATTTAAGAACAATTACATACCACAGGTAGGAAAACCTGTTAATATCCTATCAGACAATGCCACATACTATACAGGATTTTGCTGGAGGAAATTTTTATCTGACAACAACATACAACCCATATTCATTAGTAAATTTGCACCACATGGTAACCTAGCAGAAAGAGTATTTAGGGAACTCAATCAGTTTATCAGGACTTATATACCAAATAGGTATGCCTATTGGACTCATTTGAGGAGGTGCACAATAATCTAAACATATATGACACTACCTACACACCTATGGAAATTATGTTTAACATAGCAGAAAGAAATGAATGGAGTAATCCAATACTGAAATTGAAACACAAAGAAATCCCACTAGAAGACAAGCTAAGAGATGTCTACATTAGATTGGAAAGGGACAGCAAGATAAGAAAAGACTAAACTACAAGCAAGGTGAACTTGCACTTTTGATTTCTCACCACAAATCCTCAGCTTTGATGCATGGAAATGCTAAGTGGAGACTTGTCTATGATGGTCCATACCGCATCCAGGAGCATACTTCTAAAGAACAGGGGAAATGACAGGATTATATCCACATAAAGACATTAAAAAGTACAACACAGAATAACTACATGTAAATAGAAGTTTTAAGGGAATGCACTGAATAATGACAGGCAGAGGATACTAATATTAATTAATATTTATGTGCCTGACTGAAGAAGGTGTTGTCTGTAGTTCAACCGTGCCTAGACCATCAATACACTGGTCCGCATTGTTAGTTTGTGCCAGGAAGGGCTCTCAACAAGGGAAGTGTCAAGGCGACTCGGAATAAACGAAAGCGATGTTGTTAGGGCATAGAGTAGATACAGAGACATGGGAACTGTCCAGAACATGTCTCACTCAGGCCGCCCGGGGACTAATACGGCAATGGATGACCACTGCCTACGGATTATGGCTCGGAGGAACCCTGACAGCAAAGCCAACATGTTGAATAATGCTTTTAGTGCAGCCACAGGACGTCATGCTACGACTCAAACTTTGTACAGTAACCTGCACGATGCACGTCCATGGCGAGGTCCATCTTTGCAACCAGGACACTGTGCAGTGCGGTACCGATGGACCCAACAACATACCAGATGGACCTCTCACGATTGGCATCACATTCTCTTCACCAATGAGTGTCATATATACCTTCAACCAGACAATCGTGAGAGCGAGTGCAGCAAGGTGGAGGTTCCCTGCTGTTTTGGAGTGGCATTATGTGGGGCCGATGTACTCTCTGGTGGTCCTGGAAGGCGCAGTAACGGCTGTACAATACGTGAATGCCATCCTCCGACCGATTAAAAAAATTTTTTTTTTTTAGTGCAACGATATCGGCAGTATATTGGCGAGGCATTCGTCTTCATGGACGACAATTCGCGGCCCCATCGTGCACATCTTGTGGCTGACTTCCTTCAGGATAACGACATCGCCCGAATAGTGTGGCCAGCATGTTCTCCAGACATGTGCCGGCTGGAGTGGCCGTGCGGTTCTAGACGCTACAGTCTCGAGTCAGGCGATCGCTACGGTCGCAGGTTCGAATCCTGCCTCGGGCATGGAAGTGTGTGAGGTCCTTAGGTTAGTTAGGTTTAATTAGTTCTACGTTCTGGGCGACTCATGACCTCAGAAGTCAAGTCGCATAGTGCTCAGGGTCATTTGAACCATTTTTCTCCAGACATGTATCCTATCGAACATGCCTGGGATACACTGAAGAGGGCTGTTCATGGTCGACGTGACCCTCCAACCACACTGAGTGATCTACGCCGAATCACCGTTAGGAGTGGGACAATCTGGCTTGATGAACTTGTGGATAGTATTCCACGACGAATACAGGCGTGCATTAATTCAAGAGGACGTGGTAGTGGAAATTCGAGGTTCTGGTGTGTACACCAATCTGGGCAACCAACTCTAAAGGTTTCGCAGTATGGTGGTACAACATGCAATGTGTGGTTTTTATGAGCAATAAAAAGGTCGGAAACGACGTTTATGTTGATCTCTATTCCAATTTTCTGTACAGGTTCCGGAACTCTAGGAACCGAGGTGATGCAAAACTTTTTTTTATGTAGTTTAGAGCATGTAGCTACAAAGATGCCTGGACTCACCGACGGTGTCACTGCAGAGATAGGTGTCAGTGATATTGACGTCATAGTAGCGACGATGGTTACCCAAGTTATTAAATCAATCAAAAAAGCTAGGAGAGTAGTTTTGCTAGAAAGAGCAGAAAAGCGATTGTTAGAATCTCAAACAGTGAATGGACATTATTTAGTTCCAGTATGATGGATGTAGGGTAATAATAGGCGAAGTTTGAAGAGACTGTAAATATTGCTGTGGAAAAGTATGTGCGTAGTATGTGAATGAAGGATGGAAAAGATACATTGAAGAAAATGATGAGGAAGCAAAGACTGTTGCACTCTCTGTTCAGCAGAGGACGGACTATCGACGAGAAAACGTTAGCAGAGATTCGTGCGTCTGTGGAGAGAGCGATGCTCGAGCATACAGCTGTCACCGTTATACCTTAACAAATTATCTTGATGAGATCGTGAGACTATTCTGGTCCTGCGTAACAACCGCTGAGTAGGGCGAAGCTTCTGTCTAGTCGTTCACCAGCCTGGTGTGCTAGTAGAAAACAACAAAAGGAATGCTCAAGTTTTAAATTTCATGTTTAAGAAATATTTCAACAGGAGGATCGTAGAAACATACAGTCGCTAAACTCTCGTGTCGACACCACGGTAATGGACATCCCTGGCCTAGAGAAGCTGCTGGAACATTTGGTAGCAGATAAGTCGCCAGGTCCTGACGGAATACCGATTCGGTTTCACAAACAGTACTCTACGGCATTGGCCCATTACTTAGATTGCATTTATCGTGAATCTCTCGCCTAACGCAGAGTCCCAAGTGACTCATACATACACTAATGACCATTAAGACTGCTACACCACGAAGATGACGTGCTACAAACGCGAAATTTAACCGACAGGAAGATGATGCTGTGATATGCAAATGATTAGCTTTCCAGAGCATTAACACAACATTGTCGCCAGTGGCGACACCTACAACGTGCTGACACGAGGAAAGTTTCCAACAGATTTCTCATACACAAACAGTAGTTGACCGGTGTTGTCTGGTGAAATGTTGTTGTGATGCCACGTGTAAGGAGGAGAAATAAGTGCCATTACGTTTCCGACTTTGATAAAGATCGGATTGTAGCCTATCGCGACATTGCTGCTCGCGTTGGTCGACATCCAATTACTGTTAGCAGAATATGGAATCGGTGGGTTCAGGAGGGTAATACGGAACGCCGTGCTGGATCCCAACGACCTCGTATCACTAGCAGTCTAGATGACAGGCATTTTTCCGCATGGCTGTAACGGATCGTGTAGCCACGTCTCAATCCCTGAGTCAACAGGTGAGGACGTTTGCAAGACAACAACCATCTGCACGAACAGTTCGACGACGTTTGCAGCAGCATGGACTATCAGCTCGGTTACCCTTGACGCTGCATCACAGTCAAGAGCGCCTGCGATGGTGTAATCGACGACGAACCTGGGTGCACGAATGGCAAAACGTCATTTTTTTCGGATGAATGCAGGTTCTGTTTACAGCATCATGATGGTCGCCTCCGTGTTTGGCGACATCGTGGTGAACGCAAATTGAAAGCTTGTATTAGTCATCGCCATACTGGCGTATCACCCGGCGTGATGGTATGGGGTGCCATTGCTTACACGTCTCGGTCACCTCTTGTTCGCATTGATGGCACTTTGAACAGTGGACGTTACATTTCAGATGTGTTACGACCCGTTGCTCTACCCTTCATTCGATCCCTGCGAAACCCTACATTTCAGCAGGATAATGCATGAACGCATATTGCAGGTCCTGTACGGGCCTTTCTGGCTACAGAAAATGTTCGACTGCTGCCCTGGGCAGCACATTCTCCAGGTCTCTCATCAATTGAAAAGGCCTGGTGAATAGTGGCCCAGCAACTAGCTCGTCACTACTCTTGATGAACTGTGGTATCATGTTGAAGCTGCATGGGCAGCTACACCTGTACACGCCATCCAAGCTCTGTTTGACTCAATGCCCAGGCGTATCAAAGCGCTTATTACGGCCAGAGGTGGTTGTTCCGGGTACTGATTTCTCACGATCTATGCACCGAAATTGCGTGAAAATGTAATCACATGTCAGTTCTAGTATAATATATTTGTCCAATGAATACCCGTTTATCATGTGCATTTCTTCTTGGTGTAGCAATTTTAATGGCCAGTAGTGTATAACAACAGTGATAGGACGGACCGGCAAAATTACTGACCAATATCGTTAACATCCGTTTGCTACAGAATTATTGAACATACATCGACGGAAAAAGTCGCAACACTACAAGCACTACGGAAGTTGGTAGGCGTGTTTCTACAATTGAAGAATTATGTCTATTTAAATTTCGCGCCAGTCGCGTAAGAGTGGTGTTAGTAGCGCCACCATGAGGGTGCAAATCAGGTTTACTTTAAAAACACGCCGTGACGGTTGTGAGCGTTAGTTACCTTCTAGATTGTATAAGGTGATTTGATCTTAGTCAAGAATGCCTCTGAGGAGGCAGAGACGCCATTACGATCATCTTACTGAGTTTGAACTAGGTCGTGTAATAGGGCCACGAGAAGCTGGATATTCCTTCAGCGATATCGCAGGAAGACTTGGCAGAAATGTAGCACTGTACACGATTACTGGCAGCGGTGACCACGAGAATGAAAGGTTGCAAAAAGCCCGGGCTCCGACCGGTCGCGTGGCGCGCCCGAGAGGGAAGACAATCGTGTTTGGCGTATGGCTCTGGCGCATCACATTTCTTCTGCAGCAGCAATTTGAACAGCAGTTGGCGACATAACGAAATGTTAAAAATCAATTACTTCAGGGACAGCCCCGAGCCAGACGCCCAGCAGCAGCACGCATTTCACTAACCCCCAAACCACCGCCATTTGTGGCACAAACTGACATCGCACAACTTTACAACACAATACATGCCCGTTTCAATGCTTGCACTCAACAATCTGATCGTTACATCTGTTATTAATGTACCAGCATGTCACTTTTGCAACGGCGTATTTCGCGCTTGCATTGGCCTCTGATTCTGCAATGTTAATCAGTTAAATATGATACATAGACAGACGTATTCCCCAAATTTCATTACTCTTCATTTTTTTTTTTTTTTTTTTTTTTTTTTTTTTTTTTTTTTTTTTTGCCAGTTTATTTGTCGAGTCGCGGAAGCTGTCAGGCGCTGACGCCACCCTGCAACACACCTCTGCCAGGCAGGCTGCATCAAGCACAGCCCCTGTAAATCAGTAACTGCACGGTCCAGCGAGCTAAGAAATTTGCAGCTCTGTCCGCAGAGGTCCTTCGTCTCCACCAGACACTAGAACAGGTGGTGCACACAACCGCGACAGGGTCACTCCTGCTATAGACCTTCTGCTGCATCCACCGTGACACGTGCAGCCACTCGAATGTAAGTGTGCCTCCCGGGCAGTTCCGTCGTGGCTCATGAGCTTTGTATGTTTGCATCTTTGCTGCTATTGTCAGACGTCTACCATGCCTGCTAGACGAGGTATTGACTTTAGTCTTTATCACATCAGGTATTATCTCACCAGCGTTCTAACGTAGGCTTGCACGGTGAACGGAACATGTGTCAGTTTGCTTTTACACTGGTGACAACTATGTTCCAGCATGTCGTAGCTCTATTTTATTAAGTGGGTTACATCGCCCCACATAAGTGGCCTCGAAATTTTCATTTTCCAAAGTTTGTCTCTTTTGTGATTACGTATATTTTTTTGGTGACTGACGGCTTTGAGGATGCTTAAAAGTGATAAAGTGTCGAAACGGCAGTCACAATAAGTAATAGTTTTACATACTAAAGAGGAATCACTTCATTCAAAAAAATTCTACCTCACCTTGCTCACTGCAAGGGCGATTTCAGATGATTCCCACGTATATGATCTTCTTGTACTAGTTTAGCCAATAAAGCTTTCGTTGCTCCTTGTCTCCATGAATATTAAACTCACCAGTTGCCATCTGTAACTAAAGGCACAAAATAACGAATTATCGTATTTGAAGTTATCGAGTGCATCTCATAAATAACTAAATGTCAATTAACTCTTGTGGTACAGCGTTATTTTACCTTTACGTCGTTAAGAAACAATTAGGGAGTCAAATAAATCCTATATTCTAATGGAGGGGGGGGGGGGGGGGTTCCACCACTACACGGTTTTCCACAATGCTTTGACGATTCGTAATTTGTGTGTTATTCAAACTAAAGGTGAAAAAATTGAACATTTTACACAACAATTATTCAAGTTTGCTTACGAAATGGTACGTCGGACAACGACAGCCGGCCGCTGTGGCCGAACGGTTCTAGGCAATTCAGTCCTGAACCGCGCTGCTGTAACGGTCGCAGGTTCGAATCCTGCATCGGGCATGGAAGTGTGTGATGTCCTTAGGTTAGTTAGGTTTAAGTAGTTCTAAGTCTAGGGGACTGATGACCTCAGATGTTAAGTACTATAGAGCTCAGAGCCATTTGAAACATTTTTTTTGAAAGATTAATGGCATACGTGATCCACGATGCACAAGATTATCCTGGCTAAATAACTCAAACCAGCAGTTTGGGTTCAGCACTGAATCAATGTTCTGAAAAACCATGGACGGACAACGGATCATGCTACCGATCGGCAGTGTTATTGGAGGACGAGGCACTTAGAGAGGAAGAACGACAATACAGACAATGCTTAAAAATTACATTAATGCACACCATTAAATCTAATAGTCCTCCACTCATATAATCGCGCTAGCTGCAAATAAAATTAATCTGCAATTGCCATACAGTTAAAATTTTTTGAACAAGTGCTGTTAACAGCTTTCTTGTCAACACTTATTGGGATCAATGTACGTATTTTCTCAGATATCCACTGTACGAGGACGTACTGAAAAGTAATGTCGACAGATGTTTTATGTGAAAACTCGCAACGCTTTTTAAATAAAACAAAATTCATTAACATTCTACATCTGTATTCTTCACGTCTATAAATTTATTTTTCAACACACTCACCCTGGGAACCAGATGTTAAGACCCATAGTGCTTAGAGCCATTTGAACAATTGACGGTCATTCGCGGCGCGTTTCACCGGCTTTTTGAACACACCTTTCCTAGCTGCTGAAGGAATTCTGGAAATTTCATCGTGAATTCTATCTTTTAACTGCTGCAAACTTCTCGCGTGGTCGGAGTAAACTCTCGTCTTTGAAAAACCCCGAGATAGTAATCTGGTACGGTTAAATCAGACGAGCGAGGCGCTATTCGAAGCAAGGGCGTTTGGATATTATGGGATTATCAAACGCTTGGCAAGGGCTTGTTGCATGTGCCGCACGCCACGCCTTCTTGTTGGAACCAAGTTTTCGTAACTAACAACTGGGGCTTTACTGTAACAAAATGATGGATGCTCTGGGGAGTTCGGATTCTTTTCCGAAGACCGGTTGACTTTCGATTTGATGCACTGGCAATTGTACGGACGTTTCTTACCCAATTAATTATTGTTCCGTGAGCAGGAAATGGATATCGCGACTGAATACTGAAACGCTTTTGAAAGGCACGTTGCACGTGCACGACAGATATGCCGTAGCCAAAATAGCACTCCGCTGCGAACGCACGGTGTTACCTCGACCAGTGCGACATGGTTACTGATCTATATACGAAATGAAAATTGACACTCCGCGCTACTAACAGCCGAGCCACCATCGCTGTATCTTATTTTTGGCACGCGTTATCCAAATTTGATGTCGTCAAAATTCTGTGAAACGCCCTGTATTTGGCCACAATACGTTCCCAGAGGTTTTATGTCCTTATGCCCGATGTAAACGATAGTTGTTTTCAGCGAAAAGCAGCGGTGGCGTATTGGCTGCGTAATTCAAGTACCATTACAACCTACACAGTGAGTTAATGACTCGAGTGCAATTTAAGCTCTTGCTTAGTTATCCCATGCGCCCTGACTCTAAATTTGTATGTCAATCTGATGATTTGAGCTGTTGTGCTCCCATTCATGTGCAGCATTCCTGAGGGTGTTTTCCAACAAGATAACGCTCGCCCACAGGCTGGTGCTGTAAACCAACACATTCTACAGTGTGTAGACATGTTGTGCTGGCCTGCTCAATCACCAGGTATTTCCAACCGAGCCCATATGGAAAGCCATAGGACGATAACTGCAGCTTTAACAGTAGCTGTATTGACCAACCAACTGCAGCAGGTACCACAAACTGACATCCGGTAACTCACAAACAATGAATGCATGCTTGCATTCAACATTTTTGCGGTTTCACAGCATTTCGCATTTGCGATGGCTTATCCCGCGCTTACATTAACCTGTGATCGTGCAATGTTCATCACTTACATATATGCCTCAGAGCAACGTATTCTAAAAATTTCATCACACTATGTTCATTATTTTCTGTTGCTCCGATAGATTATTTCGAATTTTTTTCGTTCCTGTAAACTACCTTTCGAGACTTTCAAGGCTCTTCTTCAGAATGGAGGCGCAGAGAAGCTACATCTTTATCTCCGTTCTGTGATGAGAGATACTGTCTCTACGACAAGAAGATAAATAAAGTAACCTTAATGTATCGCAATGAGTGGCAATTATATTGCAGGCTCTGTCGGAAAAGGAATTCCTTTTCTTACTCCTGCTGTGTCGTACAATTTATATCCACCTGGTAGCTTCCATTTCCTTTGTATACTGCCACCCGTGCGACTAATGTATATCACGAAGATACACTTTCAAATGACTATGTTACGCGCCCTGAGAGAGTCAGCACACAATTCAGTTTAGATTCGTACACGCATACAACATCTACACCCACGTGATTACTCCGCTATTCGCAATAAAGTGCCTGGCAGAGGATTCAATGAACTACCTTCGAGTTGTCTCTCTACCGTTTCAGTCTCGAATGGCGCGCGGGAAAAACGAGCACATAAATTTTTCCGTGCGAGCCCTGATTTCTCTTATTTTAACGTGACGATCATTTCTTCTTATGTACGTCGATGCCAGCAGAATGGTTTCGCAATCGGAGGAGAAAGCTGGTGATTGAAATTTCATGAGCAGATCCCGTCGCAAGGAAAAACGGCTTTGTTCTAACGATTGCCACTCCCCTTCACGTATCATGTCTGTGGTACTAATACAAAACGAGCCGTCAGTCCTATCTGATACGGATCCCACAACGCAGAGCAATGCTCCACAATAGGGCGGACAAGCATTGTGAAGCAGTCTCTCTAGTAGACCTGTTGCATCTTCTAAGTGTTCTGCCAACGAATCGCGGTCTTTGGTTTCCACTACCAGATCGTTCCAATTTAGGTTATTTGTAATTGTGATCCCTAAGTATTTAGTTGAATTTACAGCCTTAAGATTTGTATGACATACGGCGTAATATAAACTTGGCGGATTTCTATCAGTACTCATGTGAATAACTTCACACTTTTATCTCCTATGTCGTTAATATAGATCAGGAACAATAGAGAGCCTATAACGCTGGATATTACTTCTGTTTTACTCGATGTCTCTCCGTCTATTAGTACGCACTGTGGCCTTTCTGACAGGAAATCACAAATCCTGCCGCACAACTGAGGCGATATTCCATGGGCATGCAGTTTGGTTACGAGACGCTTGTGAGGAACGCTGTTGAAAGCCTTCTGGAAATCTAAAAATAAAAAATCAATTTGGCATCCCCTGTCGATATTACGTTCTAAGTATACAAAGTGTTTCGCAAGAACAATGTTTTCTGAATCCGTGCTGACTGTGTGCCAATAAATTGTTTTCTTCGAGGTAATTCGCAATGTTCGAAAACAGTATATGTTCCAAAACAGTACTGCAAATCGACCTTAGTCATATGGGCCTCTAATTCAGCGGATTAGCCCTACTTACCTTTTTGGGTATTGGTGTGACTTCAGCCATTTCCCAGTCTTTAGGTACGAATATTTCTGTGAGCGGTTGTGTATAATTGCTAAATATGGAGCTACTGTATCAGCACACTCAGAGGAACATGACTGGTATACAATCTGGACCATAGGCCTTGCATTTGTTGATTGAAGCTGCTTTGCTACACCGAGGATATTTACTTCTATGCTTCTCATCTTGGCACTTTCTGTTGACTGGACTTCGGGCATACTTTGCTGAAGGAGTTTCGGAAAACCATGTCTAATAACTCTACTTTAGTGGCACCTCATCAGTGACTTCACCGTTATTTTCGCGCAGTGAAGGTACTGATTGCGTCTTGACACTGGTGTACTTTATGTATGACCAGAATCTCTTTAGGTTTTTTGCCAGATTGCGAAACAGAGTTTTGTTGCGGAAATTATTAAGAGCATCTCGCAGTGAAGTAGCCGCTATATTTAGGACTTCTGCAAAACGTCGCCAGTCTTGGGGATTTTGGAGTCTTTCAGATTTGGCGTGCATTTTCGTTGCTTCTGCAACAGCAGTTTGACCCGTTTTGTATACCATGATGGATCTGTACCATCACTTATTAATTTAAATGGTATATATATCTATCAGTTACTATCTCTCTGAAATCATTCCACATCTTTTCTACGCTTACATGACCAGATGGGAAGGAGTGGAGGCTGTCTCTTTAAAAAGCATTAAGAGCATTAACAGCTTTTTTAAAAATATATGTACTTCGAGTTTCTTTTTGATGGTCGTAGGTGTTACAGTATTCAGTCTAGCAGCAACTGCCTTGTGGTCGCTAATCCCTGTATTCGTCATGATACTACCTATTCATCCAGGAATATTTGTTGCTAAGAGCTCAAGTACGATTTCGCAAACATTTATGCTTCGAGTACGCTCACGAACAAATTGTTCAAAATAATTTTTTGAGAAAGCATTCAGTACAATTTCGGATCACGTTTTCTGCCTCCCGCCGGCTTTAAATGTATAAATTTTCCCGCATATCGAGGGTATATTGAAATCACCACCGACTGTAGTTCTGTGGGAGGGGTACCTATTTGAAATGAGACTCGCGTTTTCTTTGAACTGTTCAGCAACTATATCCTCTCAGTCGGGGGTCGTAAAACGACCCAATTAATAGTTTAGTCCGAATGACAAGTATAGCCTCTACCAATACTACTTCGCAGGAACTATCTACTTCAGTTTCACTACAAGGTAAACTACGTCTGACAGCAATGAACACTCCAACTGTATTTAATCTATCCCTTCAGAATGTAGTTAGGTGGTTTGAAAAAAATTTGGCTTAACTTATTTCCTTCTTTAGACAGCTTTCCGTACCTATAACTGTTTGAGCTTCAGTGCTTTCTATTAGGGCCTGGAGCTCTGGTTCTTTCCCAACTCAGCAACGATAATTTACGACATCGATCGTTTCTACAACCACTTTACTGTGTGTTACTGCCCCCTTTTATACGGACGCCATTTCTATGGTTTCCTGAGACCCTCTAACCAAAAAATCCGCCCCCGCTTCCTGTGTGTAGTGGACTCCTGACCTACTGAGCGGAATCCAAAAACCCACCATCCTACGGCTCAAGTCAAGGAATCTGAGGCCTACACGGTCACATAATCGCCTGAGCCTATGATTCATACCTTCCACTTTGCTCTGCACCGAAGGACCACAGTCGGTTCTGTCGATGATGGTGCAGATGGTGAGCTCCGTCTTAATCTCGCAAGCAAGACTGACAGTCTTTACCATATCCGCTAGCAAAAACCAGAGAGAATCTCCTCCAATCCAAAGCGACACACGTCACTGGCATCGACTTGGGCCACCACCTGCAGCTGGCTGCACCCTGTACTCTTCATGGCATCCGGAAGCACTCTTTACAAATCAGGAATGACTCCCCCACCTTGTGCACACTGCCGTCCTTCCCCTCCTTGGCAGCCATGTTACTAAGGGGGCCCAATTACGCGCCTATTGTTGGAGTTCCGAACTACCAGCAAACTCACCTTCTGTGAACGCCCAGAATTTGCGTTCCAATAAGCTTCCTCTGCCGACCCTACGATGGGCCCCTCGCAAAGTCTTTCGCTGTCTGCCAGACTTTGGAATAGTCCCTCACTCGACCACAAGTGAGGGATCAACCTTAGCGCTGCAGACCAACATAAATTTAGGCTAATGACATCAGTGCTGAACAAAAATCTGCAGTCAGAGAAGCCAATTCCAAACACAAGGGGAACAGACACAAGAATGCTGTAAGTAAATATCAGAAACTTATCTATTGTAAAGAACGTTCATAGATGTAGAAAGCGACCAAAATTGTAATTACCACTGACGGTGTTTTAAAAGAATTAATCGAAATGAGTACTGATATGGTAAAATAAACGATGTCTGGTTTTCTTCACGGTTACGTGACGCTACGTATACATCTGTTTTGTATTTTTATTCGTCCATGCCTTTCGTTTAAGCAGTCACTCAAGCTAAACAGGCCTCTGCTGCCAAGTCATTATCGGCCGGGGTGGCTGAGCGGTTCTAGGAGGTACAGTCTGGAACCGCGCGACCGCTACAGTCGCAGGTTCGAATCCTGCCTTGGGCATGGATGTGTGTGATGTTCTTAGGTTAGTTAGGTTTAAGTAGTTCTAAGTTCTAGGGGACTGATGACCTCAGAAGTTAAGTCCCATAGTGCTCAGAGCCATTTGAAGGGAGAAAAACAAAGGAAAGAGTATTCACTTTCTTTTGCCTGATGGCGGATTGAGGGAGTGGGTATGCATGACAGAAGCACATTCTTACGCAACTTTGGTAAAAATAAACGTACCTTTATACCGTAACAGCGTTGCGTACGTTCATTAGGACTCTATAATCATACTGATATACTAAAAAGGACAACCAAAGCATCATCCACTGAAACGTGGATAGTGGGACGAGAAGATTTGTTTTTACTTTATAGATATTACTGCAGACTCTAGAAATTCGAAGCTCAGGGGAACGTTACAATCGAGTCTGCACAATTCGAAGTTCAAAGGATCTAAGAATAAGTTCGAATAATTCTGAGTTCTACTTAACTGGACTTTATTAAAGATGAAATCAGAAAAAAATCAAAATACAATTTATAATTATTTTTACTAAGGTATTTCCAGTTTTCTTACATGTTATTTGGTTTAGTATTTGAAACGGAAGGCACACACAAATGTTAGAAAATACATAATTTCCGGTTAATTCATTTAGCAATGGTGAACAAACTGTCACGAGTGGCCGCATTTTGTGAACTAAATTTCTCTAGTTTGAGTTAGCGTGTCACTCCTTATTTGTATCTGAGACATCGGTTCCCAGACTAACCCTTAATGACTTAGCGTTCTGTTAAGCTGTAACCTCCGACAAATACCTTTTGTACCCTGCATTGAGTAAGCCAATTCCATAAGATTTCAGCAAGAGGCGGGGACTCGCCTCGTCCAGTCTGCTTGCTCTCGCATATTAATACTTATCAGCAACATTATCTTTCCGCTTGATGATCGTTTGCAGCATGGATGGTGGAATCTCGAAACAATTCGTTACTGGCTTCTTCTTGTTGCATTCCACAGCGTCGAAACTCGTTTCTGTTTTACGAAAGTCGAAAACTTCTTGGAAGTTATTCTGACGTGAAAACGTCTACTTTCTCCTTGGACGAAGTTTCTTGTGTGACAAAATGGCGTCAGATTTGAATCACTAATAACTATGACACCGATAGTGCGCAAACAAAGGTTAAGTCCACGTCGTCTATACGTGGTTGCCGCTTATTGCCTGTGTTGACATCGTACCAGTGTAGGCATATGCGCGTCATTGTTACAAATTAGCTTTCTGTAAAGTTTATAACTATAACTGGTGTAGCTGTAAGCTAGGATACTGATTTGGGCGTCACTGCGATGAAAAGCTTATGGAGCGCCGCTGGGAGTCATAGAAAGAAAATAAAAATATTCGCCCGAATATAAACGAAAATCTATATTGAGTTTAAACCTATGACACAAAGGAAGAGTTCGTCTCATAGGACTTGTAAATATGCTCTAAATTACAGAAAACGCGAGAAAAGCCCTCCCAGAAACCTAAAAATTGCAGCGCTGAGCGAATGCGACAGCTCACGCAGAGTCGGAATAAAAGGAAGAAACGGCGCAACTCGATAACATACTCAAAGGCTGTATCGTTCACCGGCCACTGAAAGTCCAAAATCGTGAGTCACCGCGTGACCACTGTATTAAAGATATTGATAATTAAATTACATATTAACATGGAACACGTGTTACGATTTTATCCCGACGTTTTCACGAAAAATCTACGGCGCAGACCTGAACTGCACACACAGATATTTATTTGCAACTGATTAATAATATGCTGCGGTTTTTCGTGCATTGTTGAAACAAATAGAACTATCCGGTGTAAGCTAGGCGTTGACTTCTAATTACAAAAATGGTTCAAATGGCTCTGAGCACTATGGGACTCAACTGCTGTGGTCATTAGTCCCCTAGAACTTAGAACTACTTAAACCTAACTAACCTAAGGACATCACACACATCCATGCCCGAGGCAGGATTCGAACCTGCGACCGTAGCAGTCGCACGGTTCCGGAGTGCGCGCCTAGAACCGCGAGACCATCGCGGCTGGCCTTCTAATTACAGAATGTCTACGCGTCGTTCTGCTATGACAGTCGCCTCGATTAGTGAAGAAATTTCTTCGGTTTTCTCGAGTCATTTGGGAACAGGTTGAAACAATCGGTTAACAAGTGTCGACTGCATACAGTCGCAAAGGCTGATTTCAAATGTCTTTGATGACTGCAAAGCAACTACAGCCACGCAATAAAACTTCAGCTGGGTAAGGGGGTCAGCGAGCAGTCGGCGGTAAACACTTCCCCCTCACAGCGTTCTAATGTTTCCGGCGACTCAGCGTCCGATGTAAACACAGTCGACAACAGGAAGTGCTGTAGTCTGACACGACTACCAGACCAAGTTCAGAGCAGGAAACGGCCGGGGTCCCCGGTGGTCTAGTGGTAAGGGGGTCTGGAACGTTCCAGCGCCTCGGCTGGGGCTATTCGCCCCAGCCGGGCCGGGGTTCAATCCCCGGCCGGCGCTGGAATTTTCAGACTTCCGAACACTGGCCTCCACCTCTGCCCTGGCATGTGGCGCATGCCGGGCACCCCCGTGGGGTCCGTGCTTCGGATCCCACGTGGAGCACACTACAAACTAAACCTGATTATGCTGTTGCAAACATTTTAATACGCACACTTTCTTCACCAGATCACATCTACATATATTTTCGACGTATTTTGTACATAATATATCTCACTGCATAGTATCATGAACATTTGCAGGATTACAACAATGAAATGAAATCGTTAATCAGTAATTTGAAAAATAATACTGATACATATTTACATAGCACATTCCCGGTGCTGAAACAGGATAAATTATTTCAATGTCAAAAGAAATGCAAAATATTATATCAATACCATCACACAAGTGAACAGTGAAAGAAAAAAATATTTTCAGGTGTCTCAGTCTGCCTTTTCTTTTTAGTATCCTGATTGATTATACGACAGTAAATAAATTCTGTATCAGAAATCGTTTCGTAACAGTTCACTATAAATGCCTTTTATAAATGTATATTGTCACTAATTGTATTTTCAAAACGAACACAGGCCTTCTTATTTTTCCAAATTATTCAAGCGTCAAAAAATGAGATTATGGTATGACACAGGTCACTAATGAGATAAACTCTTTCTTTGTATGAAAGAGAATAATTCTCCTGTTTTTATGGTTGCTGAATTCTAAATTAAACAGATAACATTTAAAAAACGAATTTGTTGACGATTTTACTGACATATCTACACGTTTCATATAATATTTCCGTTGGTACTTAGATGACAACCTCTCAGGCTCAGCTTTATATGAAAGTATCTTGCAGGTCAGAAAAGAAATTACATTACTACCTCTACAGATTCAGTTGGTCTATTATTGTTGTACTATTGTATCATTGACGTTGCATTTCAAGAGAGAGACTGCTACTATGGCTGTTTTCTTTTGCTATTAAATTCCATGCCAAATCTCCATTCTAAATGCTAAAAAGCGCAGACAAAACTTTCAGTAACACTCTTTTCCTATTCATCACATCGCTGCTAGGCGTCGCTCTACTAGCCCCTCACACAGTCAGTTGTCTGTAGCGCAGGGTTTCACTGCCAGAGGGCTGCAGCTGAGCTGGCGACGACTCACTCTGCCGGGATTTGCTGCTTCACTCCTAAAGGTCTACGCCATCTGAAACGTTCAGAGGCGGTGGTATGGAACAAAAGGAGAAAATAAAGTCCAGTACACATAGGCTGTAAAATGCATACATCATGAACCATGAGCACTTGTTCATCTTCGCTAGCGTGAAACCCATCTCCACCATTGAACAAGTGCCTATAGCTCCTGAACTATGCAGTTCAGAGTCCATGATTACTGCACATTTTTTCTTGTTTTGGTCTATACTGTGAATCCTGAGGATGCCTTGGGCAGATGGAGGGAATATTTTGAATAGTTGCTCAATGTAGGTGAAAATACGATTTCTAATGTTTCAGATTTCGAGGTAGAATGGGATAGCAATGATGATGGAAATAGGATCACGTTTGAGGAAGTGAAGAAAATGGTCAATAGATTGCAGTGCAATAAAGCAGCTGGGGTGGGTGAAATTAAGTCAGAACTCATCAAATACAGTGGAATGGCAGGTCTTAAATGGCTACACAGGATAATTGAAATGCCCTGGGAGTCGGGACAGGTTCCATCAGACTGGACAAAAGCAGTAATCACACCAATCTTTAAATATGGAAACAGAAAAGGTTATAACAACTACAGAGGTATCTCTTTAATCTGCGTTGTGGGTAAAATCTTCTCAGGTATTGCTGAAAGGAAAGTGCGAGTATTAGTTGAGGACCAATTGGATGAAAACCAGTGTGGGTTTAGGCCTCTTAGAGGTTGTCAGGACCAGAACTTTAGCTTACAGCAAATAATGGAGAAGTGTTACGAGTGGAACAGGCAATTGTATCTATGCTTTATAGATCTAGATAAGGCATATGATCTGGTTTCTAGGAGGAAGTTATTGTCTGTTCTACGAGATTATGGAATAGGAGACAATATTTTGCAAGCAATTAAAGGTCTTTACATGGATAGTCAGGCAGCAGTTATAGTTGACGATAAATTGAGTTCATGGTTCAGAGTAGTTTCAGGGGTAAGACAAGGCTGCAACCTGTCTCCACTATTGTTCATATTATTTATGGATCATATGTTGAAGACAATAGACTGGCTGCGTGAGATTAAGATATGTGAATACAAAATAAGCAGTCTTGCCTATGCGGATGACTTAGTTGTCATGGCAGATTAGATTGAAAGTTTGCAAAGTAATATTTCAAAGCTAGATCAGAAATGTAAGGACTATGGTGTGAAGATTAGCATCTCCAAAACGAAAGTAATGTTATTGGGAAAGAAATATAAACGGATTGAGTGCCAAATAGGAGGAACAAAGTTAGAACGGGTGGACGGTTTCAAGTACTTTGGATGCATATTCTCACAGGATGGCAACATAGTGAAAGAACTGGAAGCAAGGTGTAGTAAAGCCAATGCAGTGAGCGCTCAGCTACGATCTACTCTCTTCTGCAAGAAGGAAGTCAGTACCTAGACTAAGTTATCTGTGCACCGTTCAATCTTTCGACCAACTTTGTTGTATGGGAGCGAAAGCTGGGTGGATTCAGGTTACCTTATCAACACGGTTGAGGTTACGGAAATGAAAGTAGCTAGGATGATTGCAGGTACTAGTAGATGGGAACAATGGCAGGAGGGTGTCCACAATGAGGAAATCAAACTGGGAATGAACTCTATAGATGTAGCAGTCAGGGCGAACAGGCTTAGATGGTGGGGTCATGTTACACGCATGGGAGAAGCAAGGTTACCCAAGAGACTCATGGGTTCAGCAGTAGAGGGTAGGAGGAGTCGGGGCAGACCAAGGAGAAGGTACCTGGATTCGGTTAAGAATGATTTTGAAGTAATAGTTTTAACATCAGAAGAGGCACCAATGTCACCACTGAATAGGGGAACATGGAGGAATTTTGTAAGGGGGCTATGCTCCAGACTGAACGCTGAAAGGCATAATCAGTCTTAAATGATGCTGCTGCTGATGATGATTGTCTATACTGCCGCCTCTGAAAGTTGCCTACCCTACAATCCTAGCAACAACAGTACCAGTACTTGCATTCCACTGTCAGAGGTAGGATAACGATTTTCACTTACAACTATCGACACGTTTGTTTCTGGTACAGGGGCCCTTACCTCAAATCGATACATTTGTCTGTTTCCATCATCCTAGAAAGTTTGTAACACAATCACGGATCATCCTGTATATACATACATTTACCGTAGCTGGCGCCTGTAACTTTGATGCTCCACTGCGTCGTTGGGTCACGTTTGCAGGAATGAGTTTCTAAGTAAAACTGCAAGCTCTATAAATGTGTAACATGAGTTGTGAAACACCTTGTATAAAGACAGCAACATACAAAAAGGACGAGTAATTCGGGAAATTAATCAAAGGTGAAGAAGAAGAAATAGAAGTTGTTCCCTAATTGACCTCTCGCTTTGCAGTGGAGTGTGCACTGATTTGAAATTTACTGGCATTTATTCCCCCTGTAGAGGATCGTTTAAAAGATGGTCGAAATGTCGGTCTTTTCGTTTTTGGGCGTTTTATAATGACATGACCTAGTACCCAAAATGATCTTCAAGTTCTTTGTAGGAACTATATCGCTTCTCTCCGATATTTTGAGAATGATACAATTATTTTTTCCTAAAACCTAGCAACTGAAATAGTGCTTGAAATGATATGCATGATACTTATGCTTTATGGCATGGAGACAGAAACGGTACTTGGCTTTAATGATAACAATAAACAGGAAAATTCAGTAATGTTTCTGCAAAGTCCATAACACTGAAATCCTGAAATATAATCGGATGTTTCGAATGTGATACGACACCAGCTGTACAGTTTACTGGACAGATACAGAGTTTTCCGAAATTCTAGCACTTTTAAAGAGAACTAAGCGACAATATTTTTAATTGCAACCCACGTACGGAAACACATACTTAGCGTGCTTCAGCCGCTTGAATACATGCTTGCTAGGTGGGTTTGCAACAGGGTAGTCATCGTGGGTGGCGGAGGGGGTGGGGGGAGGTGCTTACGTCGGATGTCATTTACCGTCTGTCCTACCACTATGACATGGCTCGTGCGTCACTCACGTGTCTGTCAGTATTAGAGCAACATTGCGGAGTGCACTTTTGCCGAATACACCGACATGATCCTTCTGTATGGCGAAGCTCGTTCTCCGCAACCTCCGACTTCATGGAATACGCTTTTCGCCACAACTGCGCAACGACTTTGAGAAAATGGTGCGTTCACCGTCAGCAGAGGTGATAGCAGTGCTTCAAAGAGACGCAACGCTCATCAGTCGCGACTACGGTGTCCGCAGTATAAAACCCAGGGGGCGTATTGGCTACGGCGGCTCTGACGCCCACGGGAACAACTGTAGGTAGAAAGCACAACACAGCTACTTTGATGGACATTTTCCTCTAATGCTGCCAGATGTCTCAATTTTTAGAGGTATCTTGACCCGACCCGCACCATCCTTAAGCGGAAAGCAAAATGTCCCAACTTCTGGCAACTGCTAACATTCTGAAATACAGTATCCGATAAAAAGTATCCAGACACCTAGTAGTGGCCTTCAATATGCGGTATGACGACCTTTTTGTCTGTACGAAGGGTTAAACTCTGCTGGGAATGCTTTCAGTGTCGGCGACGTTTTACGCACCAGACATGGTGACACTTTCATCTGTGTGTACGTACCAGACAATACACTGGCCAGCAAGATCGCCGCCTCTCTCCCAAATTTTGGAGCAATATGGGCAGCCCTTCCAACCAGGTCGGGATTTTGACGATGTAAAGGTTGGTTGGTTGGTTTGGGGAAGGAGACCAGACAGCGTGGTCATCGGTCTCATGGGATTAGGGAAGGAAGTCGGCCGTGCCCTTTCAGAGGAACAATCCCGGCATTTGCCTAGAGTGATTTAGGGAAATCACGGAAAACCTTAATCAGGATGGCCGAACGCGGGATTGAACCGTCGTCCTTCCGAATGAGAGTCCAGTGTCTAATCACTGCGCCACCTCGCTCGGTGACGATGTAACGAATCAATTGAACTGAAAATGGTACGACTTGTCGTCAGGAGGACATCAACCAACTTTATCAATCAAGACCAAGCCGAATAGCTGCTTGCCTAAGGGCCAGAAGTGGACCAACGCGTTATGACTTCGTCCTGAATGAGTCGCCCAATTTTCCTGCAATTGTTATCATTTGCTTGCTTCTACACGTACATCGCATCTACCGATTGCCTTCACACTGGGGTAATTACTTGGTGGTACGATTTAGAGTGTAAATATACAGGGTGTATCAAAAAGAATCAACCGATTTTTAAAAAAAAGTAGCTATTATGTTATTCGACATATGGGCGTGAATAGCGCACTGCTGGAAAGAGCAAACCCTCGGGCTTTACATGGTTACCGCTTGGCAGCAGCACTGTCCGTCCATTTCAGTCCTAGTAAAAATGGTGTCGCGACGAAGGAAAGCGTTTTGTGTTCTGCACTTTGCGCAGTGTGGGCAGTAATAAGTGTTCGGCGTGACTTCCGTACAAGGTATGGTGCGGGTCCTCCTACAGCACAGAGCATTAGACGATACCATCAACGATTAAGAGAAACAGAATGTTTGTGTACCTACGTTACCAACAGCAATAAATGAACTGAGACATTGGATAATAGCACCTGTGGAAACCCAAGACATACTTGCTGCAGTGTTGGTACAATTTGAACACAGCATTGACACATTCCGTGCACCTCAAGGATGCATATTGAACACCAATGAAAAGGATGAAAAACTTTCAGTTTCCGTTCATCAAAAAACAAAATTCATTGTATATGTCTCTTAGTTCCAGATATATAGAGGGGCCAGATCGGATGATTGTTTTTTATACACCCGGTATAGATAACACACTTCAAAACCTCCCAATAATTAGGCCACTACCAAGATGGGAGATAACAAGTACTCACGCATGCGTCTTTGAATGTGTTGGATATAAAGTAGTAGCACAATGCCCTAACATGAAGGATGGGAGTCATTTCGTATGCACGCTGCTGCTGATAGATGGTGCGTAAGTAGTAAAATCAGCGGCATAGGTGTGTTTCAGTCAGTTACGTTGTAGAGGCTAGCTCAAGTGCCTTAATAGTATGTTTGGGAAACACGAAAAAAGGAGCTTGGGTCAAGACTAAAAGGGCACGTGGTCGGAGCGCGCAACAATCTTTCCATCCGGCGCTGCATTCCACCAACTTTCACGACGATGCACGACGCCAAACGACGAGCCCTACGCAGGAGCTCCGCGTATGTGGCAGCTGGACATACTGGAACATCCACCGTATTCATCCGGTAGAGTCCCCCCCCCCCCCCCCCCCAATTATGACCTGATCGCCCAAATGAATGAAATATTTCGTGGCAAGCGTTACAGCAAATGATAAGACACTATATGGCGGTCCTTGCGAGACATCATCACAGATGGATGCACTGTCAATGTATGACATTTTTCATGTGGGTGTGGAAAGTGATCGAGACGCGAGACGGAAATGTAATAAAGTGAATTTTAGTCAATGAAGTCTGGCATGAATTATAACCGAACTGCCACTACTTTTCATTCACCCCATGTATATTACCATACCCGTTTATTTTTACTCATAAAAATTTGTCAGTAGTCTTGTGTGAAATGTTTTCACAATTTTGGTTTGTTTTCTAGATGTACAGCAATTCGTTACGAAAGATGCAAGAGATTTTTTTTTTTTTTTTATTCGGAGCATTGATGTTCGATTTCAACTCACAGTACTGCCCTGGCCGCACATTTTTCTGGATTAGGAATTGATGCCCTTAGCATGAATTTACTTTGGCTTGCACCACAGCACATTTACTTGACGTAAAATACGACGAAATACTCCGCCAATACAGTTCGATTACCATCTCATAACTGTTGGACCTGGTGGTCCACCGGCACAGCGCGTAGCTGCAAATTGAGAATCGCGGCATCGAATCCCAGTTGAACCAATAAATTTTTCAGTCTGCGTTTAATACAGCCTTCACCTCTCAATGATATGAGGAGTCGGTAGAAACAACATGTGGTGCGGATTCCACGTTAAACTGCCGATTCCCTTTCCCCGGTTGGACAACTGGTGTACGTTAATGATAAGCAAGTCGCCAAAGTGCGTCAAATTGAATGATTTAAACGAGGGCACTGAAATACGCGAAATTTATTAGTATCATTACACTGTCGAAACGCAGTAACCTGAACGCGTGTTAAAATCCCGAATAAACGCCTTTTGCAGCATGAGATGTACAGGAATAGAGTCAATGAGGTGATAACATGGATAAGAAGCCATTCCGACTCCAGCTGCGAACATGTATCAATAATTACAGATTTCTCTAATTGTATATACATGTTTGGATGTAGCTGTATTGCGTTGATGTACTGGTGGATATTGTGTGGTATGACTCCTGTAGTTGATACTATAATTTGTATAATGTCAACTTTATCCTGATGCCACATGTTCTTGACTTCCTCTGCCAGTTGGATCTAATTTTCAATTTTTTCTCCTGTTTTCTTCTGTATATTTGTTGTATTTTGTATGGATATTTCGATTAGTTGTGTTAATTTCTTATTTTTATTGGTGAGTATGATCTCAGGTTTGTTATGTGGTATTGTTTCATCTGTTATAATGGTTCTGTTGCAGTATAAATTGTATTCAACATCCTCCAGTAGATTTTGTGGTGCAAACTTGTATGTGGGAACGTGTTGTTTTATTACTTTATGTTATATGCCATGTTGTTGATGTATAATTTTTGCTACATTGTCATATCGTCTGCGGTATTCTGTATTTGCTAGTATTGTACATCAGCTTATGATGTGGTCTACTGTTTCTATTTGTTGTTTGCAAAGTCTGCATTTATCTGTTGTGGTATTGGGATCTTTAATGATATGCTTGCTGTAATATCTGGTGTTTATTGTTTGATCCTGTATTGCAATCATGAATCCTTCAATCTCCCTGTATATTGAATCACGTGACCGAGGAGTGGAAATAAAAAAATTTATATTGACATCAACTGAATGAAAATGACTATCAATGTCACTTCGATAAAGACCTAAAATAGATTTCTTTCTCTGGTGAGATTTGTACCCACAACCTCATGCATGTGAAGCTATTATCCTTTCCATTACCCTCACAACCAACTTATGTCATTCGGCTTTCTTCATGCTACCGAGTCACACACAAAATTCCGAATTTCTTTTCTCATCAGTTCCTCGCAAACTTCAATCCACCAAGATGAATGGCTGCCCTGCGTGATAACTGGGTGCTTAACCTACATAACCGTATAGATGGTTTCGTCGATCCTACCGCTGGAGAAATCTCCTTGTAAGACATAACGAAAGAGGGCCGCCGTTTCATTATATCTACTGACATGGTGGTGGACACACATTTAGTAGTGTAGCCAAAGTAACACAAACGATCTGAAACCTGCACGATCTAAGCAACGAGGAACGGCTTCGTACTTAGTCCAAAGGAAAATCTCCAGAATTACTAGGAAGCTTATAGCCAATGCACCACTCATTTAGTCCGCGGCGACTGCTGAGAACCTTCAGACCAGTCATTAGGATTCGCACTCGACTACTTCGATGTTACACTTTCGGTGTCCTACTCTATGGATCTGAGTTATGGACTGTATTAGGCATTTGAAATGCGATTGTATCGAAAAATATTAAGGATACCATCGACAGATATAATCAAAAATTTGACGGTACGAAGACGCAGAAATTCTCAACAGTATCCAGAGAGCAAAACTCGATTATTTTGGTAGCGCAATTCCGCAACAATAAATAAAACCTGTTGAAATTAATAATTCAAGGAAACATTAATGTCCAGTCAGGGTGGACGAGCGGTCCTAGGCGCTTCAGTCTGGAAACGCGCGACCGATACAGTCGCAGGTTCGAATCCTGTCGCGGGCATGGGTGTGAGTGATGTCCTTAGGTTAGTTAGAACTACTTAAACCTAAGTTCTAGGGGACCGATGACCTCAGATCTTAAGTCTCATAGTGCTCAGAGCCATTTGAACCTTTTTTGTTTGTTTTAAAGATTAATGGGGTACGTGATCCACGACGCACAGGGTTATCCTAGCTAAATAACTCAAACCAGCAGTGTGGGTTCAGCACTGAATCAATGTTCTGAAAAACCATGGACAGACAACGGATCATGCTACCGATCGGCAGTGTTAATGGAGGACGAGGCACTTAGAGAGAAAGAATGACAATACAGACAATGCTTAAAAATTACATTAAAGCAGACCATTAAATCTAATAGTCCTCCACTCCGATAATGGCGCTAGCTGCAAATAAAATTAATCTGTAATCGCCATACAGTTAAAATTTTTTGAACCTAGTGCTGTTAACAGCATTCATGTCAACACTTATTTTGATCAATGTACGTATATTCTCAGGCATCCGCTGTACGAGGACGTACTGAAAAGTAATGTCGACGGATGTTTTATGTGAAAACTCGCAACGCTTTTTAAGTAAAACAAACTTCATTAACATTCTACATCTGTATTCTTCACGTCTATAAATTTATTTCTCAACACTCTCACCCTGGGAACCAGCACAATTTCCCTAACTAGATACTATTTTGTTGATACCGTCACAGTATATAGTTTGACTGTGTTAACAGAGCCACAAGCTTACCTCTACCTCTGCTTGCACCGATTGAAACAATTGAAGTGCCCGAAGGTTTCCTTAGTTTAGCACAAAGACAAAAATCGAGGCTGTGTGTAGGATGATCGACGACAGTGAACCAAGGACGTCGGATTGCTGCAGATGCCGCAGCGCTCGTGTGTAGTTTGGCACTGCCACGCTTAAGGACAGTGTGCCCCACATGCGGACGAAGTCTTCTAATTCGTGCTTTTAGTTTTGTGAGCTCTTTCTCACCCAGCAACATAGTCACGTCACACACAGCTATATTACACAAAATCAGAGCCCTCTAGCAGGAGAGGGCTTCAGATATCCATAGTAAAGATGTAGAATGTCACTGACTTTATCAAATAATACAGACCGATTCCTTATCTTCTCAGCACGCCGTCGTGTTATACGCACAAATATCAAAAGAATTGTTTCCGAGCAAAGTATGCTGTATTTTTAAGTGAAAATCTTTGTAATGTACATCTGTAGTAAACGTTCTGCTGGTGATATATGGTAACTATTCGTATTTATATTTGCAATGAAAAGGGATTGACCAATGGCCAACAGACAACTAAAACGCAAGTTGCCAGATGGACATTAACTGCAGTACCGCCCACGCTGCCACGGTAAGTAGGAGATTTGTTTCCCGATACATGTCGCCGTGTAACTGCCGCTCGTGGCGATACATCGATACATTAAAGAGTTCTCTGTCTTCTTGTCAGAGAGCCAGTACCCAGATTCACTCTACCGAAATAAAGACGCGAATTCTGTGCGCCACATTTGAAGATGATCCTGAAACGGCTGCAAAACTAGTTAACTCGAATTTAAAAAATTCAAAAAGTGGGTTGCAGTTTTCCACTTTTATGTTGTGCACACATTCACAGCTTTTCTTAGAGCATTGCTCCTGAGTGCAATCAGACATCTGCCAGTAACCCCTGCCCTACCCCCCCCCCCCCCCTCCCTGAGGTCTGTGGCCTTCCCTCACCCTCCCCCACATTATCACTAACTTTGGCACATAAATAAACTGTACAGTGAACAACATTTCTGGGAACACTTTTATTTTTAAAATCATGAGAGATGTAGGGTACTTAGTCGTGATGCATTCCAAGTGCTACCCACAACTACTTCTCAGATAAGAAAGCCAACTATCCAAAATAAGGACGAACACTTGTTACAAAACGCTCCCCTTGCTCAACCTCTCTACAGTACGGCACTTGCCTCACCTGCATTTTGCAACCTCAATTAAAATCAACCGAGCAAAAATGTGTGCACTTACTATTCATAACTCACTTGATTGTTGCGCTCCTTACTTCTGAAGCAGAAGAAGTCAGGCTTTTAAATCTTGGTATCCGAACACAACATGTGAAGCTTTTATCCTTTACATTACACCTGGCAACCAACTAATGTCACTCAGCTTTCTTAATGCTACCGAGTGTCACACAAAATTCAGAATTTCTATTCTCGTCAGTTGCTCGCAAACGTGGAGCCACCATTATGAGTGGCTGCAGTGTCGTAACATACATAACCGTACAGATGGTTTCAGACAAAGTCTTACTTGCAGAGGAGTAGGATAACGAGCTATCGGCCTGGCAATTGAGTTGCAGTTTGGCTGAAGCAACTTTAGGCACGAAGGGGATAATGATGTGTCCCTCCGAGAAAAATTTTGCCTGGGCTGTAAGTGGCGCACAGCTCAGCGTTTGCAGAGTTGCCAGTTACATCTCACACCGGGAATATTATTATTAAGCACAGTTTAGACAGCAGCGAATGGAAGCGAACGCAACCGTATGAACACTTGCAGACCACTTGCCAGTATTAACTACCTTTCGTCTACGAGGTCTGTTCAAAAAATTCCGGATCTTTTCTACGCTTACCTTCACTTATTTGTATATGATCGGCCCCACGACTGACACACCGCTCCCAACACCGTTTCCACTTGCGGGAGCAGACTTGGTTCGCCTTTCGCTCGACCGCGCCTCTATAGTTACAAATCTTCGTCCTCTCAACTTGGTTTTCAACTTTGGAAATAAAAAAGAAATGTCTGCAAGGGCCAAGCTGACCTGACATGCTTTTTATGTTTTGATCGTTGAGAACATTTCCCTACACATTTTGAAGACTGCACCTGGTTCTCAACGTCATACCTGCAGACCCACGTCTCATCTGGCGGGACGTTCCTGGCACAAGCGTTGTTGGCAGAAGTCGACGGACGTCCTGAACGATGGTCGTCTTTAACTTCCGTCCGGCCGTTTTTAAGCAGTGTGAACCATCCGTAACACCGAGTACGGCTTAAGCACTCATCACCATAGGCTTCCTGCATCATTTGGTGTGTCTCTGTAAACGTGTTCTTAAGTTTAGCTTTTAACATCCTATGGGACCAAACTGCTGAGGTCATCAGTCCCTAGGCTTGCACCACTTACACGCACCCATGCCCGAGGGAGGACTCTAACCTCGGACGGGGGGCAGCCGCACGAACCGTGGCAAGGTACCTTAGACTGCGCGGCCACCTAGAGCGGCGGTTTTCTTGAGTTTCACGCAAAATTTATTGCAGGCGTATTGCTCCTCTAACTATCCCCTCTCGAAGTTCGCCAACTGTGCGACACAACGTTCTGGTCAATACAGCACCGAACAATAAGCTAACAGACATACAACAGTGAAACTTCCCGCAGTTACACATTACGCACACGCGTGTGCAGGGATGTCAACTGCATTTCGCCCCAATACGCCATTGGCGCGAAATTACGAACGTTCAGATATTTTTTTGAACGCACCTCGCATATTCAAAATTTAGGGTATGTTACAGAAATTTTGCAAGTAGGCTTTCTCGGGACAGCTTACGTGCATCTTCAGGCATATGCCAATTTTTTCAGTATCTCTGTTACATTCTCCTGTGGGACAAACTAACCTGTAACCATTCGCGCTGACTTCCTTATGAACAGTTCAATATCCCCTGCTAGTCGTATATGGGACAGGTCCCACACATTGGAGCAACATTACAGTATGGGTCACACGAATAGAAGATCATCTTGTGCACTGATTATATTTCCCTTTAATTCTAACAATGAATTACAGTCCAGTCCGACACCATCTTTACCTTTGACTGAGACAATGTGATGGTTCCATTTCTTACTTCGCTATCACCAATGTTAAGATTCTCACTGCTCCCGTTTATGCTTCATCTCATCACTTTTGCCTTTGATTTACTCCCACCCCAAATTCTACACTCATTATATTTCACTCATCAGATCCTCTAGTAATTCACTTTCATTGAGGACGATAATATAATCAGCAAACCTTGTCACTGATATCATTTCACACCGTATTTCAGACTGAATCTAGAACATCTCCCTTATTTCCTTAATTGCTTCTTTGATGCACACATTGAACAGTAGAGGCTAATGAATATATCAAAGTATCACTCCTTATTAAATCCGTGCTGTTTGTTCTTGGTCTTCCACTCTTATTTCCTGTTGGGTCTTGTACGAATAAATTACCCGTCTCTCCCTAGATCTATTTTCTTCAGAACTTCAATCTTGCACCATTTTACATTGTCGAACGCTGTTCCAGGTCTACAAATCCTATGAACGCGTTTCGAGTTTTATTCAGTCCTGCTTCCATTTCGTATCCCTACAATGTGTTACACCGAGGTATTTGTGTGAGCTGACCGATCGAAAATGAGAGTTATTGATGTTTTAGTCATAGGATACTATGTTCTTTCGTTTTGTGAACTGCACAATTTTAGGATTTCGAACATCTAAAGCAAGCTGCAAAAACATCCGAAATTCTGTTTGAGTCTACGTACAAAAAGGCATTGTTAGAAAAACAAACTAACCCAAGAAGGGACAAAATGTCACTAACGAACAACGTATATTCTCTACCGCTAATCTGGATTAAACTGCGCCATCATCTTCAGCAACAACCAGGGCACAATCCAAGGAGGGATCTACACCCACATGGATATTCTGCAAATCACATCTAAGTGCCTGGCATAGGGTTTATCGAATCACCTCCACAATTGTCTATTATTCCAACTTCATATTTTGATCTGCCAAAGGTGAGTAAGACTAAACGGAGTCTGTCACGGAAGACTGTATTAAGTGTGATAACTGCTCCCAACAGTGGCACAGTTTATGAAGGTCATGGTGCATTTTATTGTTATTGGTGTTAGTGCGTACTCTTACAAAACGATGCGGCAACGAGTACGAACGAGCAGTGTAACATAATGATCTTTAAGGTTGGGGTTAAAGGTTACTCAACTGTATCTGATAAATGTTGTTCGTAAATAAATGAGCAATGGTTTGCTATTTGTTTGTTTTATTTTTTCATCAACTTGAAATGACCGATTAAATACTAAGTGCATACTCCTACCTGACTTTCCCCCTGCAAAGGCAAATTGATGAAGTCGAATAGTTTGTAGGAAGAATTTTTGTAGTTTCATGACTTTAGGTTGGCATGACTGAGATGAGCTGAGAGCGGCTGACAAACAAAAGACTGTTTTATTTATATCCTTAATGTTGCAATTAACAATGACGTGTCCGGTTGGAGTTTCCACATTAACTGAGCAACGTTCAGCGATTCTTTTTCCTTTTCAGAAGGTGGAAAACGGCCAAAATATTTTCTCTAACGATTTTTCAGTATGGTCGAAGATGTGCGAACGACGGAAATTTTCGATAAATACGTAGGATAGTTCAAAAACAATCTAACTTCAGCGACAAATGAAAAACGCCGTGGCCTGCCAACTGAAGTGTCTCCTCCTTCGTTTAAAGCCGGCCCTGACGACATTACTCCTGATAGCCGACGTGTTGCATTAGAACTGAATAGCAAAATATCTGCAACTAGGTAGTGGCACAGTTCATGAGGTTGTCAGTGGCATGCTCAAGTACAGCAAAACAAGTCCAACGTGCAACCCCAAAGAATTCACACAACAATAGAAGGAAACAAAGAGTGCTATGAATGTGAAGGTCAACCTTTTCTGAACGAGATTTTAACGTGTGATGAAACTTTCGTTCAAAATGGTGAACCCGACTCGAAAAGACAAGGCGTGAAATGGAAGCACACCAGTTCACATGTCCGAAAGAAATTCAAAACTGGAGTATCAGCGAGGAAAGAGATGCTGGCCATCATTAGGATGCCACTGTTGCATTTTGGTGATTATTTGGAAGATCAGCGTACAGGATGCAGCGCTGACCACTCACACATACTGATGAGCAAAGTAAAGCCAGCGATGAGAGGAAAGGGTCGCCAATGTCAAAGAAAAGTCAAGATACTATTACACAACAATGCTCGCCCACACACAGCGCAGCTGATCCAAGAAACCACTGGAAGGAAAAAGAAACCATAATGGGTTAGGAGGCTCGACGCCATCGTCCCTACAGTCCAGATTTGACTTCCGTTAATTTTCATATTGCTGATATTATGCAGAATGGACGCTGTCTGATGTGTAATTAACTCATAAGAAAAACTTCAAAAGTCAACCTCATTTGTAGAGCACTTATTGCTACCTGTCTGACCCGCTCAAGAAAGCATTGCGTGGAAAGGATTCAGCGACAGCAAGGAGGTTAAAACAATTTCGGTTTTACTTACTTCATTCACATTTATCGCCTATCTCTTGGCCAGCAGTATTTCGCAAACGACTGGTGAAAGCGCAAGTGGCACCCGTATACAACGAGATCAATATACATTTGCCTTCTGAATATTACACCTGTAATGGGCCCCACCTAAGGCAGTTTAAAAAATCGCAAGTGACACTCGTGTACAGGAAGAGTAAAAGAAAGGATGTGCATAATTACAGACCAGTGTCCTTGACATCGATTTTCTGCAGAATTCTAGAACGTATTCTGAATCTGATTGAAACAAATTTCCTAGATGCCGAAAAACTTATAACTATAAATCAGCACGATTTTAGATAGCTGGTGTGAAACCCAGCTTGCCCTTTTCGCACATAATATACTGCGAATCATGGATGATGTGTGCCAGGCAGATTGCACTCTCCTAGATTTGAGAAAAACCTTTGACACGGTACTCCACTGCACACCGTTAACGAAGGGCCTCGTATGAGCATACGGAGTAGGTTCCCAGATATGTGAATGGCTCAAATACTATAACGGATACCAGTACGTTCTCGACCGCGAGCGTTGATCAGAGACAAGGGCATCGTCAGGAGTTTCCCAGGAAGTGTAACAGACATCTGTTATTCTCTGTAGACATAAATGATGTGACAGGCAAAGTGTACAGCAATCTGCAGCTGTTGATGATGCTGTCGTGTACCGGAGAGTGTCGTCATTGAGTCACTGTAGGAGGATACAATTAACGCGAAGCGTGGACAACTGAGAAACGTGCAGGAGTCAGAGAGGAATTGAGCCATGCCGACGCCGGTGCCTTAGTCAGCTGCGCTACGTTTTTCGGTTGAGGACCCAGGACACGAAGAGCCTCATCGAGGTGGTCCCACATATTCTCGATTCCGTTAAGCACGGACGTACACGGCAAGCTATGACACAGATTCAATTGTTGTGCTGGTAGATTCAGAGGGAAAATAAACTCTATGTAGGTGTGGCAATGGTTGCGACAGATATTTCTGCTCATCCACTGTGCCTTCCAGAACGACGAGATCACGTCGGAAGTGTCACGATAACGTTTCTGAGACCATAAAAATCCTTCCTCCCTTCTTTACCCTGCCGTCGATTGTTGCAGGGTGTTCACTTTCAGGTGAGTCACGCCCTACACGCCAACGTCTAACTGTCACTTGAAAAGCCCACTGGTCACCGTGCAGTGGACGCCCGGTTGCAGAACTGGCGTGGAAATTCCAGCCTTCGTCGCCGGTGAACAGCAGTGAGCATAGGTGTGTGGACCAGGCGTCTGCTGTGGAGACCCACACGCAGCATTTTCCGCCGAGTGGTCTTTGAGGAGACACTGTCGGTAGCCACTTGGTTCACGTGCGTGGTCTGTTGCTCAACAGTTGCACGTTATTCACCTGCAGCCTTCTTTATCTACTGTCGTTTGTGGCCCGTGGGGCACCACAACGGCCTCAGCGTCCGTTCTGGACAGCGCCATGCTCGGTGTGCTTTAAATATGGCAACACGCCAACATTTTACGAACTTTGCCGTTTCGAAAATGCATCCACCCGTGGCCCGAAAGGCAATGATCACGTGCTTTTGGATGTCACATAAATCGTCGAGTTTCCGCATTACGCAGTGCTGCTACCTGCTGTCTGTGAGTGGTTATTGCACATTGACGTCGGGCACAGGCGGTGGTGATGATGATGATGTCAGTGGACCGTGTAGTTGGAAAAAGGAAAGGAAAAGGAAACAGAAACGGGAAAGGATGCTAAGCGGTACCACGGGCACCGAAAATGTGGCAAGTACACGAATTGCCTGTGGATGAACACCGAACGAAATAGGAGCAGCGGCAGTTTAAAAATTGTAAATGGTACAATCACTGCTGCACAGTAAGTTTCTCGCCCAACCTGACGAAACAGATGTGGAAGTTGAGAAACGAATGCATATCTGCTGGAAAAAAGTCTGCGGGGAGGAGACAGTTCCTGTTTTCCGAAGGTTTAAAGAGCAGTTTCAAGATTTGCGAGATAAAGGTTTAGATTACGTCGCGAGTATGACGTATTATGAGAAAGACTGCACTGTGTAAGGGAAGCTACTGGGATGTCCCATACCCATGGCACTAGTTCAGGGATTCAGCTGCACGAAGAGAGTTCGAAAGTGACTGAAGTTTTTTTTGGAAATTGATAATAAATTTGTTCCCGACAAATGAATCCTCTTGATCTGTTACGAAGAAGGGGAGAAAATGTGTGAAAATAAATCTCTTCTTATGGAGGGACATTTCAGAGTTGTTCTAAACAACTGAAGCAGCTGTACATCATTGCATGTTGATATCTGAAGCACGAAAGAGTAGCTTTTTACCAGAGGAAAGTCTAAATAATTGTGAAATATTTGTTTAAGAACCGAGAAATGTCGTAACTGGATTGTCATTGAAAACTGCAGTGCTAGACTTCGAAATGGCTGCAAATTAAGCTATGGAAACAGTGTTCTCCCAGGCATCTATTTCCAGTTGTAATTTTCATTTCAAGCATTGCCTCTGGAAGACATACAAGAACTGGGATTAGCGCAGAAATACAGGGATGAAGAAGTAGTTCGATTGTCTTTCTGCATGTATGCTGTAGAGCACATCTTCCACCGGACTGCCTTGGTGATGCATGGATGGTAACAGCGTAGCAAATGCCCAGTGGTGAAAAGATCATGAATTCGTAGACTATATAGTCAGTCAATAGATGGAAAATCCTAGTACACCATCTGAAATGTGGAATTGGTGAAGACAGACAGTCGACCGAAATTATTTCGAAATAAATTCACTCTTAACTTGGCTTCAGTTGCGTTAGGTAATACCTCGATACCTAACACAACTGTAACAAAGTTATCTGCGTTCAGAGAATTTATTTGGTAGCGATTTCGGTGACCTATCTACCGTCATCAATTCGATGCACAGAACCATGAATGGTGTCGTCTTTTGGCATAGAAAACGATCCGCAATAAGGCAAAGGTATCTGTACCTACAATTTCTGAACAATATGCTAAGGGAGAATGCAATAAAATCAATACCCGAAATTAGAAAAAAATAATCCGTTTGTCAGCCTCTTCAGTGAAAGAGGTAAAAGACACATATGTGTTGATAAAGAGTTAAAAAGATATTTTAAGAACACATAATGACTCGGCCGATTTAAGACGTTTAAATCTTACAACATTCCTACAAATAGTTCGTAGACACGAAGTAATGTTGTAGAATGGAAAAGGTAAAAAAAAAAAGATTTTAAAACACGGCTATGCATTGTGAGCATAAAAAGTCTTAAGGCTGGATAAAATGTGGAGGGGCGTTCTCATTACAAAACGACAGGCAGAGCCTCCCCATTGTCGCGGCTTCGTTTGAAGGTCGGAGAAACAACAGCTAAAATGTATGTGGTCAGAAACACTGCGTTGGCTCACGGGTCGCCAAGTCCACGGCAGCAGAATCCCATGACACTCTTCAAGAGGCGGAGTTGCATATCGTACAGTAGTTATTTGAGAGTGAATTTATTCCTCGCTCCTCATGGGACGTCATAAAACTGATCTTCCTGCTTCTGGAGTGTCTACAGATAGTATGGGGGAATCCCGAAACGTTACATCTTATTTTTGTTCTGCTCTCCGTTCAACACCTTCAAGGACCCACTTCTTTTCTGTGGTTCTCGAACACTTGTACTTCCTCGATGTCATTTTCGCGACGGATTTATGTACTGTGCTTATGCTTTATTGAGAAAACACGGGAATTTTTCGAAGTGTATAGGGGTGAAACGATTATCTTAATAAACGATAAAACAATTCCAGATATCGATTATTACGTATCGGCTGAAACTTCATTACAAAATGTTTACGGGGCTGTCTCTTAGGACAGTCACATCCGTTTATGGAATGTACCGAACACATGAGGTTTCTTCGATAAATAGAAGTTCTTACATGGGTCTTGACAACACGATCGAATTACAGAGGTTCAAATAATGAGACTCGACTGCGTGTAACTGCATAGGCCTATTTTCGGTCCCCGCAAATAATTGTAATGCAACTGAGCACATTATAGCGACACGAACGTCAGCCGGGTAAATAAGTCGTACGCTAAGTGGACATCCAGCGGGCGCAAGTAAACACTTCCTGTTATACCAAGCCACTGCTGCCTCGGTGTAAACACAGAGGACAGAAGGAAGTGCTCTACGTCCACTAGCTGGACTCCAGAGCAGGAAACAGCCGGGGTCCTCGGTGGTCTAGTGGTAAGGGGTCTGGAACGTTCCAGCGCCTCGGCTGGGGCTATTCGCCCCAGTCGGGCCGGGGTTCAATCCCCGGCCGGCGCTGGAATTTTCAGATTTCCGAACACTAGCCTCCACCTCGGCCCTGGCATGTGGCGCATGCCGGGTACCCCCGTGGGGTCCGTGCTTCGGATCCCGCGTGGAGCTCACTCCCACACTACAAACTAAACCTGATTATGCTGCTGCAAACATTTTAATACACACACTTTCTTCACCAGACCCCATATACATATATTTTAAGGTAATTAATGTATCTCATGGTATCATTACCATCATGGTATCATTAATATTTCTAGGATTACAACCATGAAATAAAAACCTTGCAAAAAAAATGAAACATTTTGTTTTACACCGTGTGCTGAATACTGCTGAGTTAAATACCCAACATATGAAAAAAAACGTTAATCATACTGATTCATATATTACATACTGTATTTGACACATTCTCAGTGCTGAAACAGCAGTAATTATTCCAAAGTCATAAGAAAATTCAAAATATTGTATCAATAGCAACACAAAAGCCAACAATGTGTTCTTTTTAGTATCATGATTTACTATGTGATAAATAAATTCTGTATAATAATTCGTTTCGTAACAGTTGACAATACCTTTTAAAAGTACATTGTTTCCACTAATTACATTTTCAAAAACGAACCCAGCCCTTCTTTTTTTCTCAAATTAATCTAGTGTCAAAATGAGATATTTGATATGACACAGGTCTCTAATGAGATAAACTCTTTTTTATGAAAAACTATATTTCTCGTGGTTTTATGTGAGCTGAATGCTGAATCAAAAAGATAACACGTAACATTCATAAGAGGAATTTCTTGGTGAATTTACTAACACGTCCACATATTTCATATAATATTTCAATTAATAGTTATATGACAACCTCTCTGCCTCTACTTTTTGTAAAAGTATCTTGTGGATCAGAAAAGAAATTATATTGCTACCTCTACAGGTTAAGTCTAGTTGAATGAAAGAGATTGTAAAGGCCGTAGCTGCAGATGCAGATTGTTACCTTCTCTGCAAGGCGTTTGCCATCAGTAATGAGTGAAACTGTAAAACAATAAAAAGGGATAACAAATGTCTATTATTGCTGTACTATTATATCACTAACGTAGCATTGCAAGAAACTTACTTGCAGTTCCCCTTGCTGTTCAAAATTCTTTAACCCACAATACCGTGCGATTATTTTGATACCATTTAATGTAACAGTAGCCCCGACACCTCACTGCGCAGGGGAAATTGAACTTATATTTCGTATTTTTGTTAATGAGAGAGAGACTGTCTGCTAGTATGGGTGATTCTTTTGCTATTAAATTCCGAACCACAGATCCATTTTAATGCTTAAAAGTGAGGACAAAACTTTTAGTAATATTAATTTACAAAGATGGAATGATGAATATAACATGCTGCGTACTTTAATGTTACTGAAGATGTAGTTTGCATTATATGTTACGAGAAAATAATTATTTTGTAACGTGTGAAATACACAAAAATACGGTAACAGACAAACAGAGCAGTGATGCCATAGTTTGTTTCGTAATAATAGTGTAAAGGAAGGAATAAACAGCAAATAGACATTTAAGTAACTATTTTCGAGGCCAATTTGCGGTTCTTCACTTCGCTGCTAGGTGTCGCTACTAGCCCCTCACACACTCAGTTGCCTATAGCGCAGGGCTTCGCTACCAGAGGGCTCTATCAGCACCGGCGAAGACTCACTCTGTCGGCGTTTGCTGCTTCACTGCTCAACATCTATGTAGCTGACGTGACCGCTAAATCTTCAAACCAAACAAAAAAATAACACCAATACCAAATACGGCGAATAATGATAAGTGCGAATACTACCGAACCATCACTTTCATACGTCCCAGCTGAGAATATTGATCCAAAATATTTACAGTGCAGTAGAACACATTAGAGAAGACGAGCTAGAGGAAAATCAATTTCGAGAGAATAAGCTAGCCGCTAGAGATCGGTTGAAGAAATTCAACTCATGTTTATAACATCTTTTATACGTAGAAAATAACTTCTGACAGTTTTAACCAGAATACACAGTTTGAATTTAAGATGCAACCAGGGATAAAATAGAGTGAGCGGCATGTTATCTAGAACTCGGCCAGAAATCAGAAAGCAGTTGTATGACTTAAAAGAAAGCTGGAACTTGATAGCCGAGGAGGAGGAGGAGAGAGAGAGAGGGAGGGAGAGAGAGAGAGAGCGCTCTAGCCAATTCTCCCATGTTATTCACTCTGCATATAGAATGTTTCACATGTCATGCTGCACACTTATCGAGTCGGTAGAGGGGACCTAGCTGATGAAGTTTTACATAGAAATCGATGTCAGGAAACAGAGTATGTATGTTACAGGTGCTGGAGTCTGTAAAATGTGTGTATACCCGGAGATCCAATGAAGATGTTACCAATTTTCTATGATGAGGGAGATGGATAAATGCATCAATTTGAGGTTATGTCCCTATAACGGAAAATTAGGGTGGAGGGTCACGTCGTATGGCGTGTGCATTTGGAGTGATGTGGGACCCCTGATACGTCTAGATACAAGTCTGACTGGTGACACGTGCGTAAGCAGCCTGTCTGATGACCTGCATCCATTCATGTCCATTGAGCATTCCGACGGAAGTGGTTAATTCCAGCACGACAGTGCGACACCCCACACAAGCACATATGCTACAGAGTGGCTGCAGGAGCACTCTTCCGAGGTTAAACACTCCCGCTGGACACCAAACTCTCCAAAGATCCTGTACGTTTAAGGTAAATTGTATAGCATTATCGAGCATATCTGGGATGCCTTGCAACATGTTGATCAGAGGAGATCTCTACTCCCTCGTACTCTTACGGATTTATGGGCAGGTCTGCCATGCCACGGCGTGTTGAGGCACTTCTGCGTGCTCGCGGCGGCCATAAACGATATTTCTTTAGCTCTTCAGTGTAACAAATTACTTGTCAAAGTGACAGCGTTACCAACATGTTTTCAAATGGTTGTAGCACACGGTACGTTTCCGGAGACGGGTTACAATTTGAAATACGAATATTACGTACTCAGTCCCCTGTACAAGTTCTAGCAGTTAGTGATGAGAATTTCAGAACATACTGTACGTTTCCAGAAAATTGTATAGCCGTAATCGTATTATAATTGATATCTGCGAATGAATTTCATAATTCGTGACAGATCGTCAGCCTCGACTGCAGACGTCCGCAGCGTTTACCCAGGGGGCCTCTTGGCTACGGCAGCTCTGACGCCCACGAGAATAACCGGAGGTAGAGGGCGCAGCACGGCTAGTTTGAAGGAAATTATCAACTAGTGTTGCCAGAGGTGTCTGTTTTTAGAGATACGACGACTCGCCGCACGTAAGCTTTAAGCGTAAAACCAAATGCTCCAACTTCTAGCCTCTGCTAACATTTCGAAATACACTACCCTATCAGCAAGTGTACAGACACCAATTAGTGGACATTAATATGCAGTGTGTCCACCCTTTGTCTCTATGGCGGCTTGAACTCTGCGCGGGACACTAAGTGAGGTGCCTACCGACAATTTACGCACCACACACGGAGATAGTATCTACGTGTTTGTCTTTGAACATGCCAGGCAATACATTGCTCAGCAAGATTGCCATGTCTCTCACCAATTTTGAACGTTTGGAGAACTAGGGGCAGGTTCTTTAGAGCAGGTCGCGATTTTGACGATGTATCGAACCAACTGAACTGAATTTGGTACGATATCCGTCAGGAGGGCATCCAATAACTTTATCAGTCAATGTCAAGCCGAATAACTGCCCGCGTAAAGGCCAGAGGTGGACCAACACGTTATCGAAGCTGTTTCTCTTGAATTAATCATCCAGTTTTTCTGCAACTGTAATCATTCATTTGCCCCTACACGTACGTCATGTGTATCGATTTACATCGCACTGGGGTAATTCCTCCAGGATACGTTTATTTTCCTTAGTGTGATACAGAACAATTTAGTGTTTTTAGATAACTGCGACGCGATGTTATGGACGACATTGGAAGTAATAAGGAGGTGAAAACACGTATAGCAATTGCCAAGATGAAGCATAACATACCAGGTGGTGGACTGTGTAAGGACAGAAAATATTTATGAGAAAACAAAAGGGTAACAAATGATGGGACTGCATGGAGAGCTACAAGTGGAGACCTGCCCTAGGGCAGAACACTCGTGGTGGTGGTGAAGAGGAGACTTATTTAGGACGTTTGGTAAGGCGCCCATTTTCTTGTGATCCAAATTTAAACAAAAAATAGGCAGTTTATAATCTGTACTCTACAGACGAACGTAAAGTGCATGGCAGATGGAACGTGCCATTACACCAGTTATTAGAACTTATTCCCACTCCACTGACTTATGGAGCGTGCGAATTGTGACTGCTTAAAAGCCTCTATGCGTGCTGTGCTTAGTCTCTTCTGGTCTTCACGCTTCCTACATCTACGATAGGTAGGCGGTTTCAGTATATTCCTACATTCATCATGTAACGTCGGTCTTAGAAACTTTCAAAGTAGGTCTCCACGTGATAGTTTGCTCTTCCATGGCATAGTCTCCGTCTGTCATCAACTGTCTGTTAGTTCAGTTCTTTGAACACCTATGTGACATTCTCTTATGGCTCAAACAAACCTGTGAGCAATTTTGCTGTCCTTCTCTGTACAAGTTCAATATCCCCTGTTCGTCCTCTCTGGTAACGATCCCATGAATCTGATCAATGTTCCAGGATGGGTCGCACGATTATTTTGTAATCAGTCTCCTCTGTAGACTGATTGCGATTCCCCAGTATTGTACCAATGAACCGCACGTGCTTTACCTACAAATGTGCTTATGTGATCGTTCCATATCATATCCCTACAAGTTTATACGCTCAAGTATTTACATGAGTTAACGAATTCCAGCTGCAGCGCACTGTAGCTGTACTCATCGGATTCTAGGTAGTCTCATTTTGTGAAATGTTGGTTTTGTTGATACTGTCACAGTAGAATGTTTGACTATGCTAACAGAGCCTCAAGCTCACTTTTGCTTGCACGGCTTCCTCGAATGTGTGCAGTAAGTATTGGAGACAGACGAAAATCGGATGGGACCCAGTCGGGACTGTGTGGAGTTCAATCGACGGCAGTGAACGAACGGCATCGGAGTGCTGCAGACGTCGCAGCGCTCGGCTGTAGTTTCGCATTGTAATGGTGAAGAAGAGGGTGCTCCACGTGCGGACCAACTCTTCTGATTCGTGCTTTCAGTTTTCTCAGCTGTTTCTCACACACCAACATAGTAACATCACACACCGCTATGTTACACGGTACAAATCGGATCCCTCTACCAGCAGAGGGCTGCAGATATGTAGAATAAAGATGTAGAATGCTACTAACGTTTTTTAACTGGAAAGCTTAAGAGTTTTCAAATAATACGTTTGGAGTCACTACTTCTCAGCACGCCCTCACGTTATATGCAAAAAACGAAGAAACTGTTCCCGAGCATCCTTTAAATTGAACATCTTTGTACTGTACATCTGTAGTGAACCTTACGGTGATGGTGAAATTTCGTATTTATATTTACATTGAAAGGCGATAATCTGTGACCAACACACAATTAAAATGGCAGTAGCCAGGTGGATATTAACTGCAATACCACCCACATTGCCACGGTAAGTGAAATAATTGGTTTTCCAACACATGTCGCCATGTAACAGGCGCTCATGGCGATACATTAAAGAGTTCTCTGTCTCCCTGTCAGAGAGCCAGTACCCGGCATCACTCTAGCCGAAAGAAAGACGGAAATTCTGTGTGCCACATTAAGATGAGTCTGAAAAGGTTACAAAACTGGTTAAAAAAATTAAAAATATTTCAAAAAGTGAGTTGTTGCAGTTTTCTGTATTTTAATTCAATACACTAGTCACAGGCTCTAGCACTTCCTTAGGGGATATGCTTAATCGGTTGAGAGCGTTGTGTGTCCCTCCGAGATTAATTTTGCCTGGGCTTTAAGAGACTCACCGGTCAGAATTTACAGAGCTGCCAACTACATCTCACACCGGGAATATTATTAGGCTTAGTTAGCATCGCAGCCTACGGAAGAGAGCGCAAATCGAACAAGCATTCACAGTCATTCCCTCTATTGACTACCACTCGCCTATATTCAACCTTTAAGGATTCCTCCGGAAATATTCCAAGTAGACTTTCTCGGGATATTTTACGTTTGTTTCCAAGCGCCTGCCAGTTCAATTTCATCAGAAACTACGTGACTCTCTGCAGCGGGTCAAACAAACCTGTGACTATTCGTGCTCTCCTTCTCTGTATACATTCAGTCTCACCTGGCAGTCGTATCTGATTAGGATCCAGGGATATCGAGCAACATTGGGGAAGTGATTTCTAAGCAATTTCTTTTGTACACAGATTGTATTTTCCTAGAATTCTACCAATGAATTGCAGCCTGCCACCATATTTCCTAAGACTGTGACTATGTGACGGTTCCATTTCAAATCGCTAGAAATTTTTACACCCATGTACTCGTGTGGTTTGAGCGATTGCGAATTCGACTCGCTCATATTAAAGTCGTAGGATAAGGTTATTTCATGTTGTGAACCGAACAATTTTAAATTTCGGGAACATTTAAACCAAGTTGCCAGTCTATGCACTACACTGAAATCTTATGAGTGTGTGGCTTCTTTCAGACAGTGCTTCATTTCCGGCTAGTTGGAAGTTTCAAATAGACCGCGTAACCAACACCCCCTTCTCCCCTCCAAATTGCTATCCCAAAACTGTAAGTCCCCTATGTAAACCACCTTCAGAAGTTCGTTTACTTTCCGTATCAGTTAATGTGTTAAAAACTTGACCTGAAGAATCATAGCCCTTTGCAGTTGAAGACGCTCTGTTTTAAGAGAAGTTAGTTTTTCGAAAACATCTCAATGTTTATGACCTGAACTAGGTATTTTACAATGCTATAATTTTCAGGTACATTCTGCAATGTATGTGGATACTGTCTCACAAATGTGTTGCGAATAGAGTGAGTAGTAAAGAAGTAATAAATTCAAAATTCATGACTGATGCTGACGCCTTACTGCATGTGCAGCGAAAATGTACGAGCGATAAAAGTCTTTTTTCCTTTCATCATTCTGTCAGGGATGTCAGAGGGAAAAAAAGGTTCACAAAGTTTCAAAATTAAGTGTGACGTTTGTTGTAAGTCGCCAGGTGCTCCCATTCACAAATGCTCGGTGAATATAATCTATGTAATTTTCCCGTCATGACATTATGCTGTGTTAGACGTGTACACAGTTTCTGACTTTTAACGCCCGACTTATTGCGTTAAACCTATGCCTTTAAAAGGAGGACAGGAGGAGGATTGTATTTAATGTGCCATCGATGTCCAGGTCATTGGAGACGGAGCAGGAGCTGGCACTGAGTCAAGGAAGGGTAGAAGTAGTCCACCGTGGCCTTTCAAAAGAACCATCCTGGCATTTGCTTGGAGTGATTTAGGAAAATTGCGGAAAACATAAATCAGGGTGGTCAGACGCGGATTTAAACCGTCGTCCTCCCCAATGGGAGTATCGCAGCTAGCGTTTCTGCTCTGGATCATGGGATTCCGGGTTCGATTCCCGGCCGCGTTGGGGACTTCCTCCGCCCCGGGACTACGTGTGTGTGTTGTCCTTATCATTTCGTCATCATTCGTGAAGGTGGCGAGATTGGACTGTGTAAAAATTAGGGCTTTGAACAGGCGCTGATAACCGCGCAGTTGAGCGCCCAACAATCCAATCATAATCATTATCATAATCATCATACAGTGTACTAACCACTGCGCCAGCTCGCTCGGTATACATTTAAATGAGTAGATTATGTTAGAATTTTTAGTATTTACATTGACTTCATTCTTCATAAATGAAAGCATGAACTACGAGCAGCAAAGCAATTGGGATAACGAATGAGAAATACCTGATTGTGCTTCAGTTTGTAGGTGACATGATTCAAGTGAATGAAATGACCTCCAACGATCTGTATACCACCTGAAGGAAATATGCACAGAATGCTACTTTAACATTTCTAGTAATAAAACGTAAATAAGTGCACTTCGAGGAAAATATTCAGTCAGTTTAAAACCAGTTTTGGATAATCCTGCTTTAGAGCAGGTCTCTTAACCTTTTACTTAGGCTACGCTGTAAGTTTCGATTTTTACGCTGATACTGAAATCAAATTGTACAAATTCTAGCTGTCTGTGACACCGTAGTCCAAACATTGGGCAATAAAGTACCGACAAAAACAGATTGTCCCGAAATTCTATAAAGTGTTTGCGGTTCTCGTGTGATGTTATGAATGATAAAGCATGGTTGGAACAAAAAAAATCGGATGGCAGAGATGAGGTTCCTAAGGTTCCTGCAGACCAAGGCACGATTAGAAATGAAGATAACAGAACAGAATTAAATATTTTCAACATAAACAAAAACATTCAAAAATATCGTGAAGGCTGGTGAGAATGCTGAGTCCCGGGCTTCCCCGAAAGATCCAGAACTACAAGCGGAGTGGCAGAAAATTTATTGAAAAGCCTCGGAGTGGAAATAATTTCGTTTGAGGGACTATCCCGCGTGGCGACTAATGAAGTACTTACACATTATACAATTCTTAAGTTATACACCAAAATAAGTAAGGTTTTAACCTGGATTATCTTCACTGATTTATAAAAAAAAAAGCATTTTTGCTTTCTAAAGTGGGCTATGATCTTTCTCAAAACTGTCTCCATGCCAAATTTCAACGACATGTGTTAAGCGGTCTAGTCACGAAAACGAAATAGACTGTGTTGCATAGAAGAAAAACTGAGAGAAAGAACTGGCGTCACTTTGTGCAGGTCGCGCCCATCATTTCGCAAGATAATGTTGGGACACGCTTGGTGCAAGGCGCGACTGATTTGATCGGTATATGGGGATGGGAAACGCCGCACCACGCACCACTCACACTCCCCAGACTTACGCCCTCGTGAGCTCAGCTTGATTCCTAACGTGAAGGACGAACTTTGTGGTATTCGGTTCAGAGTTGCTATGGAGATTCGCCGGGCAATAGACTGCTCCACTCGAACTACGTACACAACTGGCGTACCCAGGGGTATCCTGCTCTTTCGACGTAACTGGCGATGGGTTATATTAGAAGAGCTATTCAAAAAAACATCCGAGCGAGGTGGCGCAGTGGTTAGACACTGGACTCGCATTCGGGAGGACGACGGTTCGATCCCGCGTCCGGCCATCCTGATTTAGGTTTTCCGTGATTTCCCTAAATCGCTCTAGGCAAATGCCGGGATGGTTCCTTTCGAAGGGCACGGCCGACTTTCTTCCCCGTCATTCCCTAATCCGATGAGACCGATGACCTCGCTGTCTGGTCTCCTTCCCCAACCAACCCACCATCCGAGCTTTTTTAATTGTAGAAATCAACAATGGTATCAGGGCGTGTTTGCGCTGTATGGTTGCAGGCATACGATTTTTTTTCACTACTTCGGAAACACCCAGTCGCTGGCTAGCCTTTGACAAGTGAACGCGTATAAGTGATATTCGTCGGATTTAGTGTTGTGGGCAAAATGACATTATTGCATCCAACTTTGTTTTAAGTTTGGCTATTCTCAAGTTGAAACAATCGACATGTGTCTGTGGACGAAACAATCGGTACGACACAGCTATAGGAGTAATACAACCGGTTCAAAGGTGGCTGCTAATCAGTGAAGAGAAAAGCAAATTAAGGTACGCCCTCAATATCCGCATATCAGGTGGTTATTGACCCCGCAAGGTCCCTGGTGAAGCAGAATAGACGAATCACAATCAGAGGAGTTGAGACGAGGTTAAAATTAGTACTGGATCCATTTATTCCATTTTAAAGTAACATTTGTATTTCAGGAGGGTCTCAGAAAATCTTGAGCCCAAGTTGCTGTCAACTGAGCAGGAGCGACTCTGATCGCATTTCCCATAGGACATGCTGGATACTGGGAACACTGATCTAAATTTTCTTAACACAACGAACACTAGTGATTAGTGCTCGGTTAATGGGCAGGGCCCAGAAACAAATTTTCAAACATAACAATGGAAGCATCCATCATCCCATAAACCCAAAACAGCGAAGCAGGTCACAGAAATGAGAAAATCGTGCTGACTGTGTTTATTTGAAGCGAATGGTGTCGTCCATGACGCATATGTACCAGATGGTACTAATGTCAATACACAGTTGTGGTTTGTTAGCCTCGATATTCCCCTTACCTAGCACTGAGTGACATCTGGCTTTTCTCCAAACTGAAAGAGACTTCAGAACAGGGAAGACATTATGCAGATTTCACGGAGCAGTTGCGCACAATATCAAAAGACTTTCCAGAGGTGCTTCGAGCCGTGGGAACAGCAGTACAGGAGTTGTGTCCAGTCTGAAGGAGACTACTTAGAAAGTGATTGGTACCAAACAATTGTATCTCAATAAAGATGATTTTATAAATAAAAGTCGGATTGTCTTTCAACAAGCGTCGTACAGTGGTGGTGACGGCTTTTGGGAGTGAGCCTTTGATTCATGTATCTATTTTGAACAAGTTATAAATAAGTACTTAGAAAACATCCCAAAACTTAAATGTTATTAATGTAGAGTAATGAAATGATGCTAACACACTTGTCTAGATAATATATTCGAGATAAGCCATTCGAAATGTGAAATGCTGTTACACTAGTAGCCGTTGTAACAACCGGAATGTTGAACGCAAGCATCAGAAAGTTAATGCATTGTGTTGTGGATGTGACGGATGTCAGTTTGTAGTAGGGAGTTCCTAGTGTATGGTACTTGGGCGTCAACACAGGGACGGTTAATGCTGTTTGCGGATAATACTGAGTTGTCTGATGATATCCCATACATGCTCGATTGGAAACAGATCTGGTGATCGAGCAGGCCAAGGCGACATGTCGATACCGGTATGTGGGCGAGCTCTATCCTCTTAGAGAACAACCCCTGCAATGCCCAACAGCACAAGAGGTCGAGTCACCAAACTGACGTACACATTAGTAGAGTGCGTGGGATATAACCACGAGAGTGCTTCTGCTGTCATATCAAATCGTACCCGGCACGGTAACTCCAGCTGTTGGTCCGGTTTATCTAGCATGCAGACTGGTCGGTTGCAAACCTCACCTGACCTCCACCTAACACACACACACGGCCGTCACTGGCGCTGAGGCAGAACCAGGTTTCACAAGAGACCCCCACCCTGTCCTCCAATGAGCTCTCATTTGACCCCTCTGAAGTCACAATGGTGGTGGTGCGCGGTCAGTGGAATGCACATTACCCAGGAGTCTGGCTCGGGGCTGTCACTGAAGTAACCGATTTGTAACAGTTTGTTGTGTCACTGTGGTGCCAGCAGCTGCTGCAGGTGCAGTATGTTGCTCCAGAGTCCTACGCTGAAAACGATGCTCTTCCCTCTCGGTAGCGCCACGTCGCTATTCGGAGCCCGGTCTTCTTCCTACTGTACATTCTCGTGACCACTGCTGCCAGAAATCATGTACAGTGGCTACATTTCTGCCAACTCTCTGCAGTGTTGCAGAAGAAACATCCACCTTCTCGTAGCTCCATTACACGACCTCGTTGAAACTTAGTGAGGAGCTCGGAATGCCGTGTTTGTTCCCTTAAAGGCTTTTTTGACTAACATCAGTTCACCACGACCAATCGCAAAGGTCATTAACGCCCATGACTGCTCCAGTGTATAAGTAAAATAAACTTTATTTGCATCCTCATAGTGAGGCTACTAGCACCACTCTTATGCGACTGGCGCGAAATCTGATTAGACATCATCTTTCAGGTGCAGAAACACGCCCACCAACATTTGTTTATGTCACACAACTAGTCCACGGTGTTGCGACTTTGTCTCCCCCCGGCCGGGTTGTTGCCACTACCTTTGTATGTTGTTTAATACCGGTTTCAGTGGAATCTGGAAACGAGTCGACTTGGTCCTTCCATTATAATTCGACCATGACAGACGAAGAGACTCAAAGAGCGACTCCCGAAATTTCCAGGCTCCAGTGGCGCGACCCTGGAGCACGCGTGGATCGCAGCGACAAGCCCTTGTCGCCCATACACCCCAGTCCCAACATCCGAAACAACAGCACACTTCCGATCACGACCAAACAGGAAGTGCAGAGCATCTCCCAGAAGTAGCTCCGTGACGTAAGCACAATAGCCATTGTGGTGTCCTGAACATATCAGTCGCGCTGTGCAGGCTGGAGCGAGACCAGTTCAAGCACATGGAGAGGCTCACGCTGCCCCACAACGGGCTGACCGCCACTGGCTGTGACTCGGCCCTGGCGCCTGTGGGGGCACTACACCGTCGAGTCGCCGCCCTCGTCAAGCCTGCCACCAGCGATACTGCCCCACAGGTTAAAATCTAATCACTTTGACAGGTGTATCCCAACAGCTGCATGTTTGCAACTCAGCTGTTGTACAGGTTTCGGCTAGAAGACGTCCCATATTTCAAACAGTAGTAACAAACAGGCAACAAACAAAGACCAAAGATTCAGAGAAAAAAAATTTCTTTTCCCATAAATTTGCTATTAAGTTATAGGTAACATTAAGCATTTAAATTCGGATGAAGGCACTCTTCGAAAAGTTGAGACCTCGTTAATAAGACTGAAAATTGTGACCGTGGGCTGATTTTGATTCAACTTTATTCAGAGGAACAAAATAATACCATGCCAGTTTACATCGGCTGGTTTTAAAAATTATGCCTGGTAAATGGCATCCTCCGTTGTTGAGACACTGAAGAAACCTTTTCCATAAGTTCTCTATGGCCCTTCAGTGGAATGACACCCACTTCCTGGATGAGTGCCTCTTTAAGTTCTCGCAGGTTTGAGGAGCGATATTTGTACACTTCACCCTTTAAGTGTTCCCAAAGAACAAAAATTACGAGGCGATAAATCGGGTGGCTTTGGGGGCCAGACGATATCTCCTCGCGAAGACGGAACAAGTCCAGGAAACAACTCTGCAAATCATCGATGACGCACCGAAGTGTCACACGATGACTGTGAAGTGGTCGTTGCTGAAGCTCCTGACGGTTTTTTGCTGTGAGGAAGAGGTAATTTTGTTTGTTTGCAGTACCCGATAATTAGAAGCAAACCTCAAGAGAATAAATCAAAACAGCGCCAGAGGCGATCATTCCAAGAATTCCCAGTCTTTCAATTCTAGGGTAACCATCATCTTGGGAGTGCTAAACACTTTGGGGACTGCCCAACGGACACACACACATACATTTTCTAGAGTCATTAAGAGTCCGAGGTTGGCCAGCATGCAGAAACTGATGTTTCACAGTTTGACTCCAAAATCGAATAGCTTTTCTGTCAGGAACAGAACCACGTCGGCCAAATTCGAATCGAATGTGAAACGCTCGCTGAGTAATAATCACGAAATGACCACTACTAATATACACTATCCGATCAGAAGTATCCGGACACACAGAAAAATATGTGCTTTTCGTATTAGGTGTATTGTGCTGCCACCTGTTACCAGATATTCCGTATCAGTGACCTCAGTAGTGGTTAGACATCGTGAGAGAGCAGAATGGAGCGCTCCTCGGAATTCAAGCACTTCGAATATGGTCAGGTGACTGGGTGTCGATTGTGTCATACGTCTGTAAACGTGATTTCCACACTCCTGAACATCCCTAGGTGTGATAGTGAAGTGGAATCGTGAAGGGACCATCACACACGAAATCAAAACTGCATCAGGATCCACTGCTAGTATTATGGCAGTTAGGAAGAAGGTGAGAAAACTTGTATATCACAGTCGAGCAGTTGCTCATTAGCCACACATCACGGCAGTAAGGCAAACGACGGATCGCTTGATGCAAGAAGCGCAAACATTGAACAGTGGAAAACGTTATGTGGAGTGACGGATCACGGTACACAATGTGGCGATCCGATGGCAGGGTGTGTGTATGGCGAATGCCTGGTGAACGTCATCTGCCAGCGAATGTAGTGCCAATAGTAAAATTTGGAAGCTGTGGTGTTATGGTGTGCTCGTGTTTTTCATGGAAGGGGCTTGACCCTTGTTGTTTTGCGTGGCACTATCACAGCACAGGCCTACATTTATGTTTTAAGCACATTCATGCTTTCACTGTTGAAGAGCAATTCGGTGATGGCGATTGCATCTTTCAACACGATCGAGCACCTGTTCACAATGCATGGCCTGTGGTCGAGTGGTTACACGACACTAACATCCCTGGAAAGGACTGGCCTGCACAGAGTCCTGGCCTGAATCCTTGGGATGCTTTGGAACGCGAACTTCGTGCCAAGCCTCACCGATCGACATCGATACCTCTCTTCAGTGCAGCACCCGGTGAAGAGTGGGCTGCCACTCCCCAAGAAACTTCCCAGCACCTGATTGAACATATGCCTGCTAGAGTGGAAGCTGTCATCAAGGCTAGGGGTGGGCCAACACCATATTGGAGTCCAGCATTACTGATGGAGGGCGCCACGAACTTCTAGGTCATTTTCAGCCAGGATACTTTTGACCGCACAGTGTACAACAAACGTACTGTCCTCACCTAGTCAATCCACTGCACCTACTGAAAATGGCAGGCATACCAGCATTGATCGATACCCCCTAAACAATAGTATCCCCACTATAGCTCACAGGGCGTCCCCATCAAGTAAGGGAGGTCCTTTTGCCGGACCGTGTACGTTAATAACCTTGCAGACAGTATCAATACTATCCTCAGGCACTGTTGAACAGTGTTCGAAGCCCCATAATTGTTTCCCACTGCAGAGTCGAAGTTACAAGTTTGGCTCAAAGGTGCCTGCAACCCTCCTGTGTAATAGTTCTGAAACGTGGCGCTCTGCGACTTCACACGCGGCGTTAGCGAGGCTTCAAACTGCAAGGGTCAACACATGCCAGAGAAAGGCCAGAGCTCAAAAGTTCATGAGACATTTAAAGTGGGTTAATGAAGTCACATTGGCCACAACTTTCACCATAATAATAAAAATTAATGAGACTGATTCTCTGCTGACGCGACTGTACTTCACAGCGCGCGCTCGCCGGGGGCCCGAAGACGCGCGGCGTGCCAGTCGCGTTGAGTGGACACGTCACAAAGTCGTCGGTTGTGGTGCAACAACAGTTTAGTGTGAAACTAGGAAAATAAGGTACGGAAACGTTGGATATGTTTCGGCAAGCCTACGGCGATGATTGCCTGGAAAAAGCCCAGCTTTCAGGTAGGTGAGGAACTTTAAATAGGGCCAGGAGAGCTGAGGACGAGGACCATTCCGGACGCCCTTCAACCAGCAAAACTGACGTATACATCGGCCGTGTGGGCGGTTTATTGAACACCGACCGTCAGATGAGTGTCAAGATGATAGGAGACCACGTCGGACTTGCAAAATGACAGTGCACGACATCAGTTACCAAAGAATTGTCGCCGAAAAAGATCTGCGCCAAGATGGTCCCGAAGATTTTCTGAGACATTCAAGCCAGTGTTCGATTTGTGCTTTTACCAGTGGGGGGGAGGGGGGGTGTTAGGGGGTTAGTATAATTATACATGTTAGTAGCTTGGACCGTGGCGTTACCATGGTTAAACAGTCATTTATAAATAGATGTTAAAGCCGAGACTCACTATTCACGCGTAAGCACTATCAGGGAAAGCTTATTTACAAAATCATCTACGTAGAGGTATACGAGGGGAATTCAAAAAGTAAAGGCACATTTGTGAAAAGCTGTACTTATTCTGATGATAGAAAACTGAAGCTCCCTGGGCTTCAAAGAAGTTTTTCCGACGTTTTAAGAGTTTTTTTTTATTTCATCAGAAAATAAGTTTATCCAAACATGTGAAAATCGCATGGAGCTAGGTCTGGACTGTATGGTGGATGTTCCTGCACCTAGAATCTCAACTCTTTTATTGCGTCGTCTGTCCGTTTGGCAGAATGTGGGCGAGCGTTATCTTGCAGTAGGATGTCACCTTCGGCTCCGCTATTTTAAATTATATGTAAGGTTTTACTCCAGTGCGTGGAAATAAACATCCCAGGTTAGGATGCATAAACTAAAACCAGAGGAGGGGATGTTCTGATTCAGAGGGGGGAAATCCCCCCCCCCCCCCCCATCCCCCAATCCCCTGCAAATCGCACACTGATTCAAGCACGTATGGACGCAAGAATATCTGCAGAGCCTTTAAGCTAATCCAGAATTTTTAGATAAATCACTGGAGACGAAAACGGTGTTTCAGTAAGGTCTGGAGACAAAGCGCAATAGTGCCGAATTGCACACTGCAGCATCCCCAAGTCCAATAACGGCTCGCATGAGCAAATCGAAGGTTAAAGCCATGCTGACGGGGTTCGATGTCAGGTGTATGGTTCATCATGAGTGTGTGCCCCAAGGCCAAACTATCAACTGTGCTTTTATTGCGAAGTCCCCAAGAGACTGAAAGCCCGGGTCCACGGCGTGAGGCCAGTCATCGGCAATGAACGGCAGCTGCATGATGACAATGCACCAGACTCTGTAAAGGGCGTCACTGGAAGCACGCCTTCTCTTGCAACATCACATTTCGCGGTCAAAAATAACAGGGCACTGACCAACAAAACGACGTCCTCGTCAATCTTTGATACCGGTCACACGCGTCATCGACCCCTTTCTTTGGGGTCAGCCTTAGCACACTTTTTCTTTGCTACACAGGGTGTTACAGTTACATACCTGTCTGAAGCATTCGACAGAATCTGAACATGATTTAAAGTCGCAAGGGATAATTATGCTTTTTCAACCATGTTATATCAGGCCATCATCTGGTGTTATCACGGAAGGGCTACACATTCACACATGCGTGAATAAAATGGCAAGAGTCCATCTAAGAACCCCCAATTCGGCAACTACCTCTGTGTCTTCTGCGCTCCTTTCTTGGTACCTTAAAGATGTACCTGTCTACAGGGACACTGGTTTCTAGGCACGAGAGACATCAGATCTTATATAAATTACTTACGGATGGAAGAGAGTGAATTTCAGTACTTTCTCAGTGTAGTGGCTCCTAATATTAGAGAGCGGAACACTCACTTGCGAGTTCTATATGTGGATAAGAAAGGTTCACCGGAACACTGTGATATCTTACTACAGGAGAGAGCTACTCTAACTTGCTATACAGCCCTCTAAAAACCATAGTGCACATTAACCAGAAGAAGTACAGAAACGTGTGAAGTGATTTATAATGCACTGAACGAGGGATATCTGAAGATAAATATATGTTTAGTTCACTATATAGGTAATTAAGAACTATTTTATTTTCGAATAGTTTAATTAATAGAATTAGTTTTCGACCAAAAACAAAATGAATTAAAAGTACGAAACAGATAACCACTTTTTATCTTATGGCGGCCACAGTTTAAATGTAGACGAACTAGAAAAGAGAGCAGCAAATATTTTTTTTTTTTATTTTAAAGTGTGTCGTCCTCTATGCCACCTTGGTATTATCTGGTTTGGTGTAGAGGTGGATGGCTGTAGTTGTGATTGTGGACACACACACACACACACACACACACACACACACACACACACACACACACACACAACCTTGCAGCCATGTTTACAAACGCGCTTCAGATATCAAATAACTGTAGTGATAACAGCGCTTCAAGTGGTTACATTTCACACTGCAGGGAACAGAAGACGAACGACTTTTATGATCAAATGTACTACGAAGCCCTAGATCTGATCATATTTCTTTGACAAAAGGCGAGATTTGACAAAGTTCCTTATTACACTATAAACTTTTTTTATGTAAATATTTGATGAATCATCTCTGACAAAAATGTATGGTAGTGTAATACCGGCCTTAGACTCCGCATGTGGCCAGCAGGTGCTAGTTCTGCGATGTAGTGCTACTCAGTTGAGATCTGCCAAAACGGTTGTCTGTCACGCCTGTGTCTATGAGTCAGTGAATGGCTGTCTCTGTACAGGGAAATTTTTTAAGTGAGCAAGTAACACTGAGGATGGTGCTTAACTGGAGATCCACCCTGTGTACCAAAGCAAGAACTGTAGTCGCGCTACACGGCAATGGCGTCAGGTGACATTCAATAGCGTTGTATGCCTACGATTTCCTTAGAGAAGGGCTGAACCGTCGGGGCGGGGGGATCCTGGGGGGGGGGGGGGGGGAGGTGGTTTCATCAGTATGAATGGTTGTCAAGAACGTCGTTCGGTTTCACACTTCCTGCGAACTGTCGTTTTCGACAGCGAAATGTGTGGAAATCAACGCCCCAAGACAATGAGTGTTTTCTTGACGCCCTTTATGCCACCCCTGAGGCCTTTCCGTGTTGATTCTGAGCGGCGATGTGCCAGTCATAACAAAACTAAGTGACTCAGTGGTGGGCCTCGCGGCTCTGACTTGCATGACACGGACGTCAGAAGAATTGGTGAAATGTGGACAAGGCAGGCTGTGGCCAACTTTCCATCTTGTGACACCTCCGCTGTGCCGTTGACCAGAATTATGGTGAAATTTGGTGCCATGTGACGTCACTAACCCACTTTACTCCTGAGCTGTGCAGCATTTTGTTCGTTGAACCGTCGCCGCGTCCGAAGCTAACCGGTAAAATTTCAAACCTATACGTTGCAATTGAAGACAGTTACGGGATTTCGAAAAAGTGACTGTTTTAATGTGTTGCGCTATGTATAAATAACGTTTTCAGTCGGATAGTTATAAGATTTCATAGTGGGGTAAAATTTCTTATTGCATACGTTCAGAAATTTAAAACGACATACTTCACAAAGAAAGAATGAAAGAAAAAAGAGGCTACCCTGTGACTATGTTATCAGAGAGACACGACGGGAAACAGTCAATTCACACAAACAACTGGTGTAACAATTTGTAAAGATTTGAAATGTAATGATCGCATAGCCTTCATCGCTGGTAGAAAAGAAAAAAGGTGGCAGACTTAGGTAGATTGTAGGATAAATCCAATCAATCCTCAAAGGAGATCGTTTACAAATCTCTTGGACCTCTCGTCCTATAGTATTACTCAAGTGTGTTAGGCCAAATAGGACTGTCATTGAATGTACAGGTTGTCTGAGCAGCACGGGAATGTTACCGAAGTGCCGAAAAGCCAGAGATTACTGAAATTGGTCACCAACTACCCTACCCCATAAAAGTAATTTTTGAGTACATCCCTCGTGCAGGATGTCAGCGGCCATGTTGAAATATTTTGAAATTGAATTAAGAGCTATCTTGACCGCAATAAAAGATTTACTGACAATGGTAACCTGTTTCGGCGAGAAAGTGACCATCTGCACACCATGTTACATTACGACGGCAGGTGACGTTCGTGGATCCACGCTACCTCCTCCATTCACTGCCAAGAACATTGACGTTATAGACTACGCGAGCGAGAGTGGCGTTACGTTGCTGTTTCCCACCACATTGCTCTCACAGACTTCAGCCGCTTCATGTTTGTTTTATGACGCCTTTAAGTCTGCATTATAGTGATGAGCTTCGAAAATGGCTACGAAGCCACGCAGGTAAAGTAACTATTTTTCAAATTTCAACGCTTGTTGGTTCAGCTTTCATCTAAAGTGCAACAATGAAAACCGCTATTAAAGATTTCGAAGCTACAGGAATATGGCCCAACGGACCCATCCATATTCACCGATGCAGATTTCCTCCCGGCAGACACAACTGACATCGGACCAAATAGGCTATTATATCTGAACAATTGGAATTGCCTCCACCTAGCACACCAGCTAAAAAAGACGCCAACGGGCTGGAAAATCAAGCGGAAGAGGTTTCAGCGAATGGTAACAATGAACTGCCGCCTAAGAATGACAAAGTTATTGGACCTAATTGTTCTAATCTTGGGTGCTCTTGAATGACAACTGACAACACCTCCTCATTTCATATTTAACTAGAAATTGTGATGCCCTTACCAAAAGTTAACGAAAGCAAGAAAAGAGCGAAATGGAAGAGGGGGAAAACCGATGTTTTAAATGATTCGCCATACAAAAAACGAGTTAGAAGCCATTATTAACGAAAAATAGAAAAGAATTTTGCCAGAGAAGATAGAACAAAGAAAAAACTATTTGCGAAACAGAATGAAATTAATAACTCAAAAAATAAAGACAGGGCCTGAAGATAAATGGAAAAAAGGGCAGAGAATACAATACTAAGGAGAGTGATTATGAGGAAAATTCTGACTGTGAGTGTTTATATTGTGGTGGGTTTGATTCAAAATCAGTTGAAGGTTGGGTCGCTTGTTCCACGTGCAACAAATATACACACGATTCTTGTGCAGGAATAGATAGCGAAGATGATGAGTCTCTCCTCGTGTGTGAATTTTGTAAACAGCCTTAAGAAAAGGATACAGTACATGAAAACTGTAGTTTGACATTAAGCTAAATCATTACCGACTAAGTCAATATATTCTGCGCTTCCGATAATTTTATACGTTTTTATAATCACGGAGCAGAATGGAGCAAATGACATACCTTTCTGTTTTGGAATGAAAAAAATACTATTCTTTTATTTTACGGCAATCTTCTTACAGTTTTGTTATTAATACAACATAATGTGTTCATATAAAAAATGGTAACTCTATAAATTAATGCTTTTGTTCTGTTAATCAAACCTATGACAGTTGCAGTGAAAGAAACTATGAACTTAAATGACTGCATATACACCATTAAGTGCAATACAACTTCATATTCAATTTTCTGTAACTATTGTAACTAAATGTACCTTTCCTCTCAAACCATTTATTCCAGAACCATGTAATTCTAACGGTCAGTTCTCTTACTCGACATGCATGAAGTAATATTTTTTAATGCTTCCTACTAAATTATAAGAACCCCTATCGTCTTTTTATTTTTGCCCACAAAACATCTTACTAAACTTTTCCAAAATTTCACTATTAATATATTATTCATGAAAAAATGTCATTGTTAGAAAATAGTGGAAATCCATGTAAGAAATGTTTCGTGTTCTACCGTTAATATAACACAGCTTGAGATACGGTACATGGAAATAGGTCAATTTAACATGAAGCCGATAGAAGATACTTTCTCGCCATGAAATGTGTCTTTGAAAACAAATGAATATTTTCAAATCAACAGCTCATTTCATGAAGTCATTACTAGAAACATGAATAAACCTCACAAATATTTGGAAGTTAATTGCTTTGGTGCAAGAGAGTCTCCATCATTCAGGAAAACGTATTTTAAATAACGTGCCAGCAGCCATAAAACGCTTTACTACTGACAAATTTCCGTTTAAGAGGAGCCTATATGATTTATTGCTAGCCATCTCCTCCGATTCCATTAATGAACTGAATTTCTTAGTAGAACTAGCGTGTGCGCGGTTGAGAGTGAGTGAGACAGGGTGGAGGAGGTCTAATAATGCGAGTACAATCAAAAGTATGTCTAAATTTTCATTCCACTTTCCACGTCCATGATCACTTCACTTGCTATCTGTGGAAGGTAAATTAGCATATTACTTTACCATTGAGTGTCTCCTCATTATGGATCATTTGTAACGGAAAGTACATATAATCCAATCTAACCCTCTTGTCTGTCCCACTTCTATTGAAGGTTACACATCAGACAAATACCTTCTCCCTCTACGATTTTTACCCTCCACGCCGCCCGCCCCCCCCTCCCCCCCCTATACTGAATTGGTGATCCCTTGATCCCTCAGAACATGCCTTACCAACCGATCCCTTCTTCTATTCAAGTTGTGCCACAAATTTCTCTTCTCCCCAATTCCATTCAATAGCTCCTCATTAGTTATGTGATCTACCCATCTAATCTTCAGCATTCTTCTGTAGCACCACGTTCAACTACTCTTCCCAGTGCTTTGCTGTCTCTGACAGAATTACCATGTCATCGGCGAACCTCAAGGTTTTAATTTCTTCTCCATGGATTTTAACTCCTACTCCGAATTTTTGTTTTGTTTCCTTTACTGCTTGCTCAATAAACAGGATGAATAACATCGGGGATAGACTACTATCCCTGTCTCACTCCCTTCCCAACCACTGCTTCCCTTTCATGCCCCTCGACTCTTATAACTGCCATATGCTTTCTGTACAAATTGTAAATAGCCTTTCGCTCCCTGTATTTCACCCCTGCCACCTTCAGAATTTGAAAGAGTATTCCAGTCAACATTGTCAAAAGCTTTCTCTAAGTCTACAAATGTTAGAAACGTAGGTTTGAACTTCCTTAATCTATCTTCTAAGATACGTCGTAGGGTCAGTATTGCTCCACGAGTTCCAGTATTTCTATGGAATCCAAACTGGTCTTCCCCGAGGTCGGCTTCTACCAGTCTTTCCAATCGTCTGTAAAGAATTCGTGTTAGTATTTTGCAGCAGTGGCTTATTAAACTGGTAATTTTCGTATCTGTCAACACCTACTTTCTTTGAGATTGGAATTATTATATTCTTCTTGAAGTCTGGCGGTATTTCGCCTGTCTCATTCATCTTGCTCACCAGATGGTAGAGTTTTGTTAGAGCTGACTCTCCCAAGGCTGTCAGTAGTTATCATGGAATGTTGTCTACTCCCGGGGCCTTGTTTCGACTTACGTCTTTCATTGCTCTGTCAAACTCGCCACGCAGTATTGTATCTCCCATTTCAACTTCATCTACATCCTCTTCCATTTCCATAATATTGTCCTCAAGTACATCGCCCTTGTACAGACCAACATACTCCTTCGACCTTTCTGATTTCCTTTCTTTGCTTAGAACTGGCTTTCCATCTGAGCTCTTGATATTCATCCAAGTGGTACTCTTTCCTCCAAATGTCTGTTTAATTTTCCTATAGGCAGTATCTATCTTACCCCTAGTGATATGCGACTCTACATCCTTACATTTGTCCTCTAGCCATACCTGCTTAGCCATTATGCACTTCCTGTCGATCTCATTTTTGACACGTTTGTATTCCTTTTTGCCTGCTTCATTTACTGCATTTTTATATTTTCTCCTTTCATCAATTAAATTCAATATCTATTCTCAATACAACCTCTCGTTCTGTCAGTCTATCCACGTCCCATCTCCTTAAATTACCACCTTTTTGCAGTTTCTTCAGTTTTAATCTACAGTTCATAACCAATAGATTGTGTTCAGAGTCCACATCTCCCCCTGGAAAATTCTTACAATTTAAAACCTGGTTCCTAAACGTCAGTCCTACCGCTATATCATCTATCTATATCTCCAGTTTTCTTCCATGTATACAACCACCTTTTATGATTCTTAAACCAATTGGTAGCTATGATTAAGTTATGCCCTGTGCTAAATTCTACCAGGTGGCGTTCTCTCATTTCTTAACCCCATTCCATATTCACCTACTACATTTCCTTTTCCGACTATCGAATTCCAGTCACCCATGACTATTAAATTGTCTCCCTTCACTATCTGAATAATTTCTTTAATCTCACCACACATATCATCAATATGTTCGTCATCTGCGGAGCTAGTTGGCATATAAACTTTTACTACTGTGGTAGGCATGGGCTTCGTGTCTTTCTTGGCCACAATAATGCGTTCACTATACTGTTTGTAGTAGCTTACCAACATTACTATTTTTTTTATTCATCATTAGACCTACTCGTGCATTACCTTAATATTATCCTTCCTAATACGTAAAACTATATCCGACGTTAATAATGAAGCAGGTGGACAGACTAACATGAAATTACTGACTGTCGAGATAGTCACGAATATAACCGACAAGCCAATCGGCCCTTCACAGGAAAAGTTTTTTCGCCGCAAAACGCCGAAAACTGAAATCCGGCAAATGAGTAAAAATTATATATTCACTGACAAAAAATTAGTGTACGTAAACAACTTACACCACAATAGTCTGGGATTTCTCAATTACATAATAGTTTTCGTGATTGTATTTTGCAGCTTTAACTTTTAATTAAAAACGAGATTTTAAAAGGACAGAAAGAACGTTTTGGACAACGCTACAGATCGTTCTGTAAGCACAGTCTTTACTTTGTAATCACTTCTGTTGACTCTCAACCAAAATCTCCAACCTAACCGAGACAGTGCGCTATATCAGACTCGAAGGATGTAATTTTATATGGATAAGGATCTACATGACCTGTCTATGTCTAATATAAAAAGTCTCCGAACCACTCTCCTAAAATACATCGCCATCTCCACTTGAAACCACATATCGAATAATTCGTGGAAGAGTTAGTGTGTTTTAAGATTAAATCCAAACAAGAATTAAAGAAAAATATATCGAAGCTATATTATGAAAAATGGCTAAATGTGGAGACAAATTGCGTCTTCAGTATTAAATGACTTTGTGTCCCTAGTACGGATGAAACAGTATCTGCAGCATCAGAAGAAACTTTGGATACGAGTTTCGTATTTCATCCAAGTCTGCAGTCTATAAACAAACAAAAAATCACTATAGGGAAATTACCTATGAAGAAGTTGTTGGTAAACAAACACAGGACACAAATACGTATGTATGTTAATACGCAATACAACTGTGTTAAAAAATCGCTATAGCTGCCTTGGACAAACGATAAGCGATTATCAATACAACCTGTACAGCCTGTACGCTTTCTGAAGTTGTTGCCCATGAAGGAGCTAAACGACGTTTCGTGAACCAAATACAATTTACGATCGAAACAATTAATAACATTATCTGACAATGGGCACCGATTTAAGTCAATGGGCACTGTTGAAAATTTGTGCCAGACCAGGATTAGAACCCGAGACTCCCGGTTACTAGGCAGATGCAATGATCACTGTGTCCGAATTACGCAGTGGTCAACCCGGTTGCACGAAATGCCCAAGCATGCCGTCCGTCAGAACCAAATTCCCAATTCTTCCACAGACTTCTAATGTAGCGATCCTTGTACATTATCCTCCTCGCCTTAATTATACAGTATATGCCCAAGGAAACAGACACCGAATATATACAAACTTAGCCTTACGAACATTGCACCCGCCGTCTATGTAACACATGTTACACTTCAAAGATTTACCAATACATTGCATTGTTTACTATAGACCACGAATCAAGTAACGTAAAACAAATCTCTGCGTCTTAATGAGATCATGGTTCCGAGTTAAAAAAAAAAAAAAGAAAAGAAAACCACCAGTAGGTCGACTGCATATTTTCCCACAAACGGATATATAGTTAAAATTAGGCTTCTATTTCGGCTAGTTTCGTTGGTTATTAAAAACTGTAGTGAAATTTACACAGCGGACTCTCCCCTCCCCCCACCAGAAACGTGGCTTTCGTCTCTGTTGCGCGTTTGTACACAGCTAGAGAAAGTGTGTTAAATATTGCGCGGACGGAAACACTAGGCTACGCTACAGGGCAATCTGCTCACACAACGTTTACTCAGCATCATAATCGTTGGCATAAACAACTCTCAATCAAATTCCCTCCCTCCAGCCTAACTTGGATCTCGGCCTACACTACCCAGCGGCCTGTCATCACAACCAAAATTTCATTGAAGTGGGTGGGGGGGGGGGCATTTCCTGTATTTCTCTCGAGGTAAAACTGTCAGCTATTGTAGATTGATAGTCAGTCTAATCTACAAGATTTAATAATGATAAACGCTTTTGAGATGGCTCATAATTTTAGAATAGTTGTCTTCGTGTTACTTGACATAAATTGTTCGCTGGCGTCCCAGCAGCTAGCTCCCTCAGTGTCTGCTTCTGCCATCGCACCACGCCAGTCTGTTGTTGTCCTAGCAGACCGACCGCACCGCACATCCGACACCTTCGGAAACACTCACTGGCCAGTTAGCAACTGAGCCGAGCAGTGTTTACATGGTGAAAGGAAAACTATGCAAAGATATACCCTCAAATGACACGACTGAGTAGCACACAGACATAGTAATAATATCTATGGAGTGTCCATCAAGACGTGCAGAACGAAATTGTTCTCGCGAACATACATCGTCTCCGAAAAAAATCTTGTGCCTATATTCCGGAGTTACGGCCAGGTTCTCATTCAAATGAGCCACAACTGGTACATTTGGAATTTTTTTGAGACAATGAAAATACATTCTAAATATGTTTGGGCATTACGAGTGATCATAATATGAGCTTTAGTTTAGATTTTCAACAAAAAAATGGCACCCATAATTATGATTTGACCAAGGGTCTGTGAGTCTGAGGTACGCAGACTGCGTGCAGTGTGACCCTAAGATGTTACCTGAAATCAAAAATGGATAACATCAGTTGATACTATACTAAAGTTATGGAAGCTCATACTTCCCTGAATTTAAAAATGGATAACATCAGTCGATATTACGTAAAATTTATGGGATCTCATATTTAACCATAATGAAACAACCTTAAATTTAACGATACGGTGGTAATTCGAACTTTGGTGGTTTGTATCACTCCTTATGCCTTAACAAAAATTGGTTAATATTAACAAATGTGATATATTATAGGTATAAGTTCCTAAGAAAAGTGTTTACTTTTCGGGGTGATACGTAGAAGTTAAGAGATTGGACCTTTTTTAATTTATGCTACATGCCGTTCTGAGAAAATCGTTTCTCGAAAAGAAACGTTTAAAGTTTAGGGAAAACTGTTAGTTGTATTATTACTTCGATTTGCATGAACTAAGTGTTACATATATATTTTTAATGTCGCTGAACACGAATCTGAAGTTAGATATTCAATATTCAAAACGACTAATCCAATACGGAGGGCACAGGATTATGTTTTGACCAATTTTTACCAGAAATGCTTTTTCGTTATTTACGTTTAGTCTGCAATTGAAGGAGTACTTATCAACCCTTCCCCTAGCTCGAATTGTTCCTAGATAGCAATTCCCTGTTCTTCTTGGCAGGAAAAGCCGATCTGTCTAACCTGGATATGCTGCACTCGGCAGCCTGCACTCGTTATTCGTCCGTATTTTCGGCGAGTATTTTTGCATGCATTCTGCAGTATGAATCATTTTGTGCACGTGCGCCACGGGACTAGTTTTCATCTACATCTATATGTATACCCTGGAAATCACATTTAAGTGCCTGGCAAAGGGTTCATCGAATTACCTTCACAACTGATATTAATTGAAACCCTCAGCTGCCGACAGGTGTTGTTGATATACTTCAATGGGGACAGCTGAAAAGTGTGCCCCTACTGGGACTCGAACCCGGGATCTCCTGCTTACATGGCCGACGCTTTGTTTATCTGAGCCACCGAGGACACAGAGGAACAGCGCGACTGCAAGTTCTTATCCTTTGCACGCTTCCCGTGAGACTCACATCTCCAACTGTCCACAATCTACATACGTAATGTACCTAATAGTTGTTTGCCCAATCCACTCATTACTAGCGCACATTGAGGTGGCGATACGCGTAAAAGTTCGGGCAACCTGTGCGCATTCGCACAGTCGAAGGTCAGTGGCTGGGTAGCCTTTAACTATATATATGAAGATAGTAACTGTTGTAAAAAGAACAGATACCGCTGATGACCGTGCAGCTTCTCTAGAATAAATGATAATTAATTGAAACCCTCAGCTGCCGACAAGTGGTTCAAATGGCTCTGAGCACTATGGGACTTAACGTCTTAAGTCATCAGTCGCCTAGCACTCAGAACTAATTAAACATAACTAACCTAAACACATCCATGCCCGAGGCAGGATTCGAACCTGCGACAGTAGTGGTCGCTCGGTTCCAGGCCGCAAGTCAAAGTCATCATCAAAGGTATCTGTTCTTTCGAGAACAGTTACTATCTTCATATACCTTCACAATTCCAATCTCGTATAGTAAGCGGAAAGAACGAACACCTATATCTTTCCATACGAGCCCTGATTTCCCTTATTTTATCGAGATGATCATTTCTTCCTATGTAGTTCGGTGGCAACAAAATATTTTCGCATTCGGAGGAGAAAGTTGGTGATTGGATTTTCGTCGCAACGAAAAACGCCTTTGTTTTAAGACGTCCATCCCAAATCCTGTATCATTTCAGTGACACACTCTCTCCCATATTTCGCAATATAACGTGTGCCCTTCTTTGAACTTTATCGATGTACTCCGACTATCCTATCTGGGAAGGATCGCACACCGCGCAGCAGTGTTCTAAAAGCGGACGGACAAGTGTACCTGAGCAGAGCGTTTCCCACTCAAGAGTGTCCCATGGCAACCGTCTGTCTATGGTAAGCTCCTATGGAACCAAACTGCTGAGGTCATCAGTCCCTATGCTTACACACTACGTACAGTAACTTATGCTAAGGACAACACACACACAACCATGCCCGAGGGAGGACTCGAACCTCGTAGCCAGTCGTAGCGACAGGGGGAGCCGCGCGAACTGTGACAAGGCGTTTGAGACAACGGGGCTCCTGGCAACAGTGACACTGCTTCAAACAATGGGCTGTAGAAACTCTTGTAAAGTACGTATTACAAAAAAACCTTTCCGCTCCAAGAGTGTACACAAGCGCACCTTTAAAAAAATGCCACTTCAAAGAAATTGAATTTTCGAATGTTTTGAATGAAAACCTGTACTTAGAGAACACCGTTGATCAAATGTCACAGGGATTATGTACCCAGGTTTCACATGTGGATTAACAGTTTCTAATCAATTACTGGAATGAGCTGGGCTTAAAATTTGAAGCGTTAAATTTCAAGGGCCGTTCACTTGTTTGCAAATAGTTTCACAGCGGAAATTTCTCTAGGTTCTTTTTCTTTTTTTTTAGCTGTAGAAGAAGGCGGATGGCAATGGGAGGAGGGGCGCGGGATGACGAGGGGGGGGGGGGGGGGGGAGGAATCTTGCGTCTCCCACCTTGGAATCTTCAGTACAGAATGTGATTTCCCGTGATTCTGCAAAAATTTTCTTTTTGCCAATTGTAGCAACTATAGGATTTCGTTCCTACTGCATGACATGTCTCGGAACTTAAACTAACAAACTCATTTGCATAAAGAGCTAGCTTATCATCCGCTTCTTTACCTGCGTAGACCGTATGGTCTGCAAAGAATTTTTTTCTTTAATCGTTTTTTAGGTCTTTTATGAACTGCAACACTTTTCACGCTAATTAACGCCTCTGAAGCATGGTCTTTTACTGAAAGGACTTATGACCAAAAAGCAATGCCTTTAGCGGGAGTCCAAGGTGTTTGTTATTCAAGCCGTTTGTATTCTTGTGGTGATATCTCCGTAGAATCTTTCATTCACTAACACATATTTCTCTATATCTATTTAAGAAGTGAAATGCCGGTTTTCATAGATGCAGATTTAAAATATTTTGATATAATGCAATAAATATTTCATTAAAATTTTTCATCCCCTAGGGGGTCGAAGTTCCAAAACCACGTATTTTTTAAAAATTCTAACAGAAGAGCCAAATACGAATTCCCAGATATATTTTGTAATGCTTTCATAATGAAACATTTTCAGAAACATCTCACACCGTTTAGGGGTTGAATTTTCGAAAACAATTAAAGACGTATTCTTCTATTTAGAACCGAGGAGCCAAATCCAAATCTTCATCGATTTAATTCTAAAAATGCTTTCATAGTGAAATATTTCATAAAACTTTTGATCCCCTATTTCACTCTATTAGTGAGCTAAATTTCCAAAAGCAACGAAACACATCCAACCGATAAGTCAAATACTAATTTTCATAGATACAGCTTTAAAAATGCTTTAGTAGTTCTTTAATAATGATTTATTTTCAAAAAAATTTCACTAATTATTTTATCTCCCTAATGGAAGAATTTCGGAAAATGATAAAAACCTGTTTTACTTTTGTTTCTGACAGAAACCAAATGCCAATTTTCCCAGTTTTGTAGTTCTAGCTTCAGTAGGGACATATTTTCAAAAACCCCTTCAACCCATATTTCACCCCCTTAGGAGTGGAATTTAGAACAACCTCTTCTTAAATGGTGCTTATAGTATAAGATCTAGACGTTCATCAAATTTCAAGTTCCTATACTTTGCAGGTTGGGGAGGAAGGCGATGAGTCAATGAATACGTGTGCCCCTACTGCACCTTCTTGGAGGTCGTAGTTCCAAAAACAGTGAAACACGTATTTTCCAATATCACAATTTTCATATATTTGGCTTCAAAAACTCTTTAAGAGTGAATTACTTTCATGAAACTTTTCACCCTATATTACACCCCCTTACGGGTTGAATGTATCGAAAACAGTGAGACATGTATTTTTTTTACTTCAACCGAGAAGCCAAATTCAGGTTTTCATATATTTAGCTTTAAAAATGCTTTCATAATTAAATATTTCATGAAACATTTTATCCTCTATGAAATGGGTTATGGTAGTGACACACCAAAATCACAATAGAAATGCGTTGTAGTTGCTACTTATTACAGATTAAGCGTAAGGACACAGATTTTTTAAAGTTTGGCTAGCCAACTTTCCTAAACAAAACTATATACAAATGACTAAAACAATTAAGGAGGTGCTTTAATTTTGACCAAACCGATCTTCAAATTTGCTTACTCAGTTGATTAATCAACAATATTCTTAGAATGATTACAACGAGAACATGACCATATGACAATACCCCTAAAATGAGGTTGCTTCAATATTTCGTGTCAATTAGCGATAGATGCGAGCAGACCAAGGATTCAGATCAATACGAGAGATCCACGAGGCAGGGAATGACATAGAAATATACTCTGCAATGCAACTGAATTTCGGATGCTATAGTTCTCCACCGGAAAGATGGAATCACGCAAAAGTAACAACATAACCCAAAATGTAAAGGAGAGGACATGGCCTTAAATATCTCTCTGGCCCCGTGGTGCTTTGCTTCCAGTATGCTCGCGTCGACCGCTGCCAATTATCTCTAACACAACACACATCAACGGCCTACAATATTCTGAGACATAAACTACACAACTTTATCTGGAGAACAGGTGAGCAATACAACTGAACTTAAACAAATGAGCCTCCGTGAGTTACATGGCCAGTGCCAGCCTATAAACTCTGATTAAAAGGATCGCTAAAGATCATGCCGAAGTTAAGATGACAAGATTTATCTCCGGGTTCGGCATATTAGGCGCAGTGACAATGAAGTGGCCGATGCTCTTAGCCGTATGTTCGCGGGAGAGGGGGAAGGCAAGGGCCACGTGGAGCCGGATATTGGGGTGAATTTACTTCTCTCCGAGACACCCGGTTTCTTCTGCGACTTAGCCGGCAAACAGGCCGAGGACCCCGGGTGGGGATCGATTCGGCAGCAGTTGGCGGATGGCGAGGTCGTTACTTGCTATTGCCTTCGTGGAGGCCTCTTGTGTAAAGGGGTAGACAACCATGGTGAAGTGAAGGTCTGTATTCCACAGGAACTGGTTAGCATGGCACTCAGATATTTCCATGATTCGGCGGTCGGGGGTCATTTGGGGTTCTACAAGACCTTGAACCGAGTTCGGGAATACATGTTTTGACCCAACCTATATCGCGATGGCAGGCGATTTCTTGGCAACTGTGTCCAGTGTAAGCGCGGTAAGCCTGATGAGGGGCCGCGCAGAGAACTACTACAGTCGCTTAGGGAGCAGTGTCCTCTGGGCCGCGACTCAAAAATCAAAATGGCGATCGATGGAAACTCGTGGCAGAAACGCACCAGCTCACTCTATTTCATCCCCTTAGGGGTTGAACTTCCAAAAACACTGAAACAAGTATTTTATTATTTGTAACCTTGAAGTCAAATACGAATTTTCTTAGATGTAGTCTTAAAAATACTTTAGTAGTTCTTCCTCAGTTATTTATCTCAAAATAAAGCGTTCACCCACAATTTCACCTCATAGAGGTTAAATTTTCAATAATACTGGAACACGTACAGTCCTGGAAATGGAAAAAAGAACACATTGACACCGGTGTGTCAGACCCACCACACTTGCTCCGCACACTGCAAGAGGGCTGTACAAGCAATGATCACACGCACGGCACAGCGGACACACCAGGAACCGCGGTGTTGACCGTCGAATGGCGCTAGCTGCGCAGCATTTCATCACCGCCGCCGTCAGTGTCAGCCAGTTTGCCGTGGCATACGGAGTTCCATCGCAGTCTTTAACACTGGTAGTATGCCGCGACAGCGTGGACGTGAACCGTATGTGCAGTTGACGGACTTGAGGGCGTATAGTGGGCATGCGGGAGGCCGGGTGGACGTACCGCCGAATTGCTCAACAGGTCGGTCGTGAGGTCTCCACAGTAAATCGACGTTGTCGCCAGTGGTCGGCGGAAGGTGCACGTGCCCGTCGACCTGGGACCGGACCGCAGCGACGCACGGATGCACGCCAAGACCGTAGGATCCTACGCAGTGCCTTAGGGGACCGCACCGCCACTTCCCAGCAAATTAGGGACACTGTTGCTCCTGGGGTATCGGCGAGGACCATTCGCAACCGTCTCCAAGAAGCTGGGCTACGGTCCCGCACACCGTTAGGCCGTCTTCCGCTCACGCCCCAACATCGTGCAGCCCGCCTCCAGTGGTGTCGCGACAGGCGTGAATGGAGGGACGAATGGAGATGTGTCGTCTTCAGCGATGGGAGTCGCTTCTGCCTTGGTGCCAATGATGGTCGTATGCGTGTTTGGCGCCGTGCAGATGAGCGCCACAATCAGGACTGCATACGACTGAGGCACACAGGGCCAACACCCGGCATCATGGTGTGGAGAGCGATCTCCTACACGGGGCGTACACCTCTGGTGATCGTCGAGGGAACACTGAATAGTGCACGGTACATCCAAACCGTCATCGAACCCAACGTTCTACCATTCCTAGACCGGCAAGGGAACTTGCTGTTCCAACAGGACAATGCACGTCCGCATGTATCCCGTGCCACCCAACGTGCTCTAGAAGGTGTAAGTCAACTACCCTGGCCAGCAAGATCTCCGGATCTGTCCGCCATTGAGCATGTTTGGGACTGGATGAAGCGTCGTCTCACGCGGTCTGCACGTCCAGCACGAACGCTGGTACAACTGAGGCGCCAGGTGGAAATGGCATGGCAAGCCGTTCCACAGGACTACATCCAGCATCTCTACGATCGTCTCCATGGGAGAATAGCAGCCTGCATTGCTGCGAAAGGTGGATATACACTGTACTAGTGCCGACATTGTGCATGCTCTGTTGCCTGTGTCTATGTGCCTGTGGTTCTGTCAGTGTGATCATGTGATGTATCTGACCCCAGGAATGTGTCAATAAAGTTTCCCCTTCCTGGGACAATGAATTCACGGTGTTCTTATTTCAATTTCCAGGAGTGTATAATTTTATTTCTGACCTAGAAACAAGATACATATTTTCGTATGTCTAGCTTCAAAATTACCTTAATAGCTACATGTTTCATAAATCCATTCATTTCCTGTTTCTCCCCCCGTAGAGGTGGAATTTGGAAATATGCAGTATAAGCAGTATAATATCAACACCCTGTCCAAATCTAAAGGTTTCTTTTCCTTGGCGGTCTGGACTGGGTGAATTTCATAGTAACAGGCCTACACACACACACACACACACACACACACACACACACACACACACACACACACACACACACACTCACAACCACCCCACCACACCCCTACCAATGCCCCCACCACCTCCTGGGAAAATTTCGGAGGACGTCCTTGTTCCACTGCACTCATATTTTGTTGACGATCTAAATTTAGCAGCGTGGGAGGGATAGTGTCGTGCAACAGACAGTATACCCAGTAGACAATGAACTTTTAGTTGTGAAATGAGCGACATAGGAACCGAGACTGAAACAGAAGGTGCTGAAGGTGAAACACACTAGACTCGTGTCTACCACGGCTTCAAATAGTATCGATTTACCATGAACGGAAATTCCGAAAAGTGAGCAAATAATTTTACAGTAAACTCAGTACCGATGCAGAGGACATACAACGAAAAAAATTTCTAAGAAATTTCAGAAATAATGAAACATTCCACTTAAGTCGTGCAGCAGAAAACGTAATGGATATGCTTGCACTTAAGACGGAAGGCCCTACGTGTTTACGCAGGCTTACGACAGATCGCAAAATTCGCCAGTAGGCGTAAGCCAACCTCGTGTGCTGCCATCTGTTGTTGATGCCAGGCATCAAGGTCTCAGTAGTACGGCCATGCACTGGAGAGTAGTTGCTTTGTAAGCACTCCGTCTTCAGGCCACGAGTGGCCTACTGGGACAGCACCATCCGACTGCCGTGTCATCATCCGTGGAGGATGCGAACAGGAGGGGCGTGGGGTCAGCACACTGCTCTCGCGGTCGTTATGATGGTATTCTTGGCCGAAGCCGCTACTACTCGGTCGAGTAGCTCCTAAATTGGCATCACGAGGCTGAGTGCACCCCGGAAAATGACAAAAGCGCATGGCGGCCTGGATGATCACCCATCCAAGTGCCGACCAAGCCTGACAACGCACTTAACTTCGGTGATCTCACGTGAACCGATGCAACCTCCGCGGCAAGGCCGTAGCCGCAGATATTTTAGAGTAGTTGCTTACGTATCATAATTATCTAGTTTAAGGGGAAAATGCAAAAAGTCGATCGTCACCGAAGCTACAACTAAACTGAATTTCTGGTTAGTTATCAAGTGGGCTTGTGCGCGAGCCTGAATTTTTAATCCTTTGCGGTGGGAATGATTTAAACCCGTCATGTTCTTCTGATGAGGTATGCTATTTATTTTGCACATAATGATCGTTTGTAGTTGTGTTGATTTACTACATTGAAAAATTTTTGGATGGCGCACGTATCATAGCTGTGATCTGCGCTTCAGCTTAGTGACTGAAGGTGAATTAGCATAATGAGTAGCAGCGAATGTTATAGTAACATGTTTGTAAATTATTTCGGGTGAATTACGTTAGTCGTGGAATTCTATACGTATAAGACTATGTTACCTTGATGTTCCGGAATTTGCTCCAAAAAAATGGTTCAAATGGCTCTGAGCACTATGGGACTTAACATCTGTGGTCGACAGTCCCATAGAACTCTGAACTACTTAAATCTGACTAACCTAAGGAAATCACACAACACCCAATCATCACGAGGCAGAGAAAATCCGTTACCCCGCCGGGAATCGAACCCGGGAACCAGGGCGCGGGAAGCGAGAACGCTACCGCACGACCACGAGCTGCGGACTAACTTGCTTCAATTTTGGAATACACGAAACATTTTGAAATTTTCCTTTACACAGCTTTCCATATAATTTCTATTACAGTGATTCAGTCTTGTCTGACACTCGACTCTTCTGACCGTGAAATAAATTATACCGCTCAGGTGCTTATTACCTCTTCGTGTTTCCATTTGCCGATATTGCGCATAAACACTCACATGTCTCCAAGTTGCTATGGACAATGATGTAACGACACACTTTTCAATGGCGACACTGCAGTTTAGACATAGAAAAACCCATCAGTTAAACGATATCGGTATTTTAGTTCTGAATAACCAGTGTCTTTCGGTATCTGTTTCTCTCGGTTATAACAAGTATCTTTTTATTTTTTCCTAATAACCACGGAAAAAACCACCAGATATATCAATTTGCCACAGCAATCGTAGTAAAATTTTTAGTTTTCAAATGAATCTTTTTTTTAAAAAACGAGTAATTTTTATTCGTAAGATTTCCATAGTTTTGAAATACTGCACTATTACAGAAAAATGGGAAAAGTGATCTATGCCACTTTAATAACACTGCTGACAGAAACGAGCAACGAGCAACAAATGGATTGGTCCAGCTTTGCCGAGATAATATTGTGCCTGTAATACACTCAGTTTCTCGCTGTTGTGGAACGTCAGTTGTAATACAGAATGGCACCATCTGGAAGTCTGGAAGTATTTTACGATATGCGGTACGAGTGAAGCACAATGGTCGATTTGCGACATCATACAAGGAAAAAAGTTAAAATTTAACAAATCATTCATAGTTCGGGATAAAAATAGAAAGTGCCTGATCTGCTGCCGTTATCTGCTTGTAGCCCTTGAAAACAGACATTAAAACGAAAAAGAGAGTTCTCCAGCCGCAGTTTTCACCCTTTATCGCCGGACTATACGTAATGCCCACATAGTGCTGTGATAACCGATTACAATATAATTTTTGAGCAGAGCTTCTAAAAAGTAAAATCAATAAGAGAATACTGGCACTTTTGTGTAGCATAGATGCACTCGCCGTATTTCGAGAAAAGCAGGGAACAGCGGACAAAGTTTCATTTGACTATTTAATTTAACGGAATTTGAATTATATTAATACCGTCAGCTGATCACGGGCGTTGATAAATATCAACGTGGACAAGTGAAAATGTGTACCCCGACCGGGACTCGAACCCGGGATCTCCTGCTGAAATGACAGGCGCTCTATCCACATGAGCCACCGAGGACACAGTGGATACTTTGACTGCAAGGACTATCTCGCGCACGCCTCCCGCGAGACTCACATTCTCACCTTGTATGTCCACACACTACATTCGTAGTGTCCCACTCCAACATATACTCATTACTCGTGGAAGACATGTCGGAAAGAACAGACACAATGTCCATATAAGTATTTAGTTCTGGCAATACCGGCCATGACCTTCTTCTTCTGTGCACATGCACACATATTCCCCGAACTCTTACGGTACTTGGTAAGAATGTCTTCCACGAGCAATGAGTATGTTGGGGTGGGACACTACGAATGTAGTGTGTGGACATACAAGGTGAGAATGTGAGTCCCGCGGGAGGCGTGCGCGAGATAGTACCTGCAGTCACACTATCGCCTGTGCCCTCGGTGGCTCAGATGTACAGAGCGTCTGCCATGTAAGCAGGAGATCCCTGGTTCGAGTCCCGGACAGGGCACACATTGTCACCTGTCCCTGTTGATATATATCGACGCCCGTGAGCAGCTGACGGAATTAATACTAATTTCGTTCTAGACGGCTGCAAGGTCATCAATGGTATCTGTTCTATCGCACATGTCGTTTCTGAGACATGTTATGCCATGTCGTCTCGGACATGTCCGAAAGAACAGACACAATGTCCGTATAAGTATTTAGTTTAACGCTTTGATTCCATTTATCAAGAAACTGAGGAAGTCAAATTTTTTTATCTTTGTTCGATTTCTACGTTTACTAGAGGAAATAATGTAAATAAAAGACTGAAAATCGGTTATTACAAGAACTGGTTTTTTGACAGGCGTTAACAATTACGTTAAAGGAAGGTTGGAGAAACTGATAGAGCCGAAAACCAGTTGTTTCAGCGATAACCGCCATTCCCACTGGAGGTCTGAGTTGTAAGAGTGACCCGCAAGGACATCTAGAAGAGTTTCTCAGAACGGTTACTGCAGCTCTAATGTTCTCAAAATGAACAGGCCAGCCATTGGCGCTATCGAGGGAGAGGGGTAGAGGGAGGGGTAGAGGAAGAGGTGGTGATGGGAGGAGAGGCAAAGGGGCACTTTCATCCATCGCCCCCAACCCTCCCTGGAATCTGGAGTAAAGAGGTTTTTTTTTGTCACAGTATACTCATAGTCTTCCAGATAAGAATTCTCCACAATACAGCTAAACCTAAGCTTTAACCAGTTGTAGCGCTTATAGAGTGAGGGTCTTGTAGCTTGATGCACCTCGTAACTGACCAGCTGATTTGTACACAGAGTGCCAGTTTCAGAATCATGCATTCCAGCCCCGACGCGCCTTCCCCCCTCCCCACCACTGGAAATATTTCTGCAGACTCCAGTCAGCCACTGTGCATATATTTTGATAACATCCTGGTTTTAATAGCATCGAAGGAACAGCATTGTGGAGTAAAGGGTAGACCTAGCACAGAACACACCATTCCCAATGAAACGCATCACTTAGTAGATGGTGAAGTACTCTGAAGCTAGCCAGATAGAAACAGAACCTCCTGGCACTGTATCTAACCCAAATTCTAATCTTACACTAATCTCTTGTATGTACCTACCACGCCCTCAAAATGCCAACGATTTACTATTATCAGAAGTTCCGAAAAATGAGTAAGGAATTGACCCACACTTGTTTCCCGTTGTTTATTACTTCGATTCCCCCATAAAGGGAGGGGACTTGCAGCCACAGGTTACACAAATTCGATCGATGGTTCAAAATACATAAAAAGAGATGACAATAAGAGACGATTTTTAAAAACACATTGGTGCACGGTATTTACGATTTTTACAGGAAAAAATGGATGACAAAATAAAGGTTTTTAAAAAACACGCTGGTGGACAATATTGGGATTTTTATCTTTATAGATGACTAGCGGAAAAACTTGGCGTTGCCCAGGCATTTATTTATAGCTGTGCATCCACGTCTGTACTATGCAGCGTCTGGCCTTGTCCTGAGTTTTTATAACATATTCCTGAAACATGTGTCGTACAATGATATAATTGTGTAGGTACATTCAGCGTCATATGCGGATACTGTCTGCAAAATTTATTGCGAATATAGTAGCAAATAAGTAAGAAATTTAAATGTCATGAATGCTGTGATGCCCACACACTTGGGTGCAACTAATGAACACGTGACGCTTGGTACCATCATTATGGCTACCGTCACCTGTGGTCGAAACTGGACCAGCTGTGTCGTTGTAGTGAAAATATAAATGTGCATAACATGGTAAACGTCCATTCTTTCTAGCCATCAGACCTGATCTACGATCAAAAATATCATGTAAAAGTGGTAGGGGCAACGGCCTTGCCGCAGTGGATACACCGGTTCCCGTCAGATCACTGAAGTTTAGCACTTTCGGGCGTGGTCGGCACTTGGATGGGTGACCATCCAGGCTGCCGTGCGCTGTTGCCATTTTTCAGGGTGCACTCAGCCTTGTGATGGCAATTGAGGAACTACTCGACCGAACAGTAGCGGCTCTGGTCAAAGAAAACTATTGTAACGGGAGGGAGAGCCAGCTCCTCCTCACCCTCATCTGAGGATGACATGGCGGTCGGATGGTACTGATTGGCCACTTGTGGCCTGAAGACGGAGTGCTTTGTTGAAGTAGTACACCCTACATAAAACTGACAGTCTAGGCTTAGGGACTGTCCATGGTAAATGCTGCATTGGACCTACTAATACTATTAAAATAACTGTTTGAGTTCTCTTTGATTGTCCATTCATCTGAAGTGAGTCCTTATTACAGTGTGCTGAAAAATAAATTTTAATTTAATGGTGCATACATTTTATGTTAATGGTGGAAAATTAACTTTACCCTAATGACATGCAAGGTCAATGCCATTCTATCACCTAAAGTATTCTCAGATCAATATATTTTGCACTACAAAATCTCCAATGTAGATTCATCATAAAATTTTTGGGGGAGGGGAGGGGGGATACATTTTTGCTAGAGGCCCAATCGCATTTTTCTTTAATAACACAAAAACTGTTGTCTCCAACAAAAAATTATTCCAGTAGAAAATTTAATGTAATTAATTTTCATACAAAGAGGTCCTGTTCATTGTTTTTGTAGGCCTAACAGTGTGCATGTAGGGAGGAGAGAAGATTAAAATCATGGGTGTGGTTCTTGAAGATGTTGCAGGTTCCATCAAACTTTATAGCAGGGGCAGCTGAATAACCCAGTGTATGATCCAGAAGATTGAACAACATTCTTAACACAGCTCATGTTCAAACATGGCTGCTGATAGAAAACAGGTGATTCATATTGGCTTTGTGTATCCCCATTATGTGAGTGCAGTAAAGAAGAGGATGTGGGATGTTCTCTGTCAACTTTTATACCCACATTGGTAAGCCAAAAGACATTAAAATATACAAGGCATGCCAGAAAAGAAAGTACCATTGTGGGAAAAGGACTCGTGCAAACATTTCTTCAGACCAAAATTTGTTTTTTTTTGAAGAAATATTCTTTTTCTACATAACAGCCACCATTGTTCAGGCATTTGTCATAGCAGTAAGCCAACTTTTCTATGCCCTCTTCATAGAAAGATACCATCAGTGAAGATGTCCAACACTAATCACACTTTCTTACATCATCATTGGTGTTGAAGCACCTTCATCCTGCTTGATGTTGAAGTAAAACTGGTAGTCATAAGATGTGAGATCAGGACTGATTGGCAGGTGGTCGAACTTTATCCAACTGAATTGTTTAGTAAGGTTTTCAGTGCCACCAAGGGAAATGAAACATGATGTCATGAAGTAACATAATGATTCGATTGAGAATTTTGCATATTTTGTTTTGAATAGTGTGATGGAGTTCTCTCAGTGTTTTGCAGTATCATACGGCTTTCATGGTTTCAGCTCTGAGAAGGAACTCAACAAGCAGAATGCCTTGTTGGTCCTAGAATCCATTTCACCTGATTTTTAGCACTGACAACTTCGTTCTGACTTCTTTTTTTTCTGGGGGGGGGATAGGAGGAGTATTGTTGGATTGTGAGTTCCTTCACTCCATAGATTGTTGTTTTTATTTTGGAGTGTCCTGAAAAACCCGAGTTTCACCACCAGTCACGAGTCTATTTATGAATTCATCTTCCTCATCACTGTATTCAGTGCTGAAATGTCAAAACCCTGCCAAGGTACATAATTTTGTAGGCATTTTTGGAACACAATTCACAAAAATTTAAGCAATTTATGACTGAGTCATGCAAAACAGTTTCTGAAATACATTCTTATTGTGAACCATATGTTTTCATAAATATTTTAATACATTTTCTCACCCATGCCATCACTGACAACAGAAGGCTGTCCAATATATGCTTCAACATGAATGTTTGTTCAATTTTATCACCATAAATATCTACAAGTTCTTGAATTTCAGCTGGCTTCGTGTTCTGTGTGTTGAAACATGACATAACAGAGTGCACTTCACAGTCACTGGGCTCACTAACAAATATAAATATAACAAAATTCAGCTCCAGTGTCGACTGTGGAAAGACAATGAACCAGAGAAATGTGTGAACCTACAACACAAGTGCTGCAGTGGCAGTAGAATGATCTAGTAGTTACTTTCAGGGTGCACCTCATACTTTGAACTTCAGTGGAAGTGCCCATCACCTTATAATGTAAATTTTTGCTTATGATGGAAACTATGTTTAAACAGTGTGTGTGGGTGGTGGTGGTGGAGTTATTTAACAGTTGAACTATCTTTGTTTTGTTTATCTGCCTCTAGTAATGACAGGTAATGTGATTCAAGGACAAAGGCACTTTCTGACTTACCTTAGTCAAATTCCAACTCTTCTGTCCTGTACAGCTACTTGCTTTTATCCTGAGGCTGTTACTCTCAGGCCTGCTTGGGCTTAAAGCTGGTTCATTACAAATGAAGCTGCTCCTAAAAAATTGTATACATTGTGTAAAAAAAAACTACATTTACAAAGAATTTGTGGGGTCAAAGGAGATAACTTCATTACATCTCACTTGTGTGCACCATGTGCCTGATATTGATCCATTAAAGTTTTGATGTTATTAATGCTCAAGAGATGGTGTGACTATTGGTTTAGGGGCATTTCTGAAAATATCACCTGTCTACATTATGGCGCAACTTTAATATCCTTGCTCAAAACAGCCAAGTGTGAATAATGAAAGTGCATTCAACTGAACTGGTAACCAGTTCTTCTGCAGTGCTTCATAAACCAACATTGTCTCGCCCTATAAAAAAGAAATTTAGAGGCAATCACAAAAAAGCTTCTTTTTCCTTCCTAAACACTCAAAAATTGTGTCTATGTAGTTTTTTGTTTTGTTTTATTATACCCTGTATGTGAAAAGAGCTGTCACCATTACCTACACTGCTTACGTGGTGTTAATTTGCACACATTTTCAATTGTTCCACTGGAAAGCTTACCAAGACATTTACAGTATAAAGCCAATACTCACATTTAACTTAAAAATGTACACAGCTCAAAGGTAGTACATCTGCAACTCTGTAGAATTACCATGTCTTTAATACAGTACAACATTTTTAACCGTGCAATTATAATATTCATGTAACTGATACCATTTAGTGATGAGACTTCTGGGGTAAGCTACAAAGTAATTACTTCATGCTGTACAGAAAAACAAAGCAGCCTCACTGTTAATATTTCTCATATAGTTATTGGGAACAAAGGAACCAACAAAATTATGAAGAACATTAGCATGTTTTTTAATTCATCTATCTTTTACAGAAAAAAAAAACAGTAAATTTCAACCATAACTGTTTCGTAGGCATGTTACAACTTTAACAAACACTGCATTATAATTTGTGACCATACATTATATATATATTCTCTGAAAATGTCTTTAGTAACAATGCACTACATCTGTTACAAGAAACATTGTGTCCTGTCTTATTCAGTGGTCTTTGTTTTACTTCTTTAATTTCTTGGCACTTCAGTTCCATGGAACACTATTTAATGTGCAGCTATATACTTGATTATGTTTATTCCTCAACATGCGTAATATTACTTAAAGGTTAATTTTATGATCAACGTACAGAAACAGTTAGGTTAAGAAACATCGATGTATGCCGATGGTCACTTGGCTGTCGTCTACTACCTACCTGCAGTCTGTCACTGCTACATAGTGTTGAAACCATAGGCTAGGTGGAAGACTCACTGGACGACAAATTGTTACAACTACATACATACATACATGGGTGAAAAGCAGGTCTGCTGGTCTCAAAAAACTTTATTGTGCGCTTCTGTTCCCAATGACAACTTAAATGAAACCTCACATCTACAGTAATTTCACCAATAAGGTACGCTACAAATAGGTTGTAATATTCTGACCTGAGTAACTCTTTAGCAAGTAGAGCTACATAATATGTGCTACTGTTATTACATGAACACTAACACTAGTCATGTTTACAATAGAAACAATAATTAGGTCCAATACATTAAAAATTGTATGCCTACAGCAAGCAACACTACAACCAGAATGTCCTGCTTATTGAAAATGACAATTCATCAAAATACTTGTAGTACACACTGAAATTGCTTTCATCCATTCTCTCTTGCTGCAATAATGTTAAAACTCATAGCCAAAGGCAAATTGCACATTGTTGTGGGGAACTAGAATAACTAAATAATATCTGTTTTCATTTGAGTTTGTTTCACTAACATCCAGATTATGTTGTCACAGTGAATACAATAACTTATGTCCCCTTGTTCTCACATTGACTGATTATAGTTTTCAATTTTGGCCAATTGATATAAGTCTGTCTTGTAACTCCTTCATGTTCATTGTTAATGGCAATAACTTTATTAGCTATTCTGATCTTTGATGACAATGCAAAACTCGAAGGTTACAAACTCTGTTACTAAACAAGTCAATGCATTCGGTGCCAGCACTCAACCATTAAAACAAAACCTCTTTCAAATTGTGTTTACATTCAATGCTATTTATTTTGTTCTAAGGCTTTTGCTTAGTATAAATAACCAATAGTGCATCTGTAGGCCTTATCAGTTTCAACATTAAAACTGTACCATGCAGAATGGCATTTCTCTGACCAATTGGAAGTAACATTCAAGTATTCAGAGCATTTGCCTCAATTTGATCCCATAGATTGCCACTTTACTGATATGGCATTTAATAAATTAAAAAGAGCATCTCTCTTGAAATATTTACAAACTGAATACTGTTGAACAACACGTATGTACATTTCGACACAGTTATACAATTGAAAATGATGACAGATGCTCCTAAAATTTCTTTTGCAACCTGAATACTGAAACATGTTCTAGGAACTACTTTCAAATGTTAAAATTCTACAAGAGGCTCTACACTGGAAGACACTCTATTTCATTTTTATATTATTGCAGAAGGGCAGGTGCAAGATAAGGAACTTTCAGGGAACAACCGCCAAGTGCAAGTAATTACCAATATCTTGCAGGCTCCAGTACTGACCATGGTCTTATTATCATTCACTCGATGTTAATCACAGCAGAAGCACTTGCACTACAATGGTTGTGCCAAGTATGCTCCTAAACCCTGTTGTTCTCATCTACTTTTATATGGTTTATATTGTTCATTGATATACAATGGCATCCTAGCAGACACAGTAGAAATAAACTTCTTTGCACAAAGTACAGTATAACAGATGTCAACTGTTTATTAGTATTTCTGTCACAACAATAGAAGGTAAGTAAGGTTGTTCCACACCAAAATTATACAAATTTTTACTGCCAACACCAGTAGTTCTGCTCCAGAATCAAACTAAATTGTCAAAAACAAAGATTCTAAGACTAACCAAGCGGGAAAGCGTCGGCAGACAGACACATTAACAAAACACACAAACACACACACAGAATTACTAGCTTTCGCAACCGATGGTTGCTTCTTCAGGAAGGAGAGGGAAAGACGAAAGGATGTGGGTTTTAAGGGAGAGGGTAAGGAGTCATTCCAATCCCGGGAGCAGAAAGACTTTCCTTAGGGGAAAAAAAGGACAGGTGTACACTCGCACACACATACACACACATATCCATCCGCACATACACAGACACAAGCAGACATATGTCTCCTTGTGTCTGTGTACACCTGTCCTTTTATTCCCCTAAGGAAAGTCTTTCTGCTCCCGGGGTTGGAATGACTCCTTACCCTCTCCCTTAAAACCCACATCCTTTCGTCTTTCCCTCTCCTTCCTGAAGAAGCAACCATCGGTTGCGAAAGCTAGTAATTCTGTGTGTGTGTTCGTGTGTTTTGTTAATGTGCCTGTCTGCCGGCGCTTTCCCGCTTGGTAAGTCTTGGAATCTTTGTTTTTAATATATTTTTCCCATGTGGAAGTTTCTTTCTATTTTATTTACATCATCATTAAACTAAATTGTCAGGTCTTCTGTGTGGTCTGCAAGTTCCTTTATGTTGGGAGCATATGTTGGACTGCATTTTATGAAGCAGTGCTTAATAGACAAGTTTTTTAGAACCTGTGATTTTGTAGAAACCAAAGAAAAAAGTAAAAGTCAATGAAATGAGACTTTTATTTTGTTTCACCCACTCACACTAGGAATCATCAATACACATTTATGATAGAAAGTAAGATTAGAACTTTTAAAAATATGAGCTGTTATCCAAAGCCACTATAAGAAAATGCTGTTTGAGTAGTGACAAGTTAGCAAGAACCAATACCTCATTTCTGCTGCAGAAGAATGTATCTAACAATAAGCCAAATTTCATACACTCTTCTAGTACATAGGAAAGTGTGGCTCCTACCAGCTGCCTTATGTATTTGCACTGTCCATTGGTTGTTTTCAAAGGGGAAACACAAGCCAGGGAGCAATTTTCCGTAAGAGGTGGAATTAAGGAGGCACAACATGTTTGGGAGGGAGGCTGTGTTACAAGGTTATGGTAGGCCCAATGTATAATGTTTCTATTTTGATGTAGAGTTCACATAAATAACATGCAATTCAGTATGTATTTCAACTTTGAATACTGTTTGTGCACTTGGGAGGTTGTGTGAGCTAACTAATTTTTAGATGGGGAACTAACCAGAAACAGCTTTGCTGAGCCACGTAAATAATATTTACTGCAGCACTGAGCCAGTGGCTTTACATGTGCAGAAGAAATTAGATTAAAGTTTTTTAGTATGAATATTGTTAGAGGGATGTAAGAAATGTGTGTTTGGCTGTAAATTAAATATTTTTACTTGAGAAGACAACATATTGTCACAGAATGAACGTATTTTGAAGGTTTATAGAAATACATATTATGATTTGCTCTCTCTCATGTCGTGACACATGGTGAGTATGTATGCTACACTTTAATAGCTGCTTCTTTTTGTGTGACACACATCAGGTAGCCTGGAACTAGCGATAGGATAGTTCCTTCACAATGGCGACAAAGTTTCCTTTTTATATGCTAAACAGTATTTTTAAATATTGTGATGTGAAGAAATCTTTTGAGTGAGAACAAAGTTACTCAAAACAGTATCTTCAGATTTGAGCAAAGACTCAAGGTTTCAACATTTGCCATGATCAACTTCATGTCAACTGTGAGAGAAGGAAGGTTGCCAATCTTAGATGTTTTGGTAAAATGAAAATCAGATGGGCCAACGTGTGTACCACAAGCCACCACACTCTCGCATATGTCTCAGGGTGCAGGGTTTGGGACCATCCAGTTCAGAAGATAGGTGTTTCAAATACTATGATAAAAAAAAGCTGCAATTGTTTGTGATAAGAACCACTTGGATTCCAAAACTAAGGATCAAGTGATATAAAGCTGGGACATTGAGAAATGATACTGAACAATCGGGATAAACTACTTATGGTGCTCCTTCCTCTGCATGGTTCTCCAAATAGCAAAATAGGCATTCTCCTAGGGCCCAAAAGGATAAACAAAATATTATGGACAGGTTGCCTCAGGGTCTCTGTGATGTGTAGTACCCCTGTAACTACACTGGTGAATCCAGCCAAACCTTTTCCGACTGCTGTGAGGAACACCAAAGGCAGAACAAAATTTGAGAAATTAAAATCTTGACCCCTGTACTTCTACAGGCTGGGTTTCTGTTGCAAAAAAAGCAAGAGAAATTAGAAAGTGTGAGAATCACTTCAATCAGGCCAATGACTATATAATCTTAGTGGTGCATGGAACTGGGTTCTCAAGGCTGAGAAGAGACAGAAAAATGAAGTGAACTGTTTATGTTCCTTTGATAGATCTAGTGACACTGATAGCACAAAGTAAGGATTATGTATGCCAATCAAGGACTATTTAAGACCATGACAGTTGGTCCTCTTGACTAGGGGCAAGAGAGAACAAGACACCCCCAACCACAGAAGAAAGAGTAAAATATTATCAGCTGCCATGCCAGATAGGCAAATGTGTAAATTCATTATCTGAACACGTAACAGTTATTGACTAGTAATAAGTTTCGACAAAGCCAGTTGTCACTAATTACAAAACTAACAGGAGTGTCTACATCCATCTCAAACCTTAGAAGAATTCTTGTCTCAGTGAGTAATAAGTTCAAATGACTGCATTTGGAACTAATTATATTTAAAGACATATTTTGCTCAATAACTAGGAGTTTTCGTTAGGTCAGTACATGCCTAACATGTCATTTTTCATGAGCAACACTGTGTTGATCCCTAACTGCGTGTACAAAGAACAGCTCTCAAGCATATTAAACATCAATGACCCACTGCCCACTGGAATAATGTAGGTTTCTTTATGGACCGCATTTTCATCACTTGGGAGAAGCAATCACTAGTTTATAGTAGGCTGTAATGATTTCAAGTGTAATATCTCACTTCACCTTGTACAATTTATAGCTTTGGCATTCTCCTGTGATTAGTGCATTGCTTAACAAATCAAAGAAGTCAAAGAAGTAAACAACAGTTAGCCAAGATATGGGATCTCTTTTCCTTTTCTTTTTTTATAATACCTGCCACACTGTCTGTGTCATGTTAACAGAAACTGACAATCATAGCACCCGCAATGGTTCAATTTTCACTTTCACAGAAAGAAAACCAGACTGTCTGAGGGTTTGGTGTTCAGCAGGAGGCAAAACCTTGTTAGTGGTCTGGCTGTGAGACTCGAAAGCATTCTAATCCCCATGCTTACATTGCCGGGTTTTGAGAGAACTGTCGGGAGGCGGCAGTGTTCCGCAGGTCCTGAAACACACAAAGTGTGGCAAAAATTACTAATTCATTAAGTCACTAGAAACTGCTGTCAGCATTTCTATAAGTATTGCATATGAGTGCAGCTTATGGGAACTATATGAACACAAGTTCAAAATCCCTTTCTTATCTGCAGGAATTTACACTAGATTATAGCACAACAGCTGTAGGGACCTAGATTAAGTTTATTCATTGTGGATGTTTACGACTGTTTATTCAGTGTAAATACAGAAAATTGCAACACTCTCATTTCATTCTCTTCAACAGAACAACCAAAGGAAACAGAAAAATCTAGCTGAAGAAATTAATAAATTACACCACACTTCACGTCACTGTAAAAAAGAAAAACCAGAAAACATTAACAAAACTTTATATGAAAATGGTGAAATTTCCAGGAAGCGAACAATTACCAGTGTTACCATCTGTAACTCTTCTTGCTATCCAGATCAATAAAAGAATGTTTAATCACATGCTTAACGGCCCAATGGATACAAGTGGAAGATATAAAGAAACAAAAATTGTAAAATCAGCTGCCTCCAGTAATGAATACATTAACTAAACCAACCAATTTCTGGATAACCACCCACAAACAAGAAGACCATCTTTGCAATAAGTTGACTTTCCTTAAGGAAGATTTCATACCAAATTGCCAACCTCTTCAACTTGTATGACATAAAAATAAGCTTCTTCACAAGCAACAAAATACAGAATAATATCATCAACAATACTGAAAGCACTAAGCAAGAATATCAAAACTCAGGTTTGTCCAAACTGGTAGAAACACAGGTATGAACTCTGTATTAACATCCAGAACAAATCCGACTTTGCAGAATGAGTTACTGGGCAAGAATTGTGGCAAACAGTGTAGAAAATAACCAGGCAAGAAATTTGACTTTCTTCAAGGAACTGAAATATCTTTCAACACAGATACCACACCAGTCTACCTACTCAATGACAAATCTTGCCTTCACAATTATGAAGGCTTACTATTTACAAAAAGAAAAAATGCCTGACCCCTCTCTATCTCTCTTTACATCTTACCTACATTGATATCACTACAATAAATCTACCAGAAAATAAATCTTGCATGATATATCTAAGCCTTCTACTCTTGCTTTTAAAAGTAAAGTTCATCTACATATCAAGAGCTGCAAATATTGGTACTTCGTTCTATTTTTGGGCATTCATGTTCAGTTTTGATTAAAGTATTTACCCACACATTACTTTTATGATATGCAAACAAACACAATAAAATTTTCTCTTAGCAAAGTATGTAAGATCTTCATAACACACATCAGTTGTACAGTTCATGCTGGATGCTGGCTTAGTAATTGATTGTGTCTCATGGTCTAGACTATTGTCTGAAGTAGTGATGGAAGGAATTGACACTGTGAATGATGCATGCAGGGCTATATGAGGATCTTTCCTGAGCAGCACATTGCAAATCATCCCAGATATGCTCAATGTACAAATCTGGGGAGTTTGGTGGCCAGTGGAAGTGTTTAAATTTAGAATAGTGTTTCAGGAGCCACTTTGTAGCAATTCTGGATATGGCAAGTGTATCATTGCCCAAGCCCATTGGAATCCCCAATGGACAGGATGCTTATGTATGTGTCACCTTTCAGGGTCATACCTAGCCATATCACTCCAACTGCATGCCTCCTACACCATTACAGAGCCTCCACCAGCTTCAACTGTCCCCTACTGACATGCAGTGTCCATGGATTCAAGAGGTTGTCTCCATGCCTGCACATTTCCATCTGCGCAACACAGTTTGAAACGGGGTTCGTTCGACCAGGCAACGTGTTTCCAGTCATCAACAGTCCAATATCAGTGTTGATGGACCAGGGTGAGGCATAAAGCTTTGTGTCGTACAGTCATCAAGGGTACACAAGTGGACCTTCAGCTACAAAAGTTCATATCGATGATGGTTCACTTCTTGATGGCCCAACATTGAAATACGCAGCGATACACACGATTCTCTTCAGTTGGTGGTCCTGTTTTTGCAGGATCTTTTTTTGGCTATAACAATGTCAGAGATCTGATGTTTTACCAGATTCCTGATATTAACTGTATGCTCATATGGGAAAATAACCACTTCATTGTTACCTTGGAGATGCTTTGTCCCACTGTAACACCACATTCAAATTTGAGTAAATCTTGATAAGCTGACATTGTAGCAGCACTAACCAATCTAGCATCTGTGCCAGACACTTGTTGTCTTATATAGGCAGTGCCATATTCTGTATGTTTACATATCCCTGTATTTGAATATCCATGACTCTGCCAGTTTTGTTAGCAAATCACAGTATATACACATCCTGTGAGGAGATAATGATATATTACCAATCCACATACTGTGATGGAAGAGGTACATGATAGTGAATGTGTTGTTTTGTTTGGCAGTTGATGGTATTCTGGGATCATTTTCTCCTCAGAAAAAAAAAAAGTATACCTCGATATACTCAGGCTGTTACTATGACTGGCTGACTGCCGAGACTCAGTCTTTTTCCATTAATATGGTGCACTGCCACATTGGGCTCAGACTGTGGCAGATGTTGCGGACCAGGTGTGCTGACTTGGCATGGGTGGTCCTATTCCTTGGTGTTCTAGGCCACCAGACATTAGAAACCTGTATTTGTTTCTATGACCATATACCAAGGACAGAGTCTACCAAGCAGCTGTCAACCACATCTAAAATTTAATGAACAAAATCATTTCTGCCCTTGCCACAAGTGATGCAGATATAATGTGAACCAATGGTGCAAACATGTTGAAATTGATTAAATTGCATAAAAACTTTGTGATACTATGTCACATAAGCCAAACATGGTGTGAATAACTGTTCTGTAACTTTTGATATCCTCTGCCAATTGCACATTAAGAACTTTATTGTGCTGTTAGAGGCAAAACCACCACTCATTTCAAGTCACCTACTGTCCAGTTTATGTGGTATTTGCTCCACTGACAACATGTACATTTTTATGCCTCAGTAGTCTTCTGCAAGGGACCCATTGCATACAACTTGCCATCACAATATTTGGCTAAAAACTAGTAGACATGTGTCTGCAGCGATTCCTGTTGTGTTTGAGACTGACTGTCAATGGCAACTTACAACGTTCATCTCTATGACTAACTACGAGTTAGCATCATAATGTGGCCACTATCATTATTATGTGGTTGCAAGTGGTACAACATTACTTGTAGACAAGCTCGATAGTCTTCACTGACACACCAATAAATTGGGCAACTTAATTCATTGGCACATCCAAACACAATAGCTCTAATCTGTGGCTTCAATCCATTGTACTACACAAACTGAGGGAGTCATTAATGCATTGACAACCTGTAGCCCATATGCAAGCAGTAATTCGGGTTGATACAGTTGTTGGATGTGCTCCTGGGGGATATCATGGAGCATTGAAATCCCAATATGTTTGGAGGGCCCTGCCCATAGCACTACATTCTCAATTGGGCATGGCAGGTCTCGGAAAGCATAAAGACAAGCAGTAGAAGCTTTTCTCATATGCAGGTAGGAATATCTCACTGAAATGTTAACTCAACATCGTCTGCAACAAAGGGCAATAAAATGGGGTGTAGTGCTGTGGATGAAAACTCAAGGGATCTTGCTACAAAACTAATGGCACCCCATACGGTTGCTCTTGATTATCGTGTCATGTCTTTGGGCTGGAATCTCAATGATGGGAGTGGATCAAACTGAGACCGATGGCCAGCAAAGACATGTCTGGAGATGCTTTGGGCAGCAGTGTGATACCAACCTGACTATTGCCTGATAACCAGGAGTGATTGACTGGGATTCCATTTGTATTTTGTTGAAGGACCTTTTTGGCTTTCCTACAGCATACAACAATGTTCCAAGTACCATTCTGTTGCCTTTCATAGCAAGCCACTCTTGTGAGAAGTGGCCCCTTATATTGCCCCAGTGTATCGGGAGAGTGACTCACGCCTGTACAGTGACAGGTGGTATGAAACAGTTCAGTCGAGTACGTAGTTCTAATTTTCACCCACCAGAGTCCAGTAGTAAAGACTTCCAAGAAACAGGTCAAGAGAATGTTCATAGCAATGTGAGTGAGGTCTATAGTAAATATGTACATCACTGTACACTGTACAGTGGGGAGTTTAGTATCATAATATGTTAAGTAAGCTTATGGTGAAAGGAAAGCCAATTCAAGTGAAAATGAAAATTGTTAATAATGTAAACTAAGTATAATGTATCAAAATGTTTAGAATTTATTTTGGGAAAGTCATGAAAAATGCGGACTAATGTGGGAGAATACTGTTTTTCTAATGGCCTTAAAGAAAGCTGACCAATCAGAAAGTATCATAGTATTCTTCGTGCATCTTTCCTCTTGGATATACAGAATGCTTACAGCAGTGTAAGGATTCAGAGCCCTGCCTTTAAATGGTATGGCCACATGTAGTATCAGCTGCAAAGGAAGTTATCATTTGCCAGTTTTAGTTGTGCTACACGTTTCAAAAGTGTAGGCATATATATTCCGGTGTGTTTTTTAGAAAGTTCGGTTTTATAAGTAACCTTGTGTATGAGAAAACACAGTAATTCCACCTGGCAGATTGGTGACTAAAATCGTGAGTGCATTACACACTGATAACCTTAAATGGAAATGCTTGCCATGCTTAGTAGCCATTCAGATTTCAAGAAATATGCTAACGTAAATGAAAGGATCAGTGCATGACAATGTTAAGATTAGCACGGGCTTGGCAGTGAACATCTACATTATCAATGTACAAAAGTTTTTCCAGTATTTCCACGTTTCATTCAAAATTAAGACCTTTTCCTGATTCTTAAAATAGCTACATTGTATGCAGCCTGGTGCAAGTTGCACTACATTAGGTCTCTGCTCAAACTGCTTCCACCAGTTGACAGATAAGTGCTGGTAAACCACCAAACTTAGCTTACATTTCAGCAATATAATGCCTGCCTGTGCATGGTGAGAATTTCTAGTGCTTCTCTCATGCATTCCAAACTCTACCTTGGCCAGCAAAGTCACCGAATTTCTCTCCAACTGACAATGTTTGGAGCATTATGGGCTGGAGCCTGCAACTAGCTTGGGATTTTCACAATATATTACACAAACTGGACAGTATTTGCCACAATACCCCTCAGGAGAACTCTGTCAATCAATACCAAGCTGGAGGTGAAACCATGTGTTATTGAATTGCTCAATTTGTGAAGCTCTTTCTGTGGAATATATAATCCAGTTTTTCTGAGAACGTAATGATTTGATTGTTGGTACCTGTACATCACTTCTACTGGTTTCCGTCCCATTCAGAAAATTCCTTTGTGGAGTCTTTTTTTATCTTAGAGTGTACAAAATGCATCTGAACATTTGGTGAATGGTCTCAAAAAGAAACAAGAGTTATAAACAAAATGCTTTGACCAGCCTTCAGAGTAATCACCATTACCTACAACAGACTTCTGACTTGAGTTGTCAAGCTGTAGGAAATGGTCAGCCAACACTTCTTGTGGAATCACTTAAAGCACCATGGGCACACAATGCTGGATGTCTGCATCATTGCCGGAGATGATATCTGATGTTATCAGTACTATCCACAGAGCATGCAGCAGTAAGTGATATGGTGTTCATTGTCTCCCCAACATCCCAAAGGTACAAATTCATCATGGATCAAGCCCTTACCATCAAAAATTGTGATTGATGTGTCTTAATCTCAGAGTTTTTTTTATCAAATTTGTTTTGGGAGGCAGGGAAGATGATGAAACCTGTTGCTTGATCTGTGGATTGTACTGCTGGCTCCACCTCTCATCTATAATAGCACAGATATCCAACAATGCATGGCAACAGTGTGTTCAGTGACTCCACAAGAATTGTTTGCAGACAGTTTCCAATATATGTCACAAGTGTTTTGTAGCTAATGGTGATCACTTTGTAACTTATTTTCTGAGACAATTCACCAAACTTTCCAGATACACCTAGTACAAGAAGCAATAGACACATTATTCTCTTACATATACCATCAAGTAACATGTGTATCAAGATAGGTCACATTTTGTCCAAAGAATGTGTTGCTGAGAGTTTTACAGGCATCTAGAACAGGTTGAATATGGGTTAGCTTTGAGGTAAGAGTCATTGTTGTCTCCCAGTATTGGCATCTTAGTTGTGAGAGAATAATCCCATGTGAGGTGGATCGAGGAAAGAGCATGTAAAAGGCACATTATAAGATATGTCAGGAGGGGAGGCAAATAACCTAGAGTAGCAACTATCGACTCACTTCACTGAGTGGTCAGCACATCTGACTGCCATGCAGTCGAGACTGGGTTCATTTTCCAGACATTCTCTCTGCTCAGGGAGTGAGTGATATGTAGTCCTTATCACTGATTCATCATCGCCAGCATGAATGTCACCCACCATGTTGTCAACAGTGGACGTGCAACTTACCCAGCAAGTGACCCCCAGGTATCAATGTCCATATGATCACCTCATTCCACCTAGAGCAGTAGAAAGGGAACCGTACCAAAGGGGCAGCAATAGCCAAGTATGTTTTTCATAATTTAAAACCATTTGTCATCAAAGTCTGAACATTATGGTCTTTCCTCAGAAACATGCAGTGATCAGAAGTCCAAAGTAGCAACTAGAATGATGAGATATCAGTGTACTATCAGATATGAGGCTCCTCTGAGATTATTTATGAACGTTTTTCATTTTTTCCTACATAAAGGGTGAAATGAACTCCACTGACCAAATTCAGGTGGTGGTTCAAGGACGTTTTATGAGTATTTTCGTACAATGGACCCTTGGTCTCCTGTGGCTCACTGCGGAGTAATAATGTAATTATGATTTATTTAGTTTCCTACCTTTATTTCTTCTGAAAATACACTGTCCAGACACATTAATGTGACTAGCTATCCAAATCTTGAATAACCTCTTTTTGCGGTGCACACCATTGCCAGACAGGCAGGAAGAGATTCAATGAAACGATCATATGGCATTAATGACTGGCAGACCCCGTCTGGGCTTTATCAGCTGCCTACTGCAATTATTTTCATTTTATGCTGCTTTTGAGACTCACTTGTTGATGACAAGAACAACACAACGCCCACTCTCCGAGACAAAAATCCTGTATCGAGCTGGAAATCAAACTGCCCCCCACATGTCTGTGAGGTTCTGTATTAACAGGGGTGTGGAACCATGATGATTTCATTGCCAAGTCCAGCTGTTCGAGGTTTTTCATGTGAGGATCCATGGAGAATACAGCTTGGCAGAGGGATTCCCACAGATTCTCAGTTCGTTTAAATCCGAGGACTTCAGTGGCTAAGGGCATATGATAAACTCGTCCTGTTGCTGTTTGAACCACACATGTACACTACAATCTGTGTTGCATTGTACTGCTGGTGAAGATACATCTGTCGATCCATTGTGCCTCCCGGAATATCATCACCACCCAGGGAATGCCACAGACTCCCTCCCCTGGTGTGCCCCCTTCTGACAGTTGTTGCAGTGTGTTTTGCTTTCAGACATTTAACAATGTGCATGCCAATGGCCATCTGTCACTTGAAAAGCCTCTCGGTTCATCTGGGTGGTCAGTTATTCAACAGCTGCATGTCTCTGCAGCTGACATTTACCCCTGACACATTGATGTTCCCCATTTACATTAGTTATATTCAGGTGTCAGAGAGAAAAGCTAGATTATGTTATTTGCTGATCATACTAGTTTAATTGTTAGTTATATGAAACAGTCATTGCACAGTACTGTGGACCATGTCCTACAAGATACACAAAAATGGCTCAGTGCAAACAAGCTAACACTGAATGCAAAAAAAAAGAAAACTAATTATGTGCAATATGGAAGAATAAGTGAACATGACGACCTACATCCCACTATGGAGGAGAAACAACTTGAAAGAGTACAGTGTGCAAAATTTCTGGGTATGAACACTGATGAGAAGTTAACCTCGAAGGACCATGTGGTGAGCTTAGCATTAAAACTAAATTCAGCATGTTTTGTACTGAGAATAATGGCAAGTGTTTGTAGTAATGACTGTACCAGATTAGTAAATTTTGGCTATTTTCAGTCAATTGCATCCTATGGGATAGTATCATGGGAAAAAACAAATTTTTGTCTAAATGAGATTTTCAAATTACAAAAACACACTATTCAGATAATAACACAGAGACCACATCAAACATGTTGTAGGCCCCTTTTTAAAACATTAAAAATTTTATACATTCTAAAATGTCTGTTGGTGATCAAAAGAAATCAGGACAAAATGAAAACCAATACAGGTTACCATACACGGCAATGTAAAGATCTCCACTTACAGGCTGTAATAAGGACCCAAAGTCAGAAACATGTATGTAATCAAGTAATCAAACTTTTTAATGCACTACCAAAACATATCAAACAGCTGGAAAATTAGGATAAATTTGACAAATGTCACTACAGTATGAATGAAGAGCTCTGCTCTACTGTACAAAAATATATGATGTGACAAATGAAATCACAACATCAAGGAATAGGTCAGTCCAGCAAATCATTTCTTGTGTCATAAAAACAGTTCTTTGTTGTATATTGTATTGAACATAAGATAGAATCATATGAATACAGCACAAATGTGATCATTGGGATGTTGTCGTGGTCTTCAGTCCTGAGACTGGTCTGATGCAGCTCTCCATGCTACTCTATCCTGTGCAAGCTTCTTCATCTCCCAGCAACTACTGCAACCTACATCCTCCTGAATCTGCTTACTGTATTCATCTCTTGGTCTCCCTCTACAATTTTTACGCTCCACACTGCCCTCCAATGCAAAATTTGTGACCCCTTGATGCCTCAGAACATGTCCTACCAACCGATCCCTTCTTCCAGTCAAGTTGTGGCACAAATTTCTCTTCTCCCCAATCCCATTCAATACCTCCTCATGTGATCTACCCATCTAATCTTCTGTAGCTCCACATTTCGAAAGCTTCTACTCTCTTCTTGTCCAAACTATTTATCGTCCATGTTTCACTTCCATACATGGCTGCACTCCATACAAATACTCAGATACTAGAAACTACGAAGGAGGAAAGGCCGACATTCAAAAACTTTGTAGCCCCTACTTCAGTCAACTTATGTAGGTCTAGTGAAGAATAGAAAACTAGGATTCAAAGAAGCAATATACTTAATATTATGTTCGAAATGTGATATGTTTTCTCCGTCCCGCACTCATTTGTTTCTCAACATTGGTCTTTGCTGTTAAATCTGTTCAATACATCATCTGTGGTAACTTCTGGCATCATTGGTCAAAGCGGGACTGCTTGTAATCCCAATTTCTCTAGCGTTTGTCCATTGCTTAAAGGCAAATATACGACACATTAACTCATTTGTAAAGTAACCAGACGTCTGAACCTGTTTTATATGTGTGAGTTCAGTTATTTAAGGAATTGGAGGCGGGCAGGATGACTGGTTAATAATGTATAGTACGATGTGGTTTCACTTGTTGTTAGGACTTTGATGTGTAATGATGGATCAAGGTTTCGCCGACAGTGACAAGTCGATGAAAAAAATCTTGCGGACTGCGATTAAACAACCAGTCATTGTGCTGAAATATTGTGCCGGATACGCTTTTGGTCGACTGTGAGCAATCGCCATATCCCTCTGTCACATTGATTTTTCATAGCCAATTCTCCGTGCACGATATTATGCACCCGCTCATTTGAGATGCTTACAGCCTCAGTAGTCAAACGAATTTTTATTCCACGTCTTGCATTACCACACCACAGGGTTTCGAAATTGGTTCATTAATACAAAAGTGCATGATATTCGCAGATAGTGCAGAGTCGGTGGGAATTACATCCAATTATGTTTTGATTTGTGCAGCACTTCAGTCCTTCAAATGAAAATGTTTAACAACAGTACGAAACTCGGTGTTCTCCATTTTCAATCGCAGTCGACACACTGACTATTTGAGACGGCTGCCAACGATGAACTGTGCATTGAGCAATGTTGAAAGCATTTATATGATCCTGGGAGTAATTAAGCTTACTAACGATGAAAGTGCAACGAATATGTTGCATTCCTTCATAGAAATTTACCGAACAACTCTAGTATTGCTAGGCGGCATGGAATCATTATGGTACCACATAGGGTTTGCGAGGGATATTGAAAAGTTGAAAGAATGCCATTTCGTTTTGTATTTTCCTGAAAAAAGAGTGTGTCACGGATATGATACGTGCTATGGTGTGGCAATCATTAAAACAAGGGCGGTTTTTCTTTGAGGTGAGACCTTTTCACAAAATTCCAAAGACAATTTTCTGTTCTGAATCCGAAAATATTTTGTACATATGGAGAGACGGGAAGTCTCTTTCATAAATTCTGATGGCGGCAGGGGTAAAAGGCAAGGAGCGAAGGGCTATTAACAGATAGTACAGAAACCAGTCGGCAGCTGTAAGAGTCGAAGGCCCTAAAGGGAACCAGTGATTGAGATAGGGTTGTAGTCTGGCCCCGATGTTATTCAATCTGGACACTGAGGAAGCCAAAGAAACTCTTCCATGATTTCTGATGACACTAATTCTGTCAGACACAGCAAAGTACTTCGAAGAGCAGACGAACGGAACGGACAGTATCTTGAAAGGAGGATCTAAGACGAACATCAACAAAAGCAAAACGAGGGTAATGGAATGTAGTCGAATTGAATCAAGTGCCGCTGAGAGAATTAGATATTACCATATGTGGATGTGAAACATGGACGATGAACAGTAGACAAGAAGCGAATAGAAGCTTTTCAAACGTGGTGCTACAGAAGAGTGCTGAAGATTAGATGGTTAGATCATGTAACTAATGAGGAGGTACTGTGTGGAAAATAAAGTTGTGGCACAGCACGACTACAAGAAGGGATCACTAATTTAGTACTGGTGAGAAGTGTTGGAGATTGAATCGTAGACGGAGATTGAGAAGGGTGAGAGTTATTCGGGGATGCGAAGGCTTGCACTGGATACATTAGCGCGGAGAGCTGCATCAGACGAGTCTTCGCACTAAAGACCACAAGAAAAAATATTTTGGAACTGAACTTTTGGTTCATGAAATGGCGTTTGTAGTAAGCACATCCGATGTTTGTCATAGGGTGAACAAAAACCTTAACTCACTGTGTCGCCAACTCTCAAATACATAATTTCCCTCCATTGGTTCACGACCAATCTAGACAAATAAATCTTTGAATAATATTCCCATATGTCTTTCGACAAGATAACGCAGAACTTTTTTTTGGAAGTTTCGTTTCTATTCATCCCATTTCAATGATTGTGTGTGTTAGCTGGATTGTTTGATTCTCAAAAAATGGCTCTGAGCACTATGGGACTTAACATCTATGGTCATCAGTCCCCTAGAACTTAGAACTACTTAAACCTAAATAACCTAAGGACAACACACAACACCCAGCCATCACGAGGCAGAGAAAATCTCTGACCCCGCCGGGAATCGAACCCGGGAACCCGGGCGCGGAAAGCGAGAACGATACCGTACGACCACGAGATGCGGGCGTTTGTTTGATTCTCCATTCAACACACAGAAGAGTATGGATGTAAGGTATGTAAACTTGGTGATACAGATTAAAATTCAACATCGCCGTCGTGCACTAAAAACAAAGTTAGCTGTGAAGATATTATTACGCACAACACAATACTATAGATGACGAAATTTGTTGCCACTGGCACTTATTTGACCATAAAAAAGCGCAGAGTCAATCTCGTTAATGGATGGTGTTTCAAGTGGAAATTGCGAATGTTTAGAGATAGAACGTCAGGCATGTTATTGAGAAAAGATGATGTGTCAATAGAGACAGCAGCTGTTACAAGGTCCCATTACACCTCATGTCAGCACTACAGTTACAGCACTCTGTGAATTGGATTATTATTATTTTTTACTTTGGTCTTCGGCTATCACTGTTTGGTACATATATGCCGGGTGGTTAAATTAAAGTAACGCTGTTCGCAGAGGTTCAACGAGGGCAGTGACTATCGTATAGCACCTAAATTCGTAGATATTGTAAGGCCCTACTGCGAAACCGATTAATGATAGAAAAATAATTAGTTCCAATTTTGACCACCAGGTGCAAATCAGGCGCTGTGCACACAAGAAGGACATACAGATATGTTTTCACATTTAATGAATCTGGAACGGCATGTAGACAGATAACGTCAAATGACAGAGAGTGATGAGGAAAGCATAATGATTTTATTATTATTAACCACCACTTACACGAATTGTTCAGTATGAGCACCGGAGACTTCGGCGAGATGCTGCATACGTGGAACGACGTGATCAGCAGATCCCTGGGAATCTGAGCAACGTGTTGCTGTATGCTAGCCTTCATATCAGGTAGAGATCGAATATGTCCCTGGAAAACTCATCCTTTAGACATCTCCATAGCCGTAAGTCCAGATTCAGATGAGGTGATCTTGCAGGCCATCCTTCTGGAGATAACACGTCCGTGGAAGGTTGCATTAAGCAGAACTTTCACTGGGAGATCGACATGTGATGTTTGCCCATATTACATGAAAACTGTGGTTCCCACACAGTTTCACTCTTCCGATGCAGGAATCACCAGTTCTACAAGGAGGTCTCGATAGCGTTCACACATAACAGGCCCTCTGGGTTTTTCTCTTCAAAGAAGAATGGACCCAGAGTTAACATGCTTGTGAACCCAAATTCACACACGACGAGTGCAGTGACTCTTCATCCACAACACGCTAATTAGTAGTACCCCAAATTTGGTAGTTGTGTGGATTACCTGCTGTCTATAGTATAAAATGTGCTTCGTCACATCATAGTATATTGCCCGGCCACACGTCGTCAATTTGTATCCGTGCCAGAAACTGAAGCGCAAATTCAGAATGCCGTGGACCATGTTGCTGCACCATCTGGATCTTGTACGCGTTCCAGTGTAAAAAAAGACCGCAAAAGTTCCCGTACAGTTGAGCAGGGGATGGACAATTCTCGTGACACTAGCCGCGGCATGGGCTGCGTAGTCAAACGGCTCTGAGCATTATGGGACTTAACATCCGTGGTCATCAGTCCCCTAGAACTTAGGTGTAAGTAGTTCTCACTAACCTAAGGACATCACACATATCCATGCCCGACGCCGGATTTGAACCTGCCACCGCAGCAGTCGCGCGGATCCGGGCTGAAGCGCCTAGAACTGCTCGGCCACCGTGGCCGGCTCCACGCAAGGATCTGACGTGCATTTGTACAATGCTCGTTCAATAAGTAACGCAACACATTTTTTTCTGAAAGGTTGTTTTTATTCAGGACTACAATATACCAGATTATTCCCCACTATATTGGCCTTGCGTTATCATGGAGAAAGAGAAGTTCGTTTGCATTTCTGTTGCGACGAACACGCTAAAGTCGTTTCCTGCGAGTAGTACAATACACTTCAGGGTTGATCATCGTGCCACGAGGGAGACATCAAACAGAGCAACCCCCTCGGAGTTCCAGAAGTCGCCAGCACTTTACCGGCCGAGAGTGCTGCCTGGAACGTTTACTTCGGAGGAAAGGTGGTGCGACGCCACTCCATGGATTGTCGTTTTGTTTCCGGTAGGAACTGATAAGCCGGCCGCTGTGGCTGAGTGGTTCTATGCGCTTCAGTCCAGAACCGCGCTGCTGCTACGGTAACAGGTTCGTGTCCTGCCTCGGGCATGGATGTGTGTGATGTCCTTAGGTTAGTTAGAACTACTTAAACCTAAGTCTAGGGGACTGGTGACCTCAGATGTTAGGTCGCATAGCGCTTAGAGCCAATTTTTTTCGCTAGTGTGTTTATTACCTGCGATGCTGTTCGAGAAAAAATTGTCACGATGAGCCTCATAACGCGCAAGCAGTTCCGCACAGATGGTCCTCCATTGCTCTTTACGGTCGTTTGTTCGGCGGTGAGAAAAGCAGAAAGTACACACCGTTCAGCACCCTATCTGGAGGACGAGTGTGTCAGAACTACCAACAAAGACGTCCAATCGAGCAGTGAGGTGGTTCGTTGTGATCCATCGGTCACCTCGAAAATGAGAGTGACCGCATGTTCCAACATTGCAGGAATCACAGCCGAGTGCGAGAGGTCGGATAGGTTTGCGCGACCTTGTTGCGATGATAACGAACGCCTCGCCCCACGACTCACCGTGCTTTTCTTCACTGCCAGGTCTCCGTAGACATCCTCCAAGCGCCTACTAATATCTGCGATGCTCTGGCTTTGCGCCAAAAGAATCTCAGTAACAGCGCTCTGCTTGGAACGCACCACCATTACAGATGCCATTTTTAAAGCTACCTGCAGTGCCGCCAACTATCGGAACTTCATGAAACTATAGCGGCTGAAGCGGGAATATTCCACAACAACTTCGCATTTTTTTATACGATACTGTCTGAGGAAAGAAGTGTGTTACATTACTTATTGAACGCCCCTTGGGCCACCTCTGAATGTCCTTCAATCACCATTTACTTCGTCTTCCACAAATAACTACTATCTCTCGCCTACTTGTAATGTGCCCTAGATATGAAATCTTCCTTTGCTTTATAGTGACCAATAGTTCTTTTTGCTCTTTCATCCAATGGAAGACTGCTTCGACTCAAGTTTTCAACAGGCAATGTAAGGGGCAATGATACAGATACATTTCAAAAGCATTAAATTTTTTCTCTAGATATTGGTCAAGGGTCCAACTTTCGCATCCATAGAGAGATGTGGAGAACACGTGGCAGCGAATCGTTCTCATTCACTGTTGTTGACCAAGATACGACCTTAAGAATAGTTTATCTTGCTCTATTCTAGATCTGATCCCTTTCTTACAGTCACATTGCTCAATACATCAAAGTGCCCAAATTCTTCTAGGAGGAATCACTGAACAACTAGCATAATTTGCATTTGTTGACGAGATCGCCTGTATTCTTATCTGAGAGAGGACTACCGTATTTTACGGACTATAAGACATCTTTTTCTTCGATAAGCTGCATCCAAATTTCAGGTGCGTCTTATACTCGAAATGAATATAAAAATGTCCGGTGTTTGATTTAAAATTCCCACCAGTCTCAAAAATGGCCACATATTCGATGCCGCGGGAAACCTGGCAACATTAGACTAAACTCCTGTGACATTTGATGTGTCGAGTAACAGAAATTCTGCCATGAAAAGTATTAAAATAAGTGGACATGAAAAATATGAACTACACTGCTGTCCCTGCGGTACTAAACTTAATCCAATGACCATTTTCAAGCCCAAAACCTTCTGAAATACTGCCAGGCGGTGTTGTTGTTGTTCACGTACATGACAACGGTTGGATGGACAAGGCTGGTATTAAATTGTGGACTGACTGAGTGTGTGAGAGAAGGGTGGTCTTCTGGTGCTAGATCAGTTTAGCAGTCATTTGAAAAACTTTGAGACAGGGAAACACAGTGTTTGCTGTTATTGCGAGAGGACTTACTTCACAACTGCAATCTCTTGTCTCGATAACTAAATCATTAAAAGTGGGTAGGAGAGAAGGATGAAACCTAACATGAATTCAGGCCGAAGGTAACTTTAAAACGGCCTAAATTAAATCAAGTGTGTCGGTGCATAAAACAGTCGTGGTCTAGAGTGACAGGAGGCTTCACTGTTAAATCTTTTAGAAGTGCGGCATAAGTTTTGCTCTCGATGGCAGTGCAGACCATTTCATATATGGACAGGACGACGATGAAGATGAAGAGGTACGTTCAGATGATTATTTTCATGGATTTTAAAAGTCACTTGGGTTTTATGCACCAAACCTTTTTTTGTGGTCAAGATTTGCAATCAATAATAAAAATTGTAAAAATGTTGTCTTCTTAAAATTGCTTAAATATTAAGGTGTGTCTTATACTCTGTAGGGTCGTACAGGCCGTAAAATACGGTACAACTTTCAAGATTAAAGTGTTGTTAATCAGGCCAAACTGGCCCCTGCAGCGGACATTGTCTATTACGTACCTCATTTGTATAGCCATACTGTCCGTAGTTGCTTTACAATTTTTACGGGTGTTTTTCATCTGTCGTTGCAACTACAGAAATGTGTGATTTTCTTTCAGACGCGTTTCGCTTTGTTAAGGTAAAGCATCATTACTGTTGATGATTTCTCGCTTACATCGCGAAATGCCGTCTGCTAGCAAATCGTCGTTTTTCTGCGTTAGAAAGTGATAATTTTGGTCTAATATTTAGTAGTTGTGCAGCACTACGAATGTTTTCACAACACACTTTTATGCACACCACCCACAGTAATCTGTTTGAAGTACAAAAACAAACAGAATACAGTGGTACGCATAAAATTTTGTTGTGAAAACACCAGAAATGCATAGTGCTGCAGAACAACTCAATATTAGACCAAAACTATCGTTGTCTAACTTAGAATAACGACGATGTGCAAGTAGACGGCATTATCCGGCGTAAGCGAAAATGACCACCACTGTTGATGCTTTACCTCAATAAAGCGAAACGCGTCGGGTGAAAAAAAAATCACGCATTTATGCAGTTCCAATGACAGAACAAAAACACCCCCAAGAATTTCCTATTATGTGGAGATGCGGAGGTCTGCGCACCTAATATTGTTAATTAATTTTTCGTTTATAATTATATATGACAATGAGAAATGCATGCTTGGAAATAAATAAGGATGCCAGCCAAGCATGCCCTTTGTACCCTGCATCGAGTAAGCCAATTCCATAAGCTTTCAGCAAGAGGCGGGGACTCGCCTCGTCCAGTCTGCTTGCTCCCGCCTATTAATATTTATCAGCAACATTATCTTTCCGCTTGATGATCGTTTGCAGCATGGATGGTGGAATCTCGAAACAATTCGTTACCGGCTACTTCTTGTTGCATTCCACAGCGTCGAAACTCGTTTCTGTTTTACGAAAGTCGAAAACTTCTTGGAAGTTATTCTGACGTGGACGAAGTTTCTTGTGTGACAAAATGGCGTCATATTTGAATCACTAATAACTACGACACCGATAGCGCGCAAACAAAGGTTAAGTCCACGTCGTCTGTACGTGGTTGCTGCTTATTGCCTGTGTTGTCATCGTACCAGTGTAGGCATATGCGCGTCATTGTTACAAATTAGCTTTGTGTAAAGTTTATAACTATAACTGGTGTAGCTGTAAGCTAGGATACTGATTTGGGCGTCATTGCGATGAAAAGCTTATGGAGCGCCGCTGGGAGTCATAGAGAGAAAATAAAAATATTCGCCGGAATATAAACGAAAATCTATATTGAGTTTAAACCTATGACACAAAGGAAGAGTTCGTCTCATAGGACTTGTAAATATGCTCTAAATTACAGAAAACGCGAGAAAAGCCCTCCCAGAAACCTAAAAATTGCAGCGCTGAGCGAATGCGACAGCTCACGCAGAGTCGGAATAAAAGGAAGAAACGGCGGAACTCGATAACATACTCAAAGGCTATATCGTTCACCGGCCCCTGAAAGTCCAAAATCGCGAGTCACCGCTTGACCACTGTATCAAAGATATTGATAATTAAATTACATATTAATATGGAACACGTGTTACGATTTTATCCCGACGTTTTCACGAAAAATCTACGGCGCAGACCAGAACTGCACGCACAGATATTTCATTGCAACTGATTAATAGTATGCTGCGGTATTTCGTGCATTGTTGAAACAAATAGAACTATCCGGTGTAAGCTAGGCATTGACTTCTAATTACAGAATGTCTACGCGTCGTTCTGCTATGACAGTCGCCTCGATTAGTGAAGAAATTTCTTCGGTTTTCTCGAGTCATTTGGGAACAGGTTGAAACAATCGGTTAACAAGTGTCGACTGCATACAGTCGCAAAGGCTGATTTCAAATGTCTTTGATGACTGCAAAGCAACTACAGCCACGCAATAAAACTTCAGCTGGGTAAGGGGGTCAGCGAGCAGTCGGAGGTAAACACTTCCCCCTCACAGCGTTCTAATGTTTCCGGCGACTCAGCGTCCGATGTAAACACAGTCGACAACAGGAAGTGCTGTAGTCTGACACGACTGCCAGACCGAGGTCAGAGAAGGAAACGGCCGGGGTCCCCGGTGGTCTAGTGGTACGCCGGCACGGTAGCTCAGTGTGTTCGGTCAGAGGGTTAGATGCCCTCTGTAATAAGAAAACTGAGTTCAACGATCAACAACGAACTGAAATGGATGTCTTACGGCGTCCGCCCCCGGCCAATGCAACGAACGAAAGCGAACAAAATGAGATAAAGCAAAAAAAGTGGTAAGGGGGTCTGGTACGTTCCAGCGCCTCCAGCGCCGGGGTTCAACAAGTGAACAGTGAAAGAAAAAAATATTTTCAGGTGTCTCAGTCTGCCTTTTCTTTTTAGTATCCTGATTGATTATACGACAGTAAATAAATTCTGTATCAGAAATCGTTTCGTAACAGTTCACTATAAATGCCTTTTATAAATGTATATTGTCACTAATTGTATTTTCAAAACGAACACAGGCCTTCTTATTTTTCCAAATTATTCAAGCGTCAAAAAATGAGATTATGGTATGACACAGGTCACTAATGAGATAAACTCTTTCTTTGTATGAAAGAGAATAATTCTCCTGTTTTTATGGTTGCTGAATTCTAAATTAAACAGATAACATTTAAAAAACGAATTTGTTGACGATTTTACTGACATATCTACACGTTTCATATAATATTTCCGTTGGTACTTAGATGACAACCTCTCAGGCTCAGCTTTATATGAAAGTATCTTGCAGGTCAGAAAAGAAATTACATTACTACCTCTACAGATTCAGTTGGTCTATTATTGTTGTACTATTGTATCATTGACGTTGCATTTCAAGAGAGAGACTGCTACTATGGCTGTTTTCTTTTGCTATTAAATTCCATGCCAAATCTCCATTCTAAATGCTAAAAAGCGCAGACAAAACTTTCAGTAACACTCTTTTCCTATTCATCACATCGCTGCTAGGCGTCGCTCTACTAGCCCCTCACACAGTCAGTTGTCTGTAGCGCAGGGTTTCACTGCCAGAGGGCTGCAGCTGAGCTGGCGACGACTCACTCTGCCGGGATTTGCTGCTTCACTCCTAAAGGTCTACGCCATCTGAAACGTTCAGAGGCGGTGGTATGGAACAAAAGGAGAAAATAAAGTCCAGTACACATAGGCTGTAAAATGCATACATCATGAACCATGAGCACTTGTTCATCTTCGCTAGCGTGAAACCCATCTCCACCATTGAACAAGTGCCTATAGCTCCTGAACTATGCAGTTCAGAGTCCATGATTACTGCACATTTTTTCTTGTTTTGGTCTATACTGTGAATCCTGAGGATGCCTTGGGCAGATGGAGGGAATATTTTGAATAGTTGCTCAATGTAGGTGAAAATACGATTTCTAATGTTTCAGATTTCGAGGTAGAATGGGATAGCAATGATGATGGAAATAGGATCACGTTTGAGGAAGTGAAGAAAATGGTCAATAGATTGCAGTGCAATAAAGCAGCTGGGGTGGGTGAAATTAAGTCAGAACTCATCAAATACAGTGGAATGGCAGGTCTTAAATGGCTACACAGGATAATTGAAATGCCCTGGGAGTCGGGACAGGTTCCATCAGACTGGACAAAAGCAGTAATCACACCAATCTTTAAATATGGAAACAGAAAAGGTTATAACAACTACAGAGGTATCTCTTTAATCTGCGTTGTGGGTAAAATCTTCTCAGGTATTGCTGAAAGGAAAGTGCGAGTATTAGTTGAGGACCAATTGGATGAAAACCAGTGTGGGTTTAGGCCTCTTAGAGGTTGTCAGGACCAGAACTTTAGCTTACAGCAAATAATGGAGAAGTGTTACGAGTGGAACAGGCAATTGTATCTATGCTTTATAGATCTAGATAAGGCATATGATCTGGTTTCTAGGAGGAAGTTATTGTCTGTTCTACGAGATTATGGAATAGGAGACAATATTTTGCAAGCAATTAAAGGTCTTTACATGGATAGTCAGGCAGCAGTTATAGTTGACGATAAATTGAGTTCATGGTTCAGAGTAGTTTCAGGGGTAAGACAAGGCTGCAACCTGTCTCCACTATTGTTCATATTATTTATGGATCATATGTTGAAGACAATAGACTGGCTGCGTGAGATTAAGATATGTGAATACAAAATAAGCAGTCTTGCCTATGCGGATGACTTAGTTGTCATGGCAGATTAGACTGAAAGTTTGCAAAGTAATATTTCAAAGCTAGATCAGAAATGTAAGGACTATGGTGTGAAGATTAGCATCTCCAAAACGAAAGTAATGTTATTGGGAAAGAAATATAAACGGATTGAGTGCCAAATAGGAGGAACAAAGTTAGAACGGGTGGACGGTTTCAAGTACTTTGGATGCATATTCTCACAGGATGGCAACATAGTGAAAGAACTGGAAGCAAGGTGTAGTAAAGCCAATGCAGTGAGCGCTCAGCTACGATCTACTCTCTTCTGCAAGAAGGAAGTCAGTACCTAGACTAAGTTATCTGTGCACCGTTCAATCTTTCGACCAACTTTGTTGTATGGGAGCGAAAGCTGGGTGGATTCAGGTTACCTTATCAACACGGTTGAGGTTACGGAAATGAAAGTAGCTAGGATGATTGCAGGTACTAGTAGATGGGAACAATGGCAGGAGGGTGTCCACAATGAGGAAATCAAACTGGGAATGAACTCTATAGATGTAGCAGTCAGGGCGAACAGGCTTAGATGGTGGGGTCATGTTACACGCATGGGAGAAGCAAGGTTACCCAAGAGACTCATGGGTTCAGCAGTAGAGGGTAGGAGGAGTCGGGGCAGACCAAGGAGAAGGTACCTGGATTCGGTTAAGAATGATTTTGAAGTAATAGTTTTAACATCAGAAGAGGCACCAATGTCACCACTGAATAGGGGAACATGGAGGAATTTTGTAAGGGGGCTATGCTCCAGACTGAACGCTGAAAGGCATAATCAGTCTTAAATGATGCTGCTGCTGATGATGATTGTCTATACTGCCGCCTCTGAAAGTTGCCTACCCTACAATCCTAGCAACAACAGTACCAGTACTTGCATTCCACTGTCAGAGGTAGGATAACGATTTTCACTTACAACTATCGACACGTTTGTTTCTGGTACAGGGGCCCTTACCTCAAATCGATACATTTGTCTGTTTCCATCATCCTAGAAAGTTTGTAACACAATCACGGATCATCCTGTATATACATACATTTACCGTAGCTGGCGCCTGTAACTTTGATGCTCCACTGCGTCGTTGGGTCACGTTTGCAGGAATGAGTTTCTAAGTAAAACTGCAAGCTCTATAAATGTGTAACATGAGTTGTGAAACACCTTGTATAAAGACAGCAACATACAAAAAGGACGAGTAATTCGGGAAATTAATCAAAGGTGAAGAAGAAGAAATAGAAGTTGTTCCCTAATTGACCTCTCGCTTTGCAGTGGAGTGTGCACTGATTTGAAATTTACTGGCATTTATTCCCCCTGTAGAGGATCGTTTAAAAGATGGTCGAAATGTCGGTCTTTTCGTTTTTGGGCGTTTTATAATGACATGACCTAGTACCCAAAATGATCTTCAAGTTCTTTGTAGGAACTATATCGCTTCTCTCCGATATTTTGAGAATGATACAATTATTTTTTCCTAAAACCTAGCAACTGAAATAGTGCTTGAAATGATATGCATGATACTTATGCTTTATGGCATGGAGACAGAAACGGTACTTGGCTTTAATGATAACAATAAACAGGAAAATTCAGTAATGTTTCTGCAAAGTCCATAACACTGAAATCCTGAAATATAATCGGATGTTTCGAATGTGATACGACACCAGCTGTACAGTTTACTGGACAGATACAGAGTTTTCCGAAATTCTAGCACTTTTAAAGAGAACTAAGCGACAATATTTTTAATTGCAACCCACGTACGGAAACACATACTTAGCGTGCTTCAGCCGCTTGAATACATGCTTGCTAGGTGGGTTTGCAACAGGGTAGTCATCGTGGGTGGCGGAGGGGGTGGGGGGAGGTGCTTACGTCGGATGTCATTTACCGTCTGTCCTACCACTATGACATGGCTCGTGCGTCACTCACGTGTCTGTCAGTATTAGAGCAACATTGCGGAGTGCACTTTTGCCGAATACACAGACATGATCCTTCTGTATGGCGAAGCTCGTTCTCCGCAACCTCCGACTTCATGGAATACGCTTTTCGCCACAACTGCGCAACGACTTTGAGAAAATGGTGCGTTCACCGTCAGCAGAGGTGATAGCAGTGCTTCAAAGAGACGCAACGCTCATCAGTCGCGACTACGGTGTCCGCAGTATAAAACCCAGGGGGCGTATTGGCTACGGCGGCTCTGACGCCCACGGGAACAACTGTAGGTAGAAAGCACAACACAGCTACTTTGATGGACATTTTCCTCTAATGCTGCCAGATGTCTCAATTTTTAGAGGTATCTTGACCCGACCCGCACCATCCTTAAGCGGAAAGCAAAATGTCCCAACTTCTGGCAACTGCTAACATTCTGAAATACAGTATCCGATAAAAAGTATCCAGACACCTAGTAGTGGCCTTCAATATGCGGTATGACGACCTTTTTGTCTGTACGAAGGGTTAAACTCTGCTGGGAATGCTTTCAGTGTCGGCGACGTTTTACGCACCAGACATGGTGACACTTTCATCTGTGTGTACGTACCAGACAATACACTGGCCAGCAAGATCGCCGCCTCTCTCCCAAATTTTGGAGCAATATGGGCAGCCCTTCCAACCAGGTCGGGATTTTGACGATGTAAAGGTTGGTTGGTTGGTTTGGGGAAGGAGACCAGACAGCGTGGTCATCGGTCTCATGGGATTAGGGAAGGAAGTCGGCCGTGCCCTTTCAGAGGAACAATCCCGGCATTTGCCTAGAGTGATTTAGGGAAATCACGGAAAACCTTAATCAGGATGGCCGAACGCGGGATTGAACCGTCGTCCTTCCGAATGAGAGTCCAGTGTCTAATCACTGCGCCACCTCGCTCGGTGACGATGTAACGAATCAATTGAACTGAAAATGGTACGACTTGTCGTCAGGAGGACATCAACCAACTTTATCAATCAAGACCAAGCCGAATAGCTGCTTGCCTAAGGGCCAGAAGTGGACCAACGCGTTATGACTTCGTCCTGAATGAGTCGCCCAATTTTCCTGCAATTGTTATCATTTGCTTGCTTCTACACGTACATCGCATCTACCGATTGCCTTCACACTGGGGTAATTACTTGGTGGTACGATTTAGAGTGTAAATATACAGGGTGTATCAAAAAGAATCAACCGATTTTAAAAAAAAAGTAGCTATTATGTTATTCGACATATGGGCGTGAATAGCGCACTGCTGGAAAGAGCAAACCCTCGGGCTTTACATGGTTACCGCTTGGCAGCAGCACTGTCCGTCCATTTCAGTCCTAGTAAAAATGGTGTCGCGACGAAGGAAAGCGTTTTGTGTTCTGCACTTTGCGCAGTGTGGGCAGTAATAAGTGTTCGGCGTGACTTCCGTACAAGGTATGGTGCGGGTCCTCCTACAGCACAGAGCATTAGACGATACCATCAACGATTAAGAGAAACAGAATGTTTGTGTACCTACGTTACCAACAGCAATAAATGAACTGAGACATTGGATAATAGCACCTGTGGAAACCCAAGACATACTTGCTGCAGTGTTGGTACAATTTGAACACAGCATTGACACATTCCGTGCACCTCAAGGATGCATATTGAACACCAATGAAAAGGATGAAAAACTTTCAGTTTCCGTTCATCAAAAAACAAAATTCATTGTATATGTCTCTTAGTTCCAGATATATAGAGGGGCCAGATCGGATGATTGTTTTTTATACACCCGGTATAGATAACACACTTCAAAACCTCCCAATAATTAGGCCACTACCAAGATGGGAGATAACAAGTACTCACGCATGCGTCTTTGAATGTGTTGGATATAAAGTAGTAGCACAATGCCCTAACATGAAGGATGGGAGTCATTTCGTATGCACGCTGCTGCTGATAGATGGTGCGTAAGTAGTAAAATCAGCGGCATAGGTGTGTTTCAGTCAGTTACGTTGTAGAGGCTAGCTCAAGTGCCTTAATAGTATGTTTGGGAAACACGAAAAAAGGAGCTTGGGTCAAGACTAAAAGGGCACGTGGTCGGAGCGCGCAACAATCTTTCCATCCGGCGCTGCATTCCACCAACTTTCACGACGATGCACGACGCCAAACGACGAGCCCTACGCAGGAGCTCCGCGTATGTGGCAGCTGGACATACTGGAACATCCACCGTATTCATCCGGTAGAGTCCCCCCCCCCCCCCCCCCCCCAATTATGACCTGATCGCCCAAATGAATGAAATATTTCGTGGCAAGCGTTACAGCAAATGATAAGACACTATATGGCGGTCCTTGCGAGACATCATCACAGATGGATGCACTGTCAATGTATGACATTTTTCATGTGGGTGTGGAAAGTGATCGAGACGCGAGACGGAAATGTAATAAAGTGAATTTTAGTCAATGAAGTCTGGCATGAATTATAACCGAACTGCCACTACTTTTCATTCACCCCATGTATATTACCATACCCGTTTATTTTTACTCATAAAAATTTGTCAGTAGTCTTGTGTGAAATGTTTTCACAATTTTGGTTTGTTTTCTAGATGTACAGCAATTCGTTACGAAAGATGCAAGAGATTTTTTTTTTTTTTTTATTCGGAGCATTGATGTTCGATTTCAACTCACAGTACTGCCCTGGCCGCACATTTTTCTGGATTAGGAATTGATGCCCTTAGCATGAATTTACTTTGGCTTGCACCACAGCACATTTACTTGACGTAAAATACGACGAAATACTCCGCCAATACAGTTCGATTACCATCTCATAACTGTTGGACCTGGTGGTCCACCGGCACAGCGCGTAGCTGCAAATTGAGAATCGCGGCATCGAATCCCAGTTGAACCAATAAATTTTTCAGTCTGCGTTTAATACAGCCTTCACCTCTCAATGATATGAGGAGTCGGTAGAAACAACATGTGGTGCGGATTCCACGTTAAACTGCCGATTCCCTTTCCCCGGTTGGACAACTGGTGTACGTTAATGATAAGCAAGTCGCCAAAGTGCGTCAAATTGAATGATTTAAACGAGGGCACTGAAATACGCGAAATTTATTAGTATCATTACACTGTCGAAACGCAGTAACCTGAACGCGTGTTAAAATCCCGAATAAACGCCTTTTGCAGCATGAGATGTACAGGAATAGAGTCAATGAGGTGATAACATGGATAAGAAGCCATTCCGACTCCAGCTGCGAACATGTATCAATAATTACAGATTTCTCTAATTGTATATACATGTTTGGATGTAGCTGTATTGCGTTGATGTACTGGTGGATATTGTGTGGTATGACTCCTGTAGTTGATACTATAATTTGTATAATGTCAACTTTATCCTGATGCCACATGTTCTTGACTTCCTCTGCCAGTTGGATCTAATTTTCAATTTTTTCTCCTGTTTTCTTCTGTATATTTGTTGTATTTTGTATGGATATTTCGATTAGTTGTGTTAATTTCTTATTTTTATTGGTGAGTATGATCTCAGGTTTGTTATGTGGTATTGTTTCATCTGTTATAATGGTTCTGTTGCAGTATAAATTGTATTCAACATCCTCCAGTAGATTTTGTGGTGCAAACTTGTATGTGGGAACGTGTTGTTTTATTAGTTTATGTTATATGCCATGTTGTTGATGTATAATTTTTGCTACATTGTCATATCGTCTGCGGTATTCTGTATTTGCTAGTATTGTACATCAGCTTATGATGTGGTCTACTGTTTCTATTTGTTGTTTGCAAAGTCTGCATTTATCTGTTGTGGTATTGGGATCTTTAATGATATGCTTGCTGTAATATCTGGTGTTTATTGTTTGATCCTGTATTGCAATCATGAATCCTTCAATCTCCCTGTATATTATTATTATTTCGTTGTTGTTCTGTTGTCTAAACGTGTCTGTAGTGTTGCCAGGTTACGTGCTACAGTAAAATTTTCTTTGCCACCGCTAGTTGGCGTTATTGGGCTGCGACATTACTGTTATTTCAAAATGTGCCGTTTGTTACACTTAAAACTAACATGGAGAGCTCCCCAGCCGTGGGATCGACTTTTTGAAACCAAATAAGCGGTAGTGTAACTTAAATGCCTATTTTTACTCAATTTATTGGTTTAAATGTAATTTTTTTCGTTCTATTCCTTTGTCACATCGTTTTAATCACCCCCATGAACTTTTCCATTTGTTTAATTTTTCTTTATATCATACTTCTTCCAATCGAAATTTTTGTAAATGTGTATTTTATTGTACCTATCTGTTTGACTATTAAATTATTTCAAAACTTCGATATATTACTTAAAAAACAAAAGACGAAACAATCTATTTATACTGACTGTGCATTGATGTAAAACATGTATTTTTCATTACAAGATGTGCCTCTTTTGCTTGGTAATCGCCATACAAATATTTAAAACATAACCTAAATTCTTGCTGCAATATGGAAAAAATAGCGTAGATGAAGATTTAAATGAGAGAACGTTTAATAAGTAAAATAAAATTCAAGCAAAGTGAGAAATCGATATAATGAACACAATAACGTAGACGAAAATACAGGATAATAAAAACAGGAAAAATGAAATCGGAATTGACACATAAAGATAATTAAAAGTTCACGAACAAATATTTCCAGTTGAGGAGATATGATAAGAAGAAAAATAAGACCAAATGAAGCAGTTCATATCACTATTGAATCACGTGACCGAGGAGTGGAAATAAAAAAAATTATATTTACATCAACTGAATGAAAATGACTATCAATGTCACTTCGATAAAGACCTAAAATAGATTTCTTTCTCTGGTGAGATTCGTACCCACAACCTCATGCATGTGAAGCTAGTATCCTTTCTATTACCCTCACAACCAACTTATGTCATTCGGCTTTCTTCATGCTACCGAGTCACACACAAAATTCCGAATTTCTTTTCTCATCAGTTCCTCGCAAACTTCGATCCACCAAGATGAATGGCTGCACTGCGTGATACTTGGGTGCTTAACCTACATAACCGTATAGATGGTTTCGTCGATCCTACCGCTGGAGAAATCTCCTTGTAAGACATAACGAAAGATGGACGGCGTTTCATTATATCTACTGACATGGTGGTGGACACACATTTAGTAGTGTAGCCATAGTAGCACAAACGGTCTGAAACCTGCACGATCTAAGCAACGAGGAACGGCTTCGTACTTAGTCCAAAGGAAAATCTCCAGAATTACTGGAAGACTTATAGCCAATGCACCACTCATTTAGTCCGCGGCGACTGCTGAGAACCTTCAGACCAGTCGTTAGGATTCGCACTCGACTACTTCGATGTTACACTTTCGGTGTCCTACTCTATGGAGCTGAGTCATGGACTGTATTAGGCATTTGAAATGCGATCGTATCGAAAAATATTAAGGATACCATCGACAGATATAATCAAAAATTGGACGGTACGAAGACGCAGAAATTCTCAACAGTATCCAGAGAGCAAAACTCGATTGTTTTGGTAGCGCAATTCCGCAACAATAAATAAAACCTGTTGAAATTAATAATTCAAGGAAACATTAATGGCCAGTCAGGGTGGACGAGCGGTCCTAGGCGCTTCAGTCTGGAAACGCGCGACCGATACAGTCGCAGGTTCGAATCCTGTCGCGGGCATGGGTGTGTGTGATGTCCTTAGGTTAGTTAGAACTACTTAAACCTAAGTTCTAGGCGACCGATGACCTCAGATCTTAAGTCTCATAGTGCTCAGAGCCATTTGAACCTTTTTTGTTTGTTTGAAAGATTAATGGGATACGTGATCCACGACGCACAGGGTTATCCTAGCTAAATAACTCAAACCAGCAGTGTGGGTTCAGCACTGAATCAATGTTCTGAAAAACCATGGACAGACAACGGATCATGCTACCGATCGGCAGTGTTAATGGAGGACGAGGCACTTAGAGAGAAAGAATGATAATACAGACAACGCTTAAAAATTACATTAATGCAGACCATTAAATCTAATAGTCCTCCACTCCGATAATGGCGCTAGCTGCAAATAAAATTAATCTGTAATCGCCATACAGTTAAAATTTTTTGAACCTAGTGCTGTTAACAGCATTCATGTCAACACTTATTTTGATCAATGTACGTATATTCTCAGGCATCCGCTGTACGAGGACGTACTGAAAAGTAATGTCGACGGATGTTTTATGTGAAAACTCGCAACGCTTTTTAAATAAAACAAACTTCATTAACATTCTACATCTGTATTCTTCACGCCTATAAATTTATTTCTCAACACTCTCACCCTGGGAACCAGCACAATTTCGCTAACTAGATACTATTTTGTTGATACCGTCATAGTATATTGTTTGACTGTGTTAACAGAGCCACAACCTTACCTCTACCTCTGCTTGCACCGATTGAAACAATTGAAGTGCCCGAAGGTTTCCTTAGTTTGGCACAAAGACGAAAATCGAGGCTGTGTGTAGGATGATCGACGGCAGTGAACCAAGGACGTCGGATTGCTGCAGATGCCGCAGCGCTCGTGTGTAGTTTGGCACTGCCACGCTTAAGGAGAGTGTGCCCCACATGCGGACGAAGTCTTCTAATTCGTGCTTTTAGTTTTGTGAGCTCTTTCTCACCCACCAACATAGTCACGTCACACACCGCTATATTACACAAAATCAGAGCCCTCTAGCAGCAGAGGGCTTCAGATATCCATAGTAAAGATGTAGAATGTCACTGACTTTATCAAATAATACAGACCGATTCCTTATCTTCTCAGCACGCCGTCGTGTTATACGCACAAATATCAAAAGAATTGTTTCCGAGCAAAGTATGCTGTATTTTTAAGTGAAGATCTTTGTAATGTACATCTGTAGTAAACGTTCTGCTGGTGATATATGGTGACTATTCGCATTTATATTTGCAATGAAAAGGGATTGACCAATGGCCAACAGACAACTAAAACGCAAGTTGCCAGATGGACATTAACTGCAGTACCGCCCACGCTGCCACGGTAAGTAGGAGTTTTTGTTTCCCGATACATGTCGCCGTGTAACTGCCGCTCGTGGCGATACATCGATACATTAAAGAGTTCTCTGTCTTCTTGTCAGAGAGCCAGTACCCAGATTCACTCTACCGAAATAAAGACGCGAATTCTGTGCGCCACATTTGAAGATGATCCTGAAACGGCTGCAAAACCAGTTAACTCGAATTAAAAAAATTCAAAAAGTGGGTTGCAGTTTTCCACTTTTATGTTGTGCACACATTCACAGCTTTTCTTAGAGCATTGCTCCTGAGTGCCATCAGACATCTGCCAGTAACCCCTGCCCTACCCCCCCCCCCCTCCCTGAGGTCTGTGGCCTTCCCTCACCCTCCCCCACATTATCACTAACTTTGGCACATAAATACACTGTACAGTGAACAACATTTCTGGGAACACTTTTATTTTTAAAATCATGAGAGATGTAGGATACTTAGTTAGTCGTAATGCATTCCAAGTGCTACCCACAACTACTTCTCAGATAAGAAAGCCAATTATCCAAAATAAGGACAAACACTTGTTACAAAACGCTCCCCTTGCTCAACCTCTCTACAGTACGGCACTTGCCTCACCTGCACATTGCGCACTTGCCTCACCTGCACTTTGCAACCTCAATTAAAATCAACGGAGCAAAAATGTGTGCACTTACTGTTCATAACTCACTTGATTGTTGCGCTCCTTACTTCTGAAGCAGAAGAAGTCAGGCTTTTAAATCTTGGTATCCGAACACAACATGTGAAGCTTTTATCCTTTACATTACACCTGGCAACCAACTAATGTCACTCAGCTTTCTTAATGCTACCAAGTGTCACACAAAATTCAGAATTTCTATCCTCGTCAGTTGCTCGCAAACGTGGAGCCACCATTATGAGTGGCTGCAGTGTCTTAACCTACATAACCGTACAGATGGTTTCAGACAAAGTCTTACTTGCAGAGGAGTAGGATAACGAGCTGTCGGCCTGGCAATTGAGTTGCAGTTTGGCCGAAGCAACTTTAGCCACGAAGGAGATAATGATGTGTCCCTCCGAGAAAAATTTTGCCTGGGCTGTAAGTGGCGCACAGCTCAGCGTTTGCAGAGTTGCCAGTTACATCTCACACCGGGAATATTATTATTAAGCCCAGTTTCCACAGCAGCGAATGGAAGCGAACGCAACCGTATGAACACTTGACGACCACTTGCCAGTATTAACTACCTTTCGTCTACGAGGTCTGTTCAAAAAATTCCGGATCTTTTCTACGCTTACCTTCACTTATTTGTATATGATCGGCCCCACGACTGATACACCGCTTCCAACACCGTTTCCACTTGCGGGAGCAGGCTTGGTTCGCCTTTCGCTCAACCGCGCCTCTATAGTTACAAATATTCGTCCTCTCAACTTGGTTTTCAACTTTGGAAATAAAAAAAAAATGTCTGCAAGGGCCAAGCTGACCTGACACGCTTTTTATGTTTTGATCGTTGAGAACATTTCCCTACACATTTTGAAGACTGCACCTGGTTCTCAACGTCATACCTGTAGACCCACGTCTCATCGGCAGATGTAATTTTATTAAGGAACGTCTCCCTCTCATTTGGATGACCCTAAAGCTCTTCTCAGATTGCGAGGCGGAGGTCTTTCTGCTCTTGACTCATGAGCCGTGGCACGAACTTGGCGGGACGTTCCTGGCACAAGCGTTGTTGGCAGAAGTCGACGGACGTCCTGAACGATGGTCGTCTTTAACTTCCGTCCGGCCGTTTTTAAGCAGTGTGAACCATCCGGAACACCGAGTACGGCTTAAGCACTCATCACCATAGGCTTCCTGCATCATTTGGTGTGTCTCTGTAAACGTGTTCTTAAGTTTAGCTTTTAACATCCTAGGGGACCAAACTGCTGAGGTCATCAGTCCCTAGGCTTGCACCACTTACACACACCACAGCCGCACGAACCGTGGCAAGGCAGCTAAGACTGCGCGGCCACCTAGAGCGGCGGTTTTCTTGAATTTCACGCAAACTTTATTGCAGGCGCATTGCTCCTCTAACCATCCCCTATCGAAGTTCGTCAACTGTGCGACACAACGTTCTAGTCAATACAGCACTGAACAATAAGTTAACAGACATACAACAGTGAAACTTCCCGCAGTTACACATTACGCACACGCGTGTGCAGGGATGTCAACTGCATTTCGCCCCAACACGCCATTCGCGCGAAATTACGAACGTTCAGATATTTTTTTGAACGCACCTCGCATATTCAAAATTTAGGGTATGTTATAGAAATTTTGCAAGTAGGCTTTCTCGGGACAGGTTACGTGCATCTTCAGGCATCTGCCAATTCCTTCAGTATCTCTGTTACATTCTCCTGTGGGCCAAACTAACCTGTAACCATTCGCGCTGACTTCCTTATGAACAGTTCAATATCCCCTGCTAGTCGTATATGGGACAGGTCCCACACACTGGAGCAACAATACAGTATGGGTCACACGAATAGAAGATCATCTTGTGCACTGATTATATTTCCCTTTAATTCTAACAATGAATTACAGTCCAGTCCGACACCATCTTTACCTTTGACTGAGACAATGTGATGGTTCAATTTCTTACTTCGTTATCACCAATGTTAAGATTCTCGCTGCTCCCGTTTATGCTTCATCTCATCACTTTTGTCTTTGATTTACTCCCACCCCAAATTCTACACTCATTATATTTCACTCATCAGATCCTCTAGTAATTCACTTTCATTGAGGACGATAATATAATCAGCAAACCTTGTCACTGATATCATTTCACCCCGTATTTCAGACTGAATCTAGAACATCTCCCATATTTTCTTCATTGCTTCTTTGATGCATACATTGAACAGTAGAGGCTAATGAACATATCAAAGTATTACTCCCTATTAAATCCGTGCTCTTTGTTCTTGGTCTTCCACTCTTATTTCCTGTTGGGTCTTGTACGAATATATTACCCGTCTCTGCCTAGAACTATTATCTTCACAGCTTCGACCTTGCACCGTTTTACATTGTCGAACGCTGTTCCAGGTCTACAAATCCTATGAACGCGTTTCGAGTTTTATTCAGTCCTGCTTCCATTTCGTATCCCTACAATGTGTTACACCGAGGTATTTGTGTGAGTTGACCGATCGAAAATGAGAGTTATTGATGTTGTAGTCATAGGATACTATGTTCTTTCGTTTTGTGAACTGCACAATTTTAGGATTTCGAACATCTAAAGCAAGCTGCAAAAACATCCGAAATTCTGTTTGAGTCTACGTACAAAAAGGCATTGTTAGAAAAACAAACTAAACCAAGAAGGGACAAATTGTCACTAACGAACAACGTAGGATCTCTACTGCTAATCTGGATTAAACTGCGCCATCATCTTCAGCAACAACCAGGGCACAATCCAAGGAGGGATCTACACCCACATGGATATTCTGCAAATCACATCTAAGTGCCTGGCATAGGGTTTATCGAATCACCTCCACAACTGTCTGTTATTCTAACTTCATGTTTTGAACTGCCCAAGGTGAGTAAGACTAAAAGGAGTCTGACACGGAAGACTGTATTAAGTGTGATAACTGCTCCCAACAGTGGCACAGTTTATGAAGGTCATGGTGCATTTTATTGTTATTGGTGTTAGTGCGTACTCTTACAAGACGATGCGGCAACGAGTACGAACGAGCAGTGTAACATAATGACCTTTAAGGTTTGGGTTAAAGGTTACTCAACTGTATCTGATAAATGTTGTTCGTAAATAAATGAGCAATGGTTTGCTATTTGTTTGTTTTATTTTCTCATCAACTTGAAATGACCGATTAAATACTAAGTGCATACTCCTACCTGACTTTCCCCCTGCAAAGGCAAATTGATGAAGTCGAATAGTTTGTAGGAAGAATTTTTGTAGTTTCATGACTTTAGGTTGGCATGACTGAGATGAGCTGAGAGCGGCTGACAAACAAAAGACTGTTTTATTTATAACCTTAATGTTGCAATTAACAATGACGTGTCCGGTTGGAGTTTCCACATTAACTGAACAGCGTTCAGCGATTCGTTTTCCTTTTCAGAAGGTGGAAAACGGACAAAATATTTTCTCTGACGATTTTTCAGTATGGTCGAAGATGTGCGAACGACGGAAATTTTCGATAAATACGTAGGATAGTTCAAAAACAATCTAACTTCAGTGACAAATGAAAAACGCCGTGGCCTGCCAATTGAAGTGTCTCCTCCTTCGTTTAAAGCGGGCCCTTACGACATTACTCCTGATAGCCGACGTGTTGCATTAGAACTGAATAGCAAAATATCTGCAAATAGGTAGTGGCACAGTTCGTGACGTTGTCAGTGGCATGCTCAAGTACAGCGAAACAAGTCCAACGTGCGACCCCAAAGAATTCACGCAACAACAGAAGGAAACAAAGAGTGCTATGAATGTGAAGGTCAACCTTTTCTGAACGAGATTTTAACGTGTGATGAAACTTTCGTTCAAAATGGTGAACCCGACTCGAAAAGACAAGGCGTGAAATGGAAGCACACCAGTTCACATGTCCGAAAGAAATTCAAAACTGGAGTATCAGCGAGGAAAGAGATGCTGGCCATCATTTGGATGCCACTGTTGTATTTTGGTGATTATTTGGAAGATCAGCGTACAGGATGCAGCGCTGACCACTCACACATACTGATGAGCAAAGTAAGGCCAGCGATGAGAGGAAAGGGTCGCCAATGTCAAAGAAAAGTCAAGGTACTATTACACAACAATGCTCGCCCACACACAGCGCAGCTGATCCAAGAAACCACTGGAAGGAAAAAGAAACCATAATGGGTTAGGAGGCTCGACGTCATCGTCCCTACAGTCCAGATTTGACTTCCGTGAATTTTCATATTGCTGATATTATGCAGAATGGACGCTGTCTGCTGTGTAATTAACTCATAAGAAAAACTTCAAAAGTCAACCTCATTTGTAGAGCACTTATTGGTACCTGTCTGACCCGCTCAAGAACGCATTGCGTGGAAAGGATTCAGCGACAGCAAGGAGGTTAAAACAATTTCGGTTTTACTTACTTCATTCACATTTATCGCCTATCTCTTGGCCAGCAGTATTTCGCAAACGACTGGGAAAAGCGCAAGTGGCACCCGTATATAACGAGATCAATATACATTTGCCTTCTGAATATTACACCTGTAATGGGCCCCACCTAAGGCAGTTTAAAAAATCGCAAGTGACACTCGTGTACAGGAAAAGTAAAAGAAAGGATGTGCATAATTACAGACCAGTGTCCTTGACATCGATTTTCTGCAGAATTCTAGAACGTATTCTGAATCTGATTAAAATAAATTTCCTAGATACCGAAAAACTTATAACTATAAATCAGCACGATTTTAGATAGCTGGTGTGAAACCCAGCTTGCCCTTTTCGCACATAATATACTGCGAATCATGGATGATGTGTGCCAGGCAGATTGCACTCTCCTAGATTTGAGAAAAACCTTTGACACGGTACTCCACTGCACACCGTTAACGAAGGGCCTCGTATGAGCATACGGAGTAGGTTCCCAGATATGTGAATGGCTCAAATACTATAACGGATACCAGTACGTTCTCGAATGCGAGCGTTGATCAGAGACAAGGGCATCGTCAGGAGTTTCCCAGAAAGTGTAACAGACAGCTGTTATTCTCTGTAGACATAAATGATGTGACAGGCAAAGTGTACAGCAATCTGCAGCTGTTGATGATGCTGTCGTGTACCGGAGAGTGTCGTCATTGAGTCACTGTAGGAGGATACAATTAACGCGAAGCGTGGACAACTGAGAAACGTGCAGGAGTCAGAGAGGAATTGAGCCATGCCGACGCCGGTGCCTTAGTCAGCTGCGCTATGTTTGTCGGTTGAGGACCCAGGACACGAAGAGCCTCATCGAGGTGGTCCCACATATTCTCGATTCCGTTAAGCACGGACGTACGCGGCAAGCTATGACACAGATTCAATTGTTGTGCTGGTAGATTCAGAGGGAAAATAAACTCTATGTAGGTGTGGCAATGGTTGCGACAGATATTTCTGCTCATCCACTGTGCCTTCCAGAACGACGAGATCACGTCGGGAGTGTCACGATAACGTTTCTGAGACCATAAAAATCCTTCCTCCCTTCTTTACCCTGCCGTCGATTGTTGCAGGGTGTTCACTTTCAGGTGAGTCACACCCTACACGCCAACGTCTAACTGTCACTTGAAAAGCCCACTGGTCACCGTGCAGTGGACGCCCGGTTGTAGAACTGGCGTGGAAATTCCAGCCTTCGTCGCCGGTGAACAGCAGTGAGCATAGGTGTGTGGACCAGGCGTCTGCTGTGGAGACCCACACGCAGCATTTTCCGCCGAGTGGTCTTTGAGGAGACACTGTCGGTAGCCACTTGGTTCACGTGCGTGGTCTGTTGCTCAACAGTTGCACGTTATTCACCTCCAGCCTTCTTTATCTACTGTCGTCTGTGGCCCGTGGGGCACCACAACGGCCTCAGCGTCGGTTCTGGACAGCGCCATGCTCGGTGTGCTTTAAATATGGCAACACGCCAACATTTTACGAACTTTGCCGTTTCGAAAATGCATCCACCCGTGGCCCGAAAGGCAATGATCACGTGCTTTTGGATGTCACATAAATCGTCGAGTTTCCGCATTACGCAGTGCTGCCACCTGCTGTCTGTGAGTGGTTATTGCACATTGACGTTGGGCACAGGCGGTGATGACGATAATGTCAGTGGACCGTGTAGTTGGAAAAAGGAAAGGAAAAGGAAACAAAAAGGGGAAAGGATGCTAATCGGTACCAGGGGCACCGAAAATGTGGCAAGTACACGAATTGCCTGTGGATGAACACCGAACGAAATAGGAGCAGCGGCAGTTTAAAAATTGTAAATGGTAGAATCACTGCTGCACAGTAAGTTTCTCGCCCAACCTGACGAAACAGATGTGGAAATTGAGATACGAATGCATATCTGCTGGAAAAGAGTCTGCGGAGAGGAGACAGTTCCTGTTTTCCGAAGGTTTAAAGAGCAGTTTCAAGATTTGCGAGATAAAGGTTTACATTACGTCGCGAGTATGACGTATTATGAGAAAGACTGCACTGTGTAAGGGAAGCTACTGGGATGTCCCAAAACCATGGCACTAGTTCAGGGATTCAGCTGCACGAAGAGAGTTCGAAAGTGACTGAAGTTTTTTTTTTTTGGAAATTGATAATAAATTTGTTCCCGACAAATGAATCCTCTTGATCTGTTACGAAGAAGGGGAGAAAATGTGTGAAAATAAATCTCTTCTTATGGAGGGACATTTCAGAGTTGTTCTAAACAACTGAAGCAGCTGTACATCATTGCATGTTGATATCTGAAGCACGAAAGAGTAGCTTTTTTACCAGAGTAAATAATTGTGAAATATGTGTTTAAGAACCGAGAAATGTCGTAACTGGATTGTCATTGAAAACTGCAGTGCTAGACTTCGAAATGGCTGCAAATTAAGCTATGGAAACAGTGTTCTCCCAGGCATCTATTTCCAATTGTAATTATCATTTCAAGCATTGCCTCTGGAAGACATACAAGAACTGGGATTAGCGCAGAAATACAGGGATGAAGAAGTAGTTCGATTGTCTTTCCGCGTGTATGCTGTAGAGCACATCTTCCACCGGACTGCCTTGATGATGCATGGATGGTGACAGCGTAGCAAATGCCCAGTGGTGAAAAGATCATGAATTCGTAGACTATATAGTCAGTCAATAGATGGAAAATCCTAGTACACCATCTGAAATGTGGAATTGGTGAAGACAGACAGTCGACCGAAATTATTTCGAAATAAATTCACTCTTAACTTGGCTTCAGTTCCGTTAGGTAATACCTCGATACCTAACACAACTGTAACAAAGTTATCTGCGTTCAGAGAATTTATTTGGTAGCGATTTCGGTGACCTATCTACCGTCATCAATTCGATGCACAGAACCATGAATGGTGTCGTCTTTTGGCATAGAAAACGATCCGCAATAAGCCAAAGGTATCTGTACCTACAATTTCTGAACAATATGCTAAGGGAGAATGCAATAAAATCAATACCTGAAATTAGAAAAAAATAATCCGTTTGTCAGCCTCTTCAGTGAAAGAGGTAAAAGACACATATGTGTTGATAAAGAGTTAAAAAGATATTTTAAGAACACATAATGACTCGGCCGATTTAAGACGTTTAAATCTTACAACATTCCTACAAATAGTTCGTAGACACGAAGTAATGTTGTAGAATGGAAAAGGTAAAAAAAAAGATTTTAAAACACGGCTATGCATTGTGAGCATAGAAAGTCTTAAGGCTGGATAAAATGTGGAGGGGCGTTCTCATTACAAAACGACAGGCAGAGCCTCCCCATTGTCGCGGCTTCGTTTGAAGGTCGGAGAACCAACAGCTAAAATGTATGTGGTCAGAAACACTGCGTTGACTCACGGGTCGCCAAGACCACGGCAGCAGAATCGCATGACACTCTTCAAGAGGCGGAGATGCATCTCGTACAGTAGTTATTTGAGAGTGAATTTATTCCTCGCTCCTCATGGGACGTCATCAAACTGATCTTCCTGCTTCTGGAGTGTCTACAGATAGTATGGGGGAATACCGAAACGTTACATCTTATTTTTGTTCTGCTCTCCGTTCAACACCTTCAAGGACCCACTTCTTTTCTGTGGTTCTCGAACACTTGTACTTCCTCGATGTCATTTTCACGACGGATTTATGTACTGTGCTTATGCTTTATTGAGAAAACACGGGAATTTTTCGAAGTGTATAGGGTGAAACGATTATCTTAATAACCGATAAAACAATTCCAGATATCGAGTATTACGTACCGGCTGATACTTCATTCTGTTGTAACAGTCGCTTCCGTTTATGGAATGTACCGAACACATGAGGTTTCTTCGATAAATAGAAGTTCTTACATGGGTCTTGACAACACGATCGAATTACAGAGGTTCAAATAATGAGACTCGACTGCGTGTCACTGCATAGGCCTATTTTCGGTCCCCGCAAATAATTGTAATGCAACTGAGCATATTATAGCGACACGAACGTCAGCCGGGTAAATAAGTCGTACGCTAAGTGGACATCCAGCGGGCGCAAGTAAACACTTCCTGTTATACCATGCCACTGCTGCCTCGGTGTAAACACAGAGGACAGAAGGAAGTGCTCTACGTCCACTAGCTGGACTCCAGAGCAGGAAACAGCCGGGGGTCCTCGGTGGTCTAGTGGTAAGGGGTCTGGAACGTTCCAGCGCCTCGGCTGGGGCTATTCGCCCCAGTCGGGCCGGGGTTCAATCCCCGGACGGCGCTGGAATTTTCAGATTTCCGAACACTAGCCTCCACCTCTGCCCTGGCATGTGGTGCATGCCGGGTACCCCCGTGGGGTCCGTGCTTCGGATCCCGCGTGGAGCTCACTCCCACACTACAAACTAAACCTGATTATGCTGCTGCAAACATTTTAATTCACACACTTTCTTCACCAGACCTCATATACATATATTTTAAGGTAATTAATGTATCTCATTACCATCATGGTATCATCAATATTTCTAGGATTACAACCATGAAATAAAAACCTTGCAAAAAATGAAAGGTTTTGTTTTACATCGTGTGCTGAATACTGCTGAGTTAAATACCCAACCATCTGCCATTTTCTTGTAGTTAACAGTCAATATTTGAAAAAAAAAATTTTATCATACTGATTCATATGTTACATACTGTATTTGGCACATTCTCAGTGCTGAAACAGCAGTCTATTATTTCAAAGTCATAAGAAAGTTCAAAATATTGTATCAATGGCAACACAAAAGCCAACAATGTGTTCTTTTTAGTATCATGATTGACTATGTAATAAATAAATTCTGTATAAGAATTCGTTTCGTAACAGTTGACAATACCTTTTAAAAGTACATTGTTTCCACTAATTACATTTTCAAAAACGAACCCAGCCCTTCTTTTTTTTTTCTCAAATTAATCTAGTGTCAAAATGAGATATTTGATACGACACAGGTCACTAATGAGATAAACTCTTTTTTATGAAAAACTATATTTCTCGTGGTTTTATGTGAGCTGAATGCTGAATCAAACAGATAACACGTAACATTAATAAGAGGAATTTCTTGGTGAATTTACTAACACGTCCATATATTTCATATAATATTTCGATTAATAGTTATATGACAACCTCTCTGCCTCTACTTTTTGTAAAAGTATCTTGTGGATCAGAAAAGAAATTATATTGCTACCTCTACAGGTTAAGTCTAGTTGAATGAAAGAGATTGTAAACGTCCGTAGCCGAAGATGCAGAATGTTACCTTCTCTGCAAGGCGTTTGCCATCAGTAATGAGTGAAACTATAAAACAATAAAAAGGGATAACAAATGTCTATTATTGCTGTGCTATTATATCATTAACGTAGCATTGCAAGAAACTTACTTGCTGTTCAAAATTCTTTAACCCACAATACCGTGCGATTATTTTGGTACCATTTAATGTAACAGTAGCCCCGACACCTCACTGCGCAGGGGAAATTGAACCTACATTTCGTATTTTTGTTAATGTCCCTCACACACTCAGTTGCCTATAGTGCAGGGCTTCGCTACCAGAGGGCTCTATCAGCACCGGCGAGGACTCACTTTTCTGCGTTTGCTGCTTCACTGCTCAACATCTATGTAGCTGACGTGACCGCTAAATCTTCAAACCAAACAAAAAAATAACACCAATACCAAATACGGCAAATAATGATAATCGTGAATACTACCGAACCATCACTTTCATACGTCCCAGCTGAGAATATTGATCCAAAATATTTACAGTGCAATAGAACACATTAGAGAAGATGGGCTAGAGGAAAATCAATTTCGAGAGAATAAGCTAGCCGCTAGAGATCGATTGAAGAAATTCAACTCATGTTTATAACATCCTTTATACGTAGAAAATAACTTCTGACAGTTTTAACCAGAATATACAGTTTGAATTTAAGATGCAACCAGGGATAAAATAGAGTGAGCGGCATGTTACCTAGAACTCGGCCAGAAATCAGAAAGCAGTTGTATGACTTAAAAGAAAGCTGGAACTTGATAGCCGAGGAGGAGGAGGAGGAGGAGGAGGAGGAAGAGGGGGAGGGGGAGGGGGAGGGAGAGGGAGAGAGAGGGAGAGAGAGAGAGAGAGAGAGAGAGAGAGAGAGAGAGAGAGAGAGAGAGAGAGAGAGAGAGCTTTAGCCAATTCTCCCATGTTATTCACTCTGCATATATAATGTTTCACATGTCATGCTGCACACTTATCGAGTCGGTAGAGGGGACCTAGCTGATGAAGTTTTACATAGGAATCGATGTCAGGAAACAGAGTATGTATGTTACAGGCGCTGGAGTCTGTAAAATGTGTGTATACCCGGAGATCCAATGAAGATGTTACCATTTTCTATGATGAGGGAGATGGATAAATGCATCAATTTGAGGTTATGTCCCTATAACGGAAAATTAGGGTGGAGGGTCACGTCGTATGGCGTGTGAATTTGGAGTGATGTGGGACCCCTGATACGTCTAGATACAACTCTGACTGGTGACACGTGCGTAAGCAGCCTGTCTGATGACCTGCATCCATTCATGTCCATTGAGCATTCCGACGGAAGTGGTTAATTCCAGCATGACAATGCGACACCCCACACAACCACAATTGCTACAGAGTGGCTGCAGGAGCACTCTTCCGAGGTTAAACACTCCCGCTGGACACCAAACTCTCCAAAGATCCTATACGTTTAAGGTAAATTGTATAGCATTATCGAGCATATCTGGGATGCCTTGCAACATGTTGATCAGAGGAGATCTCTACTCCCTCGTACTCTTACGGATTTATGGGCAGGTCTGCCATGCCACGGCGTGTTGAGGCACTTCTGCGTGCTCGCGGCGGCCATAAACGATATTTCTTTAGCTCTTCAGTGTAACAAATTACTTGTCAAAGTGACAGCGTTACCAACATGTTTTCAAATGGTTGTAGCACACGGTACGTTTCCGGAGATGGGTTACAATTTGAAATACGAATATTACGTACTCAGTCCCCTGTACAAGTTCTAGCAGTTAGTGATGAGAATTTCAGAACATCCTGTACGTTTCCAGAAAATTGTATAGCCGTTATCGTATTATAATTGATATCTGCGAATGAATTTCATAATTCGTGACAGATCGTCAGCCTCGACTGCAGACGTCCGCAGCGTTTACCCAGGGGGCCTCTTGGCTACGGCAGCTCTGACGCCCACGAGAATAACAGGAGGTAGAGGGCGCAGCACGGCTAGTTTGAAGGAAATTATCAACTAGTGTTGCCAGAGGTGTCTGTTTTTAGAGATACGACGACTCGCCGCACGTAAGCTTTAAGCGTAAAACCAAATGCTCCAACTTCTAGCCTCTGCTAACATTTCGAAATACACTACCCTATCAGTAAGTGTACAGACACCTATTAGTGGACATTAATATGCAGTGTGTCCACCCTTTGTCTCTATGGCGGCTTGAACTCTGCGCGGGACACTAAGTGAGGTGCCTGCCAACAGTTTACGCACCACACACGGAGATAGTATCTACGTGTTTGTCTTTGAACATGCCAGGCAATACATTGCTCAGCAAGATTGCCATGTCTCTCACCATTTTTGAACGTTTGGAGCACTAGAGGCAGGTTCTTTAAAGCAGGTCGCGATTTTGACGATGTATCGAACCAACTGAACTGAATTTATTACGATATCCGTCAGGAGGGCATCAACTAACTTTATCAGTCCATGTCAAGCCGAATAACTGCTCGCGTAAAGGCCAGAGGTGGACCAACACGTTATCGACTTATCAATATGTGAAGCTGTTTCTCTTGAATTAATCATCCAGTTTTTCTGCAACTGTAATCATTCATTTGCCCCTACACGTACATCATGTGTACCGATTTCCATCGCACTGGGGTAATTCCTCCAGGATACGTTTATTTTCCTTAATTTGTAAATATATTTGGAGCATGTCATTCAAAAACGTATGAAACGAAATAGAGGGGAGCGGGTTGTCGTTAGGAGATGAGAATGTATTAGACTCGCGGATCATGTGGTGTTATTGGCAGAGGGCGAAAGAAGTATGACTGAAATGTTAAAAGAGTTAAACAAGACACGTGAGTAATTTGGAATGAGAAATAATAAGAAAAAGGCGAAATGTCCGGTGATAAGTGCAAGAAAAGTAAGAACAACTATAAGGTTAGGCAGGAAGATACAGAACAATTTAGTGTTTTTAGATAACTGCGACGCGATATTATGGACGACATTGGAAGTAATAAGGAGGTGAAAACACGTATAGCAATTGCCAATGAGACGTTTCATAACAGGAGGCTTTTATGTGGGTGCGTTGAAAGGGGAGAAAATAGGCAGGCACAGTGAGAAATGAGGTGTTGAGAAGAGTGGGACACCAGAGAGATATTTTAAAGGTAGCAGGATGAGCAAACACAATTGGCATGGGTACTGAATGACAAGAGATTGTTTATTGGTGGATGGTATGGAGGGAATAGTGAATGGAAGAAGAAGAAGAAGAAGAAGAAGAAGAAGATGAAGATGAAGCATAACATACCAGGTGGTGGACAGTGTAAGGACAGAAAATAGTTGTGAGAAAACAAAAGGGTAACAAATGATGGGACTGCATGGAGAGCTACATGTGAAGACCTGCCCTAGGGCAGAACACTCATGGTGGTGGTGTTGATGAAGAGGAGACTTATGTAGGACATTTGGTAAGACGCCCATTTTCTGTAATCCAAATTTAAACAAAAAATAGGCAGCTTATAATCTGTACTCTACAGGCGACCGTAAAGTGCATGGCAGATGCAACTTGCCATTATACCAGTTATTAGAACTTATTACCACTCCACTGACTTAAGGAGCGTGCGAATCGTGACAGCTTAAAAGCCTCTATGCGTGCTGTGCTTAGTCTCTTCTGGTCTTCACGCTTCCTACATAGGTAGGCGGTTTCAGTATATTCCTACATTCATCATGTAACGTCGGTTTTAGAAACTTTCAAAGTAGGTCTCCACGTGATAGTTTGCTCTTCCATGGCATAGTCTCCGTCTGTCATCAACTGTCTGTTAGTTCAGTTCTTTGAACACCTATGTGACATTCTCTTATGGCTCAAACAAACCTGTGAGCAATTTTGCTGCCCTTCTCTGTATAAGTTCAATATCCCCTGTTCGTCCTATCTGGTACGGGTCCGATGAATCTGATCAATATTCCAGGGTGGGTCGCACGATTATTTTGTAATCAGCCTCCTCTGTAGACTGATTGAGATTCCCCAGTATTGTACCAATGAACCGCACGTGCTTTACCTACAAATGTGCTTATGTGATCGTTCCATTTCATATCCCTACAAGTTTATACGCTCAAGTATTTACATGAGTTAACGAATTCCAGCTGCAGCGCACTGTAGCTGTACTCATCGGATTCTACGTAGTCTCATTTTGTGAAATGTTGGTTTTGTTGATACTGTCACAGTAGAATATTTGACTATGCTAACAGAGCCTCAACCTCACTTTTGCTTGCACGGCTTCCTCGAATGTTTTCTGTAAGTATTGGAGACAGACGAAAATCGGATGTGACACAGTCGGGACTGTGTGGAGGTCAATCGACGGCAGTGAACGAAAGGCATCGGAGTGCTGCAGACGTCGCAGCGCTCGGCTGTGGTTAGGCGTTGTAATGCTGAAGTAGAGGGTGTTCCACGTGCGGACCAACTCTTTGAATTCGTGCTTTCAGTTTTCTCAACTGTTTCTCACACACCAACATAGTAACATCACACACCGCTATGTTACACGGTACATATCGGATCCCTCTACCAGCAGAGGTCTGCAGATATGTAGAATAAAGATGTAGAATGCTACTAACGTTTTTTTAACTGGAAAGCTTAAGAGTTTTCAAATAAAACATTTGGAGTCATTACTTCTCAGCACGTACTTGTGTTATATGCACAAAACCAAGAAACTGTTTCCGTGCAAAGTATGCTATCCTTATATTTGAACATCTTTATAGCGTACATCAGTAGTAAACCTTATGGTTATGGTAAAATTTTGTATATATATTTACATTGAATTGCGAAAATCTGTGGCCAACACACAATTAAAATGACAGTAGCCAGGTGGATGCTAACAGCAATACCACCCAAATTGCCACGGTACGTGGAATAATTGGTTTTCCAACACATGTCGCCATGTAACAGGCGCTCATGGCGATACATTAAAGAGTTCTCTGTCTCCCTGTCAGAGAGCCAGTACCCGACATCACTCTAGCCGAAAGAAAGACGGAAATTCCGTGTGCCACATTAAGATGAGTCTGAAAAGGGTTTCAAAACTGGTTAATGGAATTAAAAATATTTCAAAAAGTGAATTGTTGCAGTTTTCAGTATTTAAATTCAATATAGTCACAGGCTCTAGCACTTCCTTAGGGGATATACTTAATCGGTTGAGAGCGTTGTGTGTCCCTCCGAGATTAATTTTGCCTGGGCTTTAAGCGACTCACCGGTCACAATTTACAGAGCTGCCAACTACATCTCACAACGGGAATATTATTAGGCTTAGTTAGCATCGCAGCCTACGGAAGAGAGCGCAAATCGAACAAGCATTCACAGTCATTCCCTCTGTTGACTACCACTCGCCTATATTCAACCTTTAAGGATTCCTCCGGAAATATTCCAAGTAGACTTTCTCGGGATATTTTACGTTTGTTTCCAAGCGCCTGCCAGTTCAATTTCATCAGAAACTCTGTGACTCTCTGCAGCGGGTCAAACAAACCTGTGACCATTCGTGCTGCCCTTCTCTGTATACATTCAGTCTCGCCTGGCAGTCGTATCTGATTAGGATCCAGGGATATCGAGCAACATTGTGGAAGTGATTTCTAAGCAATTTCTTTTGTACACAGATTGTATTTTCCTAGAATTCTACCAACGAATTGCAGCCAGCCACCGTATTTCCCTAAGACTGTGACTATGTGACGGTTCCATTTCAAATCGCTAGAAATTTTTACACCCATGTACTCGTGTGGTTTGAGCGATTGCGAATTTGACTCCCTGATATTAAAGTCGTAGAATAAGCTTATTTCTTGTTGTGAACTGAACAATTTTTAATTTCGGGAACATTTAAACCAAGTTGCCAGTCTATGCACTACACTGAAATCTTATCAGAGTGTGGCTTCTTTCAGACAGTGCTTCATTTGCGGATAGTTTTATGTTTCAAATAGACCGCGTAACCAACACCCCCTTCTCGCCTCCCATTTGCTATCTGAAAACTGGATGTCCCCTATGTAAACCACCTTCAGAAGTTCGTTTACTTTCCGTATCAGTTAATGTGTTAAAAACTTGACCTGAAGAATCATAGCCCTTTGCAGTTGAAGACGCTCTGTTTTAAGAGAAGTTAGTTTTTCGAAAACATCTCTATGTTTATGACCTGAACTAGGTATTTTACAATGCTATAATTTTCAGGTACATTCTGCAATGTATGTGGATACTGTCTCACAAATGTGTTGCGAGTAGAGTGAGTAGTAAAGAAGTAATAAATTCAAAATTCATGACTGATGCTCACGCCTTACTGCATGAGCAGCGAAAATGTAGGAGCGATAAAAGTCTTTTCCTTTCATCATTCTGTCAGGGATGTCAGAGGGAAAAAAAGGTTCACAAAGTTTCAAAATTAAGTGTGAAGTTTGTTGTAAGTCGCCAGGTGCTGCCATTCACAAATGCTCGGTGAATATAATCTGTATAATTTTCGCGCCATGACATTATGCTGTCTTAGACGTGTACACAGTTTCTGACTTTTACCGCCCGACTTATTGCGTTAAACCTATGCCTTTAAAAGGAGGACAGGAGGAGGATTGTATTTAATGTGCCATCGATGTCCAGGTCATTGGAGACGGAGCAGGAGCTGGCACTGCGTCAAGAATGCGTAGAAGTAGTCTACCGTGGCCTTTCAAAAGAACCATCCCGGCATTTTCTTGGAGTGATTTAGGAAAATTGCGGAAAACATAAATCAGGGTGGTCAGACGCGGATTTAAACCGTCGTCCTCCCCAATGGGAGTCTCCTAGCTAGCGTTTCTGCTCTGGATCATGGGATTCCTGGTTCGATTCCCGGCCGCGTTCATCATACAGTGTACTAACCACTGCGCCAGCTCTCTAGGTATACATTTAAATGAGTAGATCATGTTAGCATTTTTAGTATTTACATTGACTTCATTCTTCATAAATGAAAGCATGAACTACGAGCAGACAAAGCAATTGGGATAACGAATGAGAAATACCTGATTGTGCTTCTGTTTGTAGGTGACATGATTCAAGTGAATGAAATGACCTCCAAAGATCTGTATACCACCTGAACGAAATATGCACAGAATGCTACTTTAAAATTTCTAGTAATAAGACGTAAATAAGTGCACTTCGAGGAAAATATTCAGTCAGTTTAAAACTAGTTTTGGATAATCCTGCTTTAGAGCAGGTCTCTTAACCTTTTACTTAGGCTACGCTTTAAGTTTCGATTTTTACTCTGATACTGAAATCAAATTGTACAAATTCTAGCTGTCTGTGACACCGTAGTCCAAACATTGGGCAATAAAGTACCGACAAAAACAGATTGTCCCGAAATTCTATAAAGTGTTTGCGGTTCTCGTGTGATGTTATGAAAGATAAAGCATGCTTAGAACAAAAAAAATCGGATGGCAGAGATGAGGTTCCTAAGGTTCCTGCAGACCAAGGCACGATTAGAAATGAAGATAACAGAACAAAATTAAATATTTGCAACATAAACTAAAAAATTCAAAAATATCGTGAAGGCTGGTGAGAATGCTGAGTCCCGGGCTTCCGCGAAAGATCCAGAACTACAAACGGAGTGGCAGAAAATTTATTGAAAAGCCTCGGAGTGGAAATAATTTCGTTTGAGGGACTATCCCGCGCGGCGACTAATGAAGTACTTACACATTATACAATTCTTAAGTTATACACCAAAATAAGTAAGGTTTTAACCTGGTTTATCTTCACTGATTTATAAAAAAAAGCATTTTTGCTTTCTAAAGTGGGCTATGATCTTTCTCAAAACTGTCTCCATGCCAAATTTCAACGACATCTGTTAAGCGGTCTAGTCACGAAAACGAAATAGACTGTGTTGCATAGAAGAAAAACAACTGAGAGAAAGAACTGGCGTCACTTTGTGCAGGTCACGCCCATCATTTCGCAAGATAATGTTGGGACACGCTTGGTGCAAGGCGCGACTGATTTGATCGGTATATGGGGATGGGAAACGCCGCACCACGCACCACTCACACTCCCCAGACTTACGCCCTCGTGAGCTCAGCTTGATTCCTAACGTGAAGGACGGACTTTGTGGTATTCGGTTCAGAGCTGTTATGGAGATTCGCCGGGCAATAGACTGCTCCACTCGAACTACGTACACAACTGGCGTACCCAGGGGTATCATGCTCTTTCGACGTAACTGGCGATGGGTTATATTAGAAGAGCTATTCAAAAAAACATCCGAGCGAGGTGGCGCAGTGGTTAGACACTGGACTCGCATTCGGGAGGATGACGGTTCGATCCCGCGTCCGGCCATCCTGATTTAGGTTTTCCGTGATTTCCCTAAATCGCTCTAGGCAAATGCCGGGATGGTTCCTTTCGAAGGGCACGGCCGACTTTCTTCCCCGTCATTCCCTAATCCGATGAGACCGATGACCTCGCTGTCTGGTCTCCTTCCCCAACCAACCCACCATCCGAGCTTTTTTAATTGTAGAAATCAACAATGGTATCAGGGCGTGTCTGCGCTGTATGGTTGCAGGCATACGTAGCACACACACACGATTTTTTTTCACTACTTCGGAAACACCCAGTCGCTGGCTAGCCTTTGACAAGTGAACGCGTATAAGTGATATTCGTCGGATTTAGTGTTGTGGGCAAAATGACATTATTGCATCAAACTTTGTTTTAAGTTTGGCTATTCTCAAGTTGAAACAATCGACATGTGTCTGTGGACGAAACAATGGGTACGACACAGCTATAGGAGTAATACAACCGGTTCAAAGGTGGCTGCTAATCAGTGAAGAGAAAAGCAAATTAAGGTACGCCCTCAATATCCGCATATCAGGTGGTTATTGACCCCGCAAGGTCCCTGGTGAAGCAGAATAGACGAATCACAATCAGAGGAGTTGAGACGAGGTTAAAATTAGTACTGGATCCATTTATTCCATTTTAAAGTAACATTTGTATTTCAGGAGGGTCTCAGAAAAGCTTGAGCCCAAGTTGCTGTCAACTGAGCAGGAGCGACTCTGATCGCATTTCCCATAGGACATGCTGGATACTGGGAACACTGATCTAAATTTTCTTAACACAACGAACACTAGTGATTAGTGCTCGGTTAATGGGCAGGGCCCAGAAACAAATTTTCAAACATGACAATGGAAGCATCCATGATCCCATAAACCCAAAACAGCGAAGCAGGTCCACAGAAATGAGAAAATCGTGCTGACTGTGTTTATTTGAAGCGAATGGTGTCGTCCATGACGCATACGTACCAGATGGTACTAATGTCAATACACAGTTGTGGTTTGTTAGCCTCGATATTCCCCTTATCTAGCACTGAGTGACATCTGGCTTTTCTCCAAACTGAAAGAGACTTCAGAACAGGGAAGACATTATGCAGATTTCACGGAGCAGTTGCGCACAATATCAAAAGACTTTCCAGAGGTGCTTCGAGCCGTGGGAACAGCAGTACAGGAGTTGTGTCCAGTCTGAAGGAGACTACTTTGAAAGTGATTGGTACCAAACAATTGTATCTCAATAAAGATGATTTTATAAATAAAAGTCGGATTGTCTTTCAACAAGCGTCGTACAGTGGTGGTGACGGCTTTTGGGAGTGAGCCTTTGATTCATGTATCTATTTTGAACAAGTTATAAATAAGTACTTAGAAAACATCCCAAAACTTAAATGTTATTAATGTAGAGTAATGAAATGACGCTAACACACTTGTCTAGATAATATATTCGAGATAAGCCATTCGAAATGTGAAATGCTGTTACACTAGTAGCCGTTGTAACAACCGGAATGTTGAACGCAAGCATCAGAAAGTTAATGCATTGTGTTGTGGATGTGACGGATGTCAGTTTGTAGTAGGGAGTTCCTAGTGTATGGTACTTGGGCGTCAACACAGGGACGGTTAATGCTGTTTGCGGATAATACTGAGTTGTCTGATGATATCCCATACATGCTCGATTGGAAACAGATCTGGTGATCGAGCAGGCCAAGGCGACATGTCGATACCGGTATGTGGGCGAGCTCTATCCTCTTAGAGAACAACCCCTGCAATGCCCAACAGCACAAGAGGTCGAGTCACCAAACTGACGTACACATTAGTAGAGTGCGTGGGATATAACCACGAGAGTGCTCCTGCTGTCATATCAAATCGTACCCGGCACGGTAACTCCAGCTGTTGGTCCGGTTTATCTAGCATGCAGACTGGTCGGTTGCAAACCTCACCTGACCTCCACCTAACACACACACACGGCCGTCACTGGCGCTGAGGCAGAACCAGGTTTCACAAGAGACCCCCACCCTGTCCTACAATGAGCTCTCATTTGACCCCTCTGAAGTCACAATGGTGGTGGTGCGCGGTCAGTGGAATGCACATTACCCAGGAGTCTGGCTCGGGGCTGTCACTGAAGTAACCGATTTGTAACAGTTTGTTGTGTCACTGTGGTGCCAGCAGCTGCTGCAGGTGCAGTATGTTGCTCCACAGTCCTACGCTGAAAACGATGGTCTTCCCTCTCGGTAGCGCCACGTCGTTATTCGGAGCCCGGTCTTCTTCCTACTGTACATTCTCGTGACCACTGCTGCCAGAAATCATGTACAGTGGCTACATTTCTGCCAACTCTCTGCAGTGTTGCAGAAGAAACATCCACCTTCTCGTAGCTCCATTACACGACCTCGTTGAAACTTAGTGAGGAGCTCGGAATGCCGTGTTTGTTCCCTTAAAGGCTTTTTTGACTAACATCAGTTCACCACGACCAATCGCAAAGGTCATTAACGCCCATGACTGCTCCAGTGTATAAGTAAAATAAACTTTATTTGCATCCTCATAGTGAGGCTACTAGCACCACTCTTATGCGACTGGCGCGAAATCTGATTAGACATCATCTTTCAGGTGCAGAAACACGCCCACCAACATTTGTTTATGTCACACAACTAGTCCACGGTGTTGCGACTTTGTTTCCCCCCGTCCGGGTTGTTGCCACTACCTTTGTATGTTGTTTAAAACCGGTTTCAGTGGAATCTGGAAACGAGTCGACTTGGTCCTTCCATTATAATTCGACCATGACAGACGAAGAGACTCAAAGAGCGACTCCCGAAATTTCCAGGCTCCAGTGGCGCGACCCTGGAGCACGCGTGGATCGCAGCGACAAGCCCTTGTCGCCCATACACCCCACTCCCAACATCCGAAACAACAGCACACTTCCGATCACGACCAAACAGGAAGTGCAGAGCATCTCCCAGAAGTAGCTCCGTGACGTAAGCACAATAGCCATTGTGGTGTCCTGAACATATCAGTCGCGCTGTGCAGGCTGGAGTGAGACCAGTTCAAGCACATGGAGAGGCTCACGCTGCCCCACAACGGGCTGACCGCCACTGGCTGTGACTCGGCCCTGGCGCCTGTGGGGGCACTACACCGTCGAGTCGCCGCCCTCGTCAAGCCTGCCACCAGCGATACTGCCCCACAGGTTAAAATCTAATCACTTTGACAGGTGTATCCCAACAGCTGCATGTTTGCAACTCAGCTGTTGTACAGGTTTCGGCTAGAAGACGTCCCATATTTCAAACAGTAGTAACAAACAGGCAACAAACAAAGACCAAAGATTTAGAGAAAAAAAATTTCTTTTCCCATAAATTTGCTATTAAGTTATAGGTAACATTAAGCATTTAAATTCGGATGAAGGCACTCTTCGAAAAGTTGAGACCTCGTTAATAAGACTGAAAATTGTGACCGTGGGCTGATTTTGATTCAACTTTATTCAGAGGAACAAAATAATACCGTGCCAGTTTACATCGGCTGGTTTTAAAAATTATGCCTGGTAAATGGCATCCTCCGTTGTTGAGACACTGAAGAAACCTTTTCCATAAGTTCTCTATGGCCCTTCAGTGGAATGACACCCACTTCCTGGATGAGTGCCTCTTTAAGTTCTCGCAGGTTTGAGGAGCGATATTTGTACACTTCACCCTTTAAGTGTTCCCAAAGAACAAAAATTACGAGGCGATAAATCGGGTGGCTTTGGGGGCCAGACGATATCTCCTCGCGAAGACGGAACAAGTCCAGGAAACAACTCTGCAAATCATCGATGACGCACCGAAGTGTCAAACGATGACTGTGAAGTGGTCGTTGCTGAAGCTCCTGACGGTTTTTTGCTGTGAGGAAGAGGTAATTTTGTTTGTTTGCAGTACCCGATAATTAGAAGCAAACCTCAAGAGAATAAATCAAAACAGCGCCAGAGGCGATCATTCCAAGAATTCCCAGTCTTTCAATTCTAGGGTAACCATCATCTTGGGAGTGCTAAACACTTTGGGGACTGCCCAACGGACACACACACATACATTTTCTAGAGTCATTAAGAGTCCGAGGTTGGCCAGCATGCAGAAACTGATGTTTCACAGTTTGACTCCAAAATCGAATAGCTTTTCTGTCAGGAACAGAACCACGTCGGCCAAATTCGAATCGAATGTGAAACGCTCGCTGAGTAATAATCACGAAATGACCACTACTAATATACACTATCCGATCAGAAGTATCCGGACACACAGAAAAATATGTGCTTTTCGTATTAGGTGTATTGTGCTGCCACCTGTTACCAGATATTCCGTATCAGTGACCTCAGTAGTGGTTAGACATCGTGAGAGAGCAGAATGGAGCGCTCCTCGGAATTCTAGCACTTCGAATATGGTCAGGTGACTGGGTGTCGCTTGTGTCATACGTCTGCACACGAGATTTCCACACTCCTAAACATCCCTAGGTATGATAGTGAAGTGGAATCGTGAAGGGACCATCACACACGAAATCAAAACTGCATCAGGATCCACTGCTAGTATTATGGCAGTTAGGAAGAAGGTGAGAAAACTTGGATATCACAGTCGAGCAGTTGCTCATCAGCCACACATCACGGCAGTAAGGCAAACGACGGATCGCTTGATGCAAGAAGCGCAAACATTGAACAGTGGAAAACGTTATGTGGAGTGACGGATCACGGTACACAATGTAGCGATCCGATGGCAGGGTGTGTGTATGGCGAGTGCCTGGTGAACGTCATCTGCCAGCGAATGTAGTGCCAATAATAAAATTTGGAAGCTGTGGTGTTATGGTGTGCTCGTGTTTTTCATGGAAGGGGCTTGACCCTTGTTGTTTTGCGTGGCACTATCACAGCACAGGCCTACATTTATGTTTTAAGCACATTCATGCTTTCACTGTTGAAGAGCAATTCGGTGATGGCGATTGCATCTTTCAACACGATCGAGCACCTGTTCACAATGCATGGCCTGTGGCCGAGTGGTTACACGACACTAACATCCCTGGAAAGGACTGGCCTGCACAGAGTCCTGGCCTGAATCCTTGGGATGCTTTGGAACGCGAACTTCGTGCCAAGCCTCACCGATCGACATCGATACCTCTCTTCAGTGCAGCACTCGGTGAAGAGTGGGCTGCCACTCCCCAAGAAACTTCCCAGCACCTGATTGAACATATGCCTGCGAGAGTAGAAGCTGTCATCAGGGCTAGGGGTGGGCCAACACCATATTGGAGTCCAGCATTACTGATGGAGGGCGCCACGAACTTCTAGGTCATTTTCAGCCAGGATACTTTTGACCGCACAGTGTACAACAAACGTACTGTCCTCACCTAGTCAATCCACTGCACCTACTGAAAATGGCAGGCATACCAGCATTGATCGATACCCCCTCAACAATAGTATATCCACTATAGCTCACAGGGCGTCCCCATCAAGTAAGGGAGGTCCTTTTGCCGGACCGTGTACGTTAATAACCTTGCAGACAGTATCAATACTATCCTCAGGCACTGTTGAACAGTGTTCGAAGCCCCATAATTGTTTCCCACTGCAGAGTCGAAGTTACAAGTTTGGCTCAAAGGCGCCTGCAACCCTCCTGTGTAATAGTTCTGAATCGTGGCGCTCTGCGACTTCACACTCGGCGTCAGCGAGGCTTCAAACTGCAAGGGTCAACACATGCCAGAGAAAGGCCAGAGCTCAAAAGTTCATGAGACATTTAAAGTGGGTTAATGAAGTCACATTGGCCACAACTTTCACCATAATCCTGTCCAACATCACCGCGGTCGTGTCAGGCGATAGGAAGGTCGTCACACCCCTGTTACCCACATTTAACCCCTTCTTTTGACACCTATGTCATAGAGGACAAACCCGCGACACCCAGTGTTGGAATCACGCGGTTTTCGTAAAGGTGACCGAGGAAACCATTTGAGATGCACCGCTTCTCAGAATCAACATGCAACGATCTCAGGGAATGACATAAAGGGTGTTCATAAAAATTAATGAGACTGATTCTCTGCTGACGCGACTGTACTTCACAGCGCGCGCTCGCCGGGGGCCCGAAGACGAGCGGCGTGCCAGTCGCGTTGAGTGGACACGTCACAATGTCGTCGGTTGTGGTGCAACAACAGTTTAGTGTGAAACTAGGAAAATAGGGTACGGAAACGTTGGATATGTTTCGGCAAGCCTACGGCGATGATTGCCTGGAAAAAGCCCAGCTTTCAGGTAGGTGAGGAACTTTAAATAGGGCCAGGAGAGCTGAGGACGAGGACCATTCCGGACGCCCTTCAACCAGCAAAACTGACGTATACATCGGCCGTGTGGGCGGTTTGTTGAACACCGACCGTCAGATGAGTGTCAAGATGATAGGAGACCACGTCGGACTTGCAAAATGACAGTGCACGACATCAGTTACCAAAGAATTGTCGCCGAAGAAGATCTGCGCCAAGATGGTCCCGAAGATTTTCTGAGACATTGAAGCCAGTGTTCGATTTGTGCTTTTACCAGTGGTGAGGGGGGGGAGGGGGGGTGTTAGGGGGTTAGTATAATTATACATGTTAGTAGCTTGGACCGTGGCGTTACCATGGTTAAACAGTCATTTATAAATAGATGTTAAAGCCGAGACTCACTATTCACGCGTAAGCACTATCAGGGAAAGCTTATTTACAAAATCATCTACGTACAGGTATACCAGGGGAATTCAAAAAGTAAAGGCACATTTGTGAAAAGCTGTATTTATTCTGATGACAGAAAACTGAAGCTCCCTGGGCTTCAATGCAGTTTTTCCGACGTTTTAAGAGTTTTTTTTATTTCATCAGAAAATAAGTCTATCCAAACATGTGAAAATCGCATGGAGCTAGGTCTGGACTGTATGGTGGATGTTCCTGCACCTAGAATCTCAACTCTTTTATTGCGTCGTCTGTCCGTTTGGCAGAATGTGGGCGAGCGTTATCTTGCAGTAGGATGTCACCTTCCGCTCCGCTATTTTAAATTATATGTAAGGTTTTACTCCAGTGCTTGGAAATAAACATCCCAGGTTGGGATGCATAAACTAAAACCAGAGGAGGGGATGTTCTGATGCAGAGGGGGGAAATCCCCCCCCCCATCCCCCAATCCCCTGCAAATCGCACACTGATTCAAGCACGTATGGACGCAAGAATATCTGCAGAGCCTTTAAGCTAATCCGGAATTTTTAGATAAATCACTGGAGACGAAAACGGTGTTTCAGTAAGGTCTGGAGACAAAGCGCAATAGTGCCGAATTGCACACTGCAGCATCCCCAAGTCCAATAACGGCTCGCATGAGCAAATCGAAGGTTAAAGCCATGCTGACGGGGTTCGATGTCAGGTGTATGGTTCATCATGAGTGTGTGCCCCAAGGCCAAACTATCAACTGTGCTTTTATTGCGAAGTCCCCAAGAGACTGAAAGCCCGGGTCCACTGCGTGAGGCCAGTCATCGCCAATGAACGGCAGCTGCATGATGACAATGCACCAGACCCTGTAAAGGGCGTCACTGGAAGCACGCCTTCTCTTCCAACATCACATTTCGCGGTCAAAAATAACAGGGCACTGACCAACAAAACGACGTCCTCGTCAATCTTTGATACCGGTCACACGCGTCATCGACCCCTTTCTTTGGAGTCAGCCTTAGCACACTTTTTCTTTGCTACACAGGGTGTTACAGTTACATACCTGTCTGAAGCATTCGACAGAATCTGAACATGATTTAAAGTCGCAAGGGATAATTATGCTTTTTCAACCATGTTATATCAGGCCATCATCTGGTGTTATCACGGAAGGGCTACACATTCACACATGCGTGAATAAAATGGCAAGAGTCCATCTAAGAACCCCCAATTCGGCAACATCCTCTGACTTGCATGACACGGACGTCAGAAGAATTGGTGAAATGTGGACAAGGCAGGCTGTGGCCAACTTTCCATCTTGTGACACCTCCGCTGTGGCGTTGACCTGAATTATGGTGAAATTTGGTGCCATGTGACGTCACTAACCCACTTTACTCCTGAGCTGTGCAGCATTTTGTTCGTTGAACCGTCACCGCGTCCGAAGCTAACCGGTAAAATTTCAAACGTATACGTTGCAATTGAAGACAGTTACGGGATTTCGAAAAAGTGACTGTTTTAATGTGTTGCGCTATGTATAAATAACGTTTTCAGTCGGATAGTTATAAGATTTCATAGTGGGGTAAAATTTCTTATTGCATACGTTCAGAAATTTAAAACGACATACTTCACAAAGAATGAATGAAAGAAAAAAGAGGCTACCCTGTGACTATGTTATCAGAGAGACACGACGGGAAACAGTCAATTCACACAAACAACTGGTGTAACAATTTGTAAAGATTTGAAATGTAATGATCGCATAGCCTTCATCGCTGGTAGAAAAGAAAAAAGGTGGCAGACTTAGGTAGATTGTAGGATAAATCCAATCAATCCTCAAAGGAGATCGTTTACAAATCTCTTGGACCTCTCGTCCTATAGTATTACTCAAGTGTGTTAGGCCAAATGGGACTGTCATTGAATGTACAGGTTGTCTGAGCAGCACGGGAATGTTACCGAAGTGCCGAAAAGCCAGAGATTACTGAAATTGGTCACCAACTACCCTACCCCATAAAAGTAATTTTTGAGTACATCCCTCGTGCAGGATGTCAGCGGCCATGTTGAAATATTTTGAAATTGAATTAAGAGCTATCTTGACCGCAATAAAAGATTTACTGACAATGGTAACCTGTTTCGGCGAGAAAGTGACCATCTGCACACCATGTTACATTACGACGGCAGGTGACGTTCGTGGATCCACACTACCTCCTCCATTCACTGCCAAGAACATTGACGTTATAGACTACGCGAGCGAGAGTGGCGTTACGTTGCTGTTTCCCACCACATTGCTCTCACAGACTTCAGCCGCTTCATGTTTGTTTTATGACGCCTTTAAGTCTGCATTATAGTGATGAGCTTCGAAAATGGCTACGAAGCCACGCAGGTAAAGTAACTATTTTTCAAATTTCAACGCTTGTTGGTTCAGCTTTCATCTAAAGTGCAACAATGAAAACCGCTATTAAAGATTTCGAAGCTACAGGAATATGACCCAACGGACCCATCCATATTCACCGATGCAGATTTCCTCCCGGCAGACACAACTGACATCGGACCAAATAGGCTATTATATCTGAACAATTGGAATTGCCTCCACCTAGCACACCAGCTAAAAAAGACGCCAACGGGCTGGAAAATCAAGCGGAAGAGGTTTCAGCGAATGGTAACAATGAACTGCCGCCTAAGAATGACAAAGTTATTGGACCTAATTGTTCTAATCTTGGGTGCTCTTGAATGACAACTGACAACACCTCCTCATTTCATATTTAACTAGAAATTGTGATGCCCTTACCAAAAGTTAACGAAAGCAAGAAAAGAGCGAAATGGAAGAGGGGGAAAACCGATGTTTTAAATGATTCGCCATACAAAAAACGAGTTAGAAGCCATTATTAACGAAAAATAGAAAAGAATTTTGCCAGAGAAGATAGAACAAAGAAAAAACTATTTGCGAAACAGAATGAAATTAATAACTCAAAAAATAAAGACAGGGCCTGAAGATAAATGGAAAAAAGGGCAGAGAATACAATACTAAGGAGAGTGATTATGAGGAAAATTCTGACTGTGAGTGTTTATATTGTGGTGGGTTTGATTCAAAATCAGTTGAAGGTTGGGTCTCTTGTTCCACGTGCAACAAATAGACACACGATTCTTGTGCAGGAATAGATAGCGAAGATGATGAGTCTCTCCTCGTGTGTGAATTTTGTAAACAGCCTTAAGAAAAGGATACAATACATGAAAACTGTAGTTTGACATTAAGCTAAATCAATACCGAGAAAGTCAATATTTTCTGCGCTTCCGATAATTTTATACGTTTTTATAATCACGGAGCAGAATGGAGCAAATGACATACCTTTCTGTTTTGGAATGAAAAAAATACTATTCTTTTATTTTACGGCAATCTTCTTACAGTTTTGTGATTAATACAACATAATGTGTTCATATAAAAAATGGTAACTCTATAATTTAATGCTTTTGTTCTTTTAATCAAACCTATGACAGTTGCAGTGAAAGAAACTATGAACTTAAATGACTGCATATACACCATTAAGTGCAATACAACTTCATATTCAATTTTCTGTAACTATTGTAACTAAATGTACCTTTCCTCTCAAACCATTTATTCCAGAACCATGTAATTCTAACGGTCAGTTCTCTTACTCGACATGCATGAAGTAATATTTTTTAATGCTTCCTACTAAATCATAAGAACCCCTATCGTCTTTTTATTTTTGCCCACAAAACACCTTACTAAACTTTTCCAAAATTTCACTATTAATATATTATTCATGAAAAAATGTCATTGTTAGAAAATAGTGGAAATCCATGTAAGAAATGTTTCGTGTTCTACCGTTAATATAACACAGCTTGAGATACGGTACATGGAAATAGGTCAATTTAACATGAAGCCGATAGAAGATACTTTCACGCCATGAAATGTGTCTTTGAAAACAAATGAATATTTTCAAATCAACAGCTCATTTCATGAAGTCATTACTAGAAACATGAATAAACCTCACAAAAATTTGGAAGTTAATTGCTTTGGTGCAAGAGAGTCTCCATCATTCAGGAAAACGAATTTTAAATAACGTGCCAGCATCCATAAAACGCTTTACTACTGACAAATTTCAGTTTAAGAGGAGCCTATATGATTTATTGCTAGCCATCTCCTCCAATTCCATTAATGAACTGAATTTCTTAGTAGAACTAGCGTGTGCGCGGTTGAGAGTGAGTGAGAGAGGGTGGTGGAGGTCAAATAATGCGAGTACAATCAAAAGTATGTCTAAATTTTCATTCCACTTTCCACGTCCATGATCACTTCACTTGCTATCTGTGGAAGGTAAATTAGCATATTAGTTTCCCATTGAGTGTCTCCTCATTATGGATCATTTGTAACGGAAAGTACATATAATCAAATCCAACCCTCTGGTCTGTCCCACTTCTATTGAAGGTTACACATCAGACAAATACCTTCATATTATTGTTGTTGTTGTCTTCAGTCCAGAGGCTTGTTTGATGCAGCTCTCCATGCTACTGTATCATGTGGAAGCTTCATCTTCCAGTACCTACTGCAACCTACATCCTTCTGAATCTGTTTGGTGTATTCATCTCTTGGTCTCCCTCTACGATTTTTACACTCCACGCCCCTCCCCCCCCCCCCCCCGCCCCCCTCCCTATACTGAATTGGTGATCCCTCAGAACATGCTCCTACTCCGAATTTTTGTTTTGTTTCGTTTACTGCTTGCTCAATAAACAGGATGAATAACATCGGGGATAGACTACTATCCCTGTCTCACTCCCTTCCCAACCACTGCTTCCCTTTCATGCCCCTCGACTCTTGTAACTGCCATATGCTTTCTGTACAAATTGTAAATAGCCTTTCGCTCCCTGTATTTTACCCCTACCACCTTCAGAATTTGAAAGAGTATTCCAGTCAACATTGTCAAAAGCTTTCTCTAACTCTACAAATGTTAGAAACGTAGGTTTGAACTTCCTTAATCTATCTTCTAAGATAAGTCGTAGGGTCAGTATTGCTCCACGAGTTCCAGTATTTCTATGGAATCCAAACTGGTCTTCCCTGAGGTCGGCTTCTACCAGTCTTTCCAATCGTCTGTAAAGAATTCGTGTTAGTATTTTGCAGCAGTGGCTTATTAAACTGGTAATTTTCGTACCTGTCAACAGCTACTTTCTTTGAGATTGGAATTATTATATTCTTCTTGAAGTCTGGCGGTATTTCGCCTGTCTAATTCATCTTGCTCACCAGATGATAGAGTTTTGTTAGAGCTGACTCTCCCAAGGCTGTCAGTAGTTATCATGGAATGTTGTCTACTCCCGGGGCCTTGTTTCGACTTAGTCTTTCAGTGCTCTGTCAAACTCTCCACGCAGTATTGTATCTCCCATTTCAACTTCATCTACATCCTCTTCCATTTCCATAATATTGTCCTCAAGTACATCGCCCTTGTACAGAACTACATACCCCTTCGACCTTTCTGATTTCCTTTCTTTGCTTAGAACTGGCTTTCCATCTGAGCTCTTGATGTTCATTCAAGTGGTACTCTTTCCTCCAAATGTCTGTTTAATTTTCCTGTAGGCAGTATCTATCTTACCCCTAGTGATATGCGCCTCTACATCCTTACATTTGTCCTCTAGCCATACCTGCTTAGCCATTTTGCACTTCCTGTGGATCTCATTTTTGACACGTTTGTATTCCGTTTTGCCTGCTTCATTTACTGCATTTGTATATTTTCTCCTTTCATCAATTAAATTCAATATCTATTCTCAATACAACCCCTCGTTCTGTCAGTTTATCCACGTCCCATCTCCTTAAATTACCACCTTTTTGCAGTTTCTTCAGTTTTAATCTACAGTTCATAACCAACAGATTGTGTTCAGAGTCCACATCTCCCCCTGCAAAATTCTTACAATTTAAAACCTGGTTCCTAAACGTCAGTCCTACCGTTATATCATCTATCTATATCTCCAGGTTTCTTCCATGTATACAACCACCTTTTATGATTCTTGAACCAATTGTTAGCTATGATTAAGTTATGCCCTGTGCTAAATTCTACCAGGCGGCGTTCTCTCATTTCTTAACCCCATTCCATTTTCACCTACTACATTTCCTTCTCTTCCTTTTCAGACTATCGAATTCCAGTCACCCATGACTATTAAATTGTCTCCCTTCAATATCTGAATAACTTCTTTAATCTCACCACACATATCATCAATATGTTCGTCATCTGCGGAGCTAGTTGGCATATAAACTTTTACTACTGTGGTTGGCGTGGGCTTAGTGTCTTTCTTGGCCACAATAATGCGTTCACTATGCTGTTTGTAGTGGCTTCCCCACATTCCTATTTTTTTTATTCATCATTAGACCTACTCGTGCATTACCTTAATATTATCCTTCCTAATACGTAAAACTATATCCGACGTTAATAATGACGCAGGTGGACAGACTAACATGAAAATACTGACTGTCGAGATAGTCACGAATATAACCGACAAGCTAATCGGCCCTTCACAGGAAAAGGTTTTTCGCCGCAAAACGCGGAAAACTTAAATCCAGCAAATGAGTAAAAAATATATATTCACTGACAAAAAATTAGTGTACCTAAACAACTTACACCACAATAGTCTGGGATTTCTCTATTACATCATAGTTTTCGTGATTGTATTTTGCAGCTTTAACTTTTAATTAAAAACGAGATTTTAAAAGGACAGAAAGAACGTTTTGGACAACGCTACAGATCGTTCTGTTAGCACAGTCTTTACTTTGTAATCACTTTCGTTGACTTCGGCGACTCTCAACCAAAATCTCCAACCTAACCGAGACAGTGCGCTTTATCACACTGGAACGATGTAATTTTATATGGATAAAGATCTACATGACCTGTCTATGTCTAATATAAAAAGTCTCCGAACCGCTCTCCTAAAATACATCGCCATCTTCACTTGAACTTCAACTGTTACTATTTCAGAATTAAAACCGAATTCAAAGAAAATTTGGCTACCAGTCACAAAACTAGGAAAATAAAAATAATAAAAGTGAGAACGTGAAACAGGTTAGCAAAAACCATAAACAGGAGATTCTACAGAAAATAAAAGTGAGAAAGGGAATTATTAATATTGTCGACCGTTTAGGAACTCTAGGCTACGAAAGGGATGAAACCACATCTCGAATAATTCGTGGAAGAGTTAGTGTGTTTTAAGATTAAATCCAAACAAGAATTAAAGAAAAATATATCGAAGCTATATTATGAAAAATTGCTAAATGTGGAGACAAATTGCGTCCTTCAGTATTAAATGACTTTGTGTCCCTAGTACGGATGAGACAGTATCTGTGGCATCAGAAGAAACTTTGGATATGAGTTTCGTATTTCATCCAAGTCTGCAGTCTATAAACAAATAAAAAATCACTATAGGGAAATTACCTATGAAGAAGTTCTTGGTAAACAAATACAGGACACAAATACGTATGTAGGTTAATACGCACTACAACTGTGTTTAAAAATCGCTATAGTTGCCTTGGACTAACGATAAGCGATTATCAATACAACCTGTACAGCCTGTACGCTTTCTAAAGCTGTTGTCCATGAAAGAGCTAAACGTCGTTGCGTGAACCAAATACAATTTACGATCGAAACAATTAATAACATTATCTGACAATGGGCACCGATTTAAGTCAATGGGCACTGTTGAAAATTTGTGCCAGACCAGGATTAGATCCGAGTCTCCCGGTTACTAGGCAGATGCAATGATCACTGTGTCCGAATTAAGCAGTGGTCAACCTAGTTGCACGAAATGCCCAAGCATGCCGTCCGTCAGAACCAAATTCCCAATTCCTCCACAGACGTCTAATGCAGCGATCCTTGTACATTATCCTCCTCGCCTTAATTATACAGTATATGCCCAAGGAAACAGACACCGAATATATACAAACTTAGCCTTACGCACATTGCAGACGCCGTCTATGTAACACACGTCACACTTCAAACATTTACATTGCATTGTTTACTATAGACCACGAATCAAGTAACGTAAAAAAAGCACTGCGTCTATTGAGATCATGATTCAGAGTAAAAAAAAAACTAATAAGTCGCCTACATATTACAGTTGCTGCCGAAAGAGGAGAACCATTATTTTCCCACAAAGGAAATATAGTTAAAATTAAGCTTCTATTTCGGCTAGTTTCGTTGGTTATTAAAAACTGTAGTGAAATTTACACAGCGGACTCTCCCCTCCCCCCACCAGAAACGTAGCTTTCGTCTCTGTTGTGCGTTTGTACACAGCTAGAGAAAGTGTGTTAAATATGGCGCGGACGGAAACACTAGGCTACGCTACAGGGCAATCTGCTCACACAACGTTTACTCAGCATCCATAATCGTTGGCATAAACAACTCTCAATCAAATTCCCTCCCTCCAGCCTAACTTGGATATCGGGCTACACTACCTACCGGCCTGTCATCACAACCAAAATTTCATTGAAGTGGGTGGGGGGGGGGGGGCATTTCCTGTATTTCTCTCGAGGTAAAACTGTCAGTTATTGTAGATTGATAGTCAGTCTAAACTACAAGATTTACTAATGATAAACGCTTTTGAGATGGCTCATAATTTTAGAATAGTTGTCTTCGTCTTACTTGACATAAATTGTTCGCTGGCGTCCCAGCAGCTAGCTCCCTCAGTGTCTGCTTCTGCCATCGCACCACGCCAGTCTGTTGTTGTCCTAGCAGACCGACCGCACCGCACATCCGACACCTTCGTTAACACTCACTATCCAGTTAGCAACTGAGCCGAGCAGTGTTTACATGGTGAAAGGAAAACTATTCAAAGATATACACTCAAATGACACGACTGAGTAGCACACAGACATAGTAATAATATCTATGGAGTGTCCATCAAGACGCGCTGAACGAAATTGTTCTCGCGAACATACATCGTCTCCGAAAAAAATCTTGTGCCTATATTCCGGAGTTACGGCCAGGTTCTCATTCAAATGAGCCACAACTGGTACATTTGGAATTTTTTTGAGACAATGAAAATACATTCTAAAGATCTATTTGGGCATTACGAGTGATCATACTATGAGCTTTAGTTCAGATTTTCAACAAAAAAATGGCACCCATAATTATGATTTGACCAAGGGTCTGTGAGTCTGAGGTACGCAGACTGCGTGCAGTGTGGCCCTAAGATGTTACCTGAAATCAAAAATGGATAACATCAGTTGATACTATACTAAAGTTATGGAAGCTCATACTTCTCTGAATTTAAAAATGGATAACATCAGTCGATATTACATAAAATTTATGGGATCTCATATTTAACCATAATGAAACAACCTTAAATTTAACGATACGGTGGTAATTCGAACTTTGGTGGTTTGTATCACTCCTTATGCCTTAACAAAAATTGGTTAATATTAACAAATGTGATATATTATAGGTAAAAGTTCCTAAGAAAAGTGTTTACTTTTCGGGGTGATATGTAGAAGTTAAGCGATTGAACCTTTTTTAATTTATGCTACATGCCGTTCTGAGAAAATCGTTTCTCGAAAAGAAAAGTTTAAAGTTTAGGGAAAACTTTTAGTTGTATTATTACTTCGATTTGCATGAACTAAGTGTTACATATACATTTTTAATGTCGCTGAACACGAATCTGAAGCTAGATTTTCAATATTCAAAACGGCTAATCCAATACGGAGGGCACAGGATTATGTTTTGACCAATTTTTACCAAAAATGCTTTTTCGTTATTTACGTTTAGTCTGCAATTGAAGGAGTACTTATCAACCCTTCCTCTAGTTGTTCTTCTTGGCAGGAAAAGCCGATCTGTCTAACCTGGATATGCAGCACTCGGCAGCCTGCACTCGTCATTCGTCAGTATTTTCGGCGAGTATTTTTGCATGCATTCTGCAGTATGAATCATTTTGTGCACTTGCCTCACGGGACTAGTTTCCATCTACATCTATATGTATACCCTGGAAATCACATTTAAGTGCCTGGCAAAGGGTTCATCGAATTACCGTCACAACTGATATTAATTGAAACCCTCAGCTGCCGACAGGTGTTGTTGATGTACTTCGATGGGGACAGCTGAAAATGTGTGTCCCGACCGGAACTCGAACCCGGGATCTCCTGCTTACATGGCCGACGCTTTGTTTATCTGAGCCACCGAGGACACAGAGGAACAGCGCGACTGCAAGTTCTTATCCTTTGCACGCTTCCCGTGAGACTCACATTTCCAACTGTCCACAATCTACATACGTAATGTACCTAATAGGTGTTTGCCCAATCCACTCATTACTAGCGCACACTGAGGTGGGGATACCCGTAAAAGTTCGGGCAACCTGTGCGCATTCGCACAGTCGAAGGTCAGTGGCTGGGTAGCCTTTAACTATATATATGAAGATAGTAAGTGTTGTAGAAAGAACAGATACCGCTGATGACAGTGCAGCTTCTCTAGAATAAATGATAATTAATTGAAACCTTCAGCTGCCGACAAGTGTTGGTTCAAATGGCTATGAGCACTATGTGACTTAACGTCTAAAGTCATCAGTCGCCTAGAACTTAGAACTAATTAAACATAACTAACCTAACACACATCCATGCACGAGGCAGGATTCCAACCTGCGACCGTAGCGGTCGCTCGGCTCCAGACTGTAGCGCCTAGAACCGCACGTAAAAGTCATCATCAATGGTATCAGTTCTTTCTAGAACAGTTACTATCTTCATATACCTTCACAATTCCAATCTCGTATAGCAAGCGGAAAGAACGAACACCTATACCTTTCCGTACGAGCTCTGATTTCCCTTATTTTGTCGAGGTGATCGTTTCTCCCTATGTAGGTCGGTGTCAACAAAATATTTTCGCATTCGGAGGAGAAAGTTGGTGATTGGAATTTCGTCGCAACGAAAAACGCCTTTGTTTTTACGATGTCCATCCCGTATCATTTCAGTGACACACTTTCTCCCATATTTCGCAATATAACTTGCTGCCCTTCTTTGGACTTTATCGATATACTCCGACAGTCCTATCTGGTAAGGATCCCATATCGAGCAGCAGTATTCTAAAAGCAGACGGACAAAGGTAGTGTAGCCCTTCTACCTGAACATAGCGTTTCCGACTCAAGAGTGTCCCATGGCAGCCGTCTGTCTATTGCAAGCTCCTATGGAACCAAACTGCTGAGGTCATCAGTCCCTATGCTTACACACTACTTACAGTAACTTATGCTAAGGCCAACACCCATCCCCGAGGGATGCGCGACCCGTGACAAGGCGTTTGAGACAATACTGCTACCTAGCGGCTCATGGCAGCCGTGACACTGCTTCGAACAATGGGCTGTAGAATCTTTGTAACTTCCCGCTCCAGCAGCCTAGACACGTACACCTTTAAAAAAAATGCAATCACAAAGAAATTGAGTTTTCGAACGTTTTGAATGAGAACCTGCCCTTAAGGAACACCGTTGATCAAATGTCACAAGGATTATGTACTCAGGTTTCACATGTGGGTTAACAGTTTCTAATCAATATCCGGAAAGAGCAGGGCTTAAAACTTCGAAGCGTTAAATTTCAAGGGCCGTTCTCTTGTTTGCAAATAGATTCACAGAGGAAATTTCTCCAGTTGTTTTTTGCTATAGGAAAAGGAGGATAGCAATGGGAGGAAGGGGGAGGAATCTTGCGTCTCCAACCTTGGAATCTTCATTATAGAATTTTTATTCATTACGAGATTCTCAGCCACTTGTATAAGTGATTTCCCGTGATTCTGCAAAACTTTTCCTTTTGCCAATCGTAGCAACTATAGGATTTCGTTCTTGCTGCATGACATGTCTCGGAACTTAGACTGACCAACTCATTTGTATAAAGAGCTAGCTTATCATCCGCTTCTTTACTTGCGTAGACCGTATGGTCTGCAAAGAAGGTTTTTCTTTAATCCTATTTTATGTCTTTTAGAAACTGCAACACCTTTTAAACTTTTCACGCTAATTAACGCCATTGAAGCATGGTCTTTTACTGAATGCACTTATGACCAAAAAGCAATGCCGATAGCTGGAGTCCAAGGTTTTTGTTAATCAAGCCGTTTTTATTCTTGTTGTGATATCTATTTCATTCCCTAACGCATATTTCTTTATATCTGATTGATAAGTGAAATACCGGTTTTCATAGATGCAGATTTAAAATGTTTTAATATGACGCAATAAATATTTCGTTAAAATTTTTCATCACCTTACAATCGAAGTTCCAAAAACAGTGAAACACGTATTTTTTAAAAATTCTCACAGAGGTGCCAAATACGAATTCTCAGATATATTTATTAATGCTTTCATAATGAAACATTTTCAGAAACATTTCACAACCTTTAGGGATTGAATTTTCAAAACCAGTTAAACACCTATTTTTCTATTTAGAACTGAGGAGCGAAATTGAAGTCTTCATCGATTTAGTTCTAAAAATGCTTTCATAGTGAAATATTTCATAAAACTTTTCATCTCCTATTTCACTCTATTAGTGAGTTTAATTTCCAAAAGCAATGAAACAATTTTTTTTTAGATCCAACCGAGAAGTCAAATACAAATTTTTATAGATGCAGCTTTAAAAAGGCTTTAGTAGATGTTTAATAATGATTTATTTTCAAAAAACCTTCACTACTTATTTTATCCCCCTAATGGAAGAATTTCGGAGAATGCTAAAAACCTGTTTTTTTTTTTGTTTCTGACTGAGAAACCAAATGCCAGTTTCGTAGTTTTGTAGTTCTAGCTTCAATAGGGACATAGGGACATATTTTCAAAAACCCTTTGAACCCATATATCACCCCCTTAGGAATGGAATTTCGAACAATCTCTTCTTAAATGATGTTTACAGCGTAAGATTTACACCTTCATAAAATTTCAAGTTCATATACTTTGCAGGTTGAGCTGGAAGGTGATGAGTCAGTGAATACGTGTGCCCCTACTGCACCTCCTTGGAGGTTGTAGTTCCAAAACCTGTGGAACACGTATTTTTCAATTACACAATTTTCATTGATTTAGCTTCAAAAATTCTTTCACACTGAATAACTTTCATAAAACATTTCATCCTATATTCCACCCCCTTACTGGTTGAATGTATCAAAAACAGTGAGACATGTATTTTTTTTTTTACTTCAAGCGAGATCCCAAGTTCAGGTTTCTATATACACTCCTGGAAATGGAAAAAAGAACACATTGACACCGGTGTGTCAGACCCACCATACTTGCTCCGGACACTGCGAGAGGGCTGTACAAGCAATGATCACACGCACGGCACAGCGGACACACCAGGAATCGCGGTGTTGGCCGTCGAATGGCGCTAGCTGCGCAGCATTTGTGCACCGCCGCCGTCAGTGTCAGCCAGTTTGCCGTGGCATACGGAGCTCCATCGCAGTCATTAACACTGGTAGCATGCCGCGACAGCGTGGACGTGAACCGTATGTGCAGTTGACGGACTTTGAGCGAGGGCGTATAGTGAGCATGCGGGAGGCCGGGTGGACGTACCGCCGAATTGCTCAACACGTGAGGCGTGAGGTCTCCACAGTACATCGATATTGTCGCCGGTGGTCGGCGGAAGTTGCACGTGCCCTTCGACCTAGGACCGGACCGCAGCGACGCACGGATGCACGCCAAGACCGTAGGATCCTACGCAGTGCTGTAGGGGTCCGCACCGCCACTTCCCAGAAAATTAGGGACACTGTTGCTCCTGGGGTATCGGCGAGGACCATTCGCAACCGTATCCATGAAGCTGGGCTACGGTCCCGCACACCGTTAGGCCGTCTTCCGCTCACGCCCCAACATCGTGCAGCCCGCCTCCAGTGGTGTCGCGACAGGCGTGAATGGAGGGACGAATGAAGACGTGTCGTCTTCAGCGATGAGAGCCGCTTCTGCCTTGGTGCCAATGATGGTCGTATGCGTGTTTGGCGCCGTGCAGGTGAGCGCCACAATCAGGACTGCATACGACCGAGGCACACAGGGCCAACACCCGTCATCATGGTGTGGGGAGCGATCTCCTACACTGGCCGTACACCTCTGGTGATCGTCGAGGGGACACTGAATAGTGCACGGTACATCCAAACCGTCATCGCACCCATCGTTCTACCATTCCTAGACCGGCAAGGGAACTTGCTGTTCCAACAGGACAATGCACGTCCGCATGTATCCAGTGCCACCCAACGTGCTCTAGAAGGTGTAAGTCAACTACCCTGGCCAGCAAGATCTCCGGATCTGTCCCCCATTGAGCATGTTTGGGACTAGATGAAGCGTCGTCTCACGCGGTCTGCACGTCCAGCACGAACGCTGGTCCAACTGAGGCGCCAGGTGGAAATGGCATGGCAAGCCGTTCCATGGGACTACATGCAGCATCTCTACGATCGTCTCCATGGGAGAATAGCAGCCTGCATTGCTGCGAAAGGTGGATATACACTGTACTAGTGCCGACAATGTGCATGCTCTGTTGCCTGTGTCTATGTGCCTGTGGTTCTGTCAGTGTGATCATGTGATGTATCTGACCCCAGGAATGTGTCAATAAAGTTTCCCCTTCCTGGGACAATGAATTCACGGTGTTCTTATTTGAATTTCCAGGAGTGTATTTAGCTTTAAAAATGCTTTCATAATTGAATATTTCATGAAACATTTCATCCTCTATGAAATGGGTTATTGTAGTGACACACCAAAATCACAATAGTAATCCATTGTAGTTGCTACTTATTACAATCAAAAGCATTGTAAAATAACAATCACAATAATACAGGAGACTCCCTTACAAGGCCAGATCAGTTGGTCTTAGAATGATTACAACTAGAACATGACCATATGACAGTACCCCTAAAAAAGAGGTTGCTTCAATATTTCGTGTGAATTAGCGATAGACGTGAGCAGACCAAGGATTCAAATCAATACGAGAGATCCACGAGACAGGGAATGACATAGAAATATAATCAACTATGCAATGCAATTGAACTTCGGTAGCTATAATTATCCTTCGGAAAGATGGAATCACGCGAAAGTGACGACACAACCCAAGATGTAAAGGAGAGGACATGGCCTTAAATATCTCTCTGCCCCCGTGGTGCTTTGCTTCCAGTATGCTCGCGTCGACCGCTGCCAATTATCTCTAACACAACACACATCAACGGCAGACAATATTCTGAGACATAAACTACACAACTTTATCTGGAGAATAGGTGAGCAATATAACTAAATTGAAACAAATTAGCTTTCATGAGTTAGTTGGCCAGTACCAGCCCTTAATCTTTGATTAATAAGTTATATAAAAGTCATGCCGTAAAGTTAATATGACAAGATATATCTCCGGCTTCGGGGCAGTGACAGTGAAGTGGCCGACGCTCTCAGCCGTATGTTCGCGCGAGAGTCTGGGGAAGGCAAGGGCCACGTGGAGCCGGATATTGGGGTGAATTTCCTTCTCTCCGAGACACCCGGTTTCTTCTGCGACAAAGAGGCTGAGGACCCTAGGTGGGGATCGATTCGGCAGCAGTTGGCGGATGGCGAGGTCGTTACTGGCTATTGCCTTCGTGGGGGCCTCTTGTGTAAAGGGGGAGACAACCATGGTGAAGTGAAGGTCTGTATTCCACAGGAACTGGTTAGCATGGCACTCAGATATTTCCATGATTCGGCGGTAGGGGATCATTTGGGGTTCTACAAGACCTTGAACAGAGTTAGAGAACACACGTTTTGGCCCAACCTATATGGCGATGGCAGGCGATTTGTTGGTAACTGTGTCCAGTGTAAGCGCGGTAAGCCTGATGTGGGGCTGCGCAGAGAACTACTACAGTCGCTTAGGGAGCAGTGTCCTCTGGGCCGCGACTCAAAAATCAAAATGGCGATCGATGGAAACTGGAGGCAGAAACGCACCAGCTCACTCTATTTCATCCCCTTAGGGGTTGAACTTCCAAAAACACTGAAACAAGTATTTTATTATTTGTAACCTTGAAGTCAAATACGAATTTTCTTAGATGTAGCCTTAAAAATACTTTAGTAGTTCTTCCACAGTTATTTATCCCAAAATAAAAAGTTCACCCACTATTTCACCTTATAGAGGTTAAATTTCTAATAATACTGAAACACATATTTCCTTATTTCTGACCTAGAAACCAGATACAAAATTTCGTATGTCTAGCTTCAAAATTACCTTAATAGCTACATGTTTCATAAATCCTTTCATTTCCTGTTTCTCCCCCTCAGAGGTGGAATTTCGAAATATGCAGTATAAGCAATATACTATCAACACCATTTCCAAATCTCAAGGTTTCTTTTCCTTGGAGGCCTGGACTGGGTGAATTTCATAGTAATAGGCCTCCACACACACACACACACACACACACACACACACACACACACACACACACACACACCTACCAATGCCCCAACCACCTCCTAGCAAAATTTCTGCGGACGACCTTGTTCCACTGCACTCATATTTTGCTGACGACCTAAATTTAGCAGCGTGGGAGGGATAGTGACGTGTAACAGACAGTATACTCAGTAGACAACGAACTGTTCCTTGTGAAATCAGCGACATAGGTTCCGAGACTGAAACAGAAGGTGCTGAAAGTGAAGCACACTAGACTCGTGTCTACCACGGCATTAAAATCCATGGAGAAGAAATAAAAACTTTGAGGTTCGCTGATGACATTGTAATTCTGTCACAGACAGCAAGGGACTTGGAAGAGCAGTTGAATGGAATGGACAGTGTCTTGAGAGAAGTATATAAGATGAACATCAACAAAAGCAAAACGAGGATAATGGAATGTAGTCGAATTAAATCAGTTGATGCTGAGGGAACTAGATTAGGAAATGACACACTTAAAGTAGTAAAGGAGTTTTGCTATTTGGGGAGCAAAACAACTGATGATGGTCGAAGTAGAGAGGATATAAAATGTAGACTGGCAATGGCAAGGAAAAAGCGTTTCTGAAGAAGAGAAATTTGTTAACATCGAGTATAGATTTAATTGTCAAGAAGTCTTTTCTGAAAGTATTTGTATGGAGTGTAGCCATGTACGGAAGTGAAACGTGGACGATAAATAGTTTAGACAAGAAGAGAACAGAAGCTTTCGAAATGTGGTGCTACAGAAGAATGCTGAAGATTAGATGGGTAGATCATATAACTAATGAGGAAGTATTGAATAGGACTGGGGAGAAGAGAAGTTTGTGGCACAACTTGACCAGAAGAAGTGATCGGTTGGTAGGACATGTTCTGAGGCATCGAGGGATCACCAATTTAGTATTGGAGGGCAGCGTGGAGGGTAAAAATCGTAGAAGGAGACCAAGAGATGACTACACTAAGCAGATTCAGAAGGATGTGGGTTGCAGTGGGTTCTGGGAGATGAAGAAGCTTGCACAGGATAGAGTAGCATGGAGAGCTGCATCAAACCAGTCTCAGGACTGAAGACCACAACAACAACAACGCTCCTTCCTTCGCTTTGGACTCTTCCATAGATTGTTTGCTTTAAGACTTTTCACGCCGATGAAGCGTAAAGCACGATTCATCTGAAAGGGCCACCTGTCGCCAATCAGAGGACGTCCAGTTTATGTACAACGTGCAAATTTCAGCCTTCGTCTCCTATGGACGGCAGTCAGCATTTTACATGAACCAGGCCCCTGGTACAGAGGCTTATAAATAAGGAGGTTCACTGAGCGGTCGTACTGACACTGTTGGTAGCCCCCTAGTTCACATGGGTGGTCAGGTCCTCAACAGTTGCACGTCTCTCTGACATCTCTCCAGCCGTCTTTCATCCCTGTTATATACAGCCTCGTGGGTTTTCGATGGCGCCATTTTGACATCCATGGTGTACAGCAACCACGGCTACACGTAAACAGTTTTCAGACTTAGCCATTTGGGAAATACTTTCACCATTGCCCCAAAAGCCTTTTGGCCGCCAGATATAACGCTTCGTTTCCACATGATGACAGCGACAGAGCTGTTTCCTTTGTCTCCGTGACACGCTTTATATACCCTCCGCAGCTAGTGCTGCCGGCTGCGGTATCTGAGTGGCCATTGCAGGTTGACTTCGAATGTAACTGGTTGTCACAGTAATGTCACTGGACAGTGTGTTTTCTTGTCGCTTAGTCGCGTAGTAATTTCAGAATTGTCAACTTTTCCTGGCCAATAGGCAAACAGGTTTAGGGTTTTTCGAAACTTGATGTTCCGATTTCTTGCGCCGAGTTTGACTCTTGTAGCTTTTGCTTTGAATAGCTACGTGGGACTATCCGCAACTTACTTTTGTTCAGTAACCACACTGGAAATCCAAAGAAACTGGTACAAGTGCCTCATATCGTGTAGAGTCCGCGCGAGCTCGCACAAGTGGCGCAGCATTACGTGGCGTGGAGTCGACTACTATCAGCAGTAGAGATGGAGGGCACACCGTGAATCCTGCAGGGCTGTCCCTAAATCCGTAAGAGTACGAGGGGGTGGAGATCTCTTCCGAACAGCACGTTGCAAGGAATTCCAGATATTCTCAATAATGTTCATGTCCTGGGAGGTTGCTGGCTAGAGGAATTGCTTAAACACAGAAGAATGATCCTGGGACCACTCCGTAGGAATTGCGGACCTGGGGGGGAGTCGCATTGTTCTGCTGGAATTGCCCAAGTACGTCGGAATTCACAATCGACATGAATGAATGCATGCAGCTGATCAAACAGGATGCGTATGTACGTGTCACCTTTTACACTCGTTTCTCGAAGTATTGGGGTCCCACACCAGTGCAACTGCACACGCCCCACACAATTACAGTCTCCACCAGCTTGAACAGTCCCCGGCTGACACGCACGGTCCATGGATTCATGAGGTTTCCATACCCTTACGCGTCCATCCTCTCCATACAATTTGTAGCGAGACTCGTCAAATGAGGCAACACATTTCCAGTCATCAACAATGCAATGTCGGTGTTAATGGGCCCCGGCAAGGCGTAAAGCTTTGTGCCGTGCATTCATCAAGGGTTGACGAGCTTGCTTTCGACTCTGAAAGCCCATATCCATCATGGTTCGCATTCTCACACTTGTTGATGACCCAGAATTCAGCAATCTGCGGAAGGGTTGCACTCTGTCACGTTGAACGATTCTTTTCAGTCGTCGTTGGTCCCATTCTTGCTGGATCTGATAATCGCGGCATACTCGTGAAATTTCACTTATTTAATCGTATGGCTAGGGCTCCCCGTCGGCAGACCGTTTGGCAGGTGCCGGTCTTTCAATTTGTCGCCACTTTGGCGACCTGCAGTCGAGGACGATAGGATGACGATGAGGACAGCACGACACCCAGTCCCTGGGCGGAGAAAATTCCCCGACCCAGCCAGGAATCGAACCCGGGCACAGGGGATTCACAATCCGTCACGCTGACCATTCAGCTACCGGGGGCGGACAACTCGTGAAAGGTTCGTCCGGCAAAATCCCCACTTTATCGCTACCTCAGAGATGCTGTGTCCCTTCGCTCATGCGCCAACTATAGCAACACAATCAAACTCACTTAAATCTTGATAATCTGCCATTGTAGCAGCAGTAACCGATCTAACAACTGCACCAGACACTTGTCTCACATAGACGTTGCCGAACGAGGCGCCGTATTCTGCCCATTTACGTATCTCTGTATTGGAATACGCATGGCTATACGAACGAGTTTCTTTGGCACTTCAGTGTGTATAAACGCTTATGATTCTACTCGCTGCTGGATGATTTCGATACATACAGTCTTCGCCATTACAGTGTAATATCGTGCTGCGTTGGACGGCCACCAGCTAATCGTGAAGATTGTGATGCATCTTCAAACATGTACTGAGTTGCATTCGCAGTTTTCTTTGGATGGTGTCAGCTCTCAGATGCCGTTAGGGTAGGTCGACGGTTGATGTTTCTGGCTGCAGTATGTTATATAACATGTAGGGCCACCTGACGCACCGAGCAAGGTTGCGCAGTGGCTAGCACACTGGACTCTCATTCGGGAGGAAGACGGTTCAATCCCTGGGCTGGCTATCCTGATTTAGGTTTTCCGTGATTTCCCTAAAACGCTCCAGGCAAATGCCGGGATGGTTCCTTCGAAAGGGCACGGCCGACTTCCTTCCCCGTCTTTCCCTAATCCAATGAGACCGATGACCTCGCTGTCTGGTCTCCTTCCCCAAACAGCCACCGACCTGACGCATTCTTATGATGTTACCCAGAAGATATTGAGAATTTATTCGCTCATTCAGATGATTTAACTGTTCCTTGTAAGTCAGTGATTAAGGAATAAGAAGAGACGTTTATTCCATAGTTGGATGGTAACAACAAGAAGCTATCATCTGTTCAGGGTCAGTAATTTCACCAATCAGTACTCACTGTGTAATTTTCAATTCTTAGCTGTGCAAGCCCATTTCTTAATTATTTCCTGGGGGAGTAAGAGCTACACTTTTTGTGTAGGTTGGAGGTTCGATGACGTAGCTATTCAGTGTACTGGAGTAACAACTGTTTCCAGTCACAACACACAGCATTCAAGTTCAGTACACCACATCCAAATGGTAGCTAGGAACTCCCAGTGATAAACACAACAAAAAGAGGAATACAGATAAAAATCGACAGGGAAAGCAGCACATTAAACACCACTCTCAAATTTGCACGGGTGGGAGCAGTAATTTTTCCTTACTCCAATCTTTCGCTGACTACCCGAGGTCTTCTAAGCCTGCTGTTACAATAAGTACTGGATATCTTACCTGGTGATAACGGTTGGCCATGGCAAAGGACCTGCCATCTGTCCTAATGCCATGGCGGGTAGAAGGGCTGTACTATACCGGTGGTCAGGCCGGTAATCTGCTCACGGGACTGCGCCACAGATATCACCATTTCATGCAACTAATTTTACATCGCTGACGAGGAGTAACATTGGTCTGATGCTGCATTACGAGAAAGCTAAATAGCTACTGACATCACTGCAACATGCGGGACGCCATTTTCAGTGGAGCCCCTGTTCAAACCGTGTTTCTTGGCCGTCGTAGAGTGATTGACGCCAGAAGAAGTAGAGATGTTTGAAAGGATGAATTTACGCTCGGCAGCGGCAAGCGAGCTGATATGGATCCACCTGGCAAATTAAAATTGTGTACCGGAGCGGGACTCGAACCCGTGACCTTTGCCTTTCAAGGGCAAGAGATCTACTGACTGAGCTACCCAAGCACGACTCAGGACCCGTCCTCACAGCTCTGCTTCCGCCAATACCTCATCTCCTACCATCCAATCTTCACAGAAGTTCTCCTGCCTTACTTGTGGAACCAGCATCCCTGGAAGAAGGCGAAGGTACCGGGTTCGAGTACCTGTCCGGCACAAAGTTTTAACCTGCCGCAAAGTTTCAACCCTGAACAAGTTTCTTTCTCCAAGTAAACATATTTTACCACGTTCTGCAACCCAAAGAGTAGAGAGAGCTCTTCGAGAGCCGAACCATTAAAGAGCCGCTGTTCTATTCACCCAATTATCAGACAAACTGGTAATTGGGCAGATGGTGGATCCCAATTGGGAATATATGGGACAGGCTTTCCAGTTTCGGAATACGCCGTACAACTAAGGAAAACCTTCCGAAAACCTTGATCGGAAAAGGGGGATCGGAACATTATTGAATTATTTCTGGGACATGAAATGGAGTTTCTCGTTGGATCCGAGATATGGGCCCAGAATTGGATAACCCACTGAATCAGAAACGTTGCAGTTTTGTCGCTTATTGATTAGTGTTTGATGTAACTGACTTGCGTTACTTGTGCGGCGTGTTGATTCAGAACTACAGTTTTACGGAAGCTATTAGATGTGATGCCTATGGATTACACAATCACAGGTGGCGATATATTTGAAGTGATTTACGAATCCGTAGTATGCTTGCCGTAGGAGAGGCTCTGTTCTGATTGGTTGGTTGATTCAGGATTAAAGGGACCAAACTGCATGGATCATCAGTCCTCTGTTTCATAAACACACAGAGCACAGTGAAACCATCCATTTGTCATTCGAAGCACAAAATAAAAATTCCAAGGGAAGAAAATCCCCACGGTCAATAATAAAGAAACATGGAAAACGGAGCACAGCAACAAAAACAACATAGAGAAGAAAGGCAGAAAGAATTAAAACTGTACAGTAGAGGATCGTGGCTGGCTGATCACAAAAATAATAATAGGAAGAGCCAGCCACTCTGCAACACATTAAAATCTTCACCTAAAAGATTAGGATGGAGTTGAATTACAACACGAAACTAATTAAAAATACAGCTCAAAAGAGGGTGATGTAATACAATTAAATGGAGCTATAAAAGCCGCTTGCGCGAATAAAACGTAAAACCCGACATTGTCACCTAAAAGAGATGATAAATCACCCTCGAGATTAAAAGCACACCTGAGAGCGGTTAAAAGAGGACATTCCAACAACAGATGCGCCACCGTCATGGTTGCACCACAGCGACAATGAGGGGGGGTCCTCTAGACGCAGCAGATGACCATGCGTCAGCCAAGAGTGACCAATGCGGAGACTACACAGAACAACAGAATCCCCGCGAGAGGCCCGCATGGAGGAACCCCACACAGACGTGGTCTCCTTTACTTGCCGCAGCTTATTAGGTGCAGACAGAGTGCGCCATCCGTCTCCCCACATCCCAAAGACTCGATGGTGCAAAATCTTTCGGAGATCAATTGCCGGTAGGCCGATCTCTAGCGTCTGTTTGCGGGTTGCCTCTCTGGCTAACTCGTCGGAAAGTTCGTATCCCGCGATTCCAACATGGCCCAGGGTCCATATGAACACCACCGAACGACCACGCTGTTCAAGAGTGTGAATGGACCCCTGGATGGCACCAACAATGGGATGGAGTGGGTAGCACTGGCCAAGAGCCTGCAGACTACTGAGCGAGTCACTGCAAATGACGAATGACTCTCCAGTGCAGGTACGAATACGCTCAAGGGCACGAAAATTGGCTGTCAGTTCTGCGGTGTAAACACTGCAGCCTTCCGGCAAGGAGCGCTGGTCGACATAGTCCGCACGAGCATAAGCGCACCGCACACGGCCATCAACCATCGAGCCATCGGTATAGATAACCTCCGAGTCATGGTATGCGCCGAGGAGAGCAAGGAAATGGCGGCGCAAGACTGCAGGAGGAACTGAATCCTTTGGCCATCGGGAAAGTTCCAGCTGAAGCTGCGGCCGACGAATACACCAAGGTGGTGTATGTGGCCGGACCTGGTAAGCAGACGGAAGAAGCAAACACTAGAGTTCACGAAGGAGCGACCAAACACGGATCCCAATTGTACGGCCTGATCGTGGCCGCTGGTGTGGGATATGGACTGCCGCATTAGCGAAAAGGAGACGGTAGTTAGGGTGACGGGGCGAACAACGGACGTGGGCAGCATAGTTCGCTAACAGTTGTTGACGCCGAATACGAAGTGGTGGAACCCCAGCCTCAGCAAGGAGGCTATGAACCGGGGTGGTGCGGAATGCTCCTGTCTCCTGTCGAACCCCACAATGGTGAACGGGGTCCAGCGGTCGCAATGCTGAGGGCGACACTGAGCCATACGCCACACTCCCATAATTGAGTCGGGAGAGCACGAGGGCTTTGTAGAGCTGCAGCAGCGTATCACGATATGCACCACAAGTTGTGTTGCTGAGGCAGCGGAGAGCATTCAGATGCTGCCAGCACTGACGCTTCAGCTGATGAATATGTGGAAGCCACGTAAGCTGGGCATCGAACAGCAATCCCAGAAAACGGTAAGTGTCAACAACCCTGAGCATGGCATCCTGAAGATAGAGCTCAGGGTGGGGATGGGCAGTTCGACGCCGACAAAAGTGCATGACACAAGTCTTCGCAGCAGAAAATTGAAACCCATGGGCTTGGGCCCATGCCTGCACCTTGCGTATGGCTCCCTGAAACCTATGTTCTGCAACACCAATGGTGGAGGAGCTGAAAAAGATGCAGAAATCGTCAGCATATAACGTGGGTGAGACAGACGACCCTACTGCTGCTGCAAGGCCGTTAATGGCCACAAGGGAAAGGGGCACGCTCAATACAGAGCCCTGTGGAACGCCGTTCTCCTGGATATGAAGTGAACTATGGGATGTGCCAATTAAAACGCGGAATGTCCGAGAAGATAAAAAATTCTGAATAAAAATGGGGAGAGAGCCCCGGAGACACCACCCGTGCAACGTGGCGAGAATATGGTGCCGCCACGTCGTGTCACACGCTCTGGAGAGGTCGAAAAAGACGGAGACGAGGTGTTGGCGCCTGGAAAAAGCAGTGCGGATTGCAGACTCAAGGAAGACCAAAGTATTGGCGGTGGAACGGCCCTGACGGAAACCGCTCTGGCAAGCAGCCAGAAGACCCCAAGACTCGAGCAGCCAACACAGCCGTCGACTCACCAGACGATCCAGAAGCTTGCACAGAGTATTTGTCAAGCTGATGGGCCGATAGCTATCCACATTAAGTGGGTCCTTACCAGGCTTCAGCACCGGAATGATGGTACTTTCTCGCCACTCCGACGGAAAGACACCCTCGCCCCATATGCGGTTGAAGATGGCAAGAACACATCGCTGACAGTCCAGGGACAGGTGTTTGAGCATCTGATTGTGGACGCCGTCTGGCCCAGAGGCTGCATCGCTGCACTGTGCCAGGGCGCTTTGGAGTTCCAACAAACTAAACGGGGTGTTATACGCCTCAGGGTGGCTAGAAGCAAAAGAAAGCCGTTTGCATTCCTCCCGGCGTTTTAGCGCGCGAAACGCGGGCGGATAATTCCCTGATGCAGAAGCCCGAACATAGTGCTGCGCGGAATGATCGGCAATTGCATTGGCATCGGTGGATAGCGCCCCGTTGATGGTAAGCCCTGGGACATCTGTAAAGTGCTGCAATCCAAAGATGCGCCGAATCTTCATCCACACCTGGGAGGATGAGGTATGGGAACCAATGGTGGAAACGTACTTCTCCCAGCACTCCTATTTCCGCCTCTTGATGAGCCGCCGTGCCTGAGCACGGAGACGTTTGAAGGAAGTGAGGTTCTCCAAAGACGGGTGCCGCTTATGTCGCTGAAGAGCCCATCTACGTTCTTTAATGGCTTCAGCGACCTCCAGAGACCACCAAGGCAGTGACTTTCGCCGGGGACATCCTAACGAAAGAGGAATGGTACGTTCCGCAGCGGAAAAAATAGCTGCATTCAGTGTCTCAAGCGCCACATCGATGGTACCGTGGGGGAGAGATTCAGCAGTGGCAGCAGAGGAGAACGTTTCCCAGTCGGCCTTGCTAAAGGCCCATCTAGGCAAGTGGCCACAGGAGCGACGCTGGGGTAGTGAAAGGAAGATGGGAAAATGGTCACTACCACACAAGTCATCATGGACTCTCCAGTGGACCGATGGTACAAGCCCAGGGCTGCACAACGACAGATCTATGGCCGAGAACGTGCCAAGCGCCACACTGAAATTTGTGTCGGCGCCAGTGTTTAAGAGGCAGAGATCGAGTTGGGAGAGGAGATCCTCCACATCTCTGCCTCGGCCAGTAATCTTCGTTCCACCCCACAGAGGATTGTGGGCGTTAAAATCCCCCAGGAGAAGAAACGGCTTGGGAAGTTGAGTGACAAGTGCAGCCAATTCGGTCAGGGAGACTGGACCACCTGGAGGGAGATAGACACTGCAGACGGTTATGTCGTGGGCAGTCCTTACTCTGACAGCCACAGCTTCCAATGATGTTTGAAGGTGCACAGGAGCACTATATACAGAGGTAAGGACATACACGCAGGCTCCATCTGACACACAATTGTAAGTACTACGGTTGCAGTAATAACCCCTGTACCCACGAAGGACAGGGGTCCGCATTGCCTGGAACCAGGCCTCCTGGAGGTCAATGCACAAAGCAGGAGTCGTGCTTAGAAGCTGACGCAACTCAGGTAGATGGCTTAAATAGCCGCCAAAATTCCACTGGAGGATTGTACAAAGCGTGTCCTGTTGGGGCATGCAGGCACGGCAAAGGCAAATTACTTCGCAGGGTCACATGTTGCCATCGACTGAATGACAGACATCGCTACGTCCATCGTTTCCGAGGAGACGGCGAGATCCAGGTCATCAGGGAACGCAAAGAGCTCGACCTCATCCTCAGAGGCTGAGCTGACAGGAAGTGGTGGTGCGGGCACCACTGGGTCCTTATTCTTCTTAGAGACCTTTCTCTTCTCTCTCTTGAATTTCGGAGGAGGGTTTGCATGCTGGGAGGGCTTTCCTGACACATCAACAGGAACAGACAAAGAGCTTGAAGCCCTTCGACCAGCAGCTGGTGGCTTCTTCAGCCACTGGCTAGTATCTTGTGAGACACTGGGGAAGTCCTCGGAAGGGACTCCCCCAAGGGATCCCTTCAGAACAAGTGAGGCTGGAGGAGACTGTCGCCTCCCCGGTTGAGCAGCCGGAGAGGGCTGTCGCGTCCCCAGCTGAGCAGTCGGAGAGGGCTGTCGCATCCCCAGCTGAGCAGCCAGAGAGGGCTGTCGCCACCCCGGCTGAGCAGCTGGAGAGGGCTGTCGCCTCACTGGCTTAGAGGTGGGGACTGAGAGGTAGGGACTGAGAGGTGGGGACTGACGTCCCCGGTTTTTGGGGCTCACTGCTCCCAAACTGGGTGTTTTGGGAGTTGTGGAATAGAGAGTGGCCTGTCCCAGCTGTGGGGCAGGCGTTACTTGATTTCTCTGTGGGCCAACAGAGAAGGGAGTCTTTGCAGGAGCTGGTGGCGGCAGTGTGATGCTAGCATAACTCCTCAACATAGGTGTGGGGTTGAGTCTTTCTAGCTTCTTCTTTGCCTCTTGGTAAGTTAAACGGCCCAAGGTCTTAATTTCTTGTATCTTCCGCCCTCGTTGATAGACTGCACAGTGTGGTGAGCAGGGAGAATGATGCTCCCCACAGTTAACGCAGGTGGGAGGCGGAGCACATGGAGCATTAGGATGTGGAGGTCGTCCACAACCACAACACATGTGGCTGGCAGTGTACCTGGAGGACATGTGTCCGAATTTCCAGCACTGGAAGCATCGCATAGGGGGCGGGACATAGGGCTTGACATCACACCGGTAGATCATGACCTTGACCTTCTCAGGCAAGCAGTCGCCCTCAAAGGCCAGGATGAAGGCACCGGTAGCAACCCTTTTATCCTTGGGGCCCCTGAAGACACGCCAGACAAAGTGCACACCTCGTCGTGCCAGGTTCTCACGAAGCTCGTCATCAGAAGATTACTAAAAATAATCCCCTGGACCAAATTTAAGGACTTATGGGGAGTGATGGTAACGGAGATGTCACCGAGCTTCTCACAGGCGAGTAATGCCTGGGACTGTGCAGATGAACCTGCTTGTATCAGAATGTCCCCACTCCGCATTTTGGAAAGAGACGCCAGTTCCCCAAACTTATCTTCCAGATTGTGCACAAAGAAAAGAGGCTTAGTCCCCAAAAAGGAATCCCCATCAGTTCTGCTGCATACAAGGTATCGTGGCGAATACGGCTCCTGTCTGTCTGCAGCCCTACGTTCGTCCCATGGTGTGGCTAGGGAAGAGAACGATTTCGGGTAATATGTCACAGCGTTAAATTCCACCTTACCACACTTAGAGACATTGGCAGTCGGGCGACCACCAGATTGAAATTTCACCCACTTCATTGCGGGGCATCCGCCCCGATGCCACCCACTCCGACCAGGGGCTCTCCCCACGGGCGCCACCCAGCCAAAGCAAAGGCCACCTGGCAGGATGGCCGTTGCCGGGAGTCCCGATGCCCCAGAGAGACGGGCATCTACTCCTTGGCTTATGTGTGGAGGTGTCAGCTCAGGCATCGCCAGTATGATCCCTGTATTATCAGAGGGCTACAACCTAGAGGGTACAGGACGACCCCACCACAATGGGCTGGCTACTGTGCTGGTTTTTGGGTAATCCATAGTGATTGTGGGTGCAGATGGTGACGCACTAATGATGTAACTTACACAATCCATCTGGGGTGTATGCCCAAAATAAGGGATGGAAGGTGTAGTTACGACGCCAAGACGATAAAGAGTACCAAAGTCTTAGGGCATAGAGGACTGATGGTGCACCAAAAGGCTTGTACTTCTGTTGAATTAGGAAAAATGGGGGTTAAGGCCGAAACAGTTGAGACTACTTTCAGTCGCCTCTTACGACAGGCAGGAATACCACGGGCCTATTCTTACCCCCGAACCCGCTAGGGGGAGGGGGGGGGGTCTGTTCTGTGACAATCGGAAGAGGAAGGCGTCCTACCCCAGTGGAAGTTAGTGACGAGGTCGCCGTTGCTGCAGTGACTACGCAGCACGTGCCCTGGGTAGAGCTCGAGCAGTGACACGATAAACATCCATCCCATGGTCAACACCACGGAAGTTCTGCGATGTACTTTACTCTGATACCCGTACAACATCTAGACAGTGCAGCAACTGAAACCTCACTGTGTGCAACAACATTATGAATTCGCTCTTCGGTTTCTGGCGCGGACCGAATTTGGTGACTAATGGCTAAGTAATATTCTGTACAGTGAAGGGGCTGATTTTACGCTACAGGTTCCAGGGAATAGACAAACCTGCCGAATTTGGGGTACTATTAAGTCGCGTCTTGTGCATGGAGAGCCGTTGCACTGACCATAAGTGACGGTGTGGCGTGGATTCACAAGCATCTTTATTCTCCATCCGTTCTTCTTTGAAGACAATTCACCATAAGGACCTGTCAGGTTGACCATGACGGCTGAACGTTATCGAGATCTCTTTGTGGCATGTGATTCCTCTTTGGTCTTTCTGTTCTGTACACGACCAGTAACGCTCTTGTCCTTGTGCTTCCTTTGCACTTAGATTTCTGAAGATGGAAGTAACTCCAAAGCGCGTCATGCATACTTTGCATTTGATCCGATGAACTCGCTATTTGGTCCTCTCTTCCCAAATCAACCAATCATACTTTGCAACCAATAAAGTCATTCTTCATCTTCTGCGTGGCATTTTATGCTATCTGATCAGCTTTACTACAGACGTAAGCGTATTAATAGAACTAGTATCGCTTGTTGTCAAAATTCGACCAATTGCGTCAATGAATCTCATATGCGATGGATAATGTCATGTATCTCAAAGTGAAATTTTAGCCGCAGAACTGATCCCTGGAAAATTCTGCATTGTAGCTACGTGTGTTTATGAAACAGTTCTTTAATTTCTCTTTAATTATACAAGCATTTAAAGGGAGTCTTTGATACACTACCTTGACAAATTAATTTTGTGTTAATGATGACAAATTAACGTTACGCTTATGACAAGACAATCTAAATGCCATTGTGTCGCATAAGGTCATCTCAGACGCGAAATGATTTGCATTACAATATCTGCGTTGTAAATTCATCAAAGCGCAATTACAGTTCTCAAAATTATTTGTGATTATGTTCCTTGCACATGTAATTGTATCTTTTAGAACGACAATAGGATTAGCGTTACTGACATCTGCGTTATTCCTATGACTTTCTCTTCGCAAAAATTGTGTGTCTCTAGGTCTTCGTCTTTCAGTCTGACCCGTCAATGTTCTTTTTCGAGGCATAGCCTAAAACAAATACAGTTTCGTTATATTATAGGACGTCGTAGCTACTCAAAATGCAGACAATGAAAATTAGGAACACACTAAATTTTGTGGTGACTGCGGAAGATGAATAACAGAGTTAGTTCCGTTTTCTCTTTGACCAAAGTAAGTGAAAAAACGACGTTAATAAACAACGTTTGTTGTCCCCGACGACTTCGTTACTACATTTCGTTTTCCACTGTTGGCAACTTCAACGACATAGCAGCTTCGGTCCTGGAAGATGGTAGCAGTGTCAGAGACTAAGGAAAAGTTTTCACATTTGAGTGCTTCTATTTACCTATCCTAATGGTTATGGACACACATGATGGTTTCCTTTTGTTCACATCTACGGCGAAGTTCCTTAGTCGTTATGCAAGTTTGATTTGTCATATTGTATAATTAATTTTAAGAATCGGTACTTCAGTTTTCGATAAACAGATGCGTTGTCATTATTAATGTTCACATTGCTATTACTCTATCGACGCAAAAACTGTGTCTGCCCAGCTCTGCGTCTTTCACCCGTTAGCATTCTCCTTCTAGGCATACCCTAAAACAAATATTGTTTCTGCATACTAAGGGAAGTCGGAAGTCTTACATATTCAAAATGAAGAAATTACAAATTCGGAACTTAATACAAAGTTTCTGATAATGGAAGCAAACGATCACGTAATTACTCTTACAGAAAACTAAGATAAATAACGACGCCAGTATACAACGCTATTTACAGACGCCGTTACTACGATATGATTTTTCACTGCTGATGTCATTGACTTAGCAGTTGTCGCATTTTACATGCCAGATATGCATGTTGTACTTCAAATCCATGTAAGCGCGAAAGCCCCTAAAATACGATCTCACGAAATGTTGTCACTTGATCTGTGCACTACGAAGAGGTTTGCAGCTCTACAATTTTCAATTTTCAGGCATTGGAGATTTTAATCCGTGATAGAGAATGAAATATTAGCGTTACGAATGTGAAAGCTTCCATTTCCTTTTACGACTCTTAATGGCTAAATACACAGATCATTTTTTTTTTAGCGCACATCTATGGCAAAGTATATTTCGAATCACATAAGGATCATTAGCCTCCTTTTACGATTAATATACAAAATCTGTACTTTAATTTTCATGTTCGCGTATTAATATTATGATTTGACTTTTGTTACATCGTTGTTACTGACCGTTCACCCTCGAAAACACTGTACATAGCTTACAGCGGCCTGGAACGTGCGTCGTCAACTCTTGTCCCTATTGTCGTATCTGCAAGCTACCAGATCATCTTCCACGGATTAATGTGGAGATTAAAAAGTCGCACTCGAAACGTAATCTGCATCCAGATATATTTTTAACGCTTCATGGCCGTTTACCCGAGCTAAAAGTTAACCGATATTTATATGTAATGCCTGAAGGAACAGGATGTTTTTGTTTATTTACAAATTTATAATCTGAGACGTAATCAACTGCAAGCAAGCCCCACTGACTGACCCAAATTCCTTTCCAGACAAGATACCAAGATTAAATCTGTAAGTTTTAGTTTTGTTTGCCGATATGAAACTTACTGACTGACGCAATTCAACATTTTAGTAGAAAACAGCCGGCTGAAAGAAAGAATCCTGTAGGAGATGAAAACAAAAAGAGAAACACATTAAGGCACATCGAAACGAAAGCGAGACAGTTGGGGAAAAGTAAGGAAATTATTAATATTTAAAAACTAATCACCATAATTGTTATTATATTTATCCAAGTATTCGACAAGACGGTATATGTCTTCATGGAAAAATGTTTGCGGTGCCTACAGAACCATTATTATACTCAAGCGTGCACCTCTTCGTCCCAAACAAATCGACGGCAAAGAATGTCTTTCGGCTATAAAAATATGGACGTCGCACGTGGGAGACTGCGACCGTATGCAGGATCTGTAAGCGCTCTTCCCAGCGAAATTTCTGCAGCGTAGTACAAACGCTGATCTGGCCTCGTAACACTAACCAAAACGGCCTTGCTGTGCTGGAACTGCGAACGGCTGAAAGCAAGGGGAAACTACAGCCGTAATTTTTCCCGAGGGCATGCAGCTTTAAACGAGGATAATGGAACGTAGTCGAATTAAGTCGGGTGATGCTGAGGGAATTAGATTTTAAAAAATCAGTAACTTTGTTCTGTCGTGGTCAGTGGCGTATCATCAATAACGAAAAGATTTTCTGTTGAAAATCAATGAGACGAGGAATTTTCTGGGCTCGTTTTATGCTGACCATCAGCTCACAAGCAGCTGCACAATCCAGCTTCCAAATTATAGGTGCACAAACGAGCAATATGTGCTAGCATTGACGTGAAACGTTTATATTGTTGTAAATGTCGATATTTGTTGGTGTTGAAATAGTAGTGTTTCAGAAGCTGTTACGAGTTTGTTTACGGTGAGCGTTTTACGTAGTCGTATTCTGAGAAAATGGAAGATAACGTAAAAATGATTGTAGATGATTTTTTTTTCATCATACCTCAAATTCCTTAATTGAACTTTACCCTATCAGTGCTCTTCAAAATTGACTGCTTACAATTCGTTTGCAGAATTTGGAGAGCTCACGCACCCATTTTGTGAAGGTTGACAATAATCGCTGGTTGTTCCACAAGACAGCGATGCTGTATATCACAGCTTCGTGTCATAGCTGGCATAGGTATAACGCCGATTATGATTAATGATGGTGGTCGTGACGTGCACAATGGAGGAACAATCAGTCCATTTCTGTCGTCAACAAAAGACGAGTTCAAAAAGTGCACACCTAGGCAGGAGCAAAGTCCAGAATGTGGTGAGTCATCCTATGTGTGCCCTTTCACCACTCCAAAGGTGATCTTTGCAATACGTGCTGTCCGCGTCTTTGCCATCGGTATAATGCTATCAATTGCTGCTCCTTGCCCTCAGAGATGGCTTTCCAGCCGGTACGAAATTCTGATCGTCCGATCTTGAAACTAGCAAACACTAAAAAAAATTAGTTTTTCCACATTTTACAACATGATAGCTTTGCTCAATGAAGAACTGATATTATTTTCGATATTTAGCACAGTTACTTCGTTGCATCGAATGAAGTAAAACAGTGCACAAAATTTTAAAGAGAATTCAGAGATAAAAATGCATTTCGTTACTTTGAGTATACTTGCTTTTACCTAGTACATTGCGGTATGTGAAACGTACGAGGGTTATTCAATAATTAAAGAGACAAGTTAGTCTGAGAAAATAGTGTTTATTTTTAGAATACAGTACTCTTTCTACTTTTCAACATAGTCCCCTTGAAAATTTGTGTACTCGTTGCAACGGGCCACAAGATTTTTTATTCCGGCTGCGAAGAGCTCTTTGTCTTGATGTTCGAACCAATTTCCCACAAACATTTTCACGTCCTCGTCCTGGAACTTGTCCCCACGTAATGCTTCCTTCAGTGCACCAAACGAATGGAAATCACCAAGTGCTAAATCATGACTGTAAGGGAGGTGAGGCAGTACTTCACAGGCCATTTTGCGATGGTTTCACGAGTTAGTTGAGCAATATGTGGACCTGCGTTGTCTTGCTGGAGAATCACTACTGTCCTCTGAGACCCACGACTTTTCTCTCTCACGGCTATCTTCACTTTTTTGAAACGCAAATCCGAGAAGTATTGGCTGTTAATTGTATGCTGCTCTTCGAGATAATCACAAAAAGGGGACCTTCAGATCCCAGAACATCGTGGACATGGCTTTTCCTGACGATGCTTGGGTTTTGAACTTTTTCTTGAAGGGTGAGTTGGTATGCTTTCACTCCATGGTTTGTCTTTCTGAGTCAGGGTCATAATAGTGAACCAAAGTTTCATCATAAGTTAAAATTTTGTTAAGGAAGTGCCCATCATCTCTTTCATAACGTTCCTTTCACTCTGTGCAAGCTCTCAACCTTCTTTCCTTGTAGCCGCGTCAACTACTTTGAGACCCATCTTGCACGTGCTTTGCTGTAGTTCAGCCTGTTACAGATAATGTTATAAAGTGTACCAGTACTAACTTCAATCTTATCAACTATTATTTCCACAGTCACATGGCGGACAGCACGAATAATCTCATCAACTTGACTTTCAAGTGAAACTGCAACTGGTCAGCTACAACAGTGTTCGTCAGTCACTGAGTCGCGACCATTTATGAACTCCTCTAGCCACTTGTAAAATCTTGCATCAATCATTGAACCTTCAGCATAAACTTTACTCATCCTTCAGTATATATTCACTGGCCTCTCGCCTTCAGCAGGTAAAAAACGAATAACGGAATGTTGTTTAACTAATGTGGACGTTTCAAGCAGACTCGCCATTCTGAATGGTATTTTTGAAGTTACAAACAAAACAATGTTGACACATCAGCTGATCAGGGCTCGTCCCAGTGATGCCAAATTAAAGTCATAAAAGTACCAAACTTAGCCTAATAGCAGTTTTTTCCCCACCCTAATTTGTCTCTTTAATTATTGATTGTCCCTCATAGGTAAGATACTGAAATTTTGTTCAAAATTGTGAGCAGGACGGTATCTCATTTCGTTCTCGTCTTTTAGATTTTATATCTAGTGAACGGTCCTGCATAATTAGCCCATTTCCGTCCGTGCGTATCTGGTATTATGTGGTCATAAGAATCGTCATCTTTCATAAATGGTTCAAGGCATCAAAATAAGATTTTTGCAGCTGATGGACTTGTTGTGTGACGAATACTTGAAACTTTTTTATTTAGTGAGATACGGAGGAAACGGGTCTGCAGCACTGAGTGGCCGGAGCTCAGGGCGCATACACATATCAATAGGACAGTGGGAATACCCAAGCGGCGTGCGTATACATCTCCTCAGCACCTGGCTGGTGGTAGAGCTGGACACGTAAACACGTCGACAGCAGTGAAAGGGTTCCAGGTGGTCAAAGGAGCAATAGCTGGCGCTATAGAAATGCCATATTTGTATTTATGTAAATTTTGATGTTTGTAAGTGTTCTATCAATGGCGCCTATCTGAGGCATCAGAGAATAGTGAGAATTGCTAAACAACCGCCAGCCGCGATGTTTACGACCTCCTTCCTGTCAGTTTATGGGCCTGTGTAATGTGCCCACAGAGGTAGTATCGGCCACTCAATGAGAGCAAAGTTCAGCTGCGGTAAGAAGACCATATGTGTGTGTGTGTGTAGGTGTGTGTGACGTCCTCTCCATATCGATGAAAGGGCTGGTTGAGGAATCCCAATCACGATTGGATAGTAAAACGTGAAGATGAGCACGTGACTTTCCGTGATGAAGATTCATCTGTATCCGTACTGGAGACAGCGGCATTTAGAACGAACGTTTAGGCGGTAAAAAACTCTGCTCCCATTGCATCCTGCTAAGTTTTGCCAAAGCTAAATGCACGGTCATATCGACTGATGAAATGAAATGTCCAACAAAAGTCGAGTGAGGAAATGCAAAATCCGTACACCACATCGTAACATGAGACGAATCGTTTAGATAATCGCACGAGACGACAACTAAGCAGGAACCAAGTGTTTGGTGTTCCAAGACTAATAAAAACCAACGAAAATGGCACGGACACGAAGAACGTACGAAAACATAGTGGACTGATTACTTATTTTCACTCACATGCCGTGACCATTGCTTTAGAGGACCGAAGACCAGTTAATGCTCAATGATGTACAACAATTTCTTTACCACAATGTAACATCCACGAGATACATTTTAGGTACAGTACAACAAGAGCAAATTATGCCTCTAACAGTTGTAAACATTATTTATCCGATATATGAAACATCTAATTCGCCATATAGCAGTCCCCTATTAGCAATAACCATGGAGATAAAAGTATACATTTAGTTGTCGACGCACGAGACATCAATACGATTACAGTGCCAGTGTGAACAAGACCCGAAAATTTAGATAGATGTCAATACTGGAATGAGGAAAGGACTGTATTGCCATAAAGACATAAAAAATATTCGCAATAGGAAAACCACTTTAAATGTTGGAATATACAAAGGACCAATCAGAAGTGCAAATGCACTATCCCATAACTATAAATATGAAGTTTATGGTAAAAAATTAGCAGTAATAATGTGATAATATTTTGTATGTATTAGTTTATAAGCTTTTATGTCAAGTATTACACTGTAATATTCTTGAATTATTTGAGAATAACTTAATAAAAGTTCACTTGAGTATTATTGCATTAAATGCGAGGAATTTTACCTCTCCATACGTAGGGTAGAAATGATTAAAATAAATAATATACTTGTTCATGTGTAAGAATGGATATGACAAATATATTTTCATAAGTTTGTATTGGGTTGGAAGAAGAGACAACACCGTGTTACTAGAGGAGGCCGAATTGCACGCGTTTTAGCTCATGCAGGCTGGCGTGAGGAGGGAAGAACTATACTGACGTGACGTCTGGAACATGACAAGGAATTAGAATTCAGAAAGCGGACGTAGCTAGTTGCATACTTAACTTTAATCCATTAATGATGAACGTCGCTATTCACAATATTATCTGTTCACAAGACATATAGTAACTGAATAAGGCGCCTTGCTAGGTCGAAGCTGATGTAAATGACGTAGCTGAAGGCTATGCTAAAGTGTCGTCACTGCAAATGAGAGCGTATGCAGACAGTGAACCATCGATTGCAAAGTCGGCTGTACAACTGGGGCGAGTGCTACTCGCGTCTCTCTAGACTAGACCTGCCGTGTGGCGGCGCTCGGTCTGCAATCACTGATAGTGGCGACACGCGGGTCCGACGTATACTACCGGACCGCGGCCGATTTAAAGGCTACCACCCCGCAAATCGGCGGACGGTTGTAGTATAAGGCCTCGGGAAGGACCCCATGTTGACGTATGCGACGTGATGCGGAGTCTAACAACAGGCACGGCTGTGCCTCCCGCACCCTCCCATTCGGACCGCGGGGAGCTAGGAAATGCCTGAAAACCTGCTCCAGGGTGTACGCCAACATGCGATGTATGCGCCCGGAGGGGTCGAAGGGTCGACCTCCATCGGGCCGGGCCACCCGACTTGCGAAGACGACACATGGTCTCGAGGGGGAAGAGTTTCATGTCGGAGGACAACTGGTCACGGGAAGCGATCGGCGGCGCGTGACCCAGGGAGGCGCCCGATGGCTGCAGCGACGCGTCCACTGCGGCGTCGCCGGCGGGAGAACAGGCGGCGGCGGCGCGTCGCCATGGGGCAAAATAGAGAGCAGCGTCGGTAACACCTGGAGCTGAGGCAAGCAGTAGATGGGTCCCCGGAGAGCTGACTGGACGGCGCCGTCGCTGAAAGCAGACGGCGAGCGGCAGATCCCGTGCGACGGCAAAGGCGCAGCCGATTGAGATTCCGGCACACCTCACCAGAGGCCCCAAAAACCAGGTACATAGCGCGTCCGAGGCAGCGAAGATTGCGCCCTTCAAGCCAACGACGTGAATCTCGATAGTGCCGATAGTAGACAACGTCACCTGAAGCAAAAGCAGGTATAAATCGCTATCTGAAAACTAAATCGATATCTCAAAATATATCGATAATTCGAAATAAGTCGATACACGGAATTTTAATCGATATCTCGTAAGATAACCGATATTCTAAATTTATCGATATCTCGAAATAATCGATATCTCTAATAATAAATCTGTACGTCTAGTAACAAATCGATATTTCGAAATATATCGGTATCTCGGAATGTATCGGTATCTCGAAATATATCGGTACCTCGAAACATATCGATATCACGAAATATAACAATATACCGAAACAAACCGACATCTTGAAATATTCGGTTACTCGAAATAATCGGTATCTCGATAATAAATCGATATGTCGTATAATATATCAATGTTTCTAAATAAATCGATACCTTTAAACATACCGACATCTTGAAATATGTAGTTATCTCGAAATATATCGGTTTTTTGAAATATATCGAATCTCAAAATAAACTGTATCTCGAAGTAAATCAATATATCGAAACATGTCGGATCGCGAAATATATCGTCATATTGAGATATGTCGACATATCGAAATACGTCGATATCACGATATACGTCAGTGTCTCGAAATATATTCGTTCGAAATATATAGATATCTCGAAATCTTTCGATTTCTCGAAATATGTCGATATCTCTAAATAAATCGTTATTTTGAAACTAAATTAATTTTGATTTATATAGAACTGAACCGGTAAGTCGGCATATAATCTTTATACCGAAAAACGCCGACATCGGGAAAAACGCCGACCTAGGGAAAAACGCTGACCTCGGGAAAAACGCTGACCTCCGGAAAAATATCGATCTTTCGAAATGCATACGTGTGTCATCTCTTGAGGAGGTTCAAGACTGACTGAAGTCAGGAACTGGATTGATTTTCATGTGTTATAACTGGAATGAAATTGTTACAATTAACATACAACTTCTTTTGCAAAAACAGACATAATGTCTTATGGGACAACAGCAATCAGTGAAATTATAATGTTACTTAAAAACCGTCTTGATTTATGTGACGTAGCATGTGAAAACTGCTGGATTTGGACGGGTTACTCCTGTAACTGAAATATCAGATCTGAAGATGGTTCTGAATGAACCGAAACCGGTCATATGAATAAAAATATTTGCAATCAAGACGGTTTTTAAGTAACATACAACTTTTTTCCAGAATACTCAGTGCAAACTCTCTTTCAAATTTAAAAATTCATTTAGTTGCAAAAATTTTCTAAACTACTAACGTTAAAGAACAATCTATCCTCCTATGTTTATAAACTGACAATCACAGGATGATTAGTAAACATGTTTGTTATCAGATCTTTACTGCTGTCATGGGAATTTTAAACCGATCATTGCAGTTACTTCCACGTAAGGAGTGACTTAATATTCCGAAGGGTAAATTGCAGGCACTGTCAATTTATATTTTAGAAATATTTGCTAAAAATTCCATTATAACTACTGTCACAAATTTTATCACCTCAGAGCTCAACACACTGTATCATAATGTTCACTGTACATTTCAACTAATTTAATAATGGGCAATAGTTTCAAAGATTCAGTCCTCATGCTGACACTTTTCAAGTGCTTATTACCAATTTACACTTGTGCTGTATAGCCATGGCTACTAACTGAACGTTTGTAGAACATTTGCTCTAATGACAGGGCACTCACCAGTGAAGCCACAATGTGTGGAGGAATGCAGATAGTCCCTCCATAAGTACCAAGATGCCCACACTAAGCACTGCCCAGAAGGCAAATACCAGCCATAGGGCAAAGCCTCCAGTCCAGCCCTCCGCTACCAGTCCAATCTTCATCACCATACTCCACAGCATCTCAGACAGCTCTGGAAAACTATTTCAACATATGGAGTAAGCAATCTACTGAACATAAAATGCCTGAAGACAAAGGGCAAGAACTTACTGAGAACAATGCACAGCATCTCCATAACAAATAAAAAAAGGAACAATGAACTATTTATACTATTCAACCCATATTGTACAGATTTTATGAAATTATTAAATATGATAGATAATACTGAACAAACCACAACACTTCCAATTACAATTATGCCTAAGTTTTCATACTACAGTTATTTCTCTCACAGTACAGTACTATCATTTGTGGTTCAGTAAGCATGTGTCTTATGTGATTTATATGAGGTGACTTGGGCCTCTGTATCAAAATTACCTAAAATGTAAAAAAAACTCTGTCAGAAATGAATATTTAATTCTTAACTGTGAAAACAACTAACTGCAGCAAGCTGAGCTCTCAGTAGTTCCAAATGACATTTTCCATTCTTGATGCACATATCACAGTACTGTATTAGACAATATTCCGACAGGACAGAACTAGTTCTAAATCACCTAACTGCATTACTTGCACAAGTTTCTTGACAGTGTGTAACTGCTGCGTCAACACATTCCACAACGTGTTATTCAAAGCTTATTAATAAATCTGTTCCCTAGCAATCTGACACCATCTCCTGAAATGCAGCTGTGCAAGTAATTCTTTGCTGAAAACCTCAGCTGTGTCAGTGGCATTATTTATCAGCACTTACTTAATTTTCATGTCTCTCTATGAAAGAAATCAAAGAAAATTCTGGGAGATGAGTAACACTGCAAGATGAGCTAATAACAATGCTGTAGCTTAAACAATCATGATCTTTTTGGCTGAACACCTCTAATGGTATCATGACAGGCATCAAATGGATGTTCTCCTCTTACCTCTGCCTTTTCCTTGACCTGCTAACTGCATCCATTTCTCATGTCGCCCAGCAATCCAAATTGTCAGTGTTCTTCCCCCACTCTTTCTTACTGTATTTCTTTTCATGACTTGGTTGCAGATAATTTTTCTACAATATATACATTCTAGCTGAGATTCTCCATATTCATATCATTGCATACCAATTTCTTTTCTATTCCTAGGAGCACTTCTGCCTTCATCATTGTCACTCCATTTCACTTTATGTATTTTTCCACTACCATATTTCAAAACCACCACAGGATTATTCCTCTCTCTTTCTTTCTGACTGTCCGCAATTCATTGCTTTATAATACTACACTCCCGACATGAACTTTTGAAAATGTACATGTAAGGCTGTGATAGCTGGCACAAGTCGTGCTCGGATAGTTCAAGAAAGGACTTGCCCACAACAAGCAGAGTTCTGAGGTTTTAATCAGTCAGGTTGTTCCAACAATAACCTGGTCTACCACCTCTCATATGTTTACTCACTGACAATTTTCTGAGCCTGTTCTTGCTTTTTATACAGCCCCTTTATCGTTCTTTTGTCCTTCCAGTCTGCAACTACATATTTCAAAGTGTTAAGGGGAATACTTTAGTCAACCAAATCAAACACCTTCCCTCAATAAATATGACATTAAAATTTAGCATTCAGGTAACTGATTTTTCTGATAACTCATCATTTCCAGTAACATACTGTACTAAAGGCTATAACACATATTGCAAACCTACTCATATAGCTTGGTATTTACGTAACCTCTAGAGTCATCAAATGATCACCATACTTTTAACAAGTGAAAAAGGCCACATCAGCTCCAATGCAAGACAATTTTCGAAACGCAATGGATGTTCCATGAAGGATTAATGTGGTAAACCACAATACTTGGCAAAATAAGACCTTCAAAGAAGAAATTCCAGTCACAGCATTTCTAATGTATATCCCCAGGGTGACGGACGGAATCGGCCACATTCTTTGACAGCACAGCATCGAGATAGTGTAGATACTTACTGACCAAATTAGTGAGGGCTTCAGATCAACCAAAGACAAATGGCACACCACTCATTGCATCAGCAGATTACAATGTAGTTGGAGCTAGATACATTTCTGCCAACAGAGGCACAGGACAATAAAAAAAGTATTTCATTTTTATTTGATATTTGGCAGTTTTGTACCATATCTCAATTTAATGGAAATACTCTCATTTTCATACAAGCAGTAACTAAGAGAAAAATAAATTATTAAAATAATGCTACAAATTTTGCACATTAATACTTACATTAAATATGAAATTAAATTGAAAGTATCGGTACTGACCAAATTCCAATATCAATATTAAACACTTTAACAAAATTAGATACCTGTTTTGATTTAACAAGATCGTCACATTGGTCACATTTCACTGTGCAAAGGTTACATTTATCGTCTACAAGTTTATGTCGCGTGCTGCGGTATGCGGAGACGCTACAAGCTACAATGTAGAACCGAGAAGAAGTTTCTAAGTTGATGTAATCGGCCAGTAAGAAGCAGTACAATTCCAAGTTTAGTTATCCATTATTAATTTAATAGCCGCTTTTGGTGCCTTGGGCATGAACCAAAGTCTGGCTGCCTGGTAGCAGGAGGAAATGTGAAAACTGTCAATATGTAGTGAAAATATAAGAAATCCTTTGGTTTTGTTCATTTGCTATCGAATCGACGTAATGCCAGAACGTCATATTGGCTACTTTTCTCTCTGAAACGGTAACATTTATCGTGTGCAAAGCTATGTCGCGTGCTGAGGTATGCGGAGACACTAAAAGCACCACAGCAGAACACAGAAGAAGCTTCTAAGTTAATGTAATCGACCAGTAAGAAGCAGTACAATTAAAGTTTGAGTTGTCGAATATTGACTAACTAGCCGGCTTTGGTCCCTTGGACATGAGCTACGAACTTACGATTTGGCATGAAACGAGGTCTGATAGCCACGTTGCACCGTAGAATGTGAAAACTCTTCATATGTATTAAAAAACTAAGAAATCCATCCGTTTGTCTCATTTGCTATCGAACAACGTTATGCCATTTCGCCATATTGGCTTCTTTTTCCTCTGAGACGGTTACATTTATCGTCTGCAAACTTATGTCGTGTGCTGCGGTATGCGGCGACTTTAAAAGCACCTCCGTAGAACACAGAAAAAGCTTCTAAGTTGATGTAATCGACCAGTAAGAAGCAGCACAATTAAAGTTTTAGCTGTCGAATATTGACTAATTAGCCGGCTTTGGTGCCTTGGACATGAGGGACGGCAATACGATTTGGCATGAAACGAGGTCTGACAGCCACGTTGCATGGGAGAATGTGAAAAGCGTTCATATGTAGTAAATAACTAAGAAATCTGCCCGTTTTCGTCGCTTATTATCGAATCGACCTAATGCCAGATTGTCACATTGGCCGCTATTCTCTGTGAAACGTTTACAATTATCGTCTGCAGGCGCATGTCGCGTGGTGCGGTATGCGGAGACACTAAAAGCACCACAGTAGAACACAAAAGAAGCTTATAGGTTGATGTAATCGGCCAGTAAGGAACAATACAATTCAAGTTTTAGTTCTCGAATATGACTTATTAGTCGGCTTTGGTGCCTTGGACATGAGCGACGGCAATAAGATTTGGCATGAAACGAGGTCTGGAAGCCACCTTGTACGAGAAAATGTGAAAATCGTTCATATGTAGTAAAAACCTAAGAAATCTGCCCGTTTTCGTCGCTTATTATCGAATCGACCTAATGCCAGATTGTCACATTGGCCGCTATTCTCTGTGAAACGTTTACAATTATCGTCTGCAGGCTCATGTCGCGTGGTGCGGTATGTGGAGACACTAAAAGCACCATAGTAGTAGAGAGAAGAAGCTTCTAAGTTGACGAATTCGGTCATTAAGAAGCAGTACAATTCAAGTTGTAATTATAGATTATTCACTTATTAGTCGACTTTGGTACCTTGGACACGACCGACGACCTTACGATTTTGCATGAAACGAGGTCTGGCAGCCACCTTACAAGAAAGAATGTGAAAAGCGCTCATATGTAGTAAAAACCGAACAAATCCACCCGTTTTCGTCGTTTGTTATCGAATCGACATGATGCCAGATTGTCACTTTGGCCGCTGTACTCTCTGAAACGTTTACAATTATCGTCTGCAGGATTATGTGGCGTGCTGCGGTATGCGGAGACATTAAAAGCACCATAGTAGAAGAGAGAAGCAGCTTCTAAGATGATGAATTCGGTCATTAAGAAGCAGTACAATTCAAGTTGTAGTTATCGATTACTCACTTATTAGCTGAATTTGGTGCCTTAGACACGACCGACGACCTTAAGATTTTGCATGTAACGAGGTCTTGCAGCTACGTTACACGAGAGAATGTGAAAAGCGTTCATATATAGTAAAAACGTAAGAAATCCACACGTTTTCGTCGCTTATTATCGAATCGACCTTATGTCAGATTGTCACATTGGCCGCTATTCTCTCTAAAACGTTTACAATTATCGTCTGCAGGCTCATGTCTCGTGCTGCGGTATGCGGATACACTAAAAGCACCATAGTAGAAGACAGAAGAAAGCTCTAATTTGATGAATTCGGTCATTAAGAAGCAGTATAATTCAAGTTGTAGTTACCGATTATTCACTTATCAGCCGACTTTAGTGCCTTGGCCACAACCGACGACCATAGGATTTTGCATGAAACGAGATCTGGCAGCCACCTTACACGAAACAATGTGAAAAGCGTTCATATGTATTAAAAACTTAAGAAATCCTCCCGTTCTCATCGTTTGGTATCGAATCGACCTGAGGCCAGTTGTCACTTTGACCGCTTTTCTCTCTGAAACGTTGACAATTATCGTCTGCAGGCTTATGTCGCGTGCTGCGGTAGGCGGAGATATTAAAACACCACAGTAGAAGAGAGTAGAAGCTTCTAAGTTGATGAATTTTGTCATTAAGGGGCAGTAAAATTCATGTTGTAGTTATCGATTATTCACTTATTAGATGACTTTGGTGCCTTGGACACCACCGACGACCTTAGGATTTTTCATGAAACGAGGTCTGGCACCCACCTTACACGAAAGAATGTGAAACGCGTTCATATGTGGTAAAACCTAAGAAATCCGCCCGTTTTCGTCGTTTGGTATCTAATCGACCAGATGCCAGTTTGTCACTTTGGCTTCTATTCTCTCTGAAACGATTACAATTGTCTTCTGCAGTCTCATGTCGCGTGCTTCGGTATGTGGAGACACTAAAAGCACCATAGTAGAGAGAGAAGAATTTTCTAAGTTGATGAATTCGATCATTAAGTAGCTGTACAATTCAAGTTGTAGTTATTGAATATTCACTTATTAGCTGACTTTGGTGCCTTGGACACGACCGGCGACCACAAGATTTTGCATGAAACGAGGTCTGGCAGCCACCTTACACGAAAGAATGTGAAAAGTGTTAATATGTCGTAAAAACCTAAGAAATCCGACCGTTTTCGTCGTTTGTTATCGAATCGACTTGATGGCAGATTGTCGCTTTCGTCGCTATTCTCTCTGAAACGCTTACATTTTTCGTCTGCAGGCTTATGTCGCGTGCTGCGGTACGCGGAGACACTAAAAGCACCATAGTAGAAGAGAGAAGAAGCTTCTAAGTTGTCGAAAATCTCTTCGGGTTTGCTGCTGGATCCTAAAATCAACTTGACTCGATATTTCGGCGATCCAGCTGGTCGCCATGCTCAGGAGAATGCTGCTTGCTGATGAGTCCCGCTGAGAACTAACGCCTGGCTGCAAAACGACGTCCTATATAGCCCACCGTGCAGTACACGGCGCGAGCGCCGCCAGTCACAGTTGCTGCCCTCCATGACAGGGAAGGGGCGCCGCCCCTGGTAGAACTTTGCGCCAACGATATATCGCACTCATGGTCGCACCGAAGAACGTTCAATTTTGATGCGGGATAGTACCGGATTCCACGTACTGCTAAGAGGAAACCCAGGCGGAACGGCAGCACCAGGATGAAGTTTCTTACATAAATCGTCGGACAACGAACTCTTTTTCAACAGTGAAAGTGTCTTGCGTTTAATCCTTTCTGTGGGGTCACTAGATAGCCATTCGTTCCCTTAGGAATGATGATGAAGTAGTAGTTTTACCAGCTGACAAGGGGAATTCCACGGTTGTAATGACGCGGGATGATTACGTCCTAAAAATGGATTTATTACTCAACGACCCGGCATACAGAAAACTATCTAGTGACCCCACAGAAAGGATGAAACGCAAGACACTTTCACTGTTGAAAAAGAGTTCGTTGTCCGACGATTTATGTAAGAAACTTCATCCTGGTGCTGCCGTTCCGCCTGGGTTTCCTCTTAGCAGTACGTGGAATCCGGTACTATCCCGTATCAAAATTGAACGTTCTTCGGTGCGACCATGAGTGCGATATATCGTTGGCGCAAAGTTCTACCAGGGGCGGCGCCCCTTCCCTGTCTTGGAGGGCAGCAACTGTGACTGGCGGCGCTCGCGCCGTGTACTGCACGGTGGGCTATATAGGACGTCGTTTTGCAGCCAGGCGTTAGTTCTCAGCGGGACTCATCAGCAAGCAGCATTCTCCTGAGCATGGCGACCAGCTGGATCGCCGAAATATCGAGTCAAGTTGATTTTAGGATCCGGCAGCAAACCCGAAGAGATTTTCAGGAGTTATTACGCCGCGAAAGCCTACGAAGTCACAGCTTCTAAGTTGATGAATTCGGTCATTAAGAAGCAGTACAATTCAAGTTGTAGTTATCGGTTATTTACTTATTAGCCGACTTTGGTGCCTTGGACACGACCGACGACCTTAAGATTTTGCATAAAACGAGGCCTGGCACCCACGTTACACGAAAGAATGAGAAAACCGATCATATGTAGTAACAACCTAAGAAATCCGCCCGTTTTCGTTGTTTGTTATCGAATCGATTTGATGCCAGTTTGTCACTTTGGCCGCTATTTTCTCTGAAACGTTTACAATTATCGTCTGCAGGCTTATGTCGCGTGCTGCGGTATGCGGAGACACTAATAGCACCATAGTAGAACACAGAAGAAGCTTCTAAGTTGATGTAATAACCAGTAAGAAGAGTACAATTCAAGTTTTAGTTATGGATTATTGTCTTTTTACACTTCTTTGTTGCCTTGGACATGAGTTAGGACCTTAATATTTTGCATAAAAGGCGGACTAGCAGCCGCGTTGCGCGGGGGAATGTGAGAAGTGTTCATATGTAGTAAAAACCTGAGAAATCCGTGCGTTTTCGTCATTTGTTATCGAATGGACTTAAAGCCAGATCGTCACATTGGCCGCTCTTCTCTCTGAAACGTTACATTTACCGTGTGCTAAGCTATGTCGCGTGCTGCAATATGCGGAGACATTAAAAGCACCATAGTAGAACACAGAAGAAGCTTCTAAGTCGATGTAATAGCCAGTAAGAAGCAGTACAATTCAAGTTTTAGTTATCGGTTTTTTACTTTTTAGCTGGCTTTGGTGCCTTGGACATGAGATAGGACCTTAAGATTATGCATGAAGGGAGGACTAGCAGCAACGTTGCACGGGAGAAAGTGAAAAGTGTTCATATGTAGTAAAAACCTAAGAAATCCGCCCGTTTTCGTCATTTGGTATCGAATCGACCTAATGTCAGATCGTCACATTGGCCGCTCTTCTCTCTGAAACGGGTACATTTATCGTGTGCAAAGCTATGCCGCGTGCTGAGGTATGCGGAGACACTAAAAGCACCATAGTAGAACACAGAAGAAGCTTCTGACTTAATGTAATAACCAGTAAGAACGGGTACAGCTCAAGTTTTAGTTATCGGTTACTGACTTTTTAACCGGCTTTGGTGCCTTGGACATGAGCCAGGACCTTAAGATTTTGCATGAAGGGAGGACTAGCAGCCACGTTGCATGGGAGAATGTGAAAACTGTTCATATGTAGTAAAAACCTGAGAAACACCCCCGTTTGCGTCATTTGCTATCGAATCGACTTAATGGCAGATCGCCACATTGGCCGCTCTTCTCTCTGAAACGGTTACATTTATCGTGTGTAAAGTTACACTCCTGGAAATGGAAAAAAGAACACATTGACACCGGTGTGTCAGACCCACCATACTTGCTCCGGACACTGCGAGAGGGCTGTACAAGCAATGATCACACGCACGGCACAGCGGACACACCAGGAACCGCGGTGTTGGCCGTCGAATGGCGCTAGCTGCGCAGCATTTGTGCACCGCCTCCGTCAGTGTCAACCAGTTTGCCGTGGCATACGGAGCTCCATCGCAATCTTTAACACTGGTAGCATGCCGCGACAGCGTGGACGTGAACCGTATGTGCAGTTGACGGACTTTGAGCGAGGGCGTATAGTGAGCATGCGGGAGGCCGGGTGGACGTACCGCCGAATTGCTCAACACGTGGTACGTGAGGTCTCCACAGTACATCGGTGTTGTCGCCAGTGGTCGGCGGAAGGTGCACGTGCCCGTCGACCTGGGACTGGACCGCAGTGACGCACGAATGCACGCCAAGACCGTAGGATCCTACGCAGTGCCGTAGGGGACCGCACCGCCACTTCCCAGCAAATTAGGGACACTGTTGCTCCTGGGGTATCGGCGAGGACCATTCGCAACCGTCTCCATGAAGCTGGGCTACGGTCCCACACACCGTTAGGCCGTCTTCCGCTCACGCCCCAACATCGTGCAGCCCGCCTCCAGTTGTGTCGCGACAGGCGTGAATGGAGGGACGAATGGAGACGTGTCGGCTTCAGCGATGAGAGTCGCTTCTGCCTTGGTGCCAATGATGGTCGTATGCTTGTTTGGCGCCGTGCAGGTGAGCGCCACAATCAGGACTGAATACGACCCAGGCACACAGGGCCAACACCCGGCATCATGGTGTGGGGAGCGATCTCCTACACTGGCCGTACACCTCTGGTGATCGTCGAGGGGACACTGAATAGTGCACGGTACATCCAAACCGTCATCGAACCCATCGTTCTACCATTCCTAGACCGGCAAGGGAACTTGCTGTTCCAACAGGACAATGCACGTCCGCATGTATTCCGTGCCACCCAACGTGCTCTAGAAGGTGTAAGTCAACTACCCTGGCCAGCAAGATCTCCGGATCTGTCCCCCATTGAGCATGTTTGGGACTGGATGAAGTGTCGTCTCACGCGGTCTGCACGTCCAGCACGAACGCTGGTCCAGAGGCGCCAGGTGGAAATGGCATGGCAAGCCGTTCCACAGGACTACATCCAACATCTCTACGATCGTCTCCATGGGAGAATAGCAGCCTGCATTGCTGCGAAAGGTGGATATACACTGTACTAGTGCCGACATTGTGAATGCTCTGTTGCCTGGGTCTATGTGCCTGTGGTTCTGTCAGTGTGATCATGTGATGTATCTGACCACAGGAATGTGTCAATAAAGTTTCCCCTTCATGGGACAATGAATTTACGGTGTTCTTATTTCAATTTCCAGGAGTGTATGTTGCGTGATGCGGTATGCGGAGACACTAAAAGCACCATAGTAGAACACTGAAGAAGCTTCTAAGAAGATGTAATAGCCAGTAAGAAGCAGTACAATTATAGTTTTAGTTAACGATGATTGATTTTTTCCTGGCTTTGGTACCCTGGACATGCGTTAGTACCTTAAGATTTTTCATGAAGGGAGGCCTAGTAGACGCGTTGCATGGGAAAATGTGAAAGGAGTTCATATGTAGTAAAAACCTGAGAAATATGCCCGTTTTCGTCATTTGCTATCGAATCGTCTTAATGGCAGATCGCCACATTGGCCCCTTTTTTCTCTCAAACCGCCACATTTATCGTCTGCAAAATTATTTCGCGTGTTGGGGTATGCGGAAAAAACTGAAAACATCATACTAGAACACAGAAGACTCCGTTAAGAAGATGTAATTGCCAGTAAGATGTAGTACTATTCAAGTTTTAGTTATCGGTTATTCACTTATTTGCCGGCTTTGGTGCACTGGACATGACCGACGACCTTAAGATTTTGCACGAAACGGCATCTGGACACCACGTTGCACGGGAGAATGTGGAAAGTGTACATAATAGTAACCACATGAGAAATCCGCCCGTTTTCGTCATTTGTCATCGAATCGACTTTTCTCTGAAAAGGTTATATTTAACATCTGCAAAATTATTTCGCGTCTTGCGGTATGCGCAAAAAACTGAAAACATCATATTAGATCACAAAAAAAAGCTGTTAAGAAGATGTAATCGAATGTAGCAAGCAGTACTATACTATTGACTTATTCTCTCTGAAACAGTTACATTTATCGTCTGGAAATTTTGTCGCGTATTGCAATATGCGGAAAAAAACTGAACACATCATATTAGAACACAAAAAAGCTTCTAAGAAGATGTAATCGAAAGTAGCAAGCAGAACTATACTATTGACTTATTTGCCGGCTTTGGTGCATTGGGCATTAGCTATGACCTTAAGATTTTGCACAATATTACGTCCGTAAGCCACGTTGCACGCGAGAATGTGGAAAGTGTTCATATGTAGTAAAAACCTCAGTAATCCGCCCGCTTTCGTCATTTGCTATCGAATCGAATAAATTGCCAGATCTTCACATTGGCCGCTTTGCTCTCTGAAAGGGTTACATTTATCGTCTGGAAATTTGTGTCACGTGTTTGCAATATGCCGAAAAAACTGAAAACATCATGATAGAACACAGAAAAAGCTTCTAAGAAGATGTAATCGAAAGTAGGAAGCAGTACTATTCAAGTTTTAGCTATCGGTTATTCACTTATTTGCCGGCTTTGGTGAATTGGACATCAGTTCAAATGGCTTTGAGCACAATGGGACTCAACTGCTGAGGTCATTAGTCCCCTAGAATTTAGAACTACTTAAACCTAACTCACCTAAGGAGATCACACACATCCATGCCCCAGGCAGGATTCGAACCTGCGACCTTAGCAGTCGCACGGTTGGACATGAGCTAGGACCTTAAGATTTTGCATGAAAGTACGTCTGTACGCCACGTTGCACGGGAGAATGTGAAAAGTGTTCATATGTACTAACAACATGAGAAATCCGCCCGTTTTCGACATTTGCCATTGAATCGAATTATTGTCAGATCGTTATATTGGCTACTTTTCTCTTTGAAACGGTTACATTTATCGTCTGTAAAGTTATGTCGCGTGTTGGGGTAGGCGGAAAAAACTGAAAACATTATATTAGAACACAGAAAAAGCTTCTAAGAAGATGTAATCGAAAGTAGGAACCAGTAATATACAAGCTTTAGTTATCGGTTATTCACTTATTTGCCGCCTTGGTGCATTGGACATGAGCTAGGACCTTAAGATTTTGCATGAGAGTACGACTGAACGCCACGTTGCACAGGAGAATGTAAAAAATGTTCATATGTAGTAACAACATGAAAAATCCGCCCCCTTTCGTCATTTGCTATCGAATCTAAATTATTGCCAGATCTTCACATTGGCCGCTTTTCTCTCTGAAACGGTTACATTTATTGTCTGTAAATCTATGTCTTGTGTTTGCAATATGCGGAAAAAACTGAAAACATTATATTACAACACAGAAAAAGCTTCTAAGAAGATGTAATCGAAAGTAGGAAGCAGTACTATTCAAGTTTTAGTTATCGGTTATTCACTTATTTGCCGGCTTTGGTTCATTGGACATGACCGACGACTTTAATACACTCCTGGAAATTGAAATAAGAACACCGTGAATTCATTGTCCCAGGAAGGGGAAACTTTATTGACACATTCCTGGGGTCAGATACATCACATGATCACACTGATAGAACCATAGGCACATAGACACAGGCAACAGAGCATGCACAATGTCGGCACTATTACAGTGTATTTCCACCTTTCGCAGCAATTCAGGCTGCCATTCTCCCATGGAGACGATCGTAGAGATGTTGGATGTAGTCCTGTGGAACGGCTTGCCATGCCATTTCCACCTGGCGCCTCTGGACCAGCGTTCGTGCTGGACGTGCAGACCGTGTGAGACGACACTTCATCCAGTCCCAAACATGCTCAATGGGGGACAGATCCGGAGATCTTGCTGGCCAGGGTATTTGACTTACACTTTCTAGAGCACGTTGGGTGGCACGGGATACATGCGGACGTGCATTGTCCTGTTGGAACAGCAAGTTCGCTTGCCGGTCTAGGAATGGTAGAACGATGGGTTCGATGACGGTTTGGATGTACCGTGCACTATTCAGTGTCCCCTCGACGATCACCAGAGGTGTACGGCCAGTGTAGGAGATCGCTCCCCACATCATGATGCCGGGTGTTGGCCCTGTGTGCCTCGGTCGTATTCAGTCCTGATTGTGGCGCTCACCTGCACGGCGCCAAACACGCATACGACCATCATTGGCACCAAGGCAGAAGCGACTCTCATCGCTGAAGACGACATGTCTCCATTCGTCCCTCCATTCACGCCTGTCGCGACACAACTGGAGGCGAGCTGCACGATGTTGGGGCGTGAGCGGAAGACGGCCTAACGGTGTGCGGGACCGTAGCCCAGCTTCATGGAGACGGTTGCGAATGGTCCTCGCCGATACCCCAGGAGCATCAGTGTCTCTAATTTGCTGGGAAGTGGCGGTGCGGTCCCCTACGGCACTGCGTAGGATCCTACGGTCTTGGCGTGCATCCGTGCGTCGCTGCGGTCCGGTCCCAGGTCGACGAGCACGTGCACCTTCCGCCGACCACTGGCGACAACATCGATGTACTGTGGAGACCTCACGCCCCACGTGTTGAGCAATTCGGCGGTACGTCCACCCGGCCTCCCGCATGCCCACTATACGCCCTCGCTCAAAGTCCGTCAACTGCACATACGGTTCACGTCCACGCTGTCGCGGCATGCTACCAGTGTTATAGATTGCGATGGAGCTCCGTATGCCACGGCAAACTGGCTCACACTGACGGCGGCGGTGCACAAACGCTGCGCAGCTAGCGCCATTCGACGGCCAACACCGCGGTTCCTGGTGTGTCCGCTGTGCCGTGCGTGTGATCATTGCTTGTACAGCACTCTTGCAGTGTCCGGAGCAAGTATGGTGGGTCTGACACACCGGTGTCAATGTGTTCTTTTTTCCATTTCCAGGAGTGTATTTTGCATGAAAGTTCGTCTGTACACCACGTTGCACGGAAGAGTGTGAAAGGTTTCATATGTAGTAACCACATGAGATATCCGCCCGTTTTTGACATTTGCCATCGAATCGACTTAATGCCAGATCGTCATATTGCCCGCTTTTCTCTCTGAAAACGTTACATTTATCGTCTTCAAAATTAAGTCGCGTGTTGCGGTATGCGGAAAAAACTGAAAATATCATATTAGAACACAGAAAAAGCTTCTAAGAAGATGTAATAGCCAGTAAGAAGCAGTACTATTCAAGTTTTACTTATCGGTTATTCCCTTATTTGTCGGCTTTGGTGCAGTGGACAAGAGCTAGGACTTTACGATTTTGCATAAAAGTACGTTTGTACGCTAGAATACAGCATTTTCAGTTGTCAAACGGTTTCTAAAACCGAACTGTTCATTTGACAGCAAATTGTGTGATATGAAATGATCAAATAACCTTACATGCACAGCCTTTTCGGTAACTTTTGCAAACACTGATGGCATAGAAGTAGGTCTAAAATTAGCTACATTATGCCTTTCTCCCTTTTCATAAAGCGGCTTTACTGATGAGTACTTTAATCGGTCTGGAAACTGACCAATTCTAAAGGAAAAATTGCAAATATGGCTAAATACAGGGCTAACATGTGAGCACAGTACTTTAATATGCTGCTAGGCACTCCATCATATCCATGAGAGTCCTTAGTCTTCAGTGATATATTTATTGACTCAATCTCTCTCTTGTTTGTATCACAGAGGAGTATTTCAGACGTCAATCTCAGAAAGGTATTTGCTAAGAAATTTGTATGATTTCCTGTTGAAACTAAATTTTTATTTAGCTTGATTGTGACTACTTCTAACATTTTGATATAATTCGCCCTATGTTCTACATGAAATCATTATCCCACTAGTCAGCCAACTGTGCTGTCCATTACTGCTAGTACCCCATTCAGAATGTTTTAATGGAAAACAACTCTCAAAGAGCATGAGAAATGTGCCATGGAAAGCATTGTATTTATCATCTGTATTATTGGCACTTTAAACATCTTGCCACTCTTGTTCCTTGACAAGTTTTAAAAAACACTCTATTGCTGTTGGATTGACTTTCCTACGTTCTTTGTAACTAAATATGACATTGGGTTGAGTACAAAAACCTTTTAGTGTTAAAATTTGTGCATTATGGTCTGAAAGGCCATTCACACTTTTACTAACAGGATGCCCATCTAGTATTGAGGAACTAATAAAAATATTGTCTATGACCGTGCTACTATTCGCCTGCACCCTAGTTTGAAAAAAAAAAAAAAACACAGTTTGCATCAGATCATATGAATTTAGGAGATCTACCAACATCATTTTTCTTGGGACCGAGCGAGGTGGCGCAGTGGTTAAGGCACTGGACTCACATTCGGGAGGACGACGGTTCAGTCCCGCGTTCAGCCATCTTGATTCAGGTTTTCCGTGATTTCCCTAAATCACTCCCGGCAAATTCTGGGTTAGTTCCTCTCAAAGGGCATGGCCGACTTCCTTCCCTAATCCGATGAGACCAATGACATCGCTGTCTGGTCTCCTTCCCCAAACAACCCAACCCCCCTTTTTCTTGCACAATCATATACAAAATTAATATTGAAGTCCCCACATATAACTACTTTCTGGTACTTCCTACAAAGTGAATCAAGAACCCTCTCTAGCTTAAGCAAAAATGCTCTGAAGTTGGAGTTAGAGGCCCTATAAACACAAGCAATTAGAAGTTGAGTTTCACTAAATTCAACAAATGCTGCCCAACTTTCAAATATCTGTTCAGTACAGTGTCGTGATAAGTCTATGGACTCAAATAACGTACTGTTTTTTATGTACGGTGACACCTCTCCACCCCGCAAGGAACTCCTTGAGAAACAGCCAGCTAATATGTAGCCTGGTAAAGGAAGCCTATAAATTATCAATTTACTGAAGTGGTGCTCTGATATACAAATAATTTCAGCGTTAACATCTGTTAGCAGTTCACTAACTTTATCTCTAATAACTCTTATATTCTGATGAAATATGCCAATTCCTTCTCTACTTGGAAACATTACATCCTCTGGAGGAGAGCCCTTAGAGGCACGCCGGCCGCGGTGGTCTTGCGGTTCTAGGCGCTCAGCTCGGAACCGCGCGACTGCTACGGTCGCAGGTTCGAATCCTGCCTCGGGCATGGATGTGTGTGATGTCCTTAGGTTAGTTAGGATTAATTAGTTCTATGTTCTAGGCGACTGATGACCCCATATGTTAATTTGCATAGTGCTCAGAGCCATTAGAACCATTTTTGAAACTTAGAAGCACTTCCTTTAAGCAGGTATACCAATCAGCTGACTTCAGTATTAAAAAGGTGCAGCTCTAACACCAACTACTACAGGAATTTTTCCATGAGTGACACCACTACCGCCACCACCACCCACTACACTGTCACCTATAAGCTTAGGTAGCCTCTCCTTCGCATACCTATTGAGGGGAAGGCCATGCCTAGTGAAACCCCACCTACTGATAGACCCAACTGGCACCACTGAGATGTGATCCATGCCCTCTCCCATCAGTGCACTCCCCAGCCCCACAATTACGCGCCCAACAGCCGCATTAAGGTGTGCCCGATCATTATGCTGAAACAGTTGCACGAAAAGCACATTAGTGCCACCAGTTTGAGTAGCTATATTAACCAAGTCACCACTGACATCATACCCCCTGTCCCTATTGCGACTGCTCCCAGCACCACCCACTATCACTACCTGATCCTCCTTTGTAAAATTCTTACATAACTCCCGTATGCTTTCAGCCACCTGAGCCAACCATGCACTAGGCTTCACAATGCTTGTGACCTGGTACTCACTCCATAAAAGTTCCTGCAAATGCTGGCCCACACCTCTACCCGGTAACTACCTAGCAGCAGAACCTAGGCCTCCTAATTGCTGAGGACGGCTGCAAGTTACCTCCATATACAGCTACACGAGGCTCCTCTCCGCTCAACTTTGACAGTTTGTCGTATCTATTGCATGTATGCAAAGTAAAACTGTCTGTCTACCTCCTTTTCCTATCTATCTTCTTGTCAACTGCCAGTTCCCATTCCCCAGCACCCTTCACCCTCCTCAACTTATCTAGTTCCTCCTTTGCGCATTGTAACTGCACCTGAAGGGCACAGATCTTACGCTCCTGCTCCTCTATTAACTTGTTTCTACTACAGATTCTACATTCCCAGGACAGGATCACCCTCAAATGACCACTGGCTTCCCCACTGCATTCCCCCCAATGAAAATACTTTGAACAAATCCCACAGCGTAATCCACTACTCACAAACCTACGACATAGCCATCACTTCTCACTCATGATAAAATTTTACAGTTACTAAAAAAAACTATACGTCTACGTTACCAAAGTTCAGTTACAAAAGCAGCACTATTTAAGAACTAACAACTATGGTCTCCAAATTCTCTGCCTACTAAGAAAGCAGCTACTTGTATTAATACTACTACAACACAGCCGATACCAATACCAGCAAAACTTCACAAAATTATTGGCTAAAACCAAAAAAATTAAAACTAAACGCCAGCTGAAAACTAAAGCACCAAATTTACTGAACGACTTCAACACACTGAAAACTCTATAAAACACAGCTAGCAAACGATTACAAGAGTTTATTAAGTCATTATTTCGCCAAAAATGGCAAGCAACACCACTGCAATCTATTCAGTTTAATAACTGTATTACAGAGCACAAACAAGTTCGTCAGTACTTAGCTTATAACCGCTGCAGATGCAGTGCACGCTGCAAAATGTAAACACACTGATGAGGCGCGAGGCTTAGACGAAACATGAAAGCACACTCACAAATAATAGACCACTCGAGTCAATACCACAGGAAGAAAGACTGAGATAAATGAATATCCACTAATAAGTTGCTTTTACGGCAAAAAATAATAACACAAAAAAACTTTAAAATACGTAAATGAAGTCTAAAATTTATAAAACATTAACAACCTATTTCAACAGCAGTGCAGCTCACGTGACGTCACACCCATGATGATCTGCCCCCCCCCCCCCCCCACTGGGAAGGTGCCTATCTACCCCACCTTCGAAATATGCCTATCTATCCCCCTCAGAAGATATCTACCGAGCTACCCATCCATGGAAGATCTCTGTCAACCTGCACCTCCCCCCCCCCCCCCCTCAGATGATGTCTGTGTACCTCCCCACACCCTTGGAAGATGTCTGACTACCTAAGCCCCCCCCCCCCCTCAGAATATGTATGACTACCTACCCCTCCCCTCGCCTCGGAATATGAATGTCTACCTACCCCACCCCTCGGGAGATCTGTGTACCTACCCCTCTCAGAAGATATCTACCTACACCTCCCACATCGGAAGATTTCATTGTACCTCTCCCCCATCGAAAGCTGTCTGTCTCTCATCGCCCCACCACCTAATATGTAATTTTACCTACTTGCCTCCTTAGAAAATGTCAGTCTACGTAACATTCCACAGGAGATGTCTGTCTACCTACCCCCTCGGCAGATGTCTGCCTACCTCACCCCCCTAAGGAAGATGTTTGTCCACCTACCTCACCCTGTGAAGATGTCTATTTACACCCCCCACAAAAACTCTCTCCCCACCTCATAAGATGTCTATCACCCTGAAAGATGTCTCTCAACCCCCCCCCCCCTCCTCGCTAAGCAGATATCTATCTACCTACCTGCCCTCTCGGAATTTGTCTGTCTACCTATCCCGACCCCTACTCAGCCCCCCACTCCGAAGTTGTTTACCCCTGTCTCGGAAGATGTCTAGAGACCCCCAAACTTCGGAAGGTGTCTTCCAGCCCCTCAGGCGATGTCTGTCTACCTACCCCCCCCCCTCTCAGAAGATGTCTGTCAGCATACCAACCGCCCTGGAATTAGTCTGTCTACCTACCAACTGCCTCGGAATATATCTGTCTACCTCCCACCTCGGAAAATGTCTTCCAAACACAGTCTCAGAAGAGCCCAGTCTACCAACTGCCAAATTTCAACCCCCGGAAGATTTCTATCCAACCCCCCCCCCCAATCGGAATATGTCTATCTACCTCCACTCTCGGTAGCTATCTACACCCCCCTCTCAGAGAATCTCTAACCCCACTCTCATAGGATGTCTGTCTACCTACCCTCACCACCATTCGAAGATGTCTACCCCTTGGAGGATGTCTACTCCACCTGGAATATGTCTGTCTACCCACGTTGGATGATGTCTGTCTATCTACTCAGCCCCCCTGGGAAGATGTCTGTTAAACTACCACCCCTTGGAATTTGTTTATCTATCATTACCTGCATAAAATATGTCCATCAACCTACAATCTCCCTCTGAAGATGTCTGTCTACCTACAGCTCCCGCTTGGAAGATGTCTGTCTACCTACAACCCCCTCAGAAGACGTCTGTCTACCTATCTCCACATCAGAAAATGTCTGTCTCTCATCTCCCCACCCTTGGAATATGTTTGTCTACCTACACTCCCCATCGGAAATGTCTGTCTACCTAAGCTCCCTCAAACCATGTCCGATTAGCTATCCACCCGGGAAGATGTCTGTCTACCTACCCAACCATCAGAAGATGTCTGTCTACCTACCCCTCCCCCTCAGAAAATGTCTGTCTCTCATCCCACTACCCTGAGTATATGTCTGTCTACTTACCTGCTCTCCCTTGGAAAGATCTCTGTATATCTAAACCCAGCCCTCAGAAGATGTATGACTACCTATCCCTCCCATTGGAAGATGTATGTTTTCAACCCTCTCTTCGGAATATTTCTGCCTACCTACCCTCTGTCACAAAGCATGTCTGTCAGCCTACAATTCCTTACAGGTGTCTGTCTACATACCCACCCACACTCGGAAGAAGTTTGTCTACCTGCCACTCCTTAGGAAATGTCGGTCTACCAACCCCCTTAGAAGATGTCTGTCTACCTATACACCTCTGATGACGACTGTCTACCTAACCCCCTCTGTAGATGCCTGTCTACCTACCCCTTTGGAAGATGTCCGTCTTCCTACAACTCTTCAGAATATGTCTGCCTACCTACCCCCGTCTTGTAAGATATCTGTCTACATATCTCCCCCCCCCCCACATGATCTGTCTACCTACCCCCTTCCTCTGTCATAAGATGAATGTCTACCTAAACCCCACAGAAGATGTATGCCTATCTACCCCCTTCAAATGATTCGATTTTATCCCTCCTGTGGGAGATATCTGTCTCCCTACCCCTACCTCTGAGGATATCTGTCTGCTTACCCCCCCCCCCCCCTCTCGGAAGTTGTTAAACTACCACTCCTCTGGGAAGATATCTACTCCCACATCAGAGAATGTCCACACCCCTCTTGGAGGATGTCTGTATACCAAAACGCATACTTTGGAAGATGTCTCCCCCCCTTTGAAAGATGTCTGTCTACCATGAACACCCCTCGGAAGATGTCTGTGTACTGAACTCACCCTCAGAATATATCTCCTCCTTACCTACCCCCCCCCCCCCTAGGAATATGTCTGTCTACCTACCCATGTCCCTTAAGAAGATGACAGTCTACCTTATTCCCCTCAGAAGATGTATGTCTACATGCCACCCCCCTCGGAACATCTGCCTACCTAAAACCCTCGGAAGAGGTCCATCTACCTCCCATCTTGGAAGATATTTATTTACACCCCTCTTGGAAGATATCTACCCCTGTCTTGGAGGATGACTACCTCCTCTCAGATGATGTCTACCCTCTCTCTGAAGATGTCTGTCTACATACCCTCCTCTCGAAAGATATTTCTCCTCCCTCAGATGATGTAAGTCTATCAACCCTCAAATGGAAAATGTCTGTCCTCCTAATCTCCCTCGGAAGATGTCTGTATACCTACCCACCTGTGTGTCTACGTACCCCCACTCCCATGATGTCTGTCTACCTCCCCCTTAGGTATATGTCTGTATACCTACTCCCGTTCGGAAGATGTCTGTATACCAAACACCCCTCCAAAGATGACTATCTACCTACCCTGCCTCAGAAGGTGTCAGTCTACCTAACCCCTCGTCGGAAGATGTCTCTCTACAAAACTTCACTGGGAAGATGTCTGCCTACCTAACCCTGACCATGATAATTGTCTGTTTACCAACACCTCAGCTTCGGAAGATGTCTGCCTACCTACAAGTCCCACAACAGAAGAGGTCTGTCTACCTACTTACACCCCTTGGAAGATGTCTCTCTACGTTCCTCCAGTCATAAAGTATTGTCTACCAACCCATACTTTTGAATATGTCTGTCTACCTACCCCAGAAGATGATTGTCTAATTACCCCCTCATCTGAAGATGTCTGTCTACCTAGACCCCACTTGGAAAATGTATGTCTATGTACACCCCTCGGAAAATGTCTGTCTCCCTACACCCCCTCAGAAGATGTGTGTCTACCTACATGAACTTTTGTATGATGTCTATCTACGACGCCCGCACTTGGAAGATGTTTGTCTACCTACCGCACCCATTGGAATATGTCTGTCTATGTACCCACCAACCGTCGGAAGATGTATGTCCACCTACACATCCCCCTCGGAAGATGTCTGTCTACCTACACTCATCAGAAGATGTGGTCTACTTACCACCATCGGAAAATGTCTCTCTACCTATCCTCTCTTGGCAAATGTCATTCTACACCACCCCTCTGAAGAGGTCAGTTTTCCTACAACCCCCCAGAAGAAGTCTGTCTAACTACCCGCCCCCTCTCGAAAAATGTCTATAGTCACCCAACCTCGGACAATGTCTCTCTGCCTACGCCCCATCATAGAAGATGTCAGTTTACCCACCCACCCATCAGGAGAAGGCTGTCTACTACCATCCCCTCACAGAATATGTCTGCCTACCAACCCCCTATTGGAAGATGTCTGGCTACCTACCTCACCCCACCTCTGAAGATGTCTGTCTACCAACCCTCCACTTGGAAGATGTCTGTCCTCCTACAACCCCTCAGAAGATGTCAGTCTACGTAACCCCTCTCAGACGTTATCTGCCTAAATACCCCTCCTCGGATGGTTTCTGTCTACCTACACCCACAACCCGTCATAATATGAATGTTTACCTAAACCCCTCAGAATATGTATATTTATCTACCACACCTGGAATGATTTGTATCTATCTTATCCCTATCTCGGAAGATGTCTGTCTCCCAACCCACCCCCTCTGAGGATGTCTGTGTACCTACCCCCCTTCTCGAAAGTTGTCTGTCTACATTCACCACACATTTGAACATGTCTATCTATGTACCTCCTCTCGGAAGATACCTATCAATTGCCGCCATGGAAGAAAAGTATCTCCCCCCTCTCGGAAGATGTCAATCTACCACTCCTCTCAGAAGATATACACTCCCCATCTGAGAACGTCTACATCCTCTCTTGTAGGATGTCTGTCTACCAAACTACATCCTTTAGAAGGTGCTTCCCACCCCTTGGAAGATGTCTGTCTTCCAACACCCCCCCCCCCCTTGGAAGATGTCTTTCTACCACACCCAGGCTCAGAAGATGTCTCCATACCTAACACTCCTCGGAAGATGTCTTTCTACCTACCCAACCCCATCAGAAGATGACTGTCGACGTTATCCCCCTCACAGAATGTCTAGGCCCCTCTCAGAGGATACTGTCTACCAAACTGCATCCTTTAGAAGATGTTTCCCACCCCTTGAAAGATATCTGTCTTCCAACACCCCCTTGGAAGATGCCTGTCCACTGAATCCAGCCTCAGAAAATGTCTCCATACCTACCACCACTCGGAAGATGTCTGTCTACCCACCCACCCCTGATCAGAAGATGACTGTCGACATTATCCCCCTCAGAAGATGTCTGTCTACATACCCTCCCTCAGAAGATGTCTGCCTAGCTAAGACCAGTGGAAGATGTACAACTACCTCCCATCTCGGAAGACATCTACTCCCCCTCTCGGAGGATGACTACTTCCTCTCTGAAGATGTCTGTCTATGTACCCTCCCCTCAAAAGATGTCTCTCCCCCCTCAGAAGATTTATGTCTACCAACCCCCACATGGAAAATGTCTGTCCTTCTAACCCCCTTGGATGATGTCTGTGTTCCTACCCAACTGGAAGATGGCTGTCTACCTACCACCACTCGGGACATGTCTGTCTACCTTCCCCCTAGGTATATGTCTGTATACCTACAACCCTTCGGAAAATGTCTGTGTACCTATCCCATCACCTCAGAAGATGTAATTCTACTTACCACACATCGGAAAGTGTCAGTCTACCTATGCCCCACCCTCAGAAACTATCTGTCTACCTTGCCCCTTTGGAAGATGCCAGTTTACCAGCCCCACTCAAAAGATGTCTGCTTACCTACTCTCCCATCCAAAGATGTCTGTCTACCTACCCCCTCTCGGAAGATTTTGTCTACCCCCCTCACTGAGATGTTTTTCTACACCCCCTTGGAAGATGCCTATCTAAACCCCTGGGAAGATATCCCTCTTTCTAAAAATGCCTACCTAAACCCTTCCACATTGTAAGATGCCAATCTAGCCCCCTTCAGCTGATACCTACCCACACCCACCTCATAAGATTATCTATCCATTCCTTCCTCGGAAGAGGTGTATCTACCCCCTCAGAGGATGTGTATCTGCCCCCATCCTTGGAAAATGTCTATCTACCCCCCCTCAGAAGCTGTCTCTCTAACCCCCTTGGAAGATGTCTACCCCCTTCAGAAGTTATCTACCCAGCCCAGGTGGAAAATATCTGTATCCCTCCACTCGGAAGGTGACTATCAAACAACACCTCGGAAGATGTCTATCTACCCCACCCTCAGATGACATCTACACCCACTGGAAGATACCTATCCCCACCTCAGAAGATGTCTATCCCCGAGGCGGATGTCTATAAGTCAACTCATGAAAGATGCCTGTCTACCAACCCCCTCCTCTCAGAATATGTCTGTCTACCTACCCCACCCCTGTTAAGATTTCCATCTAGCCCCTCCTCTCAGAGAACATTTATCCTAGACTCAGAAGATTCCTACAGCCTCCCTTCATTTGGAATGTGTCTACCGCCCATTCTGGATATGTTTGTCTACCTCCAAATTCTAGGAAGATGTCTGTATGTCTGTCTACCTCACAAACTCGGGACAAGTCTATCTATCCCCGCTATGGAAGAAATCTATGTAACCCCCTCTCGGAATATGTCTATCTACCCTCCTCGCCAAAGATAACTACACCCCATCTTCGAGGAGCTCTATCCCCCCTACATGAAAGATGCCTGTTTATCTACCCGAACCCATCAGAAGATGTAAGTGTACATAGCACCACTCCCCACAGAAGATGTCTGTCTACTTACCGACATTTCTTGGAAGATGTCTGTCTACCAACCCCCCAACCTTTGAAGATGTCTGACTACTCACCTCCCCCCATGGAAGAATACTATCTCCCCCCTCCCAGAAGATGTCAATCTACTCTCCCTGTCGAAAATCTCTCCCCCCCCCGGAAAATGTCTACATCCCTCTCAAAGGATATCTGTTTACCTATATGGCCCCAATCGAAAAATGTCTCCTCCCTTGGAAAATGTCGGTCTACCAAGCCTCCTCCTGGAAGATGTCTGACTAAGAAACAACCCCTCAGAAGATGTCTGTCTAACTACCCCTCCTTGGAATTGTTTGTCTACCATTATCACCACAGAAGATGTCTCCCCCCCCCTTTGGAAGATGTCTGTCTACCTACCACCCTTCAGAAGATGCCTGACCATGTACCCTGCTTCGGAATATGTCTGTCTACCTACCCCTCGTGGAAAATGTGTGTCTTCCTACCTCCCCACAGAAGATGTAGGTAAACAGATATCTTTCAAGAGGGAGTAGGTAGACAGACATCTTGCAAGGGAGTGGTATGTAGACAGAAATTACCAAGGGGTGGGGAATAATTAGACAGACTTCTTCCGAGGGGGGGTAGGTATACATACATTTTCTGAGTGTTCGTAGGTAGACAATCTTCTGAGGGGGTAGGCAGAAAGGCACCTTTCGAGGGGGTTGGTAGACAGACATCTCCCATTGGTGGGTTGGTAGACAGCCATCTTCTGCTGGGACATACTTAGACAGACATCATCTAGAGGGGTAAATAGACCAACATCTTCCAAGGGGGTAGGTAGACAGACATCTTCTGAGGGGGTAGGTAGACAGACATCCTCGGAGGATGGGGGCAGGGGGTAGGTAGATAGACATCATCTGTGGAGGTGTGGATAAACAGACATCTTCTGAGGGGTAGGTGGACAGACATTTACTGAGTTGTGTTGTAGGTAGACAGATATCTCCCAAAGGGGGGGGGGGGGTTGTTAGACAGATATCTTCTGAGTGGTGGAAAATAGAACACTTCCAAGGGGGAGGTAGGCATCTTCCTAAGTGAGCGGTCAGGTTGCCTGACATCTTCCATGGGATAGGTAGCCAATCATCTTCCAAAGATGGGTTGGGGAGGCAGATATATTCAATGGGGGGTAGGTAGACAGACATCTTCTGAGATGGTGGTAGATAGACATTTCTGAGTTGGGGTAGAAAGGCATCGTCCAAGGTGGGTAGATAGGAATCTTCCGTGCGTGGATGGGGTAGGTAGACAGACATTTTCTGAAAAGGGTGTAATTAGACTGGCATCTTCCGTACGGGGGTAGGTAGACAATCATCTTCTGAGGGGGATGGGTACACAGACCTCTTCCGGGGGGTGGGTAGACAGACATCATCTGAGGGGGGGGTTGATAGACGTCTTCTGCCAGTATTAGAAAGGCATCTTTGTGGGTGGAGCAGGCAGTTAGACAGACATCTTCCAAAGGGAGGCAGGTAGAGGGACATCTAGCACACGGGAGTAGGTAGACAATCATCTTCTGAGGGGGGTTGGGTACACTGACGTTTCTGAGGGGAGGAGGTAGACAGTCATCTTTGGAGGTTGGGTATGTAGACAGACACCTTAGATAGGGGGTATAGGTAGACAGACTTCTAGTTAGGGGTTAGATAGAAATTCCTCCGAGGGGAGGGGGGGTAGATAGACAGACTTTTCCTTAGGGGGGATGGTTGGTAGTAAGACATCTTCTGAGGGGATTTAGGTAGACAGACATATTCTGAGGGCTGATAGGTAATCTTCCTATAGCAGAAGGGCAGGTAGACAAACATCTTCTGATTGTGGTTGGGAAAACTGCCATCTTCTGGGGGTATGTTGACAGACATCTTCTGATGGGGTGGTAGATGGACATCTTATGAGGGAGGTTGATAGACTTCTTCCGAGGGGGGGGGGGGTTAGACTGACATCTTCTGAGGGGGGGATTGGTAGACAGACATCCTCTGATGGGTGTGTTGGTAGCAGACTTCTTCTAAGGGTGGCAGTAGATAGACAGAAATCTTCTGGGGGGTTGGTTAGGTAGACAGACATCTTCTGAGGATGGTAGGTAGACATACGTCTTCCGAGGATGGAGGGGGGGGGGGCTAGGTAGATAGACATCATCTGAGGAGGTGTAGGTAGACAGAAATCTTCTGAGGGGGTAGGTAGACAGACATTTTCTGAGGGGTTTTGTAGGTAGAGAGGTATCTTCCAAGAGGGGCTAGGTAGACAGAGACCTTCCTAGGGGGTAGTTGGACAGACTTCTCCTGATGTAAAGTTGGTAAACATACTGGAAATACAGACATCTTCCGAGGGTGTGAGACAGATAGACACACATCTACTGAGCTTGGTGATGTTAGACATTTTCCAAAGGGGGTACGTTGACAGACATTTTCCGAGTTGGGCAGGTAGACATATATCTTTGAGGGGGTAGACAGACATACATCTTCCAAGGATGGTAGGTAGACATTTTCTGAGGGGGCGGTACTTTGGCCGACATCTTCTGAGGAGGGGGTAGATAGACAATTTCTGAGCTGGGGTAGAAAGGCATCTTCCAAGGTGATTAGATAAGCATCTCCATGAGTGGATGGGGTAGATAGACAGACATTTCCCGAAGTGGGGGGGGTGGGGTAGGTAGTGAGACATCTTACATACAGGGGTAGGTAGACAATCATTTTCTGAGGGGAAGATGGGTACAGAGACATTTTACTGGGGGCAGGTAGACAGACATCTTCAAGGGGGTAGGTAGACAGACAACTGGGGGGGGGGGGGGGGGGAGGGGTTGTTAGACAGACATGTTCTGAGGGGTTTTTAAGTAGACAGACATCTTCTGAGCAGGGGTAGTAGACATACAGCTTCAGAGGATGAGGGATACGTAGACAGACATCTTCTAAGGTTGCGTAGGTAGAGAGACAATTAGTGAGGGGGTAGGTAGACAGACATTATCCGAGGGTGGGTTGTAGGTAGACAGAAATAATCTGAGGGGGTGTAGTTAGACAAGTATGTTCTGAGGCTAGGGGTATGTAGACAGACATTGTCCATGGGGATAGTTAGACACACCTTCTGAGGTATGGGGAGTAGGAAGACTGAGGATGGTAGGTAGGGTGTCACTTTCGAAAGGGGGGGGTAGTGAGAGAGACTTCTTAGGAGGTGGGGGATGTTGGTAGATAGACATCTTCTGAGGGAGGTAGGTAGATAGACATGTTCAGAGGGAGGGGTGGTAGAAAGTAATATTCCGAATGAGTGTAGGTAGGCATACATATTCCGAGGGGTGGTTGGTAGGCAGACATCTTCTGAGGTGGGGTAGGTAGGCAGACGTTTTCTGAATTTGGGTATGTTGACAGACATCTCCCAAGAGAAGTGAGTATGAAGGTGGATATCTTTGTGGGGGGGAGCTAGGTAGACAGACGTCTTCCGAGGGTGTTGGGTATGTAGGCATACATCTTCAAGGGTGGTAGGTAGACCGATATCTTCCAATGGGGGTAGGTAGACACACATACTACGAGTGGTGGTAGGTAAACACATCTTCCATGGGGTAGGTAGACAAACATCTTCCGAGGTGGGGTTGCTAGACATTCATTATCTGGGGTGTAGGTAGACTAACATTTTCGAGAGGGGTAGGACAGATATCTTCTGAGGGTGGTGTATTGGACAGACATCTTCCGAGGGGGTGTAGATAGACAACTTATGTAGGTGGTAGACAGACATCTGCTGACTGGGGGGGGGGGGTAGGTAGACAGACATGTTTCAAGGATAGGGTAGATAGATATACTACTTCTGAGGGGGGTGGTAGGTAGACAGACATCTTCTGAGAGGGGGCTGGTAGACAGATATTTTCCGTGAGGTGTTATATGTAGACAGAAATCTTCCAAGGGGGATAGGTCGACTGACATTTTCTGAGGGGGCAGGTGTACAGACAACTTCTGGAGGGTAGATAGACATACATATTCAGTTTGGGTGCATAAACAGAGACCTTCTGAAGTGGAGTAGGTTGGCAGCTATCTTATTAGTTTTGGCATGTAGAGGAAAGGGTATTGGTAGACAGGTATCTTCCGAGGGGGGTAGGTAGACTGACATTGTCTAAGGGAGTTAGGTAGACATACACATTCCACAGGCAGATAGATAGAAAGACATCTTCTGAGGGGGGTTAGGTAGCCATACATGTTCCGACGGGAGAGTTGGTGGACAGACACCTTCCAAGGATGGGGGGTAGGTAGACAGATATTTTCCAAGGGAGATTTAGGTAAACAGGCATTTTCCAAGGAGGGGTGGGTAGACATACATCTTCCGAGGATGGTTGTGGTAGGAAGACAGACAGTGTGGGGTAGGTAGACAGACATCTTATTAGAGGGTGTATGTAGACAGACAGTTTCCGAGGGCAGGTTGTAGGTAGACAGATATCTTACAGGGGGTGGAGTAGGTAGGCACGTATTTTCCAAGGCTGAGAGTATGTAGATAGACATAGTCCCAGTGGGCAATTAGACCGATATCTCCTGAGGGAGGGTAGGTACACAGACATCTTCAGAGTGGGAGGATAGGTAGACAGACACCTTCTGAGAGTGGGATGATAGACATCTTTCCAACTGGGGTAGATAGACATTTTACGAGGGGGGGGGGTAGACAGACATCCTCCAGGAGGTGGTAGACACATATATTATGAGGTGGGGGGTGGTAGGTAGAAAGATTTCTTATAAGGGGGGGTAGATAGGTAGACATCTTCTGAGGTTGAGTAGGTAGGCACCAAGGGTAGAGGATATGAAGACATATATCTTCCGAGGGGGGGGGGGGGGGAAGGTAGACAGAAATTCTCCAACAGAGGGATGATAGACTTCTTCCAAGGGGGTAGGTATGCAGACATCGTATGAGGGGGTGTAGGAAGACATACATATACCAAGGCAGGGTAGGTAGACAAAAATCTTCTGAGGGGGGTTGGAAGATAGACTTCTTCTGAGGGGGGAATGGAATACATACATCTTCCGAGGGGGTAGGAAGACAAAGTCCTCCAGGCGGGGGGGGGGGGGGGGAGATGAACAGACATCCACCAAGGGGGTTAGATGGATGGTCATCTTCTGTTGTAGTGGGAGGGGGCAGGTAGGCTTCCATCTTCTGGGTGGTCAGTAGACAATCATCTTCTGAGGTGTGGTTCAGTAGACAATCATGATCCGAGAGGGGTACGTAGACAGACATTTTCCGAGGTGGGATGATAGACATCTTCCAAAGGGGTGGAAAGTAGACAGGCATTTTACAAAGTGGAGTGCAGGTGGACTGACATCTCCCATGCAGTAGGTGGAAAATCATATTCCGAGGTCGGGTTCGATATACAGACATATCCCGAGGGAGGTGGTAGGTAGACAGCCATCTTCTGAGTGGGGATAGGTAGACATACTTTTCCCGAGAGGGGGTTGGGTAGACAGGCATTTACCGAGGGGGTGGAGGGTAGGTAGACAGACATCTTCAGAAGGGGGGTAGGTAGACAGACATCTCCCGAGGAGGGGTGGTAGACATACAACTTTCGAGGGGCGGTAGGTAGACAGACATTTTCTGTTGGAGGGGTAGATTGACAGGCATCTTCAGAAGTGAGGGGTGCAGGTAGACTGAAATCTTCCGGGGGTAGGTAGACAATCATCTTCTGAGGGGGGTGTTGGGTAGACAGACATCCTCCGGGTTTTGGTAGACATAAATATTCCAAGGTGGGCAGGTAGACAGACATTTTCTGAGGGAGGGCCAGGTTGACAGACATCTTCAAATGGCGGGTTGGTAGACACACAACTTATGAGTGGGGGCGTAGGTAGAGAGACATGTCCGGAGGTGGGGTAGGTAGACATACATGTTCCGAGGGGAGTGGTGGCTAGTCATACATATTCCGAGAGTGTGTTTATGTGGGCAGACATCTTCCAAGAGGGGCTAGGTAGACAAACATCATCTGAGGGGGGGGGGGGGTAAGTAGACAGACATCTTCCATGTGGGGTATGTAGACAGACATATTCTGACAGGTTGAGGCAGGCATATACCGCGGTTCGGTATAGACAGGCATCTTTGAGCGGGTGCTAGGTAGACATACACCTTCAGAGGGTAGTGATAGGAAGTCATACATCTTCCAAAGCGGTTTTTTCGGTTGTCAAATGTCTTCCAAGAGGGGGGTCTGTACACATACATCCTCCAGGGATGGGAGGAGTGTTTGACAGAGATCTTCGGAGGTGGGGTAGTCAGTTACACATCTTTTGAAGTGGGTGTAGGTAGGCAGACACCTTCTAAATGGCGGTACCTAGGCAGATAGGCAGACATCTTCGGGGGGGGGGGGAGGTAGGTAGACAGACAGTTTCTGATTGTCAGAATGGTGGTGGTGGTGGTTAGTGTTTAACGTCCCGTCGACATCGAGGTCATTAGAGATGGAGCGCAAGCTCGGATTAGGGAAGGATTGGGAAAGAAATCGGCCGTGCCCTTTCAAAGGAACCATCCCGGCATTTGCCTGAAACGATTTAGGGTAATCATGGAAAACCTAAATCAGGATGGCCGGAGACGGGATTGAACCGCCGTCCTCCCGAATGCGAGTCCAGTGTGCTAACCACTGTGCCACCTCTCTCGATGTGTGAGAATGGTAGACAGACAGAATCCTAGGGTGGGAGATCAGAGACAGTCATATTCTGAGGGTGGGGTAGGTAGACAGCCATCTTCTGAGAGGGTAGATAAGAGTCTTCTGAAGGTGATGGAGAGATAGTCATCTTCCAAGTGCAGGTAGATAGGAATCTTCTGAGTTGGGGTAGCTTCCGAGCTAGGCGATAGATAGGCATCTTCACAGGGGGGGATGTTAGATTGGCATCTTATGGGGTGGGGGGGGGGGGGCGAGTAGACAAACATCACCCGATAGGTGGTATGTATAGAGACATCTTCCATGGAGTAGTAGGTAGGCAGACGTCTTCTGAAGAGTGGGGTAGGGAGACAGACATCATCAGAGCAGTAGTAGGTAGACAGACATTTTCCGAAGGGGGTGTATGTAGACAAATATTTTCTTAGATGGAGGGTAGCTGGGCAGACATCTTCCAAGGGGTGGGGAGGGGGTAGGTAGACAGGCCTCTTCCAAAGGTGTGTAGGTAGACAGACATCTTCCAAGAAGGGGTATGTAGGCAAACATCTTCTGAAGGGAGGGTTAGGGAGACAGACATCATCCACGTGCGGAGTAGGTAGAGAGTGATCTTCTGAGGGGGGGGGATGTAGATAGAAAGACATATTTTGAGAGGGTGGTAGGTAGGCAGACATGTTCCAAACGAGGGGGTGGGGTGGTGGGGGTTAGGTAGACAGGTATCTTCCGAGTGTGTGTAGGTAGACAGTCATATTCTGAGGGGGGGAGGGGGTGGGAAAACTGACGTTTCTGTTTGGGGGGATAAGTAGAGAGTCATCTTCTGAGGGGGAAGTGGGTAGACACACATTTTCAGAAGGCGTGAGTAGGTAGACAGTCATCTTACGAGGGGGGGGGGGGGGCGGGTGTACGTAGACAGTCATCTTACGAGGGGGGGGGGGGGTAAAAATACAGGCATGTTCCAAGGTCCTCTATCAACTGCAAGACACCAGAACCGGCCTACAGTTGAATTTTCGATACCTAAAACTTGAGTAGTACTACTTCTTACCCGCCGATTGCATCAAATTAGAAGCTCCTATTTTGTTGTTTGTGGTGCCACCGCATACCTCAGCACATGACGTAAGTTTCCAGATGTATATGTAAACAGTTCCGTGAGCAAAGCTGCCACTGCGACGATCTGGCATTACGATTAGGCGCGTGAGTGAGTATGAAATCGCTCTCTAAGTTTTCATACATTTATAGGTTTCAGATACACATTTTTAACGCTTTTTGTGATAATATTTACTATATAAGATACTTATTAGTGGTTTCTTCATTCACCTCCGCCTTTCTTGTGTTGTGACCTGATATTTGTGAGTGTTTCGTATCGAGCAACTTAACCTCTTACCTGTGTTTACATTCCGCGCTGACCAGTTGCAGCTGTAGCGGCGCATCCAAAGCTAAGTACTAATTAGTTGTTTGTGTATAGTGGTTTATTTTGGAACTTTAGTAGTCTTCAATCGGTGTTCTTGTTGTTTCCTGGTGAAATAATTTCAGAAGAAATTGTCGCGAACTGTTTTCAGTTTCGTTACTGTGCCATTAGACGTTTGATAATCTTTCTGTTTTACCTTTTGTTATATTTGCTGTTGATAAATACTGTTAATAATAGTAGTTACTTCCCTTGTACAGCAAGATTATGATTATTGTAGTCAGTTTTTTAACAGATTCTTATTGTACTAACGGAACTTAAATAAATGCGAAAGGTTTTCTTAGGTTTTTACTACATATTAACACGTTTCACATTTCCCCGTGCAACGTGGCGTTCAGACCTCGTTTGATGCAAAAGCTTAAGGTCCTCGATCATGTCCAAGGCACCAAAGCCGGCTAATAAGCCAGTAATCGATAACTAAAACTTGAATTGTATTGCTTCTTACTGGCCGGTTACGTCTTATTAACACCTTCTTTTGTCTTCTACTGTGGTGCTTTTAGTATCTCCGCAAACCGCAGCAGGCGACATAAGTTTGCAGACGATAAATGTAACCGTCTCAGAGAGTAAAGCGGCCGATGTGACGATCTGGCAATAAGTCGATTCGACAGCAAATGAAGAAAACGGTCGGATTTCTCAGGTTTTTACTACAAATGGACACTTTTCACATCATCCCGTGCAACGTGGCGTCCAGACCGCGTTTCATGCAAAATCTTAAGGCCATAGCTCATGTCCAAGGTAACAAAGCAGGCTAATAAGTCAATAAATGATAACTAAAATTTGAATTTTACTGCTTATTACTGGCTCTTTCTCGCCGATTACACCAACAGAGAAGCTTCATCTGTGTTCTACTGTGATGCTTTGACTGTCTCCGCATAACGCAGCACGCGACATAAGCTTGCAGACGATATATGTAACAGTTTCAGAGAGAAAAGCGGCCAATGTGACGATCTGGCAATAAGTCGATTAGATAGAAAATGACGAAAACGGGAGGATTTCTCAGGTTTTTACTACATATGAAGACTTTTCACATTCTCCCGCGCAAGGAGGCAGACAGACCTCGTTTCATGAACAATCTCAAGGTCACAGTTCATGTCCAAATAACCAAAGCCGGCTAATAAGTCAAGTAAAATGTGAATTCTAATGCTTCGTACTGAACAATCATATCTTCTGAAAGTCTTCTTCTGTGTTCTACTATGGTTCTTTTAGTGTCTAAACATAGCGAAGGACACGATATAGTTTTGCAGATATAAAATATAACCATTGCAGAGAGAAAAGCGGCCAATATGACGATCTGGCATTAAATCGATTCGATAGCAAATGACGAAAAAGGCCGAATTTCTCAAATTTTCACTACATATGAACACTTTTCACATTCCCCCGAGCAACGCGGCTGCTAGAGCTCCCTTCATGCAAAATCATATGGTCCTAGCTCATGCCCAACGCAACAAAGCCGTCTATAAAATCAATAATCGATAACTAAAACTTGAATTGTACTGCTTCGTACTAGCTATCACATCAACTTAGAAGCTTCTTTTGTGTTCTATTATGGTGCTTTTAGTGTCTCCGCATACCGCAGCACGCGACATACCTTTGCACACGGTAAATGTAACTATTTCAGAGACATGAGCGGCCAACATGACGATCTGGCATAAAGTCGATTCGATAGCAAATGACAAAAACGGGAGGACTTCTCAGGTTTTCACTACATATGAACACTATTCAAATTCCCTCGTGCAACACGGCTTATAGACCTCCCTTCATGCAAAATCTTGAGGTCCTAGCTCATGTCCAAGGCACCAAAGCCGTCTAAAAGGTCAATAATCGATAACTAAAACTTGAATTGTACAGTTTCGTACTGTCTATCACATCTACTTAGAAGCTTCATCTGTTTATACCATGGTGCTTCTAGTTTCTAGGCATTTCGCAGCACGCGACATAGCTTCGCACACGATAAATGTAACCGTATCGGAGAGAAGAGCGGCCAATATGACGATCTGGCATTAAGTCGATTCGATAGCAAATGACGAAAACGGCCGAATTTCTCAAATTTTCAATACATATGAACACTTTTCACATCCCCCGTGCAATGCGGCTGCTAGTCCTCCCTTCATGCAAAATCGTAAATATTAGCTCATGTCCAAGGCAATAAAGCCGTCTAAACAGTCAATAATCGATAACTAAAACTTGAATTGTACAGTTTCGTACTGTATATCACATCAACTTAGAAGCTTCATCTGTTTATACCATAGTGCTTTTAGTGTCTAGGCATTCCGCAGCAGGCGACATATCTTAGCACGCATTAAATGTAACCGTTGCAGAGAGAAGAGCGGCCGATATGACGATTTAGCATTAAGTCGATTCGATAGCAAATGACGAAAACGGGCGGATTTCTCAGGTTTGTACGACATATGAACACTCTTCAAATTTCCACGCGCAACGCGGCTGCTAGACCTCCCTCCATGCAAAATCGTAAAATCCCAGCTCATGTCCAAGGCACCAAAGCCGTCTAAAAAGTCAGTAACCGATAACTAGAATTTGAATTGTACTGCTTCGTACTGGCTATCACATCAACTTAGAAGCTTCTTCTGTGTTCTGTAATGGTGCTTTTAGTGTCTCCGCATACCGCAGCAAGCGACATAGCTTAGCACGCGATTAACGTAACCGTTGCAGAGAGAAGAGCGGCCAATATTACGACCTGGCATTAAGTCCAATCGATAGCAAATGCCGAAAAGGGGCAGATTTCTCAGGTTTTCAATAGATATGAACACATTTCACATTCTCCTGGGCAACGCGTTGGCTAGACCTCCCTTCATGCAAAATCTTAATGTCCTAGCTCATGTCCAAGGCACCAAAGCCGTCTAAAAAATCAATAATCGATAACTAAAACTTGAATTGTACTGCTTCGTTCTGGCTATCACATCAACTTAGAAGCTTCTTCTGTGTTCTATTATGGTGCTTTTAGTGTCTCCGCATACCGCAGTACGCGACATAGCTTGCACACTATAAATGTAACCGTTTCAGAGAGAAGAGCGGCTAATATGACGATATGGCATTAAGTTGCTTCGATAGGAAATAACGAAAACGGGCGGATTTCTTAGGTTTTCACTACATATGAATACTTTTCACACTCCCCGTGCAACGCGGCTGCTAGACCTCCGTTCATGCAAAATCTTAAGGTCCTAGCTCCTGTCCGAGGCACCAAAGCCGTCTAAAAAATCAATAATCGATTGCTAAAACTTGAATTGTACTGCTTCGTACTGGCTATCACATCAACTTAGAAGCTTCTTCTGTCTTCTGTTATTTTGCTTTTAGTGTCTCCGCATACCGTAGCACGCGACATAGCATTGCACATGATAAATGTAACCGTTTCGGAGAGAAGAGCGGCCAATATGACGATCTGGCATTAAGTCGATACCATAGCAAATGACGAAAACGGGCGGATTTCTCAGGTTTTCACTGCATATGAACACTTTTCGCATTAGCCCCGTGCAATGCGTCTGCTAGATCTGCCTTCATGCAAAATCTTAAGGTCCTAGCTCATGTCCAAGGCACCAAAGCCGTCTAAAAAGTCAATAATAGATAACTAAAACTTGAATTGTACTGCTTCGTACTGCCTATCACAACAACTTAGAAGCTTCTTCTGTGTTCTATTATAGTGCTTTTAGTGTCTCCGCATACCGCAGCACGCGACATAGCTTTGCACACGATAAATGTAACTGTTTCAGAGAGAAGAGTGGCCAATATGACGATCTGGCATTAAGTCGATTCGATAACAAATGACGTAAACGGGAGGATTTCTCAGGTTTTCACTACATATGGACACTTTTCACATTCCCCCGTGCAACACGGCTGCTAGACCACCCTTCATGCAAGAACTTAATGTCCTAGCTCATGTTCAAGACCAAAATGCCATCTAAAAATCCAATATTCCATAAGTAAAACTTGAATTGTACTGCTTCGTACTGGCAATCTTATCAACTTAGAAGCTTCTTCTGTGTTCTAATATGGTGCTTTTAACGTCTCCGCATACCGCAGCACGCGGCATAGCTTTGCAGACGATAAATGTAACCGTTTCAGAGAGAAGAGCGGCCGATGTGACGATCTGACATTATGTCGATTCGATAACAGATGACGAAAACGGACGGATTTATCAGGTTTTTACTACTTATGAACTCTGTTTACTTTCTCCCATGCAACGCCGCTGCCAAACCTCCTTTCATTCACAATCTAAAGCTCCTAGCACATGTCCAAAGCACCAAAGCCGGCTTAAAAGTCAATAATCGTTAAGTAAAAGTTGTAATGTACTGCTTCTTACTGGCTATTACATCCACTTAGAAGCATCTTCTGAGTTCAACTATGGTGCTTTTAGTGTCTCCGCATACCGCAGCACGCGGCATAGCTTTGCAGACGATAAATGTAACCGTTTCCGGGAGAAGAGCGGCCAATGTGACGATCTGACATTATGTCGATTCGATAACAACTGACGAAAACGGACTGATTTCTCAGGTTTTTACTACATATGAACACTTTTCACATTCTCCCGTGAAACGCGTCTGCTAGTCATCCTTTTATGCAAAATATTAAGGTCCTAGCTCATGTCCAAGGCACCAAAGCCGTCTAAAAAGTCAATAATCCATAACTAAAACTTGATTTGTACTACTTCTTACTGGCTATTACTTCAAATTAGAAGCTTCATCTGTGTTCTACTATGGTGCTTTTAGTGTCACCGCATACCGCAGCGCGAACGTAGCTTTGCAGACGATAAATGTAACCGTTTCAGAGAGAAGAGCGGCCAATGTGACGATCTGGCTTTAAGTCGATTCGATAACAAATGATGAAAACGGACGCATTTCTAAGGTTTTTACTACATATGAACACTTTCCAAAAGTCTCCCGTGCAACGCGGCTGCTAGTCCTCCCTTCATGCAAAATCATATGGTCCTAGTTCATGGTCAAAGCACCAAAGCCGGCTAAAAAGAATATATACTCGATAACTAAAACTTGAATTGTACTACTTCTTACTGGCTATTACATCAAGTTAGAAGCTTCATCCTTGTATTACTATGGTGCTTTTAGTATCACTGCATACCACAGCACGCGACATAGCTTTGCAGACGATAAATGTAACTGTTTCAGAGAGAAGAGCGGCCAATGTGACGATCTGGCTTTAAGTCGATTCGATAACAAATGACGAAAACGGACGCATTTCTTAGGTTTTTAGTACATATGAACACTTTTCACTGTCTCACGCGCAACGCGGCAGTTAGTCCTCCCTTCTTGCAAAATCATATGGTCCTAGTTCATTGCCAAGGCACCAAAGCCGGCTAAAAAGTCTATAATCGATAACTAAAACTTGATTTGTACTACTTCTTACTGGCTATTACATCAAATTAGAAGCTTCATCTGTGTTCTACTATGGTGCTTTTAGTGTCACCGCATACCGCAGCGCGAACGTAGCTTTGCAGACGATAAATGTAACCGTTTCAGAGAGAAGAGCGGCCAATGTGACGATCTGGCTTTAAGTCGATTCGATAACAAATGATGAAAACGGACGCATTTCTAAGGTTTTTACTACATATGAACACTTTCCAAAAGTCTCCCGTGCAACGCGGCTGCTAGTCCTCCCTTCATGCAAAATCATATGGTCCTAGATCATGGTCAAAGCACCAAAGCCGGCTAAAAAGTATATAATCGATAACTAAAACTTGAATTGTACTACTTCTTACTGGCTATTACATCAAGTTAGAAGCTTCATCCTTGTATTACTATGGTGCTTTTAGTATCACTGCATACCACAGCACGCGACATAGCTTTGCAGACGATAAATGTAACTGTTTCAGAGAGAAGAGCGGCCAATGTGACGATCTGGCTTTAAGTCGATTCGATAACAAATGATGAAAACGGACGCATTTCTAAGGTTTTTACTACATATGAACACTTTCCACAGTCTCCCGTGCAACGCGGCTGCTAGTGCTCCCTTCATGCAAAATCATATGGTCCTAGTTCATGGCCAAGGCACCAAAGCCGGCTAAAAAGTATATAATCGATAACTAAAACTTTAATTGTACTACTTCTTACTGGCTATTACATCAAATTAGAAGCTTCATCTGTGTTCTACTATGGTGCTTTTAGTGTCACCGCATACCGCAGCTCGCGACGTAGCTTTGCAGACGATAAATGTAACCTTTTCAGAGAGGAGAGCGGCCAATGTGACGATGAGGATTTAAGTCGATTTGATAACAAATTACGAAAACGGACAGGATCCTCAGGTTTTTACTACATATGAACACTTTTCACATTCTCCCGTACAACGCGGCTGCTAGTCCTCCCTTCATGCAAAATCTTAAGGTCCTAGCTCATGTGCAAGGCATCAAAGGAGGGTAAGAAGTCAATAATCGACAACTAAAACTTGAATTGTACTGTTTCTTACTGGCTATTACATCAACTTAGAAGCTTCATCTGTGTTCTACTAGGGTATTTTTAGTGTCACCGCATACCGCAGCACGCGACATAGCTTTGCAGACGATTAATGTAACCGTTTCAGAGAGAAGAGCGGCCAGTGTGACGATCTGGCTTTAAGTCGATTCGATAACAAATAATGAAAACGGACAGATTTCTGAGGTTTTTGTTACATATGAACACTTTGTACATTCTCCCGTGCAACGCGGCTACTAGTCCTCCCTTCATGCAAATTCTTACGGTCCTAGCTCATGTCCAAGGCACGAAAGCCGGCTAAAAAGTCTATAATCGATAACTAAAACTTGAATTGTACTACTTCTTACTGGCTATTACATCAAATTAGAAGCTTCATCTGTGTTCTACAATGGTGCTTTTAGTGTCACCGCATACCGCAGCTCGCGACGTAGCTTTGCAGACGATAAATGTAACCGTTTCAGAGAGGAGAGCGGCCAATGTGACGATCTGGCTTTAAGTCGATTCGATAACAAATGACGAAAACGGACGCATTTTTTAGGTTTTTACGACACATGAACACTTTCCACAGTCTCCCGTGCAACGCGGCTGCTAGTCGTCCCTTCTTGCAAAATCGTATGGTCCTAGTTCATGGCCAAGGCACCAAAGCCGGCTAAAAAGTATATAATCGATAACTAAAACTTGAATTGTACTACTTCTTACTGGCTATTAAATCAAATTAGAAGCTTCATCTGTGTTCTACTATGGTGCTTTTAGTGTCACCGCATACCGCAGCGCGAACGTAGCTTTGCAGACGATAAATGTAACCGTTTCAGAGAGAAGAGCGGCCAATGTGACGATCTGGCTTTAAGTCGATTCGATAACAAATGATGAAAACGGACGCATTTCTAAGGTTTTTACTACATATGAACACTTTCCAAAAGTCTCCCGTGCAACGCGGCTGCTAGTCCTCCCTTCATGCAAAATCATATGGTCCTAGTTCATGGCCAAAGCACCAAAGCCGGCTAAAAAGTATATAATCGATAACTAAAACTTGAATTGTACTACTTCTTACTGGTTATTACATCAAGTTAGAAGCTTCATCCTTGTAATACTATGGTGCTTTTAGTATCACTGCATACCGCAGCACGCGACATAGCTTTGCAGACGATAAATGTAACTGTTTCAGAGAGGAGAGCGGCCAATGTGACGATGAGGATTTAAGTCGATTTTATAACAAATTACGAAAACGGACAGGATCCTCAGGTTTTTACTACATATGAACACCTTTCACATTCTCCCGTGCAACGCGGCTGCTAGTCCTCCCTTCATGCAAAATCTTAAGGTCCTAGCTCATGTCCAAGGCATCAAAGGAGGGTAAGAAGTCAATAATCGATAACTAAAACTTGAATTGTACTGTTTCTTACTGGCTATTACATCAACTTAGAAGCTTCATCTGTGTTCTACTAGGGTATTTTTAGTGTCACCGCATACCGCAGCACGCGACATAGCTTTGCAGACGATTAATGTAACCGTTTCAGAGAGAAGAGCGGCCAGTGTGACGATCTGGCTTTAAGTCGATTCGATAACAAATAATGAAAACGGACAGATTTCTGAGGTTTTTGCTACATATGAACACTTTGTACATTCTCCCGTGCAACGCGGCTACTAGTCCTCCCTTCATGCAAAATCTTACGGTCCTAGCTCATGTCCAAGGCACGAAAGCCGGCTAAAAAGTCTATAATCGATAACTAAAACTTGAATTGTACTACTTCTTACTGGCTATTACATCAAATTAGAAGCTTCATCTGTGTTCTACAATGGTGCTTTTAGTGTCACCGCATACCGCAGCTCGCGACGTAGCTTTGCAGACGATAAATGTAACCGTTTCAGAGAGAAGAGCGGCCAATGTGACGATCTGGCTTTAAGTCGATTCGATAACAAATGAGGAAAACGGACGGATTTCTCAGGTTTTTACTACATATGAACACTTTCCACACTCTCCCGTGCAACGCGGCTACTAGTCCTCCCTTCATACAAAATCTTAAGGACCTAGATCATGTCCAAGGCACCAAACCTGGCTAAAAAGTCAAAAATCGTTAACTAAAACTTGGATTGTACTACTACTTACTTGCTATTACATCATTTTAGAAGCTTCATCTGTGTTCTACTATGGTGCTTTTAGTATCTCCGCATACCGCAGCTCGCGACATAGCTTTGCAGACGATAAATGTAACCGTTTCAGAGAGAAGAGCGGAAAATGTGACGATCTGGCTTTAAGTCGATTCAATAACAAATAACGAAAACGGACAGATTCCTCATGTTTTTACTACATATGAACACTTTTCACATTCTCCCGTGCAACGCGGCTGCTAGTCCTCCTTTCATGAAAATCTTAAGTCCTAGCTCATGTCCAAGGCATCAAAGGAGGGTAAAAAGTCAATAATCGATAACTAAAACTTGAATTGTACTGTTTCTTACTGGCTATTACATCAACTTAGAAGCTTCATCTGTGATCTACTATGGTTCTTTTAGTGTCTCCGCATACCGCAGCTCACGACATAGCTTTGCAGACGATAAATGTAACCGTTTCAGAGAGAAGAGCGGCCAATGTGACGATCTGGCATTAATTCGATTCGATAACAAATGACGAAAACTGACGCATTTCTTAGGTTTTTACTACATATGAACACTTTTCACAGTCTCCCGTGCAACGCGGCTGCTAGTGCTCCCTTCATGCAAAATCTTAAGGTCCTAGCTCATGTCCAAGGCATCAAAGGAGGGTAAGAAGTCAATAATCGATAACAAAAAATTTGAATTGTACTACTTCTTACTGGCTATTACATCATCTTCGAAGCTTCATCTGTGTTCTACTATGGTGCTTTTAGTGTCTCCGCATACCGCAGCTCGCGACATAGCTTTGCAGACGATAAATGTAACCGTTTCAGAGAGAAGAGCGGCCAATGTGACGATCTGGCTTTAATTCGATTCGATAACAAATGACGAAAACTGACGCATTTCTAAGGTTTTTACTACATGTGAACACTTTCCACAGTCTCCCGTGCAACGCGGCTGCTAGACCTCCCTTCATGCAAAATTGTGTGATCCTAGTTCATGGCCAAGGCAACAAAGCCGGCTAAAAAGTCAATTATCGATAACTAAAACTAGAATTGTACTTTTTCTTATCGGCTATTGCATCTACTTAGAAGCTTCATCTGTGTTCTACTAGGGTATTTTTAGTGTCACCGCATACCGCAGCACGCGACATAGCTTTGCAGACGATAAATGTAACCGTTTCAGGGAGAAGAGCCGCCAATGTGACGATCTGGCTTTAATTCGATTCGATAACAAATGAGCAGAACAGACGCATTTCTCAGGTTTTTACTACATATGAACACTTTCCACAGTCTCCCGTGCAACGCGGCTGCTAGTCCTCCCTTCATGCAAAATCGTATGATCCTAGTTCATGGCCAAGGCACCAGAGCCTGTTAAAAACTCAATTATCGATAACTAAAACTAGAATTGTACTACTTCTTATCGGCTATTACATCCACTTAGAAGCTTCATCTGTGTTCTACTATGGTACTTTTAGTGTCTCCGCATACCGCAGCTCGCGACATAGCTTTGCAGACGATAAATGTAAACGTTTCAGAGAGAAGATCGGCCAATGTGACGATCTGGCTGTAAGTCGATTCCATAACAAATGACGAAAACGGACAGATTTCTGAGGTTTTTGCTACATATGAACACTTTGTACATTCTCCCGTGCAACGCGGCTACTAGTCCTCCCTTCATGCAAAATCTTACGCTCCTAGCTCATGTCCAAGGCACGAAAGCCGGCTAAAAAGTCTATAATCGATAACTAAAACTTGAATTGTACTACTTCTTACTGGCTATTACATCAAGTTAGAAACTTCATCCTTGAAATACTATGGTGCTTTTAGTGTCACCTATCACCGCAGCACGCGACATAGCTTTGCAGACGATAAATGTAACCGTTTCCGAGAGAAGAGCGGCCAATGTGACGATCTGGCCTTAAGTCGATTCCATAACAGATGACGAAAACGGACGGATTTCTCAGGTTTTTACTACATATGAACACTTTCCACAGTCTCCCGTGCAACGCGGCTGCTAGTCCACCCTTCATGCAAAATCATATGGTCCTAGTTCATGGCCAACGGACCAAAGCCGACTAAAAAGTATATAATCGATAACTAAAACTTAAACTGTACTACTTCTTACTGGCTATTACATCAAATTAGAAGCTTCATCTGTGTTCCACTATAGTGCTTTTCGTGTCACCGCATACCGAAGCTCGCGACGTAGCTTTGCAGACGATAAATGTAACCGTTTCAGAGAGGAGAGCGGCCAATGTGACGATGAGGATTTAAGTCGATTTGATAACAAATGACGAAGACGGACAGATTCCTCATGTTTTTACTACATATGAACACTTTCCACATTCTCCCGTGCAACGCGGCTGCTAGTCCTCCTTTCATGCAAAATCTTAAGGTCCTAGCTCATGTCCAAGGCATCAAAGGGGGGTAAAAAGTAAATAATCGATAACTAAAACTTGAATTCTACTGTTTCTTACTGGCTATTACATCAACTTAGAAGCTTCTTCTGTGTTCTACTATGGTGCTTTTAGTGTCTCCGCATACCGCACCTCGCGCCATAGCTTTGCAGCCCACAAATGTAACCGCTTCAGAGAGAAGAGCAGCCAATGTGACGATCTGGCTTTAATTCGATTCGGTATCAAATGACCAAAAAAGACGCATTTATCAGGTTTTTACTACATATGAACACTTTCCACAGTCTCACGTGCAACGCGGCTGCTAGTCCTCCCTTCATGCAAAATTGTATGATCCTAGTTCATGGCCAAGGCAACAAAGCCGGCTAAAAAGTCAATTATCGATAACTAAAACTAGAATTGTACTTTTTCTTATCGGCTATTGCATCTACTTAGAAGCTTCATCTGTGTTCTACTATGGTGCTTTTAGTGTCTCCGCATACCGCACCTGGCGACATAGCTTTGCAGACCATAAATGTAAACATTTCAGAGAGAAGAGCGGCCAATGTGACGATCCGGCTTTAATTCGATTCGATAACAAATGACCGAAACAGACGCATTTCGCAGGTTTTTACTACATATGAACACTTTCCACAGTCTCCCGTGCAACGCGGCTGCTAGTCCTCCCTTCATGCAAAATTGTATGATCCTAGTTCATGGCCAAGGCAACAAAGCCGGCTAAAAAGTCAATTATCGATAACTAAAACTAGAATTGTACTTTTTCTTATCGGCTATTGCATCTAGTTAGAAGCTTCATCTGTGTTCTACTAGGGTATTTTTAGTGTCACCGCATACCGCAGCACGCGACATAGCTTTGCAGACGATAAATGTAACCGTTTCAGGGAGAAGAGCCGCCAATGTGACGATCTGGCTTTAATTCGATTCGATAACAAATGAGCAGAACAGACGCATTTCTCAGGTTTTTACTACATATGAACACTTTCCACAGTCTCCCGTGCAACGCGGCTGCTAGTCCTCCCTTCATGCAAAATCGTATGATCCTAGTTCATGGCCAAGGCACCAAAGCCTGTTAAAAACTCAATTATCGATAACTAAATCTAGAATTGTACAACTTCTTATCGGCTATTACATCTACTTAGAAGCTTCATCTGTGTTCTACTATGGTACTTTTAGTGTCTCCGCATACCGCAGCTCGCGACATAGCTTTGCAGACGATAAATGTAAACGTTTCAGAGAGAAGAGCGGCCAATGTGACGATCTGGCTATAAGTCGATTCCATAACAAATGACGAAAACGGACAGATTTCTGAGGTTTTTGCTACATATGAACACTTTGTACATTCTCCCGTGCAACGCGGCTACTAGTCCTCCCTTCATACAAAATCTTACGGTCCTAGCTCATGTCCAAGGCACGAAAGCCGGCTAAAAAGTCTATAATCGATAACTAAAACTTGAATTGTACTACTTCTTACTGGCTATTACATCAAATTAGAAACTTCATCTGTGTTCTACTATGGTGCTTTTAGTGTCACCGCATACCGCAGCTCGCGACGTAGCTTTGCAGACGATAAATGTAACCGTTTCAGAGAGGAGAGCGGCCAATGTGACGATGAGGATTTAAGTCGATTTGATAACAAATGACGAAGACGGACAGATTCCTCATGTTTTTACTACATATGAACACTTTTCACATTCTCCCGTGCAACGCGGCTGCTAGTCCTCCTTTCATGCAAAATCTTAAGGTCCTGGCTCATGTCCAAGACATCAAAGGGGGGTAAAAAGTCAATAATCGATAACTAAAACTTGAATTCTACTGTTTCTTACTGGCTATTACATCAACTTAGAAGCTTCTTCTTTGCTCTACTATGGTTCTTTTAGTGTCTCCGCATACCGTAGCACGCAACATAGCTTTGCAGCCCATAAATGTAACCGCTTCAGAGAGAAGAGCAGCCAATGTGACGATGAGGATTTAAGTCGATTTGATAACAAATGACGAAGACGGACAGATTCCTCATGTTTTTACTACATATGAACACTTTTCACATTCTCCCGTGCAACGCGTCTGCTAGTCCTCTTTTTATGCAAAATCTTAAGGTCCTAGCTCATGTCCAAGACATCAAAGGGGGGTAAAAAGTCAATAATCGATAACTAAAACTTGAATTCTACTGTTTCTTACTGGCTATTACATCAACTTAGAAGCTTCTTCTTTGCTCTACTATGGTTCTTTTAGTGTCTCCGCATACCGTAGCACGCAACATAGCTTTGCAGAAGATAAATGAAACAGTTTCAGAGAGAAGAGCGGCCAGTGTGACGCTCTGGCTTTAAGTCGATTCGATAACGAATTACGAAAACGGACGCATTTCTCAGGTTTTTACTACATACGAACACTTTCCACATTCTCCCGTGCCACGCGGCTACTAGTCCTCACTTCATGAAAAACCTTAAGGTCCTAGCTCATGTCCAAGGCACCAAAGCCGGTTAAAAAGTCAATAATCGAAAACTAATACTTGATTTGTACTACTTCTTATTAGCTATTACATCTACTTAGAAGCTTCATCTGTGTTCTACTATGGTGCTTTTAGTGTCTCCGCATACCGCACCTCGCGACATAGCTTTGCAGCCCATAAATGTAACCGCTTCAGAGAGAAGAGCAGCCAATGTGACGATCTGGCTTTAATTCGATTCGGTATGAAATGACCAAAACAGACGCATTTATCAGGTTTTTACTACATATGAACACTTTCCACAGTCTCCCGTGCAACGCGGCTGCTAGTCCTCCCTTCATGCAAAATCGTATGGTCCTAGTTCATGGCCAAGGCACCAAAGACGGCTAAAAATTAAATAATCCTAACTAAAACTTGAATTGTACTACTTCTTACTGGCTATTACATCAAATTAAAAGCTTCTTCTGTGTTCTACTATGGTGCTATTAGTGTCACCGCATACCTCAGCACGCGACATAGCTTTGCAGACGATAAATGTAACCGTTTCAGAGAGAAGAGCGGCCAATGTGACGATCTGGCTTTAAGTCGATTCCATAACAAATGACGAAAACGGACGGATTTCTCAGGTTTTTACTAGATATGAACACTTTTCACTTTTCTCCCGTGCAACGCGGCTAGTAGTCCTCCTTTCATGCAAAATCTTGAGTTCCTAGCTCATGTCCAGGGCACCAAAGCCGGCTAAAAAACCAATAAATGATAACTAAAACTTGATTTGTACTACTTCTTATTGGCTATTACATCTACTTAGAAGCTTCATCTGTGTTCTACTATGGTGCTTTTAGTGTCTCCGCATACCGCACCTGGCGACATAGCTTTGCAGACCATAAATGTAAACATTTCAGAGAGAAGAGCGGCCAATGTGACGATCCGGCTTTAATTCGATTCGATAACAAATGACCGAAACAGACGCATTTCGCAGGTTTTTACTACATATGAACACTTTCCACAGTCTCCCGTGCAACGCGGCTGCTAGACCTCCCTTCATGCAAAATCGTATGATCCTAGTTCATGGCCAAGGCACCAAAGCCTGTTAAAAACTCAATTATCGATAACTAAAACTAGAATTGTACAACTTCTTATCGGCTATTACATCTACTTAGAAGCTTCATCTGTGTTCTACTATGGTACTTTTAGTGTCTCCGCATACCGCAGCTCGCGACATAGCTTTGCAGACGATAAATGTAAACGTTTCAGAGAGAAGAGCGGCCAATGTGACGATCTGGCCTTAAGTCGATTCCATAACAAATGACGAAAACGGACGGATTTCTCAGGTTTTTACTACATATGAACACTTTCCACAGTCTCCCGTGCAACGCGGCTGCTAGTCCACCCTTCATGCAATATCGTATGGTCCTAGTTCATGGCCAAGGCACCAAAGGCGGCTAAAAAGTATATAATCGATAACTAAAACTTGAATTGTACTACTTCTTACTGGCGATTACATCAACTTAGAAGCTTCATCTGTGTTCTACTAGGGTATTTTTAGTGTCACCGCATACCGCAGCACGCGACATAGCTTTGCAGACGATTAATGTAACCGTTTCAGACAGAGAAGCGGCCAATGTAACGATCTGGCTTTAAGTCGATTCGATAACAAATGATGAAAACGGACAGATTTCTGAGGTTTTTGCTACATATGAACACTTTTCACAGTCTCCCGTGCAACGCGGCTACCAGTCCTCCCTTCATGCAAAATCTTACGGTCCTAGCTCATGTCCAAGGCACGAAAGCCGGCTAAAAAGTCTATAATCGATAAATAAAACTTGAATTGTACTACTTCTTACTGGATATTACATCAAGTTAGAAACTTCATCCTTGAAATGCTATGGTGCTTTTAGTGTCACCGCATACCGCAGCTCGCGACGTAGCTTTGCAGACGATAAATGTAACCGTTTCAGAGAGGAGAGCGGCCAATGTGACGATGAGGATTTAAGTCGATTTGATAACAAATGACGAAGACGGAAAGATTCCTCATGTTTTTACTACATATGAACACTTTTCACATTCTCCCGTGCAACGCGGCTGCTAGCCCTCCCTTCATGCAAAATCTTAAGGTCCTAGCTCATGTCCAAGGCATCAAAGGGGGGTAAAAAGTCAATAATCGATAACTAAAACTTGAATTCTACTGTTTCTTACTGGCTATTACATCAACTTAGAAGCTTCTTCTTTGCTCTACTATGGTTCTTTTAGTGTCTCCGCATACCGTAGCACGCAACATAGCTTTACAGAAGATAAATGAAACAGTTTCAGAGAGAAGAGCGGCCAGTGTGACGATCTGGCTTTAAGTCGATTCGATAACGAATTACGAAAACGGACGCATTTCTCAGGTTTTTACTACATACGAACACTTTCCACATTCTCCCGTGCCACGCGGCTACTAGTCCTCACTTCATGAAAAACCTTAAGGTCCTAGCTCATGTCCAAGGCACCAAAGCCGGTTAAAAAGTCAATAATCGAAAACTAATACTTGATTTGTACTACTTCTTATTAGCTATTACATCTACTTAGAAGCTTCATCTGTGTTCTACTATGGTGCTTTTAGTGTCTCCGCATACCGCACCTCGCGACATAGCTTTGCAGCCCATAAATGTAACCGCTTCAGAGAGAAGAGCAGCCAATGTGACGATCTGGCTTTAATTCGATTCGGTATGAAATGACCAAAACAGACGCATTTATCAGGTTTTTACTACATATGAACACTTTCCACAGTCTCCCGTGCAACGCGGCTGCTAGTCCTCCCTTCATGCAAAATCGTATGGTCCTAGTTCATGGCCAAGGCACCAAAGACGGCTAAAAATTAAATAATCCTAACTAAAACTTGAATTGTACTACTTCTTACTGGCTATTACATCAAATTAAAAGCTTCTTCTGTGTTCTACTATGGTGCTATTAGTGTCACCGCATACCTCAGCACGCGACATAGCTTTGCAGACGATAAATGTAACCGTTTCAGAGAGAAGAGCGGCCAATGTGACGATCTGGCTTTAAGTCGATTCCATAACAAATGACGAAAACGGACGGATTTCTCAGGTTTTTACTAGATATGAACACTTTTCACTTTTCTCCCGTGCAACGCGGCTAGTAGTCCTCCTTTCATGCAAAATCTTGAGTTCCTAGCTCATGTCCAGGGCACCAAAGCCGGCTAAAAAACCAATAAATGATAACTAAAACTTGATTTGTACTACTTCTTATTGGCTATTACATCTACTTAGAAGCTTCATCTGTGTTCTACTATGGTGCTTTTAGTGTCTCCGCATACCGCACCTGGCGACATAGCTTTGCAGACCATAAATGTAAACATTTCAGAGAGAAGAGCGGCCAATGTGACGATCCGGCTTTAATTCGATTCGATAACAAATGACCGAAACAGACGCATTTCGCAGGTTTTTACTACATATGAACACTTTCCACAGTCTCCCGTGCAACGCGGCTGCTAGACCTCCCTTCATGCAAAATCGTATGATCCTAGTTCATGGCCAAGGCACCAAAGCCTGTTAAAAACTCAATTATCGATAACTAAAACTAGAATTGTACAACTTCTTATCGTCTATTACATCTACTTAGAAGCTTCATCTGTGTTCTACTATGGTACTTTTAGTGTCTCCGCATACCGCAGCTCGCGACATAGCTTTGCAGACGATAAATGTAAACGTTTCAGAGAGAAGAGCGGCCAATGTGACGATCTGGACTTAAGTCGATTCCATAACAAATGACGAAAACGGACGGATTTCTCAGGTTTTTACTACATATGAACACTTTCCACAGTCTCCCGTGCAACGCGGCTGCTAGTCCACCCTTCATGCAATATCGTATGGTCCTAGTTCATGGCCAAGGCACCAAAGGCGGCTAAAAAGTATATAATCGATAACTAAAACTTGAATTGTACTACTTCTTACTGGCGATTACATCAACTTAGAAGCTTCATCTGTGTTCTACTAGGGTATTTTTAGTGTCACCGCATACCGCAGCACGCGACATAGCTTTGCAGACGATTAATGTAACCGTTTCAGACAGAGAAGCGGCCAATGTAACGATCTGGCTTTAAGTCGATTCGATAACAAATGATGAAAACGGACAGATTTCTGAGGTTTTTGCTACATATGAACACTTTTCACAGTCTCCCGTGCAACGCGGCTACCAGTCCTCCCTTCATGCAAAATCTTACGGTCCTAGCTCATGTCCAAGGCACGAAAGCCGGCTAAAAAGTCTATAATCGATAAATAAAACTTGAATTGTACTACTTCTTACTGGATATTACATCAAGTTAGAAACTTCATCCTTGAAATGCTATGGTGCTTTTAGTGTCACCGCATACCGCAGCTCGCGACGTAGCTTTGCAGACGATAAATGTAACCGTTTCAGAGAGGAGAGCGGCCAATGTGACGATGAGGATTTAAGTCGATTTGATAACAAATGACGAAGACGGAAAGATTCCTCATGTTTTTACTACATATGAACACTTTTCACATTCTCCCGTGCAACGCGGCTGCTAGCCCTCCCTTCATGCAAAATCTTAAGGTCCTAGCTCATGTCCAAGGCATCAAAGGGGGGTAAAAAGTCAATAATCGATAACTAAAACTTGAATTCTACTGTTTCTTACTGGCTATTACATCAACTTAGAAGCTTCTTCTTTGCTCTACTATGGTTCTTTTAGTGTCTCCGCATACCGTAGCACGCAACATAGCTTTACAGAAGATAAATGAAACAGTTTCAGAGAGAAGAGCGGCCAGTGTGACGATCTGGCTTTAAGTCGATTCGATAACGAATTACGAAAACGGACGCATTTCTCAGGTTTTTACTACATACGAACACTTTCCACATTCTCCCGTGCCACGCGGCTACTAGTCCTCACTTCATGAAAAACCTTAAGGTCCTAGCTCATGTCCAAGGCACCAAAGCCGGTTAAAAAGTCAATAATCGATAACAAATACTTGATTTGTACTACTTCTTATTAGCTATTACATCTACTTAGAAGCTTCATCTGTGTTCTACTATGGTGCTTTTAGTGTCTCCGCATACCGCACCTCGCGACATAGCTTCGAAGACCGTATATGTAACCGCTTCAGAGAGAAGAGCAGCCAATGTGACGATCTGGCTTTAATTCGATTCGGTATCAAATGACCAAAACAGACGCATTTCTCAGGTTTTTACTACATATGAACACTTTCCACAGTCTCCCGTGCAACGCGGCTGCTGGTCCTCCCTTCACGCAAAATCGTATGGTCCTAGTTCATGGCCAAGGCACCAAAGCCGGCTAAAAATTAAATAATCCTAACTAAAACTTGAATTGTACTACTTCTTACTGGCTATTACAACAAATTAAAAGCTTCTTCTGCGTTCTACTATGGTGCTTTTAGTGTCACCGCATACCGCAGCTCGCGACGTAGCTTTGCAGACGATAAATGTAACCGTTTCAGAGAGGAGAGCGGCCAATGTGACAATCTGGCTTTAAGTCGATTCGATAACAAATGACCGAAACAGACGCATTTCTCAGGTTTTTACTACATATGAACACTTTCCACAGTCTCCCGTGCAACGCGGCTGCTAGTCCTCCCTTCATGCAAAATCGTATGGTCCTAGTTGATGGCCAAGGCACCAAAGCCGGCTAAAAAGTATATTATCGATAACTAAAACTTGAATTGTACTACTTCTTACTGGCTATTACATCAACTTAGAATATTCATATGTGTAATACTATGGTGCTTTTAGTGTCACCGCATACCGCAGCACGCGACATAGCTTTGCAGACGACAAATGTAACAGTTTCGGAGAGAAGAGCGGCCAATGTGACGATCTGGCTTTAAGTCGATTCGATAGCAAATGACGAAAACGGACGCATTTTTAAGGTTTTTACTACATATGAACACTTTCTACAGTCTTCCGTGCAACGCGGCTGTTAGTCCTCCCTTCATGCAAAATCATATGATCCTAGTTCATGGCCAAGGCACCAAAGCCGGCTAAAAAGTATATAATCGAGAACTAAAACTTGAATTGTACTCTTTCTTACTGGCTATTACATCAAATGAGCAGCTTCATCTGTGTTCTACTATGGTGCTTTTAGTGTCACCGCATACGCAGCACGCGACGTAGCTTTGCAGACGATAAATGTTACCGTTTCAGGGAGAAGAGCGGCCAATGTGACGATCTGGCTTTAAGTGGATTAGATAACAAATGATGAAAACGGACAGATTTCTGAGGTTTTTGCTACATATGAACACTTTGTACATTCTCCCGTGGAACGCGGCTACTAGTGCTCCCTTCATGCCAAATCTTACGGTCCTAGCTCATGTCCAAGGCACGAAAGCCGGCTAAAAAGTCTATAATCGATAACTAAAACTTGAATTGTACTACTTCTTACTATCTATTACATAATTAGAAGCTTCATCTGTGTTCTACTATGGTGCTTTTAGTGTCACCGCATACCGCAGCTCGCGACGTAGCTTTGCAGACGATAAATGTAACCGTTTCAGAGAGAAGGGCGGCCAATGTGACGATCTGGCTTTAATTCGATTCGATAACAAATGAGCAGAACAGACGCATTTCTCAGGTTTTTACTACATATGAACACTTTCCACAGTCTCCAGTGCAACGCGGCTGCTAGTCCTCCCTTCATGCAAAATCGTATGATCCTAGTTCATGGACAAGGCACCAAAGCCGGTTAAAAGCTCAATTATCGATAACTAAAACTAGAGTTGTACTACTTCTTATCGGCTATTACATCTACTTAGAAGCTTCATCAGTGTTCTACTATGGTACTTTTAGTGTCTCCGCATACCGCAGCTCGCGACATAGCTTTGCAGACGATAAATGTAAACGTTCCAGAGAGAAGAGCGGCCAATGTGACGATCTGGCTTTAATTCGATTCGATAACAAATGACGAAAACAGACGCATCTCTCAGGTTTTTACTACATGTGAACACTTTCCACAGTCTCCCGTGCAACGCGGCTGCTAGACCTCCCTTCATGCAAAATCGTATGGTCCTAGTTCATGGCCAAGGCACCAAAGCCGGTTAAAAAGTCAATAATCGATAACTAAAACTTGAATTGTACTACTTCTTACTGGCTATTACATCAAATTAGAAGCTTCATCTGTGTTCTACTATTTTGCTTTTAGTGTCACCGCATAACGAGGCTCGGGACGTAGCTTTGCAGACGATAAATGTAACCGTTTCAGAGAGAAGAGCGGCCAATGTGACGAACTGGCTTTAAGTCGATTCGATAACAAATGACGAAAACGGACGCATTTCTCAGGTTTTTACTACATATGAACACTTTCCACAGTCTCCCGTGCAACGCGGCTGCTAGTCCTCCCTTCATGCAAATACGTATGGTCTTAGTTCATGGCCAAGGCACCAAAGCCGGTTAAAAATTCAATAATCGATAACCAAAACTTGAATTGTACTACTTCTTACTGGCTATTACATCAAATTAGAAGCTTCATCTGTGTTCTACTATGGTGCTTTTAGTGTCTTTGCATACCGCAGCTCGCGACAAAACTTTGCAGACGATAAATGAAACAGTTTCAGAGAGAAGAGCGGCCAGTGTGACGATCTGGCTTTAAGTCGATTCGATAACAAATTACGAAAACGGACAGATTCCTCATGTTTTTACTACATATGAACACTTTCCACTTTCTCCCGTGCCACGCAGCTACTAGTCCTCACTTCATGAAAAAACTTAAGGTCCTAGCTCATGTCCAAGGCACCAAAGCCGGTTAAAAAGTCAATAATCGATAACTAATACTTGATTTGTACTACTTCTTATTGGCTATTACATCTACTTAGAAGCTTCATCTGTGTTCTACTATGGTGCTTTTAGTGTCTCCGCATACCGCAGCTCGCGACATTGCTTTGCAGACCATTAATGTAACCGTTTCAGAGAGAAGAGCGGCCAATGTGACGATCTGGCTTTAATTCAATTCGATAACAAATGAGCAGAACAGACGCATTTCTCAGGTTTTTACTACATATGAACATTTTCCACAGTCTCCCGTGCAACGCGGCTGCTAGTCCTCCATTCATGCAAAATCGTATGGTCCTAGTTCATGGCCAAGGCACCAAAGCCGGCTAAAAAACCAATAAATGATAACTAAAACTTGATTTGTACTACTTCTTACTGGCTATTACATCAAATTAAAAGCTTCTTCTGTGTTCTACTATGGTGCTATTAGTGTCACCGCATACCGCAGCACGCGACTTAGCTTTGCAGACGATAAATGTAACCGTTTCAGAGAGAAGAGCGGCGAATGTGACGATCTGGCTTTATGTCGATTCCATAACAAATGACGAAGACGGACGGATTTCTCAGGTTTTTACTAGATATGAACACTTTTCACATTTCTCCCGTGCAACGCGGCTAGTAGTCCTCCTTTCATGCAAAATCTTGAGTTCCTAGCTCATGTCCAGGGCACCAAAGCCGGCTAAAAAATCAATAAATGATAACTAAATCTTGATTTGTACTACTTCTTATTGGCTATTACATCTACTTAGAAGCTTCATCTGTGTTCTACTATGGTGCTTTTAGTGTCTCCGCATACCGCACCTCGCGACATAGCTTTGCAGACCATAAATGTAACCGCTTCAGAGAGAAGAGCGGCCAATGTGACGATCTGGCTTTAATTCGATTCGATAACAAATGACCAAAACAGACGCATTTCTCAGGTTTATACTACATATGAACACTTTCCACAGTCTCCCGTGCAACGCGGCTCCTAGTCCTCCCTTCATGCAAAATTGTATGATCCTAGTTAATGGCCAAGGCACCAAAGCCGGCTAAAAAATCAATTATCGATAACTAAAACTAGAATTGTACTTTTTCTTATCGGCTGTTGCATCTACTTAGAAGCTTCATCTGTGTTCTACTATGGTGCTTTTAGTGTCACCGCATACCGCACCTCGAACGTAGCTTTGCAGACGATAAATGTAACCGTTTCAGAGAGGAGAGCGGCCAATCTGACGATCTGGCTTTAAGTCGATTCGATAACAAATGACGATAACGGACGCATTTCTTAGGTTTTTACTACATATGAAAACTTTCCACAGTCTCCAGTGCAACGCGGCTGCTAGTCCTCCCTTCATGCAAAATCGTATGGTCCTAGTTCATGGGCGAGGCACCAAAGCCGGCTAAAAAGTATATAATCGATAACTAAAACTTGAATTGTACTACTTCTTACTGGCTATTACATCAACTTACAATATTCATCTGTGTAATACTATGGTGCTTTTAGTGTCACCGCATACCGCAGCACGCGACATAGTTTTGCAGACGATAAATGTAACCGTTTGAGAGAGAAGAGCGGCCAATGTGACGATCTGGCTTTAAGTCGATTCTATAACAAATGACGAAAACGGACGCATTTCTAAGGTTTTTACTACATATGAACACTTTCCACAGTCTCCCGTGCAACGCGGCTGTTAGTCCTCCCTTCATGCAAAATCATACGGTCCTAGTTCATGGCCAAGGCACCAAAGCCGGCTAAAAAGTATATAATCGAGAACTAAAACTTGAATTGTACTACTTCTTACTGGCTATTGCATCAAATTAGAAGCTTCATCTGTGTTCTACTATGGTGCTTTTAGTGTCACCGCATACCGCAGCTCGCGACATAGCTTTGCAGACGATAAATGTAACCGTTTCAGAGAGGAGAGCGGCCAATGTGACGATGAGGATTTAAGTCGATATGATAACAAATTACGAAAACGGACAGGATCCTCAGGTTTTTACTACATATGAACACTTTTCACATTCTCCCGTGCAACGCGGCTGCTAGTCCTCCCTTCATGCAAAATCTTAAGGTCCTAGCTCATGTCCAAGGCATCAAAGGAGAGTAAAAAGTCAATATTCGATAACTAAAACTTGAATTGTACTCTTTCTTACTGGCTATTACATCAAATGAGAAGCTTCATCTGTGTTCTACTATGGTGCTTTTAGTGTCACCGCATACCGCAGCACGCGACATAGCTTTGCAGACGATACATGTTACCGTTTCAGAGAGAAGAGCGGCCAATGTGACGATCTGGCTTTAAGTCGATTCCATAACAAAAGACGAAAACGGACGGATTTCTCAGGTTTTTACTACATATGAACACTTTCCACAGTCTCCCATGCAACGCGGCTGCTAGTCCTCCCTTCATGCAAAATCATATGGTCCTAGTTCATGGCCGAGGCACCAAAGTCGACTAAAAAGTATATAATCGATAACTAAAACTTGAACTGTACCACTTCTTACTGGCTATTACATCAAATTAGAAGCTTCATCTGTGTTCTACTATAGTGCTTTTAGAGTCACCGCATACCGCAGCTCGCGACGTAGCTTTGCAGACGATAAATGTAAAAGTATCAGAGAGGAGAGCGGCCAATGTGACGATAAGGATTTAAGTCGATTTGATAACAAATGACGAAAACGGACAGATTCCTCATGTTTTTACTACATATGAACACTTTTCACATTCTCCCGTGCAACGCGGCTGCTAGTCCTCCTTGCATGCAAAATCTTAAGGTCCTAGCTCATGTCCAAGGCACCAAAGCCGGCTAAAAATTCAATAATCCTAACTAAAACTTGAATTGTACTACTTCTTACTGGCTATTACATCACATTTAAAGCTTCATCTGTGTTCTACTATGGTGCTATTAGCGTCACCGCATACCGCAGCACGCGACATAGCTTTGCAGACGATAAATGTAACCGTTTCAGAGAGAAGAGCGGCCAATGTGACGATCTGGCTTTAAGTCGATTCCATAACAAATGACGAAAACGGACGGATTTTTCAGGTATTTACTATATATGAACAATTTTCACTTTTCTCCCGTGCAACGCGGCTAGTAGTCCCCTTTCATGCAAAATCTTGAGTTCCTAGCTCATGTCCAGGGCACCATAGCCGGCTAAAAAATCAGTAAATGATAACTAAAACTTGATTTGTACTACTTCTTATTGGCTACTGCACCTACTTAGAAGCTTCATCTGTGTTCTACTATGGTGCTTTTAGTGTCACCGCATACCGCAGCTCGCGACGTAGCTTTGCAGACGATAAATGTAACCGTTTCAGAGAGGAGAGCGGCCAATGTGACGATCTGGCTTTAAGTCGATTCGATAACAAATGACGAAAACGGACGCATTTCTTAGGTTTTTACTACATATGAACACTTTCCACAGTCTCCCGTGCAACGCGGCTGCTAGTCCGTCCTTCATGCAAAATCGTATGGTCCTAGTCCATGGCCAAGGCACCAAAGCCGGCTAAAAAGTATATAATCGATAACTAAAACTTGAATTGTACTACTTCTTACTGGCTATTACATCAAATTAGAAGCTTCATCTGTGTTCTACTATGGTGCTTTTAGTGTCACCGCATACCGTAGCTCGAACGTAGCTTTGCAGACGATAAATGTAACCGTTTCAGAGAGGAGAGCGGCCAATGTGACGATGAGGATTTAAGTCGATTTGATATCAAATTACGAAAACGGACAGGATCCTCAGGTTTTTACTACATATGAACACTTTTCACATTCTCCCGTCCAACGCGGCTGCTAGTCCTCTCTTCATGCAAAATCTTAAGGTCCTAGCTCATGTCCAAGGCATCAAAGGAGGGTAAGAAGTCAATAATCGATAACTAAAACTTGAATTGTACTGTTTCTTACTGGCTATTACATCAACTTAGAAGCTTCATCTGTGTTCTACTAGGGTATTTTTAGTGTCACCGCATACCGCAGCACGCGACATAGCTTTACAGACGATTAATGTAACCGTTTCAGAGAGAAGAGCGGCCAATGTGACTATCTGGCTTTACGTCGATTCGATAACAAATAATGAAAACGGACAGATTTCTGAGGTTTTTGCTACATATGAACACTTTGTACATTCTCCCGTGCAACGCGGCTACTAGTCCTCCCTTCATGCAAAATCTTACGGTCCTAGCTCATGTCCAAGGCACGAAAGCCGGCTAAAAGGTCTATAATCGATAACTAAAACTTGAATTGTACTACTTCTTACTGGCTATTACATCAAATTAGAAGCTTCATCTGTGTTCTACAATGGTGCTTTTAGTGTCACCGCATACCGCAGCTCGCGACGTAGCTTTGCAGACGATAAATGTAACCGTTTCAGAGAGGAGAGCGGCCAATGTGAGGATGTGGCTTTAAGTCGATTCGATAACAAATGACGAAAACGGACGCATTTCTTAGGTTTTTACTACATATGAACACTTTCCACAGTCTCCCGTGCAACGCGGCTGCTAGTCCTCCCTTCATGCAAAATCGTATGGTCCTAGTTCATGGCCAAGGCACCAAAGCCGGCTAAAAAGTATATAATCGATAACTAAAACTTGAATTGTACTACTTCTTACTGGCTATTACATCAAATTAGAAGCTTCATCTGTGTTCTACTATGGTGCTTTTAGTGTCACCGCATACCGCAGCTCGCGACGTAGCTTTGCAGACGATAAATGTAACTTTTTAGAGAGGAGAGCGGCCAATGTGACGATGAGGATTTAAGTCGATTTGATAACAAATTACGAAAACGGACAGGATCCTCAGGTTTATGCTACATATGAACACTTTTCACATTCTCCCGTGCAACGCGGCTGCTAGTCCTCCCTTCATGCAAAATCTTAAGGTCCTAGCTCATGTCCAAGGCATCAAAGGAGGGTAAGAAGTCAATAATCGATAACTAAAACTTGAATTGTACTGTTTCTTACTGGCTATTACATCAACTTAGAAGCTTCATCTGTGTTCTACTAGGGTATTTTTAGTGTCACCGCATACCGCAGCACGCGACATAGCTGTGCAGACGATTAATGTAACCGTTTCAGAGAGAAGAGCGGCCAGTGTGACGATCTGGCTTTAAGTCGATTCGATAACAAATAATGAAAACGGACAGATTTCTGAGGTTTTTGCTACATATGAACACTTTGTACATTCTCCCGTGCAACGCGGCTACTAGTCCTCCCTTCATGCAAATTCTTACGGTCCTAGCTCATGTCCAAGGCACGAAAGCCGGCTAAAAAGTCTATAATCGATAACTAAAACTTGAATTGTACTACTTCTTACTGGCTATTACATCAAATTAGAAGCTTCATCTGTGTTCTACAATGGTGCTTTTAGTGTCACCGCATACTGCAGCTCGCGACGTAGCATTGCAGACGATAAATGTAACCGTTTCAGAGAGGAGAGTGGCCAATGTGGCGATCTGGCTTTAAGTCGATTCGATAACAAATGACAAAACCGGACGCATTTTTTAGGTTTTTACTACATATGAACACTTTCCACAGTCTCCCGTGCAACGCGGCTGCTAGTCCTCCCTTCTTGCAAAATCGTATGGTCCTAGTTCATGGCCAAGGCACCAAAGCCGGCTAAAAAGTATATAATCGATAACTAAAACTTGAATTGTACTACTTCTTACTGGCTATTACATCAAGTTAGAAGCTTCATCCTTGTAATACTATGGTGCTTTTAGTATCACTGCATACCGCAGCACGCGTCATAGCTTTGCAGACGATAAATGTAACTGTTTCAGAGAGAAGAGCGGCCAATGTGACTATCTGGATTTAAGTCGATTCGATAACAAATGACGAAAACGGACGCATTTCTTAGGTTTTTACTACATATGAACACTTTTCACAGTCTCCCGTGCAACGCGGCTGCTAGTCCTCCCTTCTTGCAAAATCATATGGTCCTAGTTCATGGCCAAGGCACCAAAGCCGGCTAAAAAGTCTATAATCGATAACTAAAACTTGAATTGTACTACTTCTTACTGGCTATTACATCAAATTAGAAGCTTCATCTGTGTTCTACTATGGTGCTTTTAGTGTCACCGCATACCGCAGCGCGAACGTAGCTTTGCAGACGATAAATGTAACCGTTTCAGAGAGAAGAGCGGCCAATGTGACGATCTGGCTTTAAGTCGATTCGATAACAAATGATGAAAACGGACGCATTTCTAAGGTTTTTACTACATATGAACACTTTCCAAAAGTCTCCCGTGCAACGCGGCTGCTACTCCTCCCTTCATGCAAAATCATATGGTCCTAGTTCATGGCCAAACAAACAAAGCCGGCTAAAAAGTATATAATCGATAAGTAAAACTTGAATTGTACTACTTCTTACTGGCTATTACATCAAGTTAGAAGCTTCATCCTTGTAATACTATGGTGCTTTTAGTATCACTGCATACCGCAGCACGCGACATAGCTTTGCAGACGATAAATGTAACTGTTTCAGAGAGAAGAGCGGCCAATGTGACGATCTGGATTTAAGTCGATTCGATAACAAATGACGAAAACAGACGCATTTCTTAGGTTTTTACTACATATGAACACTTTTCACAGTCTCCCGTGCAACGCGGCTGCTAGTCCTCCCTTCTTGCAAAATCATATGGTCCTAGTTCATGGCCAAGGCACCAAAGCCGGCTAAAAAGTCTATAATCGATAACTAAAACTTGAATTGTACTACTTCTTACTGGCTATTACATCAAATTAGAAGCTTGATCTGTGTTCTACTAAGGTGCTTTTAGTGTCACCGCATACCGCAGCTCGCGACGTAGCTTTGCAGACGATAAATGTAACCTTTTCAGAGAGGAGAGCGGCCAATGTGACGATGAGGATTTAAGTCGATTTGATAACAAATTACGAAAACGGACAGGATCCTCAGGTTTTTATTACATATGAACACCTTTCACATTCTCCCGTGCAACGCGGCTGCTAGTCTTCCCTTCATGCAAAATGTTATGGTCCTAGCTCATGTCCAAGGCATCAAAGGAGGGTAAGAAGTCAATAATCGATAACTAAAACTTGAATTGTACTGTTTCTTACTGGCTATTACATCAACTTAGAAGCTTCATCTGTGTTATACTAGGGTATTTTTAGTGTCACCGCATACCGCAGCACGCGACATAGCTTTGCAGACGATTAATGTAACCGTTTCAGAGAGATGAGCGGCCAGTGTGACGACCTGGCTCTAAGTCGATTCGATAACAAATAATGAAAACGGACAGATTTCTGAGGTTTTTGCTACATATGAACACTTTGTACATTCTCCCGTGCAACGCGGCTACTAGTCCTCCCTTCATGCAAAATATTACGGTCCTAGCTCATGTCCAAGGCACCAAAGCCGGCTAAAAAGTCTATAATCGATAACTAAAACTTGAATTGTACTACTTCTTACTGGCTATTACATCAAATTAGAAGCTTCATCTGTGTTCTACAATGGTGCTTTTAGTGTCACCGCATACCGCAGCTCGCGACGTAGCTTTGCAGACGATAAATGTAACCGTTTCAGAGAGGAGAGCGGCCAATGTGAAGATCTGGCTTTAAGTCGATTCGATAACAAATAATGAAAACGGACAGATTTCTGAGGTTTTTACTACATATGAACACTTTCCACGTTCTCCCGTGCAACGCGGCTACTAGTCCTCCCTTCATACAAAATCTTAAGGACCTAGATCATGTCCAAGGCACCAAAGCTGGCTAAAAAGTCAAAAATCGTTAACTAAAACTTGGATTGTACTACTACTTACTTGCTATTACATCATTTTAGAAGCTTCATCTGTGTTCTACTATGGTGCTTTTAGTATCTCCGCATACCGCAGCTCGCGACATAGCTTTGCAGACGATAAATGTAACCGTTTCAGAGAGAAGAGCGGAAAATGTGACGATCTGGCTTTAAGTCGATTCAATAACAAATAACGAAAACGGACAGATTCCTCAGGTTTTTACTACATATGAACACTTTTCACATTCTCCCGTGCAACGCGGCGGCTAGTCCTCCTTTCATGCAAAATCTTAAGTCCTAGCTCATGTCCAAGGCATCAAAGGAGGGTAAAAAGTCAATAATCGATAACTAAAACTTGAATTGTACTGTTTCTTACTGGCTATTACATCAACTTAGAAGCCTCTTCTTTGCTCTACTATGGTTCTTTTAGTGTCTCCGCATACTGCAGCTCGCGACATAGCTTTGCAGACGATAAATATAACCGTTTCAGAGAGAAGAGCGGCCAATGTGACGATCTGGCTTTAATTCGATTCGATAACAAATGACGAAAACTGACGCATTTCTTAGGTTTTTACTACATATGAACACTTTTCACAGTCTCCCGTGCAACGCGGCTGCTAGTGCTCCCTTCATGCAAAATCTTAAGGTCCTAGCTCATGTCCAAGGCATCAAAGGAGGGTAAGAAGTCAATAATCGATAACTAAAACTTGAATTGTACTGTTTCTTACTGGCTATTACATCAACTTAGATGCTTCATCTGTGTTCTACTAGGGTATTTTTAGTGTCACCGCATACCGCAGCACGCGACATAGCTTTGCAGACGATTAATGTAACCGTTTCAGAGAGAAGAGCGGCCAGTGTGACGATCTGGCTTTAGGTCGATTCGATAACAAATAATGAAAACGGACAGATTTCTTAGGTTTTTACTACATATGAACTCTTTTCACAGTCTCCCGTGCAACGCGGCTGCTAGTCCTCCCTTCTTGCAAAATCATATGGTCCTAGTTCATGGCCAAAGCACCAAAGCCGGCTAAAAAGTCTATAATCGATAAATAAAACATGAATCGTACTACTTCTTACTGGCTATTACATCAAATTAGAAGCCTCATCTGTGTTCTACTATGGTGCTTTTAGTGTCACCGCATACCGCAGCTCGCGACGTAGCTTTGCAGACGATAAATGTAACCGTTTCAGAGAGGAGAGCGGCCAATGTGACGATCTGGCTTTAATTCGATTCGATAACAAATGACGAAAACTGACGCATTTCTTAGGTTTTTAGTACATATGAACACTTTTCACAGTCTCCCGTGCAACGCGGCTGCTAGTGCTCCCTTCATGCAAAATCTTAAGGTCCTAGCTCATGTCCAAGGCATCAAAGGAGGGTAAGAAGTCAATAATCGATAACTAAAACTTGAATTGTACTACTTTTTACTAGCTATTACATCATCTTCGAAGCTTCATCTGTGTTCTACTATGGTGCTTTTAGTGTCTCCGCATACCGCAGCTCGCGACATAGCTTTGCAGACGATAAATGTAACCGTTTCAGAGAGAAGAGCGGCCAATGTGACGATCTGGCTTTAATTCGATTCGATAACAAATGACGAAAACTGACGCATTTCTAAGGTTTTTACTACATGTGAACACTTTCCACAGTCTCCCGTGCAACGCGGCTGCTAGACCTCCCTTCATGCAAAATCGTATGGTCCTAGTTCATGGCGAAGGCACCAAAGCCGGCTAAAAAGTCAATAATCGATAACTAAAACTTGAATTGTACTACTTCTTACTGGCTATTACATCAAATTAGAAGCTTCATCTGTGTTCTACTATGGTGCTTTTAGTGTCACCGCATACCGCAGCTCGCGACGTAGCTTTGCAGACGATAAATGTAACCGTTTCAGAGAGAAGAGCGGCCAATGTGACGATCTGGCTTTAAGTCGATTCGATAACAAATGACGAAAACTGACGCATTTCTTAGGTTTTTACTACATATGAACACTTTTCACAGTCTCCCGTGCAACGCGGCTGCTAGTGCTCCCTTCATGCAAAATCATATGGTCCTAGTTCATGGCAAAGGCACCAAAGTCGGCTAAAAAGTCTATAATCGATAACTAAAACTTGAATTGTACTACTTCTTACTGGCTATTACATCAAATTAGAAGCTTCATCTGTGTTCTACTATGGTGCTTTTAGTGTCTCCGCATACCGCAGCTCGCGACATAGCTTTGCAGACGATAAATGTAACCGTTTCAGAGAGAAGAGCGTCCAATGTGACGATCTGGCTTTAATTCAATTCGATAACAAAGGACGAAAACTGACGCATTTCTAAGGTTTTTACTACATGTGAACACTTTCCACAGTCTCCCGTGCAACGCGGCTGCTGGACCTCCCTTCGTGCCAAATCGTATGGTCCTAGTTCATGGCGAAGGCACCAAAGCCGGCTAAAAAGTCAATAATCGATAACTAAAACTTAAATTGTACTACTTCTTACTGGCTATTACATCAAATTAGAAGCTTCATCTGTGTTCTACTATGGTGCTTTTAGTGTCACCGCATACCGCAGCTCGCGACGTAGCTTTGCAGACGATAAATGTAACCGTTTCAGAGAGAAGAGCGGCCAATGTGACGATCTGGCTTTAAGTCGGTTCGATAACAAATGACGAAAACGGACGCATTTCTTAGGTTTTTACTACATATGAACACTTTTCACAGTCTCCCGTGCAACGCGGCTGCTAGTGCTCCCTTCATGCAAAATCAAATGGTCCTAGTTCATGGCAAAGGCACCAAAGTCGGCTAAAAAGTCTATAATCGATAACTAAAACTTGAATTGTACTACTTCTTACTGGCTATTACATCAAATTAGAAGCTTCATCTGTGTTCTACTATGGTGCTTTTAGTGTCCCCGCATACCGCACCTCGCGACATAGCTTTGCAGACCATAAATGTAACCGCTTCAGAGAGAAGAGCGGCCAATGTGACAATCTGGCTTTAATTCGATTCGATAACAAATGACCAAAACAGACGCATTTCTCAGGTTTTGACTACATATGAACACTTTCCACAGTCTCCCGTGCAACGCGGCTGCTAGTCCTCCCTTCATGCAAATTGTATGACCCTAGTTTATGGCCAAGGCACCAAAGCCGGCTAAAAAGTCAATTATCGATAACTAAAACTAGAATTGTACTTTTTCTTATCGGCTATTGCATCTACTTAGAAGCTTCATCTGTGTTCTACTATAGTGCTTTTAGTGTCACCGCATACCGCAGCTCGAACGTAGCTTTGCAGACGATAAATGTAACCGTTTCAGAGAGGTGAGCGGCCAATCTGACGATCTGGCTTTAAGTCGATTCGATAACAAATGACGAAAACGGACGCATTTCTTAGGTTTTTTCTACATATGAACACTTTCCACAGTCTCCCGTGCAACGCGGCTGCTAGTCCTCCCTTCATGCAAAATCGTATGGTCCTAGTTCATGGCCAAGGCACCAAAGCCGGCTAAAAAGTATATAATCGATAACTAAAACTTGAATTGTACTACTTCTTACTGGCTATTACATCAAATTAGAAGCTTCATCTGTGTTCTACTATGGTGCATTTAGTGTCACCGCATACCGCAGCACGCGACATAGCTTCGCAGACGATAAATGTAACCGTTCCAGAGAGAAGAGCGGCCAATGTGACGATCTGGCTTTAAGTCGATTCGATAACAAATGACGAAAACGGACGCATTTCTAAGGTTTTTACTACATATGAACACTTTGTACATTCTCCCATGCAACGCGGCTACTAGTCCTCCCTTCATGCAAAATCTTACGGTCCTAGCTCATGTCCGAGGCATGAAAGCCGGCTAAAAAGTCTATAATCGATAACTAAAACTTGAATTGTACTACTTCTTACTATCTATTACATAATTAGAAGCTTCATCTGTGTTCTACTATGGTGCTTTTAGTGTCATCGCATACCGCAGCTCGCGACGTATCTTTGCAGAAGATAAATGTAACCGTTTCAGAGAGAAGAGCGGCCAATGTGACGATCTGGTTTTAATCGATTCTATAACAAATGACGAAAACAGACGCATTTCTTAGGTTTTTACTACATATGAATACTTTTCACAGTCTCCCGTGCAACGCGGCTGCTAGTCCTCCCTTCATGCAAAATCGTATAATTCTAGTTCATGGCCAAGGCACCAAAGCCGGCTAAAAAGTATATAATCGATAACTAAAACTTGAATTTTACTACTTCTTACTGGCGATTACATCAACTTAGAAGCTTCATCTGTGTTCTACTAGGGTATTTTTAGTGTCACCGCATACCGCAGCACGCGACATAGCTTTGCAGACGATTAATGTAACCGTTTCAGACAGAGAAGTGCCCAATGTAACGATCTGGCTTTAAGTCGATTCGATAACAAATGATGAAAACGGACAGATTTCTGAGGTTTTTGCTACATATGAACACTTTGTACATTCTCCCGTGCAACGCGGCTACTAGTCCTCCCTTCATGCAAAATCTTACGGTCCTAGCTCATGTCCAAGGCACGAAAGCCGGTTAAAAAGTCTATAATCGATAACTAAAACTTGAATTGTACTACTTGTTACTGGCTATTACATCAAGTTAGAAACTTCATCCTTGAAATACTATGGTGCTTTTAGTGTCACCGCATACCGCAGCACGCGACATAGGTTTGCAGACGATAAATGTAACCGTTTCAGAGAGAAGAGCGGCCAATGTGACGATCTGGCTTTAAGTCGATTCCATAACAAATGACGAAAACGGACTGATTTCTCAGGTTTTTACTACATATGAACACTTTCCACAGTCTCCCGTGCAACGCGGCTGCTAGTCCACCCTTCATGCAAAATCATATGGTCCTAGTTCATGGCCAAGTCACCAAAGCCGACTAAAAAGTATATAGCCGATAACTAAAACTTGAACTGTACTACTTCTTACTGGCTATTACATCAAATTAGAAGCTTCATCTGTGTTCTACTATAGTGCTTTTAGTGTCACCGCATACCGAAGCTCGCGACGTAGCTTTGCAGACGATTAATGTAACCGTTTCAGAGAGGTGAGCGGCCAATGTGACGATGAGGATTTAAGTCGATTTGATAACAAATGACGAAGACGGACATATTCCTCATATTTTTACTACATATGAACACTTTTCACATTCTCCCGTGCAACGCGGCTGCTAGCCCTCCTTTCATGCAAAATCTTAAGGTCCTAGCTCATGTCCAAAGCATCAAAGGGGGGTAAAAAGTCAATAATCGATAACTAAAACTTGAATTCTACTGTTTCTTACTGGCTATTACATCAACTTAGAAGCTTCTTCTTTGCTCTACTATGGTTCTTTTAGTGTCTCCGCATACCGTAGCACGCAACATAGCTTTGCAAAAGATAAATGAAACAGTTTCAGAGAGAAGAGCGGCCAGTGTGACGATCTGGCTTTAAGTCGATTCGATAACGAATTACGAAAACGGACGCATTTCTCAGGTTTTTACTACATACGAACACTTTCCACATTCTCCCGTGCCACGCGGCTACTAGTCCTCACTTCATGAAAAACCTTAAGGTCCTAGCTCATGTCCAAGGCACCAAAGCCGGTTAAAAAGTCAATAATCGATAACTAATACTTGATTTGTACTACTTCTTATTAGCTATTACATCTACTTAGAAGCTTCATCTGTGTTCTACTATGGTGCTTTTAGTGTCTCCGCATACCACACCTCGCGACATAGCTTTGCAGCCCATAAATGTAACCGCTTCAGAGAGAAGAGCAGCCAATGTGACGATCTGGCTATAATTCGATTCCGTATCAAATGACCAAAACAGACGCATTTATCAGGTTTTTACTACATATGAACACTTTCCACAGTGTCCCGTGCAACGCGGCTGCTAGTCCTCCCTTCATGCAAAATCGTATGGTCCTAGTTCATGGCCAAGGCACCAAAGCCGGCTAAAAAGTATATTATCGATAAGTAAAACTTGAATTGTACTACTTCTTACTGGCTATTACATCAACTTAGAATATTCATATGTGTAATACTATGGTGCTTTTAGTGTCACCGCATACCGCAGCACGCGACATAGCTTTGCAGACGACAAATGTAACCGTTTCAGAGAGAAGAGCGGCCATTGTGACGATCTGGCTTTAAGTCGATTCGACAGCAAATGACGAAAACGGACGCATTTTTAAGGTTTTTACTACATATGAACACTTTCTACAGTCTTCCGTGCAACGCGGCTGTTAGTCCTCCCTTCATGCAAAATCATATGATCCTAGTTCATGGCCAAGGCACCAAAGCCGGCTAAAAAGTATATAATCGAGAACTAAAACTTGAATTGTACTCTTTCTTACTAGCTATTACATCAAATGAGCAGCTTCATCCTTGTAATACTATGGTGCTTTTAGTATCACTGCATACCGCAGCACGCGTCATAGCTTTGCAGACGATAAATGTAACTGTTTCAGAGAGAAGAGCGGCCAATGTGACTATCTGGATTTAAGTCGATTCGATAACAAATGACGAAAACGGACGCATTTCTTAGGTTTTTACTACATATGAACACTTTTCACAGTCTCCCGTGCAACGCGGCTGCTAGTCCTCCCTTCTTGCAAAATCATATGGTCCTAGTTCATGGCCAAGGCACCAAAGCCGGCTAAAAAGTCTATAATCGATAACTAAAACTTGAATTGTACTACTTCTTACTGGCTATTACATCAAATTAGAAGCTTCATCTGTGTTCTACTATGGTGCTTTTAGTGTCACCGCATACCGCAGCGCGAACGTAGCTTTGCAGACGATAAATGTAACCGTTTCAGAGAGAAGAGCGGCCAATGTGACGATCTGGCTTTAAGTCGATTCGATAACAAATGACGAAAACGGACGCATTTCTTAGGTTTTTACTACATATGACCACTTTCCACAGTCTCCCGTGCAACGCGGCTGCTAGTCCTCCCTTCATGCAGAATCATATGGTTCTAGTTCATGACCAAGACACCAAAGCCGGATAAAAAGTATATAATCGATAACCAAAACTTGAATTGTACTACTTCTTACTGGCTATTACATCAAATTAGAAGCTTCATCTGTGTTCTACTATAGTGCTTTTAGTGTCACCGCATACCGAAGCTCGCGACGTAGCTTTGCAGACGATTAATGTAACCGTTTCAGAGAGGTGAGCGGCCAATGTGACGATGAGGATTTAAGTCGATTTGATAACAAATGACGAAGACGGACATATTCCTCATATTTTTACTACATATGAACACTTTTCACATTCTCCCGTGCAACGCGGCTGCTAGCCCTCCTTTCATGCAAAATCTTAAGGTCCTAGCTCATGTCCAAAGCATCAAAGGGGGGTAAAAAGTCAATAATCGATAACTAAAACTTGAATTCTACTGTTTCTTACTGGCTATTATATCAACTTAGAAGCTTCTTCTTTGCTCTACTATGGTTCTTTTAGGGTCTCCGCATACCGTAGCACGCAACATAGCTTTGCAGAAGATAAATGAAACAGTTTCAGAGAGAAGAGCGGCCAGTGTGACGATCTGGCTTTAAGTCGATTCGATAACGAATTACGAAAACGGACGCATTTCTCAGGTTTTTACTACATACGAACACTTTCCACATTCTCCCGTGCCACGCGGCTACTAGTCCTCACTTCATGAAAAACCTTAAGGTCCTAGCTCATGTCCAAGGCACCAAAGCCGGTTAAAAAGTCAATAATCGATAACTAATACTTGATTTGTACTACTTCTTATTAGCTATTACATCTACTTAGAAGCTTCATCTGTGTTCTACTATGGTGCTTTTAGTGTCTCCGCATACCACACCTCGCGACATAGCTTTGCAGCCCATAAATGTAACCGCTTCAGAGAGAAGAGCAGCCAATGTGACGATCTGGCTATAATTCGATTCCGTATCAAATGACCAAAACAGACGCATTTATCAGGTTTTTACTACATATGAACACTTTCCACAGTCTCCCGTGCAACGCGGCTGCTAGTCCTCCCTTCATGCAAAATCGTATGGTCCTAGTTCATGGCCAAGGCACCAAAGCCGGCTAAAAATATATTATCGATAACTAAAACTTGAATTGTACTACTTCTTACTGGCTATTACATCAACTTAGAATATTCATATGTGTAATACTATGGTGCTTTTAGTGTCACCGCATACCGCAGCACGCGACATAGCTTTGCAGACGACAAATGTAACCGTTTCAGAGAGAAGAGCGGCCAATGTGACGATCTGGCCTTAAGTCGATTCGACAGCAAATGACGAAAACGGACGCATTTTTAAGGTTTTTACTACATATGAACACTTTCTACAGTCTTCCGTGCAACGCGGCTGTTAGTCCTCCCTTCATGCAAAATCATATGATCCTAGTTCATGGCCAAGTCACCAAAGCCGGCTAAAAAGTATATAATCGAGAACTAAAACTTGAATTGTACTCTTTCTTACTAGCTATTACATCAAATGAGCAGCTTCATCTGTGTTCTACAGTGGTGCTTTTAGTTTCACCGCATACCGCAGCACGCGACGTAGCTTTGCAGACGATAAATGTTACCGTTTCAGGGAGAAGAGCGGCCAATGTGACGATCTGGCTTTAAGTGGATTCGATAACAAATGATGAAAACGGACAGATTTCTGAGGTTTTTGCTACATATGAACACTTTGTACATTCTCCCGTGGAACGCGGCTACTAGTCCTCCCTTCATGCCAAATCTTACGGTCCTAGCTCATGTCCAAGGCACGAAAGCCGGCTAAAAAGTCTATAATCGATAACTAAAACTTGAATTGTACTACTTCTTACTATCTATTACATAATTAGGAGCTTCATCTGTGTTCTACTATGGTGCTTTTAGTGTCACCGCATACCGCAGCTCGCGACGTAGCTTTGCAGACGATAAATGTAACCGTTTCAGAGAGGAAAGCGGCCAATGTGACGATCTGGCTTTAAGTCGATTCGATAACAAATGACGAAAACGGACGCATTTCTTAGGTTTTTACTACATATGACCACTTTCCACAGTCTCCCGTGCAACGCGGCTGCTAGTCCTCCCTTCATGCAGAATCATATGGTTCTAGTTCATGACCAAGACACCAAAGCCGGATAAAAAGTATATAATCGATAACCAAAACTTGAATTGTACTACTTCTTACTGGCTATTACATCAAATTAGAAGCTTCATCTGTGTTCTACTATGGTGCTTTTAGTGTCAACGCATACCGCAGCACGCAACATAGCTTTACAGAAGATAAATGAAATCGTTTCAGAGAGAAGAGCGGCCAGTGTGACGATCTGGCTTTAAGTCGATTCGATAACAAATTACGAAAACGGACGCATTTCTCAGGTTTTTACTACATATGAACACTTTCCACATTCTCCCGTGCAAAGCGGTTACTAGTCCTCCCTTCCTGAAAAATCTTAAGGTCCTAGCTCATGTCCAAGGCACCAAAGCCCGTTAAAAAGTCAATATTCGATAACTAATACTTGATTTCTACTACTTCTTATTGGCTGTTACATCTACTTAGAAGCTTCATCTGTGTTCTACTATGGTGCTTTTAGTGTCTTCGCATACCGCAGCTCGCGACATAGCTTTGCAGACGATAAATGTAACCGTTTCAGAGAGAAGAGCCGCCAATGTGACGATCTGGCTTTAATTCGATTCGATAACAAATGAGCAGAACAGACGCATTTCTCAGGTTTTTACTACATATGAACACTTTCCACAGTCTCCAGTGCAACGCGGCTGCTAGTCCTCCCTTCATGCAAAATCGTATGATCCTAGTTCATGGCCAAGGCACCAAAGCCGGTTAAAAACTCAATTATCGATAACTAAAACTAGAATTGTACTACTTCTTATCGGCTATTACATCTACTTAGAAGCTTCATCAGTGTTCCACTATGGTACTTTTAGTGTCTCCGCATACCGCAGCTCGCGACATAGCTTTGCAGACGATAAATGTAAACGTTTCAGAGAGAAGAGCAGCCAATGTGACGATCTGGCTTTAATTCGATTCGATAACAAATGACGAAAACAGACGCATTTCTCAGGTTTTTACTACATGTGATCACTTTCCACAGTCTCCCGTGCAACGCGGCTGCTAGACCTCCCTTCATGCAAAATCGTATGGTCCTAGTTCATGGCCAAGGCACCAAAGCCGGCTAAAAAGTCAATAATCGATAACTAAAACTTGAATTGTACTACTTCTTACTGGCTATTACATCAAATTAGAAGCTTCATCTGTGTTCTACTATGGTGCTTTTAGTGTCACCGCATACCGCAGCTCGCGACGTAGCTTTGCAGACGATAAATGTAACCGTTCCAGAGAGAAGAGCGGCCAATGTGACGAACTGGCTTTAAGTCGATTCGATAACAAATGACGAAAACGGACGCATTTCTCAGGTTTTTACTACATATGAACACTTTCCACAGTCTCCCGTGCAACGCGGCTGCTAGTCCTCCCTTCATGCAAATACGTATGGTCCTAGCTCATGTCCAAGGCACCAAAGCCGGTTAAAAAGTCAATAATCGATAACTAAAACTAGAATTGTACTACTTCTTATCGGCTATTACATCTACTTTGAAGCTTCATCTGTGTTCTACTATTTTGCTTTTAGTGTCTCCGCATACCGCAGCTCGCGACATAGCTTTGCACACGATAAATGTAACCGTTTCAGAGAGAAGAGCGGCCAATGTGACGTTCTGGCTTTAAATCGATTCGATAACAAATGACGAAAACTGACGCATTTCTTAGGTTTTTACTACATATGAACACTTTTCACAGTCTCCCGTGGAACGCGGCTGCTAGTCCTCCCTTCATGCAAAATCATATGGTCCTAGTTCATGGCCAAGGCACCAAAGCCGGATAAAAAGTCTATAATCGATAACTAAAACTTGAATTGTACTACTTCTTACTGGCTATTCCATCAAATTAGAAGCTTCATCTGTGTTCTACTATGGTGCTTTTAGTGCCACCGCATGCCGCAGCTCACGACGTAGCTTTGCAGACGATAAATGTTACCGTTTCAGGGAGAAGAGCGGCCAATGTGACGATCTGGCTTTAAGTGGATTCGATAACAAATGATGAAAACGGACAGATTTCTGAGGTTTTTGCTACATATGAACACTTTGTACATTCTCCCGTGGAACGCGGCTACTAGTCCTCCCTTCATGCCAAATCTTACGGTCCTAGCTCATGTCCAAGGCACGAAAGCCGGCTAAAAAGTCTATAATCGATAACTAAAACTTGAATTGTACTACTTCTTACTATCTATTACATAATTAGGAGCTTCATCTGTGTTCTACTATGGTGCTTTTAGTGTCACCGCATACCGCAGCTCGCGACGTAGCTTTGCAGACGATAAATGTAACCGTTTCAGAGAGGAAAGCGGCCAATGTGACGATCTGGCTTTAAGTCGATTCGATAACAAATGACGAAAACGGACGCATTTCTTAGGTTTTTACTACATATGACCACTTTCCACAGTCTCCCGTGCAACGCGGCTGCTAGTCCTCCCTTCATGCAGAATCATATGGTTCTAGTTCATGACCAAGACACCAAAGCCGGATAAAAAGTATATAATCGATAACCAAAACTTGAATTGTACTACTTCTTACTGGCTATTACATCAAATTAGAAGCTTCATCTGTGTTCTACTATGGTGCTTTTAGTGTCAACGCATACCGCAGCACGCAACATAGCTTTACAGAAGATAAATGAAATCGTTTCAGAGAGAAGAGCGGCCAGTGTGACGATCTGGCTTTAAGTCGATTCGATAACAAATTACGAAAACGGACGCATTTCTCAGGTTTTTACTACATATGAACACTTTCCACATTCTCCCGTGCAAAGCGGTTACTAGTCCTCCCTTCCTGAAAAATCTTAAGGTCCTAGCTCATGTCCAAGGCACCAAAGCCCGTTAAAAAGTCAATATTCGATAACTAATACTTGATTTCTACTACTTCTTATTGGCTGTTACATCTACTTAGAAGCTTCATCTGTGTTCTACTATGGTGCTTTTAGTGTCTTCGCATACCGCAGCTCGCGACATAGCTTTGCAGACGATAAATGTAACCGTTTCAGAGAGAAGAGCCGCCAATGTGACGATCTGGCTTTAATTCGATTCGATAACAAATGAGCAGAACAGACGCATTTCTCAGGTTTTTACTACATATGAACACTTTCCACAGTCTCCAGTGCAACGCGGCTGCTAGTCCTCCCTTCATGCAAAATCGTATGATCCTAGTTCATGGCCAAGGCACCAAAGCCGGTTAAAAACTCAATTATCGATAACTAAAACTAGAATTGTACTACTTCTTATCGGCTATTACATCTACTTAGAAACTTCATCAGTGTTCCACTATGGTACTTTTAGTGTCTCCGCATACCGCAGCTCGCGACATAGCTTTGCAGACGATAAATGTAAACGTTTCAGAGAGAAGAGCAGCCAATGTGACGATCTGGCTTTAATTCGATTCGATAACAAATGACGAAAACAGACGCATTTCTCAGGTTTTTACTACATGTGATCACTTTCCACAGTCTCCCGTGCAACGCGGCTGCTAGACCTCCCTTCATGCAAAATCGTATGGTCCTAGTTCATGGCCAAGGCACCAAAGCCGGCTAAAAAGTCAATAATCGATAACTAAAACTTGAATTGTACTACTTCTTACTGGCTATTACATCAAATTAGAAGCTTCATCTGTGTTCTACTATGGTGCTTTTAGTGTCACCGCATACCGCAGCTCGCGACGTAGCTTTGCAGACGATAAATGTAACCGTTCCAGAGAGAAGAGCGGCCAATGTGACGAACTGGCTTTAAGTCGATTCGATAACAAATGACGAAAACGGACGCATTTCTCAGGTTTTTACTACATATGAACACTTTCCACAGTCTCCCGTGCAACGCGGCTGCTAGTCCTCCCTTCATGCAAATACGTATGGTCCTAGCTCATGTCCAAGGCACCAAAGCCGGTTAAAAAGTCAATAATCGATAACTAAAACTAGAATTGTACTACTTCTTATCGGCTATTACATCTACTTTGAAGCTTCATCTGTGTTCTACTATTTTGCTTTTAGTGTCTCCGCATACCGCAGCTCGCGACATAGCTTTGCACACGATAAATGTAACCGTTTCAGAGAGAAGAGCGGCCAATGTGACGTTCTGGCTTTAAATCGATTCGATAACAAATGACGAAAACTGACGCATTTCTTAGGTTTTTACTACATATGAACACTTTTCACAGTCTCCCGTGGAACGCGGCTGCTAGTCCTCCCTTCATGCAAAATCATATGGTCCTAGTTCATGGCCAAGGCACCAAAGCCGGATAAAAAGTCTATAATCGATAACTAAAACTTGAATTGTACTACTTCTTACTGGCTATTCCATCAAATTAGAAGCTTCATCTGTGTTCTACTATGGTGCTTTTAGTGCCACCGCATGCCGCAGCTCACGACGTAGCTTTGCAGACGATAAATGTAACCGTTTCAGAGAGGAGAGCGGCCAATGTGACGATGAGGATTTAAGTCGATTTGATAAGAAATGTCGAAAACGGACGCATTTCTCAAGTTTTTACTACATACGAACACTTTCCACAGTCTCCCGTGCAACGCGGCTGCTAGTCCTCGCTTCACGCAAAATCGTATGGTCCTAGTTCATGGCCAAGGCACCAAAGCCGGCTAAAAAGTCAATAATCGATAACTAAAACTTGAATTGTACTACTTCTTACTGGCTATTACATCAACTTAGAAGCTTCATCTGTGTTCTACTATGGTGCTTTTAGTTTCACCGCATACCGCAGCTCGCGACATAGCTTTGCAGACGATAAATGTAACCGTTTCAGAGAGAAGAGCGGCCAATGTGACGATCTGGCCATAAGTCGATTCGATAACAAATGACGAAAACTGACGCATTTCTTAGGTTTTTACTACATATGAACACTTTTCACAGTCTCCCGTGCAACGCGGCTGCTAGACCTCCCTTCATGCAAAATCATATGGTCCTAGTTCATGGCCAAGGCACCAAAGCCGGCTAAAAAGTCTATAATCGAACACTAAAACTTAAAATGTACTACTTCTTACTGGCTATTACATCAAATTAGAAGCTTCATCTGTGTTCCACTATGGTGCTTTTAGTGTAACCGCATGCCGCAGCTTGCGACGTAGCTTTGCAGACGATAAATGTAACCGTTTCAGAGAGGAGAGCGGCCAATGTGACGATCTGGCTTTAGTTCGATTCGATAACAAATGACGAAAACAGACGCATTTCTCAGGTTTTTACTACATGTGAACACTTTCCACAGTCTCCGGTGCAACGCGGCTGCTAGACCTCCCTTCATGCAAAATCGTATGGTCCTAGTTCATGGCCAAGGCACCAAAGCCGGCTAAAAATTCAATAATCGATAACTAAAACTTGAATTGTACTACTTCTTACTGGCTATTACATCAAATTAGAAGCTTCATCTGTGTTCTACTATGGTGCTTTTAGTGTCACTGCATACCGCAGCTCGCGACGTAACTTTGCAGACGATAAATGTAACCGTTTCAGAGAGGAGAGCGGCCAATGTGACGATGAGGATTTAAGTCGATTTGATAACAAATGACGAAAACGGACATATTCCTCAGGTTTTTACTACATATGAACACTTTTCACATTCTCATGTGCAACGCGGCTGCTAGTCCTCCTTTCATGCAAAATCTTAAGTCCTAGTTCATGTCCAAGTAATCAAAGGAGGGTAAAAAGTCAATAACCGATAACTAAAACTTGGATTGTACTACTACTTACTTGCTATTACATCAAATTAGAACCTTCATCTGTGTTCTACTATGGTGCTTTTAGTATCTCCGCATACCGCAGCACGCGACATAGCTTTGCAGACCATAAATGTAACCGTTTCAGAGAGAAGAGCGGCCAATGTGACGATCTGGCTTTAAGTCGATTCGATAACAAATGACGAAAACTGAAAGATTTCTGAGGTTTTTGCTACATATGAACACTTTGTACATTCTCCCGTGCAACGCGGCTACTAGTCCTCCCTTCATGCAAAATCGTATGGTCCTAGTTCATGGCCAAGGCACCAAAGCCGGCTAAAAAGTATATAATCGATAACTAAAACTTTAATTGTACTACTTCTTACTGGTTATTACATCAAGTTAGAAGCTTAAATCTGTGTAATACTATGGTGCTTTTAGTGTCACCGCATACCGCAGCACGCGACGTAACTTTGCAGACGATAAGTGTAACCGTTTCAGTGAGAATAGCGGCCAATGTGACGATCTGGCTTTAAGTCGATTCGATAACACATGACGAAAACGGACGCATTTCACATTTTTTCGCTACATATGGACACTTTCCACAGTCTCCCGTGCAACGCGGCTGCTAGTCCTCCTTTCATGCAAAATCGTATGGTCCTAGTTCATGGCCAAGGCACCAAAGCTGACTAAAAAGTCTATAATCGGTAACTAAAACTTGAATAGTACTACTTCTTACTGGCTATTACATCAACTTAGAAGCTTCATCTGTGTAATTCTATGGTGCTTTTAGTGTCACAGCATACCGCAGCACGCGACATAGCTTTGCAGACGATAAATGTAACCGTTTCAGAGAGAAGAGCGGCCAATGTGACGATGAAGATTTAAGTCGATTTGATAACAAATGACGAAAACGGGCAGATTCCTCAGGTTTTTACTACATATGAACACTTTTCACTTTCTCCCGTGCAACGCGGCTGCTAGTCCTCCTTTCATGCAAAATCTAAAGTCCTAGCTCATGTCCAAGGCATCAAAGGAGGGTAGAAAGTCAATAATCGATAACTAAAACTTGAATTGTACTGTTTCTTACTGGCTATTACATCAACGTAGAAGCTTCTTCTTTGCTCTACTATGATTCTTTTAGTGTCTCCGCATACCGCAGCACGCAACATAGCTTTGCAGAAGATAAATGAAACAGTTTCAGAGAGAAGAGCGGCCAGTGTGACGATCTGGCTTTAAGTCGATTCGATAACAAATTACGAAAACGGACGGATTTCTCTGGTTTTTACTACATATGAACACTTTCCACATTCTCCGGTGCAACGCGGCTACTAGTCTTCCCTTCATGAAAAATCTTAAGGCCCTAGCTCATGTCCAAGGCACCAAAGCTGGCTAAAAAGTCTATAATCGGTAACTAAAACTTGAATAGTACTACTTCTTACTGGCTATTACATCAACTTAGAAGCTTCATCTGTGTAATACTATGGTGCTTTTACTGTCTCCGCATACCGCAGCTCGCGACGTAGCTTTGCAGACGATGTATGTAACCGTTTCAGAGAGAAGAGCGGCCAATGTGACGATCTGGCTTTAATTCGAATGGATAACAAATGAGCAGAACAGACGCGTTTCTCAGGTTTTTACTACATATGAACACTTTCCACAGTCTCCCGTGCAACGCGGCTGCTAGTCCTCTCTTCATGCAAAATCGTATGATCCTAGTTCATGGCCAAGGCACCAAAGCCGGATAAAAACTCAATTATCGATAACTAAAACTAGAATTGTACTACTTCTTATCGGCTATTACATCTACTTAGAAGCTTCATCTGTGTTCTACTATGGTGCTTTTAGTGTCTCCGCATACCGCAGCTCGCGACATATCCTTGCAGACGATAAATGTAACCGTTTCAGAGAGAAGAGCGGCCAATGTGACGATCTGGCTTTAATTCGACTCTATAACAAATGACGAAAACAGACGCATTTCTCAAGTTTTTACTACATACGAACACTTTCCACAGTCTCCCGTGCAACGCGGTTGCTAGTCCTCCCTTCACGCAAAATCGTATGGTCCTAGTTCATGGCCAAGGCACCAAAGCCGGCTAAAAATTCAATAATCGATAACTAAAACTTGAATTGTATTACTTCTTACTGGCTATTACATCAAATTAGAAGCTTCATCTGTGTTCTACTATGGTGCTTTAAGTGTCACCGCATACCGCAGCTCGCGACGTAGCTTTGCAGACGATAAATGTAACCGTTTCAGAGAGGAGAGCGGCCAATTTGACGATGAGGATTTAAGTCGATTTGATAAGAAATGACGAAAACGGACAGATTCCTCAGGTTTTTACTACATATGAACACTTTTCACATTATCCAGTGCAACGCGGCTGCTAGTCCTCCTTTCATGCAAAATCTTAAGTCCTAGTTCATGTCCAAGGCATCAAAGGAGGGTAAAAAGTCAATAATCGATAACTAAAACTTGAATTGTACTTTTTCTTACTGGCTATTACATCAACTTAGAAGCTTCTTCTTTGCTCCACTATGGTTCTTTTAGTGTCTCCGCATACCGCAGCACGCAACATAGCTTTGCAGAAGATAAATGAAACAGTTTCAGAGAGAAGAGCGGCCAGTGTGACGATCTGGCTTTAAGTCGATTCGATAACAAATTACGAAAACGGATACATTTCTGAGGTTTTTACTACATATGAACACTTTCCACATTCTCCCGTGCAATGCGGCTACTAGTCCTCCCATCATGAAAAATCTTAAGGTCCTAGCTCATGTCCAAGGCACCAAAGCCGGCTAAAAAGTCTATAATCGATAACTAAAACTTGAATTGTACTACTTCTTACTGGCTATTACATCAAATTAGAAGCTTCATCTGTGTTCTACTATGGTGCTTTTAGTGTCTCCGCATACCGCAGCTCGCGACATAGCTTTGCACACGATAAATGTAACCGTTTCAGAGAGAAGAGCGGCCAATGTGACGATCTGGCTTTAATTCGATTCGATAACAAATGACGAAAACAGACGCATTTCTCAGGTTTTTACTACATGTGAACACTTTCCACAGTCTCCGGTGCAACGCGGCTGCTAGACCTCCCTTCATGCAAAATCGTATGGTCCTAGTTCATGGCCAAGGCACCAAAGCCGGCTAAAAATTCAATAATCGATAACTAAAACTTGAATTGTACTACTTCTTACTGGCTATTACATCAACATAGAAGCTTTATCTGTGTTCTACTATGGTGCTTTTAGTTTCACCCAATACCGCAGCTCGCGACATACCTTTGCAGACGATAAATGTAACCGTTTCAGAGAGAAGAGCGGCCAATGTGACGATCTGGCTTTAAGTCGATTCGATAACAAATGACGAAAACTGACCATTTCTTAGGTTTTTACTACATATGAACACTTTTGACAGTCTCCCGTGCAACGCGGCTGCTAGTCCTCCCTTCATGCAAAATCATATGGTCCTAGTTCATGGCCAAGGCACCAAAGCCGGCTAAAAAGTCTATAATCGGTAACTAAAACTTGAACTGTACTGTTTCTTACTGGCTATTACATCAAATTAAAAGCTTCTTCTGTGTTCTGCTACGGTGCTTTTAGTGTCTCCGCATACGGCAGCACGCGACATAGCTTTGCAGACGATAAATGTAACCGTTTCAGAGAGAAGGCCGGCCAATGTGACAATCTGGCTTTAATTCGATTCTATAACAAATGACGAAAACAGACGCATTTCTCAAGTTTTTACTACATACGAACACTTTCCACAGTCTCCCGTGCAACGCGGCTGCTAGTCCTCCCTTCACGCAAAATCGTATGGTCCTAGTTCATGGCCAAGGCACCAAAGCCGGCTAAAAAGTTTATAATCGATAACTAAAACTTGAATTGTACTACTTCTTACTGGCTATTACATCAAATTAGAAGCTTCATCTGTGTTCTACTATGGAGCTTTTAGTGTCACTGCATACCGCAGCTCGCGACGTAACTTTGCTGACGATAAATGTAACCGTTTCAGAGAGGAGAGCGGCCAATGTGACGATGAGGGTTGAAGTCGATTTGATAACATATAACGAAAACGGACAGATTCCTCAGGTTTTTACTACATATGAACACTTTTCACATTCTCCCGAGCAACGCTTCTGCTAGTCCTCCTATCATTCAAAATCGTAAGTCCTAGTTCATGTCCAAGGCATCAAAGGAGGGTAAAAAGTCAATAACCGATATCTAAAACTTGAATTGTACTGTTTCTTACTGGCTATTACATCAAATTAAAAGCCTCTTCTGTGTTCTACTATGGTGCATTTAGTGTCACCGCTCACCGCAGCTCGCGACGTAGCTTTGCAGACGATAAATGTAACCGTTTCAGAGAGAAGAGCGGCCAATGTGACGATCTGGCTTTAATTCGATTCGATAACAAATGAGCAGAACAGACGCATTTCTCAGGTTTTTACTACATATGAACACTTTCCACAGTCTCCCGTGCAGCGCGGCTGCTAGTCCTCCCTTCATGCAAAATCGTATGGTCCTAGTTCATGGCCAAGGAACGAAAGCCGGCTAAAAGGACTATAATCGATAACTAAAACTTGAATTGTCCTACTTCTTACTGGCTATTACATCAAGTTAGAAGCTTCATCCGTGTAATACTATGGTGCTCTTAGTGTCACCGCATACCGCAGCACGCGACATAGCTTTGCAGATGATAAATGTAACCGTTTCAGAGAGAAGAGCGGCCAATGTGACGATCTGGCTTTAAGTCGATTCGATAACAAATGACGAAAACGGACGTATTTCTTAGGTTCTTAGTACATATGAACACTTTCCACAGTCTCCCGTGCAACGCGGCTGCTAGTCCTCCCTTCATGCAAAATCATATGGTCCTAGTTCATGGCCAAGGCACCAAAGCCGGCTAAAAAGTATATAATCGATATCAAAACTTAAATTGTACTGCTTCTTACTGGCTATTACATCAAATTAGAAGCTTCATCTATGTTCTACTATGGTGCTTTTAGTGTCGCCGCATACCGCAGCTCGCGACATAGCTTTGCAGACGATAAATGTAACCGTTTCAGAGAGAAGAGCGGCCATTGTGACGATCTGTCTTTAAATCGATTCGATAACAAATGACGAAAACAGACGCGTTTCTCAGGTTTTTACTACACGTGAACACTTTCCACAGTCTCCCGTGCAACGCGGCTGCTAGTCCTCCATTCATGCAAAATCATATGGTCCTAGTTCATGGCCAAGGCACCAAAGCCGGCTAAAAAGTCTATAATCGATAACTAAAACTTGAATTGTACTACTTCTTACTGGCTATTATATCAAATTAGAAGCTTCATCTGTGTTCTACTATGGTGCTTTTAGTGTCACCGCATACCGCAGCTCGCGACGTAGCTTTGCAGACGATAAATGTAACCGTTTCAGAGAGGAGAGCGGCCAATGTGACGATGAGGATTTAAGTCGATTTGATAACAAATGACGAAAACGGACAGATTCCTCAGGTTTTTACTACATATGAACTTTTTTCACATTCTCCCGTGCAACGCGGCTGCTAGTCCTCCTTTCATGCAAAATCTTAAGTCCTAGCTCATGTCCAAGGCATCAAAGGAGGGTAAAAAGTCAATAATCGATAACTAAAACTCGAATTGTACTGTTTCTTACTGGCTATTACATCAACTTAGAAGCTTCTTCTTTGCTCTACTATGGTTCTTTTAGTGTCTCCGCATACCGCAGCACGCAACATAGCTTTGCAAAAGATAAATGAAACAGTTTCAGAGAGAAGAGCGGCCAGTGTGACGATCTGGCTTTAAGTCGATTCGATAACAAATTTCGAAAACGGACGCATTTCTCAGGTTTTTACTACATATGAACACTTTCCACATTCTCCCGTGCAACGCGGCTACTAGTCCTACCTTCATGGAAAATCTTAAGGTCCTAGCTCATGTCCAAGGCACCAAGGCCGGTTAAAAAGACAATAATCGATATCTAATACTTGATTTGTACTACTTCTTATTGGCTATTACATCTACTTTGGAGCTTCATCTGTGTTCTACTTTGGTGCTTTTAGTGTCACCGCATACCGCAGATTTTCGACATAGCTTTGCAGACGATAAATGTAACAGTTTCAGAGAGAAGAGCGGCCAATATGACGATCTGCCTTTAATTCGATTCGATAACAAATTACAAAAACGGACGCATTTCTCAGGTTTTTTCTACATATGAACACTTTCCACAGTCTCCCGTGCAACGCGGCTGCTAGTCCTCCCTTCATGCAAACTCGTATGGTCCTACTTCATGGCCAAGGCACCAGAGCCGGTTAAAAAGGATTTAATCGATAACTAAAACTTGAATTGTACTACTTCTTACTGACTATTACATCAACTTAGAAGCTTCATCTGTGTTCTACTATGGTGCTTTTAGTGTCTCCGCATACCGCAGCTCGCGACGTAGCTTTGCAGACGATAAATGTAACCGTTTCAGAGAGAAGAGCGGCCAATGTGACGATCTGGCTTTAATTCGATTCGATAACAAATGACGAAAACAGACGCATTTCTCAGGTTTTTACTACACGTGAACACTTTCCACAGTCTCCCGTGCAACGCGGCTGCTAGACCTACCTTCATGCAAAATCGTATGGTCCTAGTTCATGGCTAAGGCACCAAAGCCGGCTAAAAAGTCAATAATCGATAACTAAAACTTGAATTGTACTACTTCTTACTGGCTATTACATCAACTTAGAAGCTTCATCTGTGTTCTACTATGGTGCTTTTAGTTTCACCGCATACCCCAGCTCGCGACATAGCTTTGCAGACGATAAATGTAACCGGTCCAGAGAGAAGAGCGGCCAATGTGACGATCTGGCTTTAAGTCGATTCGATAACAAATGACGAAAAGTGACGCATTTCTTAGGTTTTTACTACATATGAACACTTTTCACAGTCTCCCGTGCAACGCGGCTGCTAGTCCTCCCTTCATGCAAAATCATATGGTCCTAGATCATGGCCAAGGCACCAAAGCCGGCTAAAAAGTCTATAATCGATAACTAAAACTTGAATTGTACTACTTCTTACTGGCTATTACATCAAATTAGAGGATTCATCTGTTTTCTACTATGGTGCTTTTAGTGTCACGGCATACCGCAGCTCGCGACGTAGCTTTGCAGACGATAAATGTAACCGTTTCAGAGAGGAGAGCGGCCAATGTGACGATGAAGATATAAGTCGATTTGATAACAAACGACGAAAACAGACAGATTCCCCAGGTTTTTACTACATATGAACACTTTTCACATTTTCCCGTGCAACGCGGCTGCTAGTCCTCCTTTCATGCAAAATCTTAAGTCCTAGCTCATGTCCAAGGCATCAAAGGAGGGTAAAATGTCAATAATCGATAACAAAAACTCGAATTGTACTGTTTCTTACTGGCTATTACATCAACTTAGAAGCTTCTTCTTTGCTCTACTATGGTTCTTTTAGTGTCTCCGCATACCGCAGCACGCAACATAGCTTTGCAGAAGATAAATGAAACAGTTTCAGAGAGAAGAGCGGCCAGTGTGACGACCTGGCTTTAAGTCGATTCGATAACAAATTACGAAAACGGACGCATTTCTCAGGTTTTTACTACATATGAACACTTTCCACATTCTCCCGTGCAACGCGGCTACTAGTCCTCCCTTCATGAAAAATCTTAAGGTCCTAGCTCATGTCCAAGGCGCCAAAGCCGGTTAAAAAGTCAATAATCGATAACTAATACTTGATTTGTACTACTTCTTATTGGCTATTACATCTACTTTGAAGCTTCATCTGTGTTCTACTATGGTGCTTTTAGTGTCTCCGCATACCGCACATCGTGACATAGCTTTGCAGACCATAAATGTAACCGCATAAGAGTGAAGAGCGGCCAATGTGACGATCTGCCTTTAATTCGATTCGATAACAAATGACCAAAACAGACGCATTTCTGAGGTTTTTACTACATATGAACACTTTCCTCAGTCTCCCGTGCAACGCGGCTGCTAGTCCTCCCTTCATGCATAATCGTATGATCCTAGTTCATGCCCAAGGCACCAATGCCGGCTAAAAAGTCAATTATCGACAACTAAAACTAGAACTGTACTACTTCTTATCGGCTATGGCATCTACTTAAAAGCTTCAACTGTGTTCTACTATGGTGGTTTTAGTGTCTCCGCATACCGCAGCTCGCAACATAGCTTTGCAGACCATGAATGTAACCGTTTCAGAGAGAAGAGCGGCCAATGTGACGATCTGGCTTTAATTCGATTCGATAACAAATGACGAAAACAGACGCATTTCTCAGGTTTTTACTACATATGAACACTTTCCACAGTCTCCTGTGCAACGCTGCTGCTAGTCCTCCCTTCATGCATAATCGTATGGTCCTAGTTCATGGCCAAGGCACCAAAGCCAGCTAAAAAGTCAATAATCGATAACTAAAACTTGAATTGTACTAGTTCTTACTGGCTATTACATCAAATTAAAAGCTTCTTCTGTGTTCTACTATGGTATCTTTAGTGTCTCCGAAGGCCGCAGCACGCGACATAGCTTTGCAGACGATAAATGTAACCGTTTCAGAGAAAAGAGCGGCCAATGTAACGATCTGGCTTTAAGTCGATTCGATAACAAATGACGAAAACGGACGGATTTCTCAGGTTTTTACTACATATTAACACTTTTCACTTTTCTCCCGTGCAACGCGGCTAGTATTCCTCCTTTCATGCAAAATCTTGAGTTCCTATCTCATGTCCAAGGCACCAAAGGAGGGTAATAAGTCAATAATCGATAACTAAAACTTGAATTGTACTGCTTCTTACTGGCTATTACATCAATTTAGAAGCTTCTTCTGTGTTCTACTATGGTGCCTTTAGTGTCTCCGAAGGCCGCAGCACGCGACATAGCATTGCAGACGATAAGTGTAACCGTTTCAGAGAGAAGAGCGGCCAGTGTGACGATCTAGCTTTAAGTCGATTCGATAACAAATTACGAAAACGGACGCATTTCTCAGGTTTTTACTACATATGAACACTTTCCACAGTCTCCCGTGCAACACGGCTGCTAGTCCTCCCTTCATGCAAAATCGTATGGTCCTAGTTCATGGCCAAGGCACCGAAGCCGGTTAAAAAGGATTTAATCGATAACTAAAACTTGAATTGTACTACTTCTTACTTCCTATTACATCAAATTGAAAGCTTCTTCTGTGTTCTACTATGGTGCCTTTAGTGACTCCGAAAGCCGCAGCACGCGACATAGCTTTGCAGACGATAAATGTAACCGTTTCAGAGAGAAGAGCAGCCAATGTGGCGATCTGGCTTTAAGTCGATTCGATAACAAATGACGAAAACGGACGCATTTCTTAGGTTTTTACTACATATGAACACTTTTCACAGTCTCCCGTGCAACGCGGCTGCTAGTCCTCCATTCATGCAAAATCATATGGTCCTAGTTCATGGCCAAGGCACCAAAACCGGATAAAAAGTCTATAATCGATAACTAAAACATGAATTGTACTACTTCTTACTGGCTATTACATCAAATTAGAAGCTTCATCTGTGTTCTACTATGGTGCTTTTAGTGTCACCGCATACCGCAGCTCGCGACGTAGTTTTGCAGACGATAACTGTAGCCGTTTCAGAGAGGAGAGCGGCCAATGTGACGATCTGGCTTTAAGTCGATTCGATAACAAATGACGAAAACGGACGCATTTCTTAGGTTTTTGCTACATATGAATACTTTCCACAGTCTTCCGTGCAACGCGGCTGCTAGTCCTCCCTTCATGCAAAATCGTATGGTCCTACTTCATGGCCAAGGCACCAAAGCTGGTTAAAAAGGATTTAATCGATAACTAAAACTTGAATTGTACTACTTCTTACTGGCTATTACATCAACTTAGAAGCTTCATCTGTGTTCTACTATGGTGCTTTTAGTGTCACCGCATACCGCAGCACGCGACGTAGCTTTGCAGACGATAAATGTAACCGTTTCAGAGAGAAGAGCGGCCATTGTGACGATCTGTCTTTAAATCAATTTGATAACAAATGAGCAGAACAGACGCAATTCTCAGGTTTTTACTACATATGAACACTCTCCACAGTCCCGTGCAACGCGGCTGCTAGTCATCTCTTCATGCAAAATCGTATGATCCTAGTTCATGGCCAAGGCACCAAAGCCGGTTAAAAACTCAATTATCGATAACTAAATCTAGAATTGTACTACTTCTTATCGGCTATTACATCTACTTAGAAGCTTCATCTGTGTTCTACTATGGTGCTTTTAGTGTCTCCAAATACTGCAGCTCGCGACATAGCTTTGCGGACGATAAATGTAAAAGTTTCAGAGAGAAGAGCGGCCAATGTGACGATCTGGCTTTAATTCGATTCGATAACAAATGACGAAAACAGACGCATTTCTCATGTTTTTACTACACATGAACACTTTCCACAGTCTCCCATGCAACGCGGCTGCTAGACCTACCTTCATGCAAAATTGTATGGTCCTAGTTCATGGCCAAGGCATCAAAGCCGGCTAAAAAGTCAATAATCGATAACTAAAACTTGAATTGTACTACTTCTTACTGGCTATTACATCAAATGAGAAGCTTCATCTGTGTTCTACTATGGTGCTTTTAGTGTCACCGCATACCGCAGCACGCGACATAGCTTTGCAGACGATACATGTTACCGTTTCAGAGAGAAGAGCGGCCAATGTGACGATCTGGCTTTAAGTCGATTCCATAACAAAAGACGAAAACGGACGGATTTCTCAGGTTTTTACTACATATGAACACTTTCCACAGTCTCGCGTGAAACGCGCCTGCTAGTCCTCCCTTCATGCAAATTGATACGGTCCTAGTTCATGGCCAAGGCACCAAATCCGGCTAAAAAGTATATAATTGATAACTAAAACTTGAATTGTACTACTTCTTACTGGCTATTACATCAAATTAGAAGCTTCATCTGTGTTCTACTATGGTGCTTTTAGTGTCACCGCATACCGCAGCTCGCGACGTAGCTTTGCAGACGATAAATGTAACCGTTTCAAAGAGGAGAGCGGCCAGTGTGACGATCTGGCTTCAAGTCGATTCGATAACAAATTACGAAAACGGACGCATTTCTCAGGTTTTTACTACATATGAACACTTTCCACAGTCTCCCGTGCAACGCGGCTGCTAGTCCTCCCTTCATGCAAAATCGTATGGTCCTAGTTCATGGCCAAGGCACCAAAGCCGGCTAAAACGTCAATAATCGATAACTAAAACTTGAATTGTACTACTTCTTACTTCCTATTACATCAAATTGAAAGCTTCTTCTGTGTTCTACTATGGTGCCTTGAGTGACTCCGAAAGCAGCAGCACGCTACATAGCTTTGCAGACGATAAATGTAACCGTTTCAGAGAGAAGAGCGGCCAGTGTGACGATCTGCCTTTAAGTCGATTCGATAAAAAATCACGAAAACGGACGGATTTCTCAGGTTTTTACAACATATGAACACTTTCCACATTCTCCCGTGAAACGTGGCTACTAGTCCTCCCTTCATGAAAAATCTTAAGGTCCTACCTCATTTCCAAGGAACCAAAGCCGGTTAAAAAGTCAATAATCGATAACTAAAACTTGAATTGTACTACTTCTTATTGGCTATTACATCTACTTAGAAGCTTCATTTGTGTTCTACTATGGTGCTTTTAGTGTCAACGTATACCGCAGCTCGCGACATTGCTTTGCAGACCTTAAATGTAACCGTTTCAGAGTGAAGAGCGGCCAATGTAACGATCTGGCTTTAATTCCATCAGATAACAAATGACCAAAACAGACGCATTTCTCAGATTTTTACTACATATGAACACCTTCCATAGTCTCCCGTGCAACGCGGTTGCTAGACATCCCTTCATGCAAAATCGTATGGCCCTAGTTCATGGCCAAGGCACCAAAGCCGGCTAAAACGTCAATAATCGATAACTAAAACTTGAATTGTACTACTTCTTACTTCCTATTACATCAAATTGAAAGCTTCTTCTGTGTTCTACTATGGTGCCTTGAGTGACTCCGAAAGCCGCAGCACGCGACATAGCTTTGCAGACGATAAATGTAACCGTTTCAGAGAGAAGAGCGGCCAGTGTGGCGATCTGGCTTTAAGTCGATTCGATAAAAAATCACGAAAATGGACGGATTTCTCAGGTTTTTACAACATATGAACTCTTTCCACATTCTCCCGTGAAACGCGGCTACTAGTCCTCCCTTCATGAAAAATCTTAAGGTCCTACCTCATTTCCAAGGAACCAAAGCCGGTTAAAAAGTCAGTAATCGATAACTAAAACTTGAATTGTACTAATTCTTATTGGCTATTACATCTACTTAGAAGCTTCATTTGTGTTCTACTATGGTGCTTTTAGTGTCAACGCATACCGCAGCTCGCGAAATAGCTTTGCAGACCATAAATGTAACCGTTTCAGAGTGAAGAGCGGCCAATGTAACGATCTGGCTTTAATTCGATTCGATAACAAATGACGAAAACCGACGCATTTCTCAGATTTTTACTACATATGAACACCTTCCATAGTCTCCCGTGCAACGCGGCTGCTAGACCTCCCTTCATGCAAAATCGTATGGTCCTAGTTCATGGCCAAGGCACCGAAGCCGGCTAAAACGTCAATAATCGATAACTATAACTTGAATTGTACTACTTCTTACTTCCTATTACATCAAATTGAAAGCTTCTTCTGTGTTCTACTATGGTGCCTTGAGTGACTCCGAAAGCCGCAGCACGCGACATAGCTTTGCAGACGATAAATGTAACCGTTTCAGAGAGGAGAGCGGCTAATGTGACGATCTGGCTTTAAGTCGATTCGATAACAAATGACGAAAACGGACGCATTTCTTAGGTTTTTACTACATATGTACACTTTTCACATTTTCCCGTGCAACGCGGCTGCTAGTCCTCCTTTCATGCAAAATCTTAAGTCCTAGCTCATGTCCAAGGCATCAAAGGAGGGTAAAATGTCAATAATCGATAACAAAAACTCGAATTGTACTGTTTCTTACTGGCTATTACATCAACTTAGAAGCTTCTTCTTTGCTCTACTATGGTTCTTTTAGTGTCTCCGCATACCGCAGCACGCAACATAGCTTTGCAGAAGATAAATGAAGCAGTTTCAGAGAGAAGAGCGGCCAGTGTGACGATCTGGCTTTAAGTCGATTCGATAACAAATTACGAAAACGGACGCATTTCTCAGGTTTTTACTACATATGAACACTTTCCATATTCTCCCGTGCAACGCGGCTACTAGTCCTCCCTTCATGAAAAATCTTAAGGTCCTAGCTCATGTCCAAGGCACCAAAGCCGGTTAAAAAGTCAATAATCGATAACTAATACTTGATTTGTACTACTTCTTATTGGCTATTACATCTACTTTGAAGCTTCATCTGTGTTCTACTATGGTGCTTTTAGTGTCTCCGCATACCGCACATCGTGACATAGCTTTGCAGACCATAAATGTAACCGCTTAAGAGAGAAGAGCGGCCAATGTGACGATCTGCCTTTAATTCGATTCGATAACAAATGACCAAAACAGACGCATTTCTGAGGTTTTTACTACATATGAACACTTTCCTCAGTCTCCCGTGCAACGCGGCTGCTAGTCCTCCCTTCATGCATAATCGTATGATCCTAGTTCATGCCCAAGGCACCAATGCCGGCTAAAAAGTCAATTATCGACAACTAAAACTAGAACTGTACTACTTCTTATCGGCTATGGCATCTACTTAAAAGCTTCAACTGTGTTCTACTATGGTGGTTTTAGTGTCTCCGCATACCGCAGCTCGCAACATAGCTTTGCAGACCATGAATGTAACCGTTTCAGAGAGAAAAGTGGCCAATGTGACGATCTGCCTTTAATTCGATTCGATAACAAATGACGAAAACAGACGCTTTTCTCAGGTTTTTACTACATATGAACACTTTCCACAGTCTCCCGTGCAACATGGCTGCTAGTTCTCCCTTCATGCAAAATCGTATGGTCCTAGTTCATGGCCAAGGCACCAAAGCCGGCTAAAACGTCAATAATCGATAACTAAAACTTGAATTGTACTACTTCTTACTTCCTATTACATCAAATTGAAAGCTTCTTCTGTGTTCTACTATGGTGTCTTTAGTGACTCCGAAAGCCGCAGCACGCGACATAGCTTTGCAGACGATAAATGTAACCGTTTCAGAGAGAAGAGCAGCCAATGTGGCGATCTGGCTTTAAGTCGATTCGATAACAAATGACGAAAACGGACGCATTTCTTAGGTTTTTACTACATATGAACACTTTTCACAGTCTCCCGTGCAACGCGGCTGCTAGTCCTCCATTCATGCAAAATCATTTGGTCGTAGTTCATGGCCAAGGCACCAAACCGGCTAAAAAGTCTATAATCGATAACTAAAACATGAATTGTACTACTTCTTACTGGCTATTACATCAAATTAGAAGCTTCATCTGTGTTCTACTATGGTGCTTTTAGTGTCACCGCATACCGCAGCTCGCGACGTAGTTTTGCAGACGATAACTGTAACAGTTTCAGAGAGGAGAGCGGAAATGTGACGATCAGGCTTTAAGTCGATTCGATAACAAATGACGAAAACGTACGCATTTCTTAGGTTTTTGCTACATATGAATACTTTCCACAGTCTTCCGTGCAACGCGGCTGCTAGTCCTCCCTTCATGCAAAATCGTATGGTCCTACTTCATGGCCAAGGCACCAAAGCTGGTTAAAAAGGATTTAATCGATAACTAAAACTTGAATTGTACTACTTCTTACTGGCTATTACATCAACTTAGAAGCTTCATCTGTGTTCTACTATGGTGCTTTTAGTGTCACCGCATACCGCAGCACGCGACGTAGCTTAGCAGGCGATAAATGTAACCGTTTCAGAGAGAAGAGCGGCCATTGTGACGATCTGTCTTTAAATCGATTTGATAACAAATGAGCAGAACAGACGCAATTCTCAGGTTTTTACTACATATGAACACTCTCCACAGTCCCGTGCAACGCGGCTGCTAGTCATCTCTTCATGCAGAATCGTATGATCCTAGTTCATGGCCAAGGCACCAAAGCCGGTTAAAAACTCAATTATCGATAACTAAATCTAGAATTGTACTACTTCTTATCGGCTATTACATCTACTTAGAAGCTTCATCTGTGTTCTACTATGGTGCTTTTAGTGTCTCCGCATACTGCAGCTCGCGACATAGCTTTGCAGACGATAAATGTAACCGTTTCAGAGAGAAGAGCGGCCAATGTGACGATCTGGCTTTAATTCGATTCGATAACAAATGACGAAAACAGACGCATTTCTCATGTTTTTACTACACGTGAACACTTTCCACAGTCTCCCGTGCAACGCGGCTGCTAGACCTACCTTCATGCAAAATTGTATGGTCCTAGTTCATGGCCAAGGCATCAAAGCCGGCTAAAAAGTCAATAATCGATAACTAAAACTTGAATTGTACTACTTCTTACTGGCTATTACATCAACTTAGAAGCTTCATCTGTGTTCTACTATGGTGCTTTTAGTGTCACCGCATACCGCAGCTCGCGACGTAGCTTTGCAGACGATAAATGTAACCGTTTCAGAGAGAAGAGCGGCCAATGTGACGATCTGGCTTTAAGTCGATTCCATAACAAATGACAAATACGGACGGATTTCTCAGGTTTTTACTACATATGAACACTTTCCACTGTCTCGCGTGAAACGCGCCTGCTAGTCTTCCCTTCATGCAAATTGATACGGTCCTAGTTCATGGCCAAGGCACCAAATCCGGCTAAAAAGTATATAATCGATAACTAAAACTTGAATTGTACTACTTCTTACTGGCTATTACATCAAATTGGAAGCTTCATCTGTGTTCTACTATGGTGCTTTTAGTGGCACCGCATACCGCAGCTCGCGACGTAGCTTTGCAGACGATAAATGTAACCGTTTCAGAGAGGAGAGCGGCCAATGTGACGATGAAGATTTAAGTCGATTTGAGAACAAATGACGAAAACGGACAGATTCTTCAGGTTTTTACTACATATGAACACTTTTCACATTCTCCCGTGCAACGCGGCTGCTAGTCCTCCTTTCATGCAAAATCTTAAGTCCTAGCTCATGTCCAAGGCATCAAAGGAGGGTAAAAAGTCAATAATCGATAACTAAAACTTGAATTGTACTGTTTCTTACTGGCTATTACATCAACTTAGAAGCTTCTTCTTTGCTCTACTGTGGTTCTTTTAGTGTCTCCGCATACCGCAGCACGCAACATAGCTTTGCAGAAGATAAATGAAATAGTTTCAGAGAGAAGAGCGGCCAGTGTGACGATCTGGCTTTAAGTCGATTCGATAACAAATTACGAAAACGGACGCATTTCTCAGGTTTTTACCACATATGAACACTTTCCACATTCTCCCGTGAAACGCGGCTACTAGTCCTCCCTTCATGAAAAATCTTAAGGTCCTAGCTCATGTCCAAGGCACCAAAGCCGGTTAAAAAGTCAATAATCGATAACTAATACTTGATTTGTACTACTTCTTATTGGCTATTACATCTACTTTGAAGCTTCATCTGTGTTCTACTATGGTGCTTTTAGTGTCACCGCATACCGCAGCTTTCGACATAGCTTTGCAGACGATAAATGTAACTGTTTCAGAGAGAAGAGCGGCCAATATGACGATCTGGCTTTAAGTCGATTCCATAACAAGTTACGAAAACGGACGGATTTCTCAGGTTTTTATTACATATGAACACTTCTCACTTTTCTCCCGTGCAACGCGGCTAGTAGTCCTCCTTTCATGCAAAATCTTGATTTCGTAGCTCATGTCCAGGGCACCAAAGCCGGCTAAAAAGTCAATAAATGATACCTAAAACTTGATTTGTACTACTTCTTATTGGCTATTACATCTACTTTGAAGCTTCATCTGTGTTCTACTATGGAGCTTTTAGTGTCTCCGCATACCGCAGACCGCGACATAGCTTTGCAGACGATAAATGTAACCGTTTCAGAGAGAAGAGCGGCCAATGTGACGATCTGGCTTTAATTCGATTCGAATACAAATGACGAAAACAGACGCATTTCTCAAGTTTTTACTACATATGAACACTTTCCACAGTCTCCTGTGCAACGCTGCTGCTAGTCCTCCCTTAATGCAAAATCGTATGGTCCTAGTTCATGGTTAAGGCACCAAAGCCAGCTAAAAAGTCAATAATCGATAAGTAAAACTTGAATTGTACTAGTTCTTACTTCCTATTACATCAAATTGAAAGATTCTTCTGTGTTCTACTATGGTGCCTTTAGTGACTCCGAAAGCCGCAGCACGCGACATAGCTTTGCAGACGATAAATGTAACCGTTTCAGAGAGAAGAGCGGCCAATGTGGCGATCTGGCTTTAAGTCGATTCGATAACAAATGACGAAAACGGACGCATTTCTTCGGTTTTTACTACATATGAACACTTTTCACAGTCTCCCGTGCAACGCGGCTGCTAGTCCTCCATTCATGCAAAATCATATGGTCCTAGTTCATGGCCAAGGCACCAAAACCGGCTAAAAAGTCTATAATCGATAACTAAAACATGAATTGTGCTACTTCTTTCTGGCTATTACATCAAATTAGAAGCTTCATCTGTGTTCTACTATGGTGCTTTTAGAGTCACCGCATACCGCAGCTCGCGACGTAGTTTTGCAGACGATAACTGTAGCCGTTTCAGAGAGGAGAGCGGCCAATGTGACGATCTGGCTTTAAGTAGATTCGATAACAAATGACGAAAACGGACGCATTTCTTAGGTTTTTGCTACATATGAACACTTTCCACAGTCTTCCGTGCAACGCGGCTGCTAGTCCTCCCTTCATGCAAAATCGTATGGTCCTACTTCATGGCCAAGGCACCAAAGCTGGTTAAAAAGGATTTAATCGATAACTAAAACTTGAATTGTACTACTTCTTTTTGGCTATTACATCAACTTAGAAGCTTCATCTGTGTTCTACTATGGTGCTTTTAGAGTCACCGCATACCGCAGCTCGCGACGTAGTTTTGCAGACGATAACGGTAGCCGTTTCAGAGAGAAGATCGGCCATTGTGACGATCTGTCTTTAAATCGATTTGATAACAAATGAGCAGAACAGACGCAATTCTCAGGTTTTTACTACATATGAACACTCTCCACAGTCCCGTGTAACGCGGCTGCTAGTCATCTCTTCATGCAAAATCGTATGATCCTAGTTCATGGCCAAGGCACCAAAGCCCGTTAAAAACTCAATTATCGATAACTAAATCTAGAATTGTACTACTTCTTATCGGCTATTACATCTACTTAGAAGCTTCATCTGTGTTCTACTATGGTGCTTTTAGTGTCTCCGCATACTGCAGCTCGCGACATAGCTTTGCAGACGATAAATGTAACCGTTTCAGAGAGAAGAGCGGCCAATGTGACGATCTGGCTTTAATTCGATTCGATAACAAATGACGAAAACAGACGCATTTCTCATGTTTTTACTACACGTGAACACTTTCCACAGTCTCCCGTGCAACGCGGCTGCTAGACCTACCTTCATGCAAAATTGTATGGTCCTAGTTCATGGCCAATGCACCAAAGCCGGCTAAAAAGTCAATAATCGATAACTAAAACTTGAATTGTACTACTTCTTACTGGCTATTACATCAACTTAGAAGCTTCATCTGTGTTCTACTATGGTGCTTTTAGTGTCACCGCATACCGCAGCTCGCGACGTAGCTTTGTAGACGATAAATGTAACCGTTTCAGAGAGAAGAGCGGCCAATGTGACGATCTGGCTTTAAGTCGATTCGATAACAAATGACGAAAAGTGACGCATTTCTCAAGTTTTTACTACATATGAACACTTTCCACAGTCTCCTGTGCAACGCTGCTGCTAGTCCTCCCTTCATGCAAAATCATATGGTCCTAGATCATGGCCAAGGCAACAAAGCCGGCTAAAAAGTCTACAATCGATAACTAAAACTTGAATTGTACTACTTCTTACTGGCTATTACATCAAATTAGAAGCTTCATCTGTTTTCTACTATGGTGCTTTTAGTGTCACCGCATACCGCAGCTCGCGACGTAGCTTTGTAGACGATAAATGTAACCGTTTCAGAGAGAAGAGCCGCCAATGTGACGATCTGGCTTTAAGTCGATTCCATGACAAATGACAAAAACGGACGGATTTCTCAGGTTTTTACTACATATGAACACTTTCCACTGTCTCGCGTCCAACGCGCCTGCTAGTCCTCCCTTCATGCAAATTGATACGGTCCTAGTTCATGGCCAAGGCACCAAATCCGGCTAAAAAGTATATAATCGATAAGTAAAGCTTGAATTGTACTACTTCTTACTGGCTATTACATCAAATTAGAAGCTTCATCTGTGTTCTACTATGGTGCTTTTAGTGTCACCGCATACCGCAGCTCGCGACGTAGCTTTGGAGACGATAAATGTAACCGTTTCAGAGAGGAGAGCGGCCAATGTGACGATGAAGATTTAAGTCGATTTGATAACAAATGACGAAAACGGACAGATTCTTCAGGTTTTTACTACATATGAACACTTTTCACATTCTCCCGTGCAACGCGCCTGCTAGTCCTCCTTTCATGCAAAATCTTAAGTCCTAGCTCATGTCCAAGGCATCAAAGGAGGGTAAAAAGTCAATAATCGATAACTAAAACTCGAATTGTACTGTTTCTTACTGGCTATTACATCAACTTAGAAGCTTCTTCTTTGCTCTACTATGGTTCTTTTAGTGTCTCCGCATACCGCAGCACGCAACATAGCTTTGCAGAAGATAAATGAAATAGTTTCAGAGAGAAGAGCGGCCAGTGTGACGATCTGGCTTTAAGTCGATTCGATAACAAATTACGAAAACGGACGCATTTCTCAGGTTTTTACTACATATGAACACTTTCCACATTCTCCCGTGCAACGCGGCTACTAGTCCTCCCTTCATGAAAAATCTTAAGGTCCTAGCTCATGTCCAAGGCACCAAAGAAGGTTAAAAAGTCAATAATCGATAACTAATACTTGATTTGTACTACTTCTTATTGGCTATTACATCTACTTTGAAGCTTCATCTGTGTTCTACTATGGTGCTTTTAGTGTCACGGCATATCGCAGCTTTCGACATAGCTTTGCAGACGATAAATGTAACCGTTTCAGAGAGAAGAGCGGCCAATATGACGATCTGGCTTTAAGTCGATTCCATAACAAAGGACGAAAACGGTCCGATTTCTCAGGTTTTTACTACATATGAACACTTCTCACTTTTCTCCCGTGCAACGCGGCTAGTAGTCCTCCTTTCATGCAAAATCTTGATTTCCTAGCTCATGTCCAGGGCACCAAAGCCGGCTAAAAAGTCAATAAATGATACCTAAAACTTGATTTGTACTACTTCTTATTGGCTATTACATCTACTTTGAAGCTTCATCTGTGTTCTACTATGGTGCTTTTAGTGTCTCCGCATACCGCACATCGTGATATAGCTTTGCAGACCATAATGGAACCGCTTCAGAGAGAGGAGCGGCCAATGTGACGATCTGCCTTTAATTCGATTCGATAACATATGACCAAAACAGACGCATTTCTGAGGTTTTTACTACATATGAACACTTTCCACAGTCTCCCGTGTAACGCGGCTGCTAGTCCTCCCTTCATGCATAATCGTATGATCCTAGTTCATGGCCAAGGCACCAAAGCCGGCTAAAAAGTCAATTATCGACAACTAAAACTAGAACTGTACTACTTCTTATCGGCTATTGCATCTGCTTAAAAGCTTCAACTGTGTTCTACTATGGTGCTTTTAGTGTCTCCGCATACCGCAGCTCGCGACATAGCTTTGCAGACCATGAATGTAACCGGTTCAGAGAGAAGAGCGGCCAATGTGACGATCTGGCTTTAATTCGATTCGATAACAAATGACGAAAACAGACGCATTTCTCAGGTTTTTAGTACATATGAACACTTTCGACATTCTCCCGTGCAACGCGGCTACTAGTCTTCCCTTCATACAAAATCTTAAGGACCTAGATCATGTCCAAGGCACCAAAGCTGGCTAAAAGTCAATAATCGATAACTAAAACTTGAAATGTACTACTTCTTACTGGCTATTACATCATCTTAGAAGCTTCATCTGTGTTCTACTATGGTGCTTTTAGTATCTCCGCATACCGCAGACCGCGACATAGCTTTGCAGACGATAAATGTAACCGTTTCAGAGAGAAGGGCGGCCAATGTGACGATCTGGCTTTAATTCGATTCGATAACAAATGACGAAAACAGACGCATTTCTCAAGTTTTTACTACATATGAACACTTTCCACAGTCTCCCGTGCAACGCTGCTGCTAGTCCTCCCTTCATGCAAAATCGTATGGTCCTAGTTCATGGCCAAGGCACCAAAGCCAGCTAAAAAGTCAATAATCGATAACTAAAACTTGAATTGTACTAGTTCTTACTGGCTATTACATCAAATTAAAGCTTCTTCTGTGTTCTACTATGGTATCTTTAGTGTCCCCGAAGGCCGCAGCACGCGACATAGCTTTGCAGACGATAAATGTAACCGTTTCAGAGAACAGAGCGGCCAATGTAACGATCTGGCTTTAAGTCGATTCGATGACAAATGACGAAAACGGACGGATTTCTCAGGTTTTTACTACATATTAACACTTTTCACTTTTCTCCCTTGCAACGCGGCTAGTATTCCTCCTTTCATGCAAAATCTTGAGTTCCTATCTCATGTCCAAGGCACCAAAGGAGGGTAATAAGTCAATAATCGATAACTAAAACTTGAATTGTACTGCTTCTTACTGGCTATTACATCAACTTAGAAGCTTCTTCTGTTTTCTACTATGGTGCCTTGAGTGTCTCCGAAGGCCGCAGCACGCGACATAGCATTGCAGACGATAAATGTAACCGTTTCAGAGAGAAGAGCGGCCAGTGTGACGTTCTAGCTTTAAGTCGATTCGATAACAAATTACAAAAACGAACGCATTTCTCAGGTTTTTACTACATATGAACACTTTCCACAGTCTCCCGTGCAACGCGGCTGCTAGTCCTCCCTTCATGCAAAATCGTATGGTCCTAGTTCATGGCCAAGGCACCAAAGCCGGCTAAAACGTCAATAATCGATAACTAAAACTTGAATTGTACTACGTCTTACTTCCTATTACATCAAATTGAAAGCTTCTTCTGTGTTCTACTATGGTGCCTTTAGTGACTCCGAAAGCCGCAGCACGCGACATAGCATTGCAGACGATAAATGTAACCGTTTCAGAGAGAAGAGCGGCCAGTGTGACGATCTGGCTTTAATTCGATTCGATAACAAATCACGAAAACGGACGGATTTCTCAGGTTTTTACAAAATATGAACACTTTCCACATTCTCCCGTGCAACGCGGCTACTAGTCCTCCCTTCATGAAAAATCTTAAGGTCCTACCTCATTTCCAAGGAACCAAAGCCGGTTAAAAAGTCAATAATCGATAACTAAAACTTGAATTGTACTACTTCTTACTGGCTATTACATCAACTTAGAAGCTTCATCTGTGTTCTACCATGGTGCTTTTAGTGTCACCGCATACCGCAGCTCGCTACATAACTTTGCACACCATAAATGTAACCGTCTCAGAGAGAAGAGCGGCCAATGTGACGATCCGGCTTTAATTCGATTCGATAACAAATGACCAATACAGACGCATTTCTCAGGTGTTTACTACATATGAACACTTTCCACAGTCTCCCGTGCTACGCGGCTGCTAGTCCTCCCTTCATGCAAAATCGTATGGTCCTAGTTCATGGCCAAGGCACCAAAGCCAGCAAAAAGTCAAAAATCGATAAGTAAAATATGAATTGTACTACTGCTTACTGGCTAATACATTAAATTAAAAGCTTCTTCTGTGTTCTACTATGGTGCCTTTAGTGTCTCCGAAGGCCGCAGCACGCGACATAGCTTTGCAGACGATAAATGTAACCGTTTCAGAGAGAAGAGCGGCCAATGTGACGATCTTGCTTTAAGTCGATTCGATAACAAATGACGAAAACGGATAGATTTCTCAGGTTTTTACTACATATGAACACTTTTCACTTTTCTCCCGTGCAACGCGGCTGCTAGTCCTCCCTTCATAAAAAATCTTAAGTTCCTAGCTCATGTCCAAAGCACCAAAGCAGGTTAAAAAGTCAATAATCGATAACTAAAACTTGATTTGTACTACTTCTTATTGGCTATTACTTCTACTTAGAAGATTCAAATGTGTTCTACTATGGTGCATTTAGTGTCTCCGCATATCGCAGCTCGCGACATAGCTTTGCAGACGATAAATGTAACCGTTTCAGACAGAAGAGCGGCCAATATGACGATCTGGCTTTAATTCGATTTGACAACAAATGACCAAAACAGTCGCATTTCTCAGATTTTTGCTACATATAAATACTTTTCCAGTCTCCCGTGCAACGCGGCTGCTAGTCCTCCATTTATGCAAAATCGTGTGATCCTAGTTGATGGCCAAGGCACCAAAGCCGGCTAAAAAGTCAATTATCGATAACTAAAACTAGAATTGTACTACTTCTTATCGGCTATTACATCTACTTCGAAGCTTCATCTCTGTTCTACTATGGTGCTTTTAGTGTCTCCGCATGCCGCAGCTCGCGACATAGCGTTGCAGACGATAAATGTAACCGTTTCAGAGAGAAGAGCGGCCAATGTGACGATCTGGCTTTAATTCGATTCGATAACAAATGAAGAAAACAGACGCATTTCTCAGGTTTTTACTACATATGAACACTTTCCACAGATTCCCGTGCAACGCGGCTGCTAGTCCTCCCTTCATGCAAAATCGTATGATCCTAGTTCATGGCCAAGGCACCAAAGCCGGCTAAAAAGTCAATAATCGATAACTAAAACCTGAATTGTACTACTTCTTACTGGCTATTACATCAAATTAGAAGCTTCATCTGTGTTCTACTATGATGCTTTTAGTGTCACCGCATACCGCAGCTCGCGACATAACTTTGCAGACCATAAATGTAACCGTTTCAGAGAGAAGAGAGGCCAATGTGACGATCTGGCTTTAATTCGATTCGATAACAAATGACCAAAACAGACGCATTTCTCAGGTTTTTACTACATATAAACACTTTCCACAGTCTCCCGTGCAACGTGGCTGCTAGTCCTCCCTTCATGCAAAATCGTATGGTCCTAGTTCATGGCCAAGGCACCAAAGCCACCTAAAAAGTCAATAATCGATAACTAAATCCTGAATTGTACTACTTCTTACTGGCTATTACATCAAATTAGAAGCTTCATCTGTGTTCTACTATGGTGCTTTTAGTGTCACCGCATACCGCAGCACGCGACATAGCTTTGTAGATGATAAATGTAACCGTTTCAGAGAGAAGACCGGCCAATGTGACGATCTGGCTTTAATTCGATTCGATAACAAATGACGATAACGGACAGATTTCTCAGGTTTTTACTACACATGAACACATTCCACAGTCTCCCTTGCAACGCGGCTACTAGTCCTCCCTTCATGAAAAATCTTAAGGTCCTACCTCATTTCCAAGGAACCAAAGCCGGTTAAAAAGTCAATAATCGATAACTAAAATTTGATTTGTACTACTACTTATTGGCTATTACATCTACTTAGAAGCTTCATTTGTGTTCTACTATGGAGCTTTTAGTGTCACCGCATACCGCAGCTCGCGACATTGCTTTGCAGACCATAAATGTAACCGTTTCAGAGAGAAGAGCGGCCAATGTGACGATCTGGCTTTAATTCGAATCGTCAACAAATGACCAAAACAGTCGCATTGCTCAGGTTTTTACTACATATGAATACTTTCAACAGTCTCCCGTGCAACGCGGCTGCTAGTCCTCCTTTCATGCAAAATCGTATGATCCTAGTTCATGGCCAAGGCACCAAAGACGGCTAAAACGTCAATAATCGATAACTAAAACTTGAATTGTACTACGTCTTACTTCCTATTACATCAAATTGAAAGCTTCTTCTGTGTTCTACTATGGTGCCTTTAGTGACTCCGAAAGCCGCAGCACGCGACATAGCATTGCAGACGATAAATGTAACCGTTTCAGAGAGAAGAGCGGCCAGTGTGACGATCTGGCTTTAATTCGATTCGATAACAAATCACGAAAACGGACGGATTTCTCAGGTTTTTACAAAATATGAACACTTTCCACATTCTCCCGTGCAACGCGGCTACTAGTCCTCCCTTCATGAAAAATCTTATGGTCCTACCTCATTTCCAAGGAACCAAAGCCGGTTAAAAAGTCAATAATCGATAACTAATACTTGAATTGTACTACTTCTTACTGGCTATTACATCAACTTAGAAGCTTCATCTGTGTTCTACCATGGTGCTTTTAGTGTCACCGCATACCGCAGCTCGCTACATAACTTTGCACACCATAAATGTAACCGTCTCAGAGAGAAGAGCGGCCAATGTGACGATCCGGCTTTAATTCGATTCGATAACAAATGACCAATACAGACGCATTTCTCAGGTGTTTACTACATATGAACACTTTCCACAGTCTCCCGTGCTACGCGGCTGCTAGTCCTCCCTTCATGCAAAATCGTATGGTCCTAGTTCATGGCCAAGGCACCAAAGCCAGCAAAAAGTCAAAAATCGATAAGTAAAATATGAATTGTACTACTGCTTACTGGCTAATACATTAAATTAAAAGCTTCTTCTGTGTTCTACTATGGTGCCTTTAGTGTCTCCGAAGGCCGCAGCACGCGACATAGCTTTGCAGACGATAAATGTAACCGTTTCAGAGAGAAGAGCGGCCAATGTGACGATCTTGCTTTAAGTCGATTCGATAACAAATGACGAAAACGGATAGATTTCTCAGGTTTTTACTAGATATGAACACTTTTCACTTTTCTCCCGTGCAACGCGGCTGCTAGTCCTCCCTTCATGAAAAATCTTAAGTTCCTAGCTCATGTCCAAAGCACCAAAGCAGGTTAAAAAGTCAATAATCGATAACTAAAACTTGATTTGTACTACTTCTTATTGGCTATTACTTCTACTTAGAAGATTCAACTGTGTTCTACTATGGTGCATTTAGTGTCTCCGCATATCGCAGCTCGCGACATAGCTTTGCAGACGATAAATGTAACCGTTTCAGACAGAAGAGCGGCCAATATGACGATCTGGCTTTAATTCGATTCGACAACAAATGACCAAAACAGTCGCATTTCTCAGATTTTTGCTACATATAAATACTTTTCCAGTCTCCCGTGCAACGCGGCTGCTAGTCCTCCATTCATGCAAAATCGTGTGATCCTAGTTGATGGCCAAGGCACCAAAGCCGGCTAAAAAGTCAATTATCGATAACTAAAACTAGAATTGTACTACTTCTTATCGGCTATTACATCTACTTCGAAGCTTCATCTCTGTTCTACTATGGTGCTTTTAGTGTCTCCGCATGCCGCAGCTCGCGACATAGCGTTGCAGACGATAAATGTAACCGTTTCAGAGAGAAGAGCGGCCAATGTGACGATCTGGCTTTAATTCGATTCGATAACAAATGAAGAAAACAGACGCATTTCTCAGGTTTTTACTACATATGAACACTTTCCACAGATTCCCGTGCAACGCGGCTGCTAGTCCTCCCTTCATGCAAAATCGTATGATCCTAGTTCATGGCCAAGGCACCAAAGCCGGCTAAAAAGTCAATAATCGATAACTAAAACCTGAATTGTACTACTTCTTACTGGCTATTACATCAAATTAGAAGCTTCATCTGTGTTCTACTATGGTGCTTTTAGTGTCACCGCATACCGCAGCACGCGACATAGCTTTGTAGACGATAAATGTAACCGTTTCAGAGAGAAGACCGGCCAATGTGACGATCTGGCTTTAAGTCGATTCGATAACAAATGACGATAGCGGACAGATTTCTCAGGTTTTTACTACATATGAACACTTTCCACAGTCTCCCGTGCAACGCGGCTACTAGTCCTCCCGTCATGAAAAATCTTAAGGTCCTACCTCATTTCCAAGGAACCAAAACCCGGTTAAAAAGTCAATAATCGATAACTAAAACTTGATTTGTACTACTTCTTATTGGCTATTACATCTAATTAGAAGCTTTATTTGTGTTCTACTATGGAGCTTTTAGTGTCACCGCATACCGCAGCTCGCGACATTGCTTTGCAGACCATAAATGTAACCGTTTCAGAGAGAAGAGCGGCCAATGTAACGATCTGGCTTTAATTCGATTCGATAACAAATGACCAAAACAGACGCATTTCTCAGGTTTTTACTACATATGAACACCTTCCATAGTCTCCCGTGCAACGCGGCTGCTAGACCTCCCTTCATGCAAAATCGTATGGTCCTAGTTCATGGCCAAGGCACCAAAGCCGGCTAAAAAGTCAATAATCGATAATTAAAACTTGAATTGTACTACTTCTTACTGGCTATTACATCAACTTAGAAACTTCATCTGTGTTCTACTATGATGCTTTTAGTGTCACCGCATACCGCAGCTCGCGACATAACTTTGCAGACCATAAATGTAACCGTTTCAGAGAGAAGAGAGGCCAATGTGACGATCTGGCTTTAATTCGATTCGATAACAAATGACCAAAACAGACGCATTTCTCAGGTTTTTACTACATATAAACACTTTCCACAGTCTCCCGTGCAACGTGGCTGCTAGTCCTCCCTTCATGCAAAATCGTATGGTCCTAGTTCATGGCCAAGGCACCAAAGCCACCTAAAAAGTCAATAATCGATAACTAAATCCTGAATTGTACTACTTCTTACTGGCTATTACATCAAATTAGAAGCTTCATCTGTGTTCTACTATGGTGCTTTTAGTGTCACCGCATACCGCAGCACGCGACATAGCTTTGTAGATGATAAATGTAACCGTTTCAGAGAGAAGACCGGCCAATGTGACGATCTGGCTTTAATTCGATTCGATAACAAATGACGATAACGGACAGATTTCTCAGGTTTTTACTACACATGAACACATTCCACAGTCTCCCTTGCAACGCGGCTACTAGTCCTCCCTTCATGAAAAATCTTAAGGTCCTACCTCATTTCCAAGGAACCAAAGCCGGTTAAAAAGTCAATAATCGATAACTAAAATTTGATTTGTACTACTACTTATTGGCTATTACATCTACTTAGAAGCTTCATTTGTGTTCTACTATGGAGCTTTTAGTGTCACCGCATACCGCAGCTCGCGACATTGCTTTGCAGACCATAAATGTAACCGTTTCAGAGAGAAGAGCGGATAATGTGACGATCTGGCTTTAATTCGAATCGTCAACAAATGACCAAAACAGTCGCATTGCTCAGGTTTTTACTACATATTAATACTTTCAACAGTCTCCCGTGCAACGCGGCTGCTAGTCCTCCTTTCATGCAAAATCGTATGATCCTAGTTCATGGCCAAGGCACCAAAGACGGCTAAAAAGTCAATTATCGATAACTAAAACTAGAATTGTACTACTTCTTATCGGCTATTACATCTACTTAGAAGCTTCATCTTTCTTCTACTATGTTGCTTTTAGTGTCTCCGCATACCGCAGCTCGCGACATAGCTTTGCAGACGATAAATGTAACCGTTTCAGAGAGAAGAGCGGCCAATGTGACGATCTGGCTTTAATTCGATTCGATAACAAATGACGAAAACAGACGCATTTCTCAGGTTTTTACTACATATGAACACTTTCCACAAACTTCCGTGCAACGCGGCTGCTAGTGCTCCCTTCATGCAAAATCGTATGGTCCTAGTTCATGGCCAAGGCACCAAAGCCAGCTAAAAAGTCAATAATCGATAACTAAAACTTGAATTGTACTACTGCTTACTGGCTAATACATTAAATTAAAAGCTTCTTCTGTGTTCTACTATGGTGCCTTTAGTGTCTCAGGACGCGACATAGCTTTGCAGACGATAAATGTAATCGTTTCAGAGAGAAGAGCGGCCAATGTAACGATCTGGCTTTAAGTCGATTCGGTAACAAATGACGAAAACGGACGGATTGATCAGGTTTTTACTACATATGAACACTTTTCACGTTTCTCCCGTGCAACGCGGCTAGTAGTCCTCCCTTCATGAAAAATCTTTAGGTCCTAGCACATGTCCAAAGCACCAAAGTCGATTAAAAAGTCAATAATCGATAACTAAAACTTGATTTGTATTACTCCTTATTGGCTATTACTTCTACTTAGAAGCTTCATCTGTGTTCTACTATGGTGCTTTTAGTGTCTCCGCATACCGCAGCTCGCGACATAGCCTTGCATACCATAAATGTAACCGTTTCAGTGAGAAGAGCGGACAATGTGACGATCTGGCTTTAATTCGATTCGTCAACAAATCACCAAAACAGTAGCATTTCACAGGTTTTTACTACATATGAATACTTTCCACAGTCTCCCGTGCAACGCGGCTGCTAGTCTTCCCTTCATGCAAAATCGTATTATCCTATTTCATGACCAAGGCACCAAAGCCGGATAAAAAGTCAATTATCGATAACTAAAACTAGAATTGTACTACTTCTTACTGGCTATTACATCAAATTAGAAGCTTCATCTGTGTTCTACTATGGTGCTTTTAGTGTCACCGCATACCGCAGCACGCGACATAACTTTTCAGATGATAAATGTAACCGTTTCAGAGAGAAGTCAGGCCAATGTGACGATCTGGCTTTAAGCCGATTCGATAACAAATTACGAAAACTTACAGATTTCTCAGGTTTTTACTACATATGAACACATTCCACAGTCTCCCGTGCAACTCAGCTGCTAGTCCTCACTTCATGCAAAATCGTATGGTCCTAGTTCATGGCCAAGGCACCAAAGCCGGCTAAAACGTCAATAATCGATAACTAAAACTTGAATTGTACTACGTCTTACTTCCTATTACATCAAATTGAAAGCTTCTTCTGTGTTCTACTATGGTGCCTTTAGTGACTCCGAAAGCCGCAGCACGCGACATAGCTTTGCAGACGATAAATGTAACCGTTTCAGAGAGAAGAGCGGCCAATGTGACGATCTTGCTTTAAGTCGATTCGATAACAAATGACGAAAACGGATAGATTTCTCAGGTTTTTACTACATATGAACACTTTTCACTTTTCTCCCGTGCAACGCGGCTGCTAGTCCTCCCTTCATGAAAAATCTTAAGTTCCTAGCTCATGTCCAAAGCACCAAAGCAGGTTAAAAAGTCAATAATCGATAACTAAAACTTGATTTGTACTACTTCTTATTGGCTATTACTTCTACTTAGAAGATTCAACTGTGTTCTACTATGGTGCATTTAGTGTCTCCGCATATCGCAGCTCGCGACATAGCTTTGCAGACGATAAATGTAACCGTTTCAGACAGAAGAGCGGCCAATATGACGATCTGGCTTTAATTCGATTCGACAACAAATGACCAAAACAGTCGCATTTCTCAGATTTTTGCTACATATAAATACTTTTCCAGTCTCCCGTGCAACGCGGCTGCTAGTCCTCCATTCATGCAAAATCGTGTGATCCTAGTTGATGGCCAAGGCACCAAAGCCGGCTAAAAAGTCAATTATCGATAACTAAAACTAGAATTGTACTACTTCTTATCGGCTATTACATCTACTTCGAAGCTTCATCTCTGTTCTACTATGGTGCTTTTAGTGTCTCCGCATGCCGCAGCTCGCGACATAGCTTTGCAGACGATAAATGTAACCGTTTCAGAGAGAAGAGCGGCCAATGTGACGATCTGGCTTTAATTCGATTCGATAACAAATGAAGAAAACAGACGCATTTCTCAGGTTTTTACTACATATGAACACTTTCCACAGATTCCCGTGCAACGCGGCTGCTAGTCCTCCCTTCATGCAAAATCGTATGATCCTAGTTCATGGCCAAGGCACTAAAGCCGGCTAAAAAGTCAATAATCGATAACTAAAACCTGAATTGTACTACTTCTTACTGGCTATTACATCAAATTAGAAGCTTCATCTGTGTTCTACTATGGTGCTTTTAGTGTCACCGCATACCGCAGCACGCGACATAGCTTTGTAGACGATAAATGTAACCGTTTCAGAGAGAAGACCGGCCAATGTGACGATCTGGCTTTAAGTCGATTCGATAACAAATGACGATAGCGGACAGATTTCTCAGGTTTTTACTACATATGAACACTTTCCACAGATTCCCGTGCAACGCGGCTGCTAGTCCTCCCTTCATGCAAAATCGTATGATCCTAGTTCATGGCCAAGGCACCAAAGCCGGCTAAAAAGTCAATAATCGATAACTAAAACCTGAATTGTACTTCTTCTTACTGGCTATTACATCAAATTAGAAGCTTCATCTGTGTTCTACTATGGTGCTTTTAGTGTCACCGCATACCGCAGCACGCGACATAGCTTTGTAGATGATAAATGTAACCGTTTCAGAGAGAAGACCGGCCAATGTGACGATCTGGCTTTAATTCGATTCGATAACAAATGACGATAACGGACAGATTTCTCAGGTTGTTACTACACATGAACACATTCCACAGTCTCCCTTGCAACGCGGCTACTAGTCCTCCCTTCATGAAAAATCTTAAGGTCCTACCTCATTTCCAAGGAACCAAAGCCGGTTAAAAAGTCAATAATCGATATTTAAAACTTGATTTGTACTACTACTTATTGGCTATTACATCTACTTAGAAGCTTCATTTGTGTTCTACTATGGAGCTTTTAGTGTCACCGCATACCGCAGCTCGCGACATTGCTTTGCAGACCATAAATGTAACCGTTTCAGAGAGAAGAGCGGCCAATGTGACGATCTGGCTTTAATTCGAATCGTCAACAAATGACCAAAACAGTCGCATTGCTCAGGTTTTTACTACATATGAATACTTTCAACAGTCTCCCGTGCAACGCGGCTGCTAGTCCTCCTTTCATGCAAAATCGTATGATCCTAGTTCATGGCCAAGGCACCAAAGACGGCTAAAAAGTCAATTATCGATAACTAAAACTAGAATTGTACTACTTCTTATCGGCTATTACATCTACTTAGAAGCTTCATCTTTCTTCTACTATGTTGCTTTTAGTGTCTCCGCATACCGCAGCTCGCGACATAGCTTTGCAGACGATAAATGTAACCGTTTCAGAGAGAAGAGCGGCCAATGTGACGATCTGGCTTTAATTCGATTCGATAACAAAATACGAAAACTTACAGATTTCTCAGGTTTTTACTACATATGAACACATTCCACAGTCTCCCGTGCAACTCAGCTGCTAGTCCTCACTTCATGCAAAATCGTATGGTCCTAGTTCATGGCCAAGGCACCAAAGCCGGCTAAAAAGTCAATTATCGATAACTAAGACTTGAATTGTACTACATCTTATTGGCAATTGCATCTACTTAGAAGCTTCATCTGTGTTCTACTATGGTGCTTTTGGTGTCTCCGCATACCGCAGCTCGCGACATAGCTTTGCAGACCATAAATGTAACCGTTTCAGAGAGAAGAGCGGCCAATGTGACGATCTGGCTTTAATTCGATTCGATAAAAAATGACCAAAACAGACGCATTTCTCAGGTTTTTACTACATATGAACACTTTCCACAGTCTCCCGTGCAACGCGATTGCTAGTCCTCCCTTCATGCAAAATCGTATGATCCTAGTTCATGGCCAAGGCACCAAATCCAGCTAAAAAGTCAATTATCGATAACTAAAACTTGAATTGTACTACCTATTATTGGCTATTACATCTACTTAGAACCTTCATCTGTGTTCTACTATGGTGCCTTTAGTGTCTCCGCATACCGCAGCTCGCGACATAACTTTGCAGACCATAAATGTAACCGTTTCAGAGAGAAGAGCGCCCATTGTGACGATGTGGCTTTAATTCGATTCGATAAAAAATGACCAAAACAGAAGCATTTCTCAGGTTTTTACTATATATGAACACTTTCCACAGTCTCCCGTGCAACGCGGCTGCTAGTCCTCCCTTCATGCAAAATCGTATGATCCTAGTTCATGTCCAAGACACCAAAGCCAGCTAAAAAGTCAATTATCGATAACTAAAACTTGAATTGTACCACTTCTTATTGGCTATAAATCTACTTTGAAGCTTCATCTGTGTTCTACTATGGTGCTTTTAGTGTCTCCGCATACCGCAGCTCGCGACATAACTTTGTAGACCATAAATGTAACCGTTTCAGAGAGAAGAGTGGCCAATGTGACGATCTGGCTTTAATTCGATTCGATAACAAATGACGAAAACAGACGCATTTCTCAGGTTTTTACTACATATGAACACTTTCCACAGTCTCCCGTGCAACGCGGCTGCTAGTCCTCCCTTCATGCAAAATCATATGGTCCTAGTTCATGGCCAAGGCACCAAAACCGGCTAAAAAGTCAATAATCGATAACTAAAACTTGAATTGTACTACTTCTTACTGGCTATTACATCAACTAAGAAGCTTTATCTGTGTTCTACTATGGTGCTTTTAGTGTCTCCGCATACCGCAGCTCGCGACATAGCTTTGCAGACCATAAATGTAACCGTTTCAGTGAGAAGACCGGCCAATGTGACGATCTGGCTTTAATTCGATTCGATAACAAATGACGAAAACGGACGCATTTCTCAGGTTTTTAGTACATATGAACACTTTCCACAGTCTCCCGTGCAACGCGGCTGCTATTCCTCCCTTCATGCAAAATCGTATGATCCTAGTTCATGGCCAAGGCACCAAAGCCAGCTAAAAAGTCAATTATTGATAACTAAACCTAGAATTGTACTACTTATTATTGGCTATTACATCTACTTAGAACCTTCATCTGTGTTCTACTATGGTGCCTTTAGTGTCTCCGCATACCGCAGCTCGCGACATGGCTTTGCAGACCATAAATGTAACCGTTTCAGAGAGAAGAGCGGCCATTGTGACGATGTGGCTTTAATTCGATTCGATAAAAAATGACCAAAACAGAAGCATTTCTCAGGTTTTTACTACATATGAACACTTTCCACAGTCTCCCGTGCAACGCGGCTGCTAGTCCTCCCTTCATGCAAAATCATATGGTCCTAGTTCGTGGCCAAGGCACCAAAGCCGGCTAAATGTCAATAATCGATAACTAAAACTTGAATTGTACTACTTCTTATTGGCTATACATCTACTTTGAAGCTTCATCTGTGTTCTACTATGGTGCTTTTAGTGTCTCCGCATACCGCAGCTCGCGACATAACTTTGCAGACCATAAATGTAACCGTTTCAGAAAGAAGAGCGGCCAATGTGACGATCTGGCTTTAATTCGATTCGATAACAAATGACGAAAACAGACGCATTTCTCAGGTTTTTACTACATATGAACACTTTCCACAGTCTCCCGTGCAACGCGGCTGCTAGTCCTCCCTTCATGCAAAATCATATGGTCCTAGTTCATGGCCAAGGCACCAAAACCGGCTAAAAAGTCAATAATCGATAACTAAAACTTGAATTGTACTACTTCTTACTGGCTATTACATCAACTAAGAAGCTTTATCTGTGTTCTACTATGGTGCTTTTAGTGTCTCCGCATACCGCAGCTCGCGACATAACTTTGCAGACGATAAATGTAACCGTTTCAGTGAGAAGCGCGGCCAATGTGACGATCTGGCTTTAAGTCGATTCGATAACAAATGACGAAAACTTACAAATTTCTCAGGTTTTTACTACATATGAACACATTCCACAGTCTCCCGTGCAACTCAGCTGCTAGTCCTCACTTCATGCAAAATCGTATGGTCCTAGTACATGGCCAAGGCACCAAAGTTGGCTAAAAAGTCAATAATCGTTAACTAAAACTAGAATTGTACTACTTCTTACTGGCGATTACATCAACTTAGTAGCTTCATCTGTGTTCTAATATGGTGCTTTTAGTGTCACCGAATACCGCAGCACGCGTCATAGCTTTGCAGACGATAAATGTAACCGTTTCAGAGAGAAGAGCGGCCAATGTGACGATCTGGCTTTAAGTCGATTCGATAACAAATGACCAAAACGGACGCATTTCTCAGGTTTTTACTACATATGAACACTTTCCACAGTCTCCCGTGTAACGCGGCTGCTAGTCCTCCGTTCATGCAAAATCGTATGGTCCTAGTTCATGGCCAAGGCACCAAAGCCGGATAAAAAGTCAATTATCGATAACTAAAACTTGAATTGTACTGCTTCTTACTGGCTATTACATCAAATTAAAAGCTTTTTCTGTGTTCCACTATGGTGCCTTTAGTGTCTCCGAAGGCCGCAGCACGCGACATAGCTTTGCAGACGATAAATGTAACCGTTTCAGAGAGAGAGCGGCCAGTGCGACGATCTGGCTTTAAGTCGATCCGATAACAAATTACGAAAACGGACGGATTTCTCAGGTTTTTACAACATATGAACACTTTCCACATTCTGCCGTGCAACGCGGCTACTAGTCCTCCCTTCATGAAAAATCTTAAGGTCCTACCTCATTTCCAAGAACCAAAGCCGGTTAAAAAGTCAATAATCGATAACAAAAACTTGATTTGTACTACCTCTTATTGGCTATTACATCTACTTAGAAGGTTCATCTGTGTTCTACTATGGTGCTTTTGGTGTCTCCGCATACCGCAGTTCGCGACATAGCTTTGCAGACCATAAATGTAACCGTTTCAGAGAGAAGAGCGGCCAATGTGACGATCTGGCTTTAATTCGATTCATTAAAAAAATGACCAAAACAGACGCATTTCTCAGGTTTTTACTACATATGAACACATTCCACAGTCTCCAGTGCAACGCGGCTGCTAGTCCTCCCTTCATGCAAAATCGTATGATCCTAGTTCATGGCCAAGGCACCAAAGCCAGCTAAAAAGTCAATTATCGATAACTAAAACTTGAATTGTACTACCTATTATTGGCTATTACATTTACTTAGAACCTTCATCTGTGTTCTACTATGGTGCTTTTAGTGTCTCCGCATACCGCAGCTCGCGACATAACTTTGCAGACCATAAATGTAACCGTTTCAGAGAGAAGAGTGGCCAATGTGACGATCTGGCTTTAATTCGATTCGATAACAAATGACGAATACGGACGCATTTCTCAGGTTTCTAATACATATGAACACTTTCCACAGTATCCCGTGCAACGCGGCTGCTAGTCCTCCCTTCATGCAAAATCGTATGATCCTAGTTCATTTCCAAGGCACCAAAACCAGCTAAAAAGTCATTTATTGATAACTAAAACTTGAATTGTACTACCTATTATTGGCTATTACATTTACTTAGAACCTTCATCTGTGTTCTACTATGGTGCTTTTAGTGTCTCCGCATACCGCAGCTCGCGACATAACTTTGCAGACCATAAATGTAACCGTTTCAGAGAGAAGAGCGGCCAATGTGACGATCTGGCTTTAAGTCGATTCGATAACAAATGACGAAAACGGATAGATTTCTCAGTTTCTTACTACATATGAACACTTTATACATTCTCCCGTGGAACACGGCTACTAGTCCTCCCTTGATGCAAAATCGTATGGTCCTAGTTCATGGCCAAGGCACCAAAGCCGGCTAAAAAGTCAATAATCGATAACTAAAACTTGAATTGTACTACTTCTTACTGGCTATTACATCAAATTAAAAGCTTCTTCTGTGTTCTACTATGGTGCCTTTAGTGTCTCCGAAGGCCGCAGCACGCGAGATAGCTTTGCAGACGATAAATTTTACCGTTTCAGAGAGAAGAGCGGCCAATGTGACGATCTGGCTTTAAGACGATTCAATAACAAATGATGAAATCGGTCGGATTTCTCAGGTTTTTACTACAAATGAACACTTTTCACTTTTCTCCCGTGCAACGCGGCTAGTATTCCTCCTTTCATGCAAAATCTTGAGTTCCTATCTCATGTCCAAGGCACCAAATGAGGGTAATAAGTCAATAATCGATAACTAAAACTTGAATTGTACTGCTTCTTACTGGCTATTACATCAAATTAAAAGCTTCTTCTGTGTTCTACTATGGTGCCTTTAGTGTCTCCGAAGGCCGCAGCTCGCGACATAGATTTGAAGACGATAAATGTAACCGTTTCAGAGAAAAGGGCGGCCAATGTGACGATCTGGCTTTAAGTCGATTCGATAACAAATTACGAAAACGAACGCATTTCTCAGGTTTTTACTACATATGAACACTTTCCACAGTCTCCGGTGCAACGCGGCTGCTAGTCCTCCCTTCATGCAAAATCATATGGTCCTAGTTCGTGGCCAAGGCACCAAAGCCGGCTAAAAAGTCAATAATCGATAACTAAAACTTGAATTGTACTACTTCTTATTGGCTATACATCTACTTTGAAGCTTCATCTGTGTTCTACTATGGTGCTTTTAGTGTCTCCGCATACCGCAGCTCGCGACATAACTTTGCAGACCATAAATGTAACCGTTTCAGAAAGAAGAGCGGCCAATGTGACGATCTGGCTTTAATTCGATTCGATAACAAATGACGAAAACAGACGCATTTCTCAGGTTTTTACTACATATGAACACTTTCCACAGTCTCCCGTGCAACGCGGCTGCTAGTCCTCCCTTCATGCAAAATCATATGGTCCTAGTTCATGGCCAAGGCACCAAAACCGGCTAAAAAGTCAATAATCGATAACTAAAACTTGAATTGTACTACTTCTTACTGGCTATTACATCAACTAAGAAGCTTTATCTGTGTTCTACTATGGTGCTTTTAGTGTCTCCGCATACCGCAGCTCGCGACATAGCTTTGCAGACGATAAATGTAACCGTTTCAGTGAGAAGCGCGGCCAATGTGACGATCTGGCTTTAAGTCGATTCGATAACAAATGACGAAAACTTACAAATTTCTCAGGTTTTTACTACATATGAACACATTCCACAGTCTCCCGTGCAACTCAGCTGCTAGTCCTCACTTCATGCAAAATCGTATGGTCCTAGTACATGGCCAAGGCACCAAAGTTGGCTAAAAAGTCAATAATCGTTAACTAAAACTAGAATTGTACTACTTCTTACTGGCGATTACATCAACTTAGTAGCCTCATCTGTGTTCTACTATGGTGCTTTTAGTGTCACCGAATACCGCAGCACGCGACATAGCTTTGCAGACGATAAATGTAACCGTTTCAGAGAGAAGAGCGGCCAATGTGACGATCTGGCTTTAAGTCGATTCGATAACAAATGACCAAAACGGACGCATTTCTCAGGTTTTTACTACATATGAACACTTTCCACAGTCTCCCGTGTAACGCGGCTGCTAGTCCTCCGTTCATGCAAAATCGTATGGTCCTAGTTCATGGCCAAGGCACCAAAGCCGGATAAAAAGTCAATTATCGATAACTAAAACTTGAATTGTACTGCTTCTTACTGGCTATTACATCAAATTAAAAGCTTTTTCTGTGTTCCACTATGGTGCCTTTAGTGTCTCCGAAGGCCGCAGCACGCGACATAGCTTTGCAGACGATAAATGTAACCGTTTCAGAGAGAGAGCGGCCAGTGCGACGATCTGGCTTTAAGTCGATCCGATAACAAATTACGAAAACGGACGGATTTCTCAGGTTTTTACAACATATGAACACTTTCCACATTCTGCCGTGCAACGCGGCTACTAGTCCTCCCTTCATGAAAAATCTTAAGGTCCTACCTCATTTCCAAGAACCAAAGCCGGTTAAAAAGTCAATAATCGATAACAAAAACTTGATTTGTACTACCTCTTATTGGCTATTACATCTACTTAGAAGCTTCATCTGTGTTCTACTATGGTGCTTTTGGTGTCTCCGCATACCGCAGTTCGCGACATAGCTTTGCAGACCATAAATGTAACCGTTTCAGAGAGAAGAGCGGCCAATGTGACGATCTGGCTTTAATTCGATTCGATAAAAAAATGACCAAAACAGACGCATTTCTCAGGTTTTTACTACATATGAACACTTTCCACAGTCTCCCGTGTAACGCGGCTGCTAGTCCTCACTTCATGCAAAATCGTATGATCCTAGTTCATGGCCAAGGCACCAAAGCCAGCTAAAAAGTCAATTATCGATAACTAAAACTTGAATTGTACTACCTATTATTGGCTATTACATTTACTTAGAACCTTCATCTGTGTTCTACTATGGTGCTTTTAGTGTCTCCGCATACCGCAGCTCGCGACATAACTTTGCAGACCATAAATGTAACCGTTTCAGAGAGAAGAGTGGCCAATGTGACGATCTGGCTTTAATTCGATTCGATAACAAATGACGAATACGGACGCATTTCTCAGGTTTCTAATACATATGAACACTTTCCACAGTATCCCGTGCAACGCGGCTGCTAGTCCTCCCTTCATGCAAAATCGTATGATCCTAGTTCATTTCCAAGGCACCAAAACCAGCTAAAAAGTCAATTATTGATAACTAAAACTTGAATTGTACTACCTATTATTGGCTATTACATTTACTTAGAACCTTCATCTGTGTTCTACTATGGTGCTTTTAGTGTCTCCGCATACCGCAGCTCGCGACATAACTTTGCAGACCATAAATGTAACCGTTTCAGAGAGAAGAGCGGCCAATGTGACGATCTGGCTTTAAGTCGATTCGATAACAAATGACGAAAACGGATAGATTTCTCAGTTTCTTACTACATATGAACACTTTATACATTCTCCCGTGGAACACGGCTACTAGTCCTCCCTTGATGCAAAATCGTATGGTCCTAGTTCATGGCCAAGGCACCAAAGCCGGCTAAAAAGTCAATAATCGATAACTAAAACTTGAATTATACTACTTCTTACTGGCTATTACATCAAATTAAAAGCTTCTTCTGTGTTCTACTATGGTGCCTTTAGTGTCTCCGAAGGCCGCAGCACGCGAGATAGCTTTGCAGACGATAAATGTACCGTTTCAGAGAGAAGAGCGGCCAATGTGACGATCTGGCTTTAAGTCGATTCGATAACAAATTACGAAAACGAACGCATTTCTCAGGTTTTTACTACATATGAACACTTTCCACAGTCTCCGGTGCAACGCGGCTGCTAGTCCTCCCTTCATGCAAAATCATATGGTCCTAGTTCGTGGCCAAGGCACCAAAGCCGGCTAAAAAGTCAATAATCGATAACTAAAACTTGAATTGTACTACTTCTTATTGGCTATACATCTACTTTGAAGCTTCATCTGTGTTCTACTATGGTGCTTTTAGTGTCTCCGCATACCGCAGCTCGCGACATAACTTTGCAGACCATAAATGTAACCGTTTCAGAAAGAAGAGCGGCCAATGTGACGATCTGGCTTTAATTCGATTCGATAACAAATGACGAAAACAGACGCATTTCTCAGGTTTTTACTACATATGAACACTTTCCACAGTCTCCCGTGCAACGCGGCTGCTAGTCCTCCCTTCATGCAAAATCATATGGTCCTAGTTCATGGCCAAGGCACCAAAACCGGCTAAAAAGTCAATAATCGATAACTAAAACTTGAATTGTACTACTTCTTACTGGCTATTACATCAACTAAGAAGCTTTATCTGTGTTCTACTATGGTGCTTTTAGTGTCTCCGCATACCGCAGCTCGCGACATAGCTTTGCAGACGATAAATGTAACCGTTTTAGTGAGAAGCGCGGCCAATGTGACGATCTGGCTTTAAGTCGATTCGATAACAAATGACGAAAACTTACAAATTTCTCAGGTTTTTACTACATATGAACACATTCCACAGTCTCCCGTGCAACTTAGCTGCTAGTCCTCACTTCATGCAAAATCGTATGGTCCTAGTACATGGCCAAGGCACCAAAGCCGGCTAAAAAGTCAATAATCGATAACTAAAACTTGAATTGTACTACTTCTTACTGGCTATTACATCAAATTAAAAGCTTCTTCTGTGTTCTACTATGGTGCCTTTAGTGTCTCCGAAGGCCGCAGCACGCGAGATAGCTTTGCAGACGATAAATGTACCGTTTCAGAGAGAAGAGCGGCCAATGTGACGATCTGGCTTTAAGACGATTCAATAACAAATGATGAAAACGGTCGGATTTCTCAGGTTTTTACTACAAATGAACACTTTTCACTTTTCTCCCGTGCAACGCGGCTAGTAGTCCTCCTTTCATGCAAAATCTTGAGTTCCTATCTCATGTCCAAGGCACCAAATGAGGGTAATAAGTCAATAATCGATAACTAAAACTTGAATTGTACTGCTTCTTACTGGCTATTACATCAAATTAAAAGCTACTTCTGTGTTCTACTATGGTGCCTTTAGTGTCTCCGAAGGCCGCAGCTCGCGACATAGATTTGAAGACGATAAATGTAACCGTTTCAGAGAAAAGGGCGGCCAATGTGACGATCTGGCTTTAAGTCGATTCGATAACAAATTACGAAAACGAACGCATTTCTCAGGTTTTTACTACATATGAACACTTTCCACAGTCTCCCGTGCAACGCGGCTACTAGTCCTCCCTTCATGCAAAATCATTTGGTCCTAGTTCATGGCCAAGGCACCAAAGCCGGTTAAAAAGTCAATAATCGATAACTAAATCTTGATTTGTACTACTTCTTATTGGCTATTACATCTACTTAGAAGCTTCATCTGTGTTCTACTATGGTGCTTTTAGTGTCTCCGCATACCGCAGCTCGCGACATAGCTTTGCACACCATAAATGTAACCGTTTCAGAGAAAAGAGCGGCCAATGTGACGATCTGGCTTTAATTTGATTCGATATTAAATGTCCAAAACAGACGCATTTCTCAGGTTTTTACTACATATGAACACTTTCCACAGTCTCCAGTGCAACGCGGCTGCTAGTCCTCCCTTCATGCAAAATCGTATGATCCTAGTTCATGGCCAAGGCACCAAAGCCAGCTAAAAAGTTAATTATCGATAACTAAAACTAGAATTGTACTACATATTATTGGCTACTACATCTACTTAGAAGCTTCATCTGTGTTCTACTATGGTGCTTTTAGTGTCTCCGCATACCGCAGTTCGCGACATAACTTTGCAGACCATAAATGTAACAGTTTCAGAGAGAAGAGCGGCCAATGTGACGATCTGGCTTTAATTCGATTCGATAACAAATGACGAAAACAGACGCATTTCTCAAGTTTTTACTACACATGAACACTTTCCACAGTCTACCGTGCAACGCGGCTGCTAATCCTCCCTTCATGCAAAATCGTATGGTCCTAGTTCATGGCCAAGGCACCAAAGCCAGCTAAAAAGTCAATAACCGATAATTAAAACTTGAATTGTAGTACTTCTTACTGGCTATTACATCAAAGTAAAAGCGTCTTCTGTGTTCTACTATGGTGCCTTTAGTGTCTCCGAAAGCCGCAGCACGCGAGATAGCTTTGCAGACGATAAATGTAACCGTTTCAGAGAGAAGAGCGGCCAATGTGACGATCTGGCTTTAAGTCGATTCGATAACAAATGACGAAAACGAACGCATTTCTCAGGTTTTTACTACATATGAACACTTTCCACAGTCTCCCGTGCAGCGCGGCTGCTAGTCCTCCCTTCATGCAAAATCGTATGGTCCTAGTTCATGGCCAAGGCACCAAAGCCGGCTAAAAAGTCAATAATCGATAACTAAAACTTGAATTGTACTACTTCTTACTGGCTATTACATCAAATTAAAAGCTTCTTCTGTGTTCTACTATGGTGCCATTAGTGTCTCCGAAGGCCGCAGCACGCGACATAGCATTGCAGACCATAAATGTAACCGTTTCAGAGAGAAGAGCGGCCAATGTGACGATCTCGCTTTAATTCGATTCGATAACAAATGACCAAAACAGACGCATTTCTCAGGTTTTTACTACATATGAACACTTTCCACAGTCTCCAGTGCAATGCGGCTGCTAGTCCTCCCTTCATGCAAAATCGTATGATCCTAGTTCATGGCCGAGGAACCAAAGCCAGCTAAAACGTTAATTATCGATAACTAAAACTAGAATTGTACTACATATTATTGGCTATTACATCTACTTAGAAGCTTCATCTGTGTTCTACTATGGTGCTTTTAGTGTCTCCGAATACCGCAGCTCGCGACATAACATTGCAGACCATAAATGTAACCGTTTCAGAGAGAAGAGCGGCCAATGTGACGATCTGGGTTTAAGTCGATTCGATAACTAATGATGAATAGTTACTCATTTCTCTGGTTTTTACTACATATGAACACTTTCCACAGTCTGGCGTGCAATGCGGTTGCTAGTATTCCCTTAATGCAAAATCGTATGGTCCTAGTTCATGGCCAAGGCAGCAAAGCCGGCTAAAAAGTCAATAATCGATAACTAAAACTTGAATTGTACTACTTCTTACTGGCTATTACATCAAATTAAAAGCTTCTTGTGTGTTCTACTATGGTGCCATTAGTGTCTCCGCATACCGCAGCACGCAAAATAGCTTTCCAGAAGATAAATGAAACAGTTTCAGTGAGAAGAGCGGCCAATGTGACGATCTGGCTTTAAGTCGACTCGATAACAAATGTCGAATAGTTACGCATTTCTCTGGTTTTTACTACATATGAACACTTTCCACAGTCTGGCGTACAATGCGGTTGGTAGTATTCCCTTAATGCAAAATCGTATGGTCCTAGTTCATAGCCAAGGCAGCAAAGCCGGCTAAAAAGTAAATAATCGATAACTAAAACTTGAATTGTACTACTTCTTACTGGCTATTACATCAAATTAGAAGCTTCATCTGTGTTCTACTATGGTGCTTTTAGTGTCACATCATACCGCAGCACGCGACATAGCTTTGCAGACGATAAATGTAACCGTTTCAGAGAGAAGACCGGCCAATGTGACGATCTGGCTTTAAGTCGATTTGATGACAAATGACGAAAACGGACAGAATTCTCAGGTTTTTACTATATATGAACACTTTGTTCATTCTCCCGTGCAACGCGGCTACTAGTCCTCCCTTCATGCAACATCTTACGGTCCTAGCTCATGTCCAAGGCACGAAAGCCGGCTAAAAGGTCAATAATCGATAACTAAAACTTAAATTGTACTACTTCTTACTGGCTATTACATCAACTTAGAAGCTTCTTTCGTGTTCTACTATGGTGCTTTTAGTGTCTCCGCACAGCGCACCCAGCGACATAGCTTTGCAGACGACAAATGTAACCATTTCAGAGGGAAGAGCGGCCAATGTGACGATCTGTCTTTAAGTCGATTAGATAACAAATGACGAAAACGGACGGATTTCTCAGGTTTTTACTACATATGAACACTTTTCACACTCTCCCGTGCAACGCGGCTGCTCATCCTCCTAACATGCAAACTCTTAATGTCCTAGCTAATTTCCAAGGCACCAAAGCCGGCTAAAAAGTCAATAATCGATAACTAAAACGTGAATTTTACTGTTTATTACTGGCCATTAAATCAACTTAGAAGCTTCTTCTGTGTTCTACTATGGTGCTTTTAATGTCTCCGCATACCACAGCACGCGACATAGCTTTGCAGGCGATAAGTGTAACCGTTTCAGAGAGAAGAGCGGGCAATTTTCGTCGTGGCTTTAAGTCGATTAGTTAACAAATTAAGAAACGGTCGGGTTTCTCAGGTTTTTTACTACATATGAACACTTTTCACATTCTCCCGTGCAACGCGACTCCTAGTCGTCCTTTCATGCCAAATTTTTAGGTCCTAGCTCATTTCCAAGTCACCAAAGCCGGCCAAAAAGTCAATAATCGAAAACTAAAAATTGAATTTTACTACTTCTTACTGGCTATTACATCAACTTAGAATATTCTTCTGTGTTATACTATGGTGCTTTCAGTGTCTCCGCATAATGCAGCAAGCGACATAGCTTTGCAGAAGATAAATGTAACCGATTCAGAGAGAAGAACCGCCAATGTGACGATCTGGCATTAGGTCGATTCGATAACAAATGACGAAAACGGAAGGATTTCTCACGTTTTTACTACATCTGAAAACTTTTCACATTCTCCAGTGCAACGCGGCTGCTAGTCCTCCTTTCATACAAAATCTTAAGGTCCTAGTTCATGCGCAAGAATCAAAAATGGCTAAAAAGTCAGTAATCGATAACTAAAGTTTGAATTATACAACTTCTTACTGGCTATTACATCAACTTAGAGGCTAGTTCTGTGTTGTACTATGGTGATTTTAGTGTCTCCGCATAACGCAGCACGCGACAGAGCTTTGCAGACGATAAATGTAACCGTTTCAGAGAGAAGAGCAGGTAATGTGAAGATCTGGCTTTAGGTCGATTCGATAACAAATGACGAAAACGGAAGGATTTCTGAGGTTTTTACTACATATGAACACTTTTCACATTCTCCCATGCGATGCGGCTGCTAGTCCTCCTTTCATGCATAATCTTAAGGTCCTAGCTCATGCCCAAGGCACCAAAAGAAGCTAAAAAGTCAATAATCGGTAACTAAACCGTGAATTGTAGAACTTTTTACTGGGTATTACATCAACTTAGAAGCTACTTCTGTGTTCCACTATGGTGATTTTAGTGTCTCCGCATACCACAGCACGCAACGTACCTTTGGAGACGATAAATGTAACCGTTTCAGAGAGAAGAGCGGCCAATGTGACGATCTTGCTTAAAGTCGATTTGATAACAAATGACGAAAACGGGCGAATATCTTAGGTTTTTACTAAATATGAACACTTTTCGCACTTACCCGTGCAACTCCGCTACTAGTCCTCCTTTCATGCAAAATCTTAAGGTCCTAGCTCACGTCCAAGGAACCTAAGCCGGCTAAAAATCAATAATCGATAGCTAAAACGTGAATTGTACTACTTCTTACTGGCTATTACATGAACTTAGAACCTCTTTCAGTGTTCTACTATGGTGCTTTTAGTGTCTCCGCATACTGCATACCGCATACCGCATAGCTTTGCAGACGGTAAATATAATTGTTCCAGAGAGAAGAGCGGCAAATTTACGTTCTGGCTCTAAGTAGATTCTATAACAAATGACGAAAACGGACGGATTTCTCAGGTTTTTACTACATATGAACACTTTTCAGATTCTCCCGTGCAGCGGGGCTGCTAGTCCTCCTTTCATGCAAAATCTTAAGGTCCTAGCTCATGTCCAAGGCACCGAAGGCGTCTAAAAGGTCAATAATCGAAAACTAAAACTTGAATTGTACTACCTCTTATTGGCTATTACATCAACTTAGAAGCTTCTTTTGTGTTCTACTATGGTGCTTTTAGTGTCTCCGCATACCGCATCCAGCGACATAGCTTTGCAGACGATAAATGTAACCGTTTCAGTGGGAACAGCGGCCAATGTGACGATCTGGCTTTAAGTCGATTCGATAGCAAATGACGAAAACGGCCGGATTTCTCAGGTTTTTACTACATATGAATACTTTTCACATTCTCCCGTGCAACGCGGCTGCTAGTCCTCCTTTCATGCAAAATCTTAAGGTATTAGTTCATGTCCACGTCACCAACGCAGGCAAAAAAAGTGAATAATCGATAACGAAATCTTGAATTGTACTATTTCTTATGGGCTATTACACCAACTTAGAAGCTAATTCTGTGTTGTACTATGGTGCTTTAAGTGTCTCCGCATACTGCACCCATTGACATAGCTTTGCAGACGATAAATAAAACCGTTTCAGAGGGAAGAGCGGCCAATATGACGATCTGGCTTTAAGTCGATTCGATAACAAATTACGAAAACGGCCTGATTTCTCAGGTTTTTACTACATATGAACATTTTTCACATTCTTCCGTGCAAAGCGGCTGCTATACTTCCCTACATGCAAAATCGTAAAGTCCTAGCTCATTTCCAAGGCACAAAAGAAAAGTAAAAGGTCAATAATCGATAACTAAAACTTGAAATATACTGCTTCTTACTGGCTATTACGTCAAATTTTTCTTCTGTGTTCTACTATGGTGCTCTTAGTGTCTCCGCATACCGAAGCACGCGACATAGCTTTCCAGATAATAAATGTAACTGTTTCAGAGAGAAGAGCCGCCAATGTAGTGATCTGGCTTCAAGTCGATTCGTTAACAAATGACGACAACGGACGGATTGCTCAGGTTTTTACTATATACGAACACTTTTTACATTTTCCAATGCAAAGCGGCTGCTAGACTTCACTTCATGCAAAATCGTAAGGTCCTAGCTCATGCCCAAGGCACCAAAAAAGGCTAAAAAGTCAATAATCGATAACTAAAACGTGAATTGTACTACTTCTTACTGGGTATTACTACAACTTAGCAGATACATCTATGTTCTACAATGGTGCTTTTAGTGGCTCCGCATATCGCAGCAAGCGACATAGCTTTGCAGACGATAAATGTAACTGCTTCAGAGAGAAGAGCGGCCAATGTAACAATCTGTCTTTAAGTCGATTCGATAACAAATGACGAAAACGGCTGGATTTCTCAGGTTTTTACTACATATGAACACTTTTCACATTCTCCCGTGCAACGCGGCTGCTTCTATTTCTTTCATGAAAAATCTTAAGGTCCTAGCTCTTGTCCAAGTCACCAAAGCCAGCTAAAAAGTCAATAATCGAAAACTAAAACTTGAATTGTATTACTTCTTACTGGCTATTACATCAACTTACAAGCTTCTTCTGTGTTCCACTATGATGCTTTTAGCGTCTCCGCATACCGCAGCACGCGACATAGCTTTGCAGACGATAAATGTAACCGTTCCAAAGAGAGGAGCGGCCACTGTAACGATCTGTCTTTAAGTCGATGCGATTACAATTGACGAATACGGGCGGATTTCACAGGTTTTTACTACATATGAACCCTTTTCACATTCTCCCGTACAACGCGGCTGCTAGTCCACATTTCATGCAAAATCTTAAGGTCCTAGCTCATGTCCAAGGCACCAAAGCCGGATAAAAAGTCAATAATCGTAAACAAAAACTTGAATTGTACTACTTCTTACTTGCTATTACATCAACTTAGAAGCTTCATCTCTGTTCTACTATGGTGCTTCTAGTGTCTCCGCATACCGCAACCAGCGACATAGCTTTGTAGACGATAAATGTAACCGTATCAGAGGGAATAGCGGCCAATGTGACGATCTGGCTTTAAGTCGATTCGATAACAAATTACGAACACGGACGGTTTTCTCAGATTTTTACTACATATGAACACTTTTCACAATCTCCCGTGCAACGCGGCTTGTAGCCCTACTTTCATGCAAAATCTTAAGGACTTAGCTCATGCCCAAGGCGCCAAAAAAGCTAAAAAGTCAATAATCGATAACTAAAACGTGAATTGTACTACATTTTTCTGGGTATTACATCAACTTAGAAGCAACTTCTGTGTTCTACTATGGTGCTTTTAGTGTCTCCGCATACCGCACCCAGCGACATAGCTTTGCAGACGATAAATATAACCGTTTCAGAGAGAAGAGTGGACTAAGTATCGTCCTGGCTTTAAGTCGATTCGATAACAAATGACGAAAACTTACGGATTTCTCAGGTTTTTACTATATATGAACACTTTACAGAATCTCCCGTGCAACGCGGCTGCTAGTTCTCCTATCATGAAAATCTTAACGTCCTAGCTCAAGTTCAAGTCGCCAAAGCCGGTTAAAAAGGCAATAATAGATAACTAAAACTTGAATTGTACCACTTCTTACTGGCTATTACAACATCTTAGAAGTTTCTTCTGTGTTCTACTATGGTGCTTTTAGTGTCTCCGGATACCGCAGCACGCGACATAGCTTTGCAGACGATAAGTGTAAGCGTTTCAGAGAGAAGAGCGGGCAATGTTCGTCGTGGCTTTAAGTCGATTAGATAACAAATGACGAAAACGGACGGATTTCTCAGGTTTTTCACTACATATGAACACTTTTCACATTCTCCCGTGCAACGCGGCTGCTAGTCGTCCTTTCATGCAACATTTTTAGGTCCTAGCTCATTTCCAAGGCACCAAAGCCGGCCAAAAAGTCAATAATCGAAAACTAATGCTTGAATTGTACTACTTCTTACTGGCTATTACATCAACTTAGAATCTACTTCTGTGTTATACTATGTTGCTTTTAGTGTCTCCGCATACCGCAGCACGCGACATAGCTTTGCAGACGATAAATGTAACCGTTTCAGAGAGAAGAACCGCCAATGTGACGATCTGGCTTTAGGACGATTCGATAACAAATGACGAAAACGGAAGGATTTCTCACGTTTTTACCTACATCTGAACACTTTTCACATTCTCCCGTGCAACGCGGCTGCTAGTCCTCCTTTCATGCAAAATGTTAAGGTCCTAGCTCATGACCAAGGCACCAAAAACGGCTAAAAAGTCAATAATTGATAACTAAAACGTGAATTGTACTACTTCTTACTGGGTATTACATCAACTTAGAAGCTACTTCTGTGTTCTACTATGGTGATTTTAGTGTCTCCGCATACCGCAGCTCGTGACATAGCTTTGCAGACGATAAATGTAACCGTTTCAGAGATAAGAGCTGCCAACATGACTATCTGGCTTTAAGTCGATTTGATAACACTGACGAAAACGGACGGATTTCTCAGGTTTTCACTACATATGAACACTTTTCACATTTTCCCGTGCAACGCGGCTGCTATTCCTCCTTTCATGCAAAATCTTAAGGTCCTAGCTCATGTCCAAGGCACCAAAGCCGTCTAAAAAGTCAATAATCGAAAACTAAAACTTGAATTGTACTACTTCTTACTGGCTATTACATCAACTTAGAAGCATCTTCTGTGTTCTACTATGGTGCTTTTATTGTCTCCGCATACCGCAGCACGCGACATAGCTTTGCAGGCGATAAATGTAACCGTTTGAGAGAGAAGAGCGGCTAATGTGACGATCTGGCTTTAGGTCGATTCGATAACAAATGACGAAAACGGAAGGATTTCTCACGTTTTTACTACATATGAACACTTTTCACATTCTCCTGTGCAACGCGGCTGCTAGTCCTCCTTTTATGAAAAATGTTAAGGTCCTAGCTCATGTCCAAGCCACCAAAGCCGGCTGAAAAGTCAATAATGGAAAAATAAAACTTGAATTGTACTACTTCTTACTGGCTATTACATCAACTTAGAAGCTTCTTTTGTGTTCTACTATGGTGCTTTTTGTGTCCCCGCATACCGCACCCAGCGATATAGGTTTGCAGACGATAAATGTAACCGTTTCAGAGGGAAGAGCGGCCAATGTGACCATTTGGCTTTAAGTCGATTCGATAACAATTGACGAAAACGGACGGATTTCTCAGATTCTTACTACTTATGAACACTTTTCACATTCTCCATTGCAACGCGGCTGCTAGTCCTCCTTTCATGCAAAATCTTCAGGTCCTAGTTCATGCCCAAGGCATCAAAAAAGGCTAAAAAGGCAATAATCGATAACTAAAACTTGAATTGTACAACTTCTTACTGGCTATTACATCAACTTAGAAGTTACTTCTGTGTTCTACTATGGTTATTTTAGTGTCCCCGCATACCGCAGCACGCGTCCCCGGAGGCTGATCTGAAAGCCTCCCCGGTACGTCTGACAAACCGGTTTCAGGCACTGTCTCTGGCTGAGCCAGATGCAGCTGCCTACCCTGTTTCAGAGGATCATTCTCAGCCTTCAAGGTCCGGTCAATCGCAGAGGGTGGGCTTACTGGTAGTTTTGAGCTCCAATGTTAGGCGCGTAATGGGGCCCCTTAGGGATACGGCGGCTAAGGAGGGGAAGAAATCCAGTGTACACTCCGTGTGCATTCCGGGAGGAGTCATTCCTGATGTGGAAACGGTCCTTCCGGATGCCATGAAGAACACAGGGTGCAGCCAGCTGCAGGTGGTGGCACATGTCGGCACTAATGACGTGTGTCGCTTTGGATCTGAGGAAATTCTCTCTGTATTCCAGCGGCTATCTGATTTGGTGAAGGCTGCCGGTCTTGCTTATGAGATGAAGGCAGAGCTCACCATCTGCAGCATCGTTGACACAACCGACTGCGGACCTTTGGTGCAGAGCCGGGTGGAGGGTCTGAATCAGAGGCTCAGACGGTTTTGCGACCGTATTGGCTTCAGATTCCTTGACTTGCCCCATGGGGTGGTGGGGTTTCGGGTTCCGCTGAATAGGTCAGGAGTTCACTACACTCAGCTGGCCGCTACACGGGTAGCGGAGGCTGCGTGGCGTGGACTGGGCTTTTTTTTAGGTTAGAAGGCCTCGGGAAAGTGCGGGATGGGCTGCATTGTCAAAGGGTGCTTGGCAATTACAGGACGTGCTTGGATCAAGGCACAGTCGGAATTATAGTTGCAAATTGTTGTAGTTGCGCTGGAAAAGTCCCTGAGCTTCAAGCGCTAATAGAAAGCACAGAAGCTGATATCGTTATAGGTACAGAAAGCTGGCTAAAGCCTGAAATAAGTTCTGCAGATATTTTTACGAAGTCTCAGACGGTGTTCAGGAAAGATAGATTAGGCAGAATTGGTGGTGGAGTGTTTGTGTCTGTCAGTAGTGGTTTATCTTGTAGTGAAGTCGAAGTAGATGCTCCGTGCGAATTGGTATGGGTGGAGGTTATACTTAACAGCCGAATTAAGTTAATAATTGGCTCCTTCTACCGACCCCCAGACTCCGATGATACAGTTGCGGAACTGTTCAGAGTAAGTTTGAGTCTCGTAACAAATAAATACCCCACTCATACGGTTATAGTTGGTGGGGACTACAACCTACCCTCGGTATGTTAGCAAAAATACTTGTTCAAAACCGGTGGTAGGCAGAAAACGTCTTCCGAGATTGTCCTAAATGCATTCTCCGAAAATTATTTCGAGCAGTTAGTCCACGAACCCACGCGAATTGTAAATGGTTGCGAAAACACACTTGACCTCTTAGCCACAAACAATCCAGAGCTGATAGAGAGCATCATGACTGATCAGGGATTACTGATCACAAGGTCCTTGTAGCTAGGCTCAATACCATTTCTTCCAAATCCAACAGAAACAAACGCAAAATAATTTTATTTAAAAAAGCGGATAAAGTGCCACTAGAAGCCTTCCTAAAAGACAATTTCCATTCCTTCCGAACTGACTATGCGAATGTAGACGAGATGTGGCTCAAATTCAAAGATATAGTAGCAACAGTAATTGAGATATTCATACCTCATAAATTGGTAAGAGATGGAACGGATCTCCCGTGGTACACAAAAAAGGTCCGAACGCTGTTGCAGAGGCAACGGAAAAAGCATGTGAAGTTTAGAAGAACGCGAAATCCCGAAGATGGGCTAAAATTTACAGACGCGCGAAATTTATCACGTACTTCGATGCTTGATGCCTTTAATAGGTTCCACAACGAAACATTGTCTCGAAATTTGGTAGAAAATCCGAAGAAATTCTGGTCGTATGTAAAGTACACAAGCGGCAAGACGCAGTCAATACCTTCGCTGCGCAGTGCCGATGGTACTGTTATCGACGACTGTGCCGCTAAAGCGGAGTTATTGAACGCAGTTTTCCGAAATTCCTTCACCAGGGAAGACGAATGGAATATTCCAGAATTTGAAACACGAACATCTGCTTGCATGAGTTTCTTAGAAGTAGATACCTTAGGGGTTGCGAAGCAACTCAAATCGCTTGATACGGGTAAGTCTTCAGGTCCAGATTGTATACTGATTAGGTTCCTTTCAGATTACGCTGGTACTATAGCTCCCTACTTAGCACTCATATACAACCGCTCGCTCACCGATAGATCTGTACCTACAGATTGGAAATTTGCGCAGGTCGCACCAGTGTTTAAGAAGGGTAGTAGGAGTAATCCATTTAACTACAGACCTATATCATTGACGTCGGTTTGCAGTAGGGTTTTGGAGCATATACTGTATTCAAACATTATGAATCACCTCGAAGGGTACGATCTATTGACACGTAATCAGCATGGCTTCAGAAAACATCGCTCTTGTGCAACGCAGCGAGCTCTTTATTCGCACGAAGTAATGGCCGCTATCGATAGGGGATCTCAAGTTGATTCCGTATTTCTAGATTCCCGGAAAGCTTTTGACACCGTTCCTCACAAGCGACTTCTAATCAAGCCGCGGAGCTATGGGGTATTGTCTCAGTTGTGCGACTGGATTCGTGATTTCCTGTCAGGAAGGTCGCAGTTCGTAGTAATAGACGGCAAATCATCGAGTAAAACTGAAGTGATATCAGGTGTTCCCCAGGGAAGCGTCCTGGGACCTCTACTGTTCCTGATCGATATAAATGACCTGGGTGACAATCTGAGCAGTTCTCTTAGACTGTTCGCAGATGATGCTGTAATTTACCGTCTAGTAAGGTCATCCGAAGACCAGTATCAGTTGCAAAGCGATTTAGAAAAGATTGCTGTATGGTGTGTCAGGTGGCAGTTGACGCTAAATAACGAAAAGTGTGAGATGATCCACATGAGTTCCAAAAGAAATCCGTTGGAATTCGATTACTCGATAAATAGTACAATTCTCAAGGCTGTCAATTCAACGAAGTACCTGGGTGTTAAAATTACGAACAACTTCAGTTGGAAGGCCCACATAGATAATATAGTCGGGAAGGCGAGACGAAGGTTGCGTTTCATTGGCAGGACACTTAGAAGATGCAACAAATCCACTAAAGAGACAGCTTACACTACACTCGTTCGTCCTCTGTTAGAATATTGCTGCGCGGTGTGGGATCCATACCAGGTGGGATTGACGGAGGACATCGAAAGGGTGCAAAAAAGGGCAGCTCGTTTTGTATTATCACGTTATAGGGGAGAGAGTGTGGCAGATATGATACACGAGTTGGGATGGAAGTCATTACAGCATTAACGTTTTTCGTCGCGGCGAGACCTTTTTACGAAATTTCAGTCACCAACTTACTCTTCCGAATGCGAATATACTTTGTTGAGCCCAATCTACATAAGTAGGAATGATCATCAAAATAAAATAAGAGAAATCAGAGCTCCAACAGAAAGTTTAGGTGTTCGTTTTTCCCGCACTCTGTTCGGGAGTGGAATAGTAGATAGTATGATTGTGGTTCGATGAACCCTCTGCCGAGCACTTAAAAGTGAATTGCAGAGTAGTCATGTAGATGTAGATAAAGATGTACCTTTGCACACGATAAATGTAACCGTTTCAGAGAGAAGAGCGGCCAATGTGACGATCTGGCTTTAAGTCGATTCGATAACAAATGACGAAAACGGACGGATTTCTCAGGTTCTTACTACATATGAACACTTTTCACATTCTCCCGTGCAACGCGGCGGCTCGTCCTCCTTTCATGCAAAACATTAAGGTCCTAGCTCATGTCCAAGGCACCAAAGCCGGCTAAAAAGTCAATAATCGAAAACTAAAACTTGAATTGTACTACTTCTTACTGGCTATTACATCAACTTAGAAGCTTCTTCTGTGTTCTACTATGGTGCTTTTAGTGTCTCCGCATACCACACCCAGCGACATAGCTTTGCAGACGATAAATGTAACCGTTTCAGAGGGAAGAGCGGCCAATGTGACGATCTGGCTTTAAGTCGATTCGATAGCAAATGACGAAAACGGCCGGATTTCTCAGGTTTTTACTACATATGAATACTTTTCACATTCTCCCGTGCAACGCGGCTGCTAGTCCTCCTTTCATGCAAAATCTTAAGGTATTAGTTCATGTCCACGTCACCAACGCAGGCAAAAAAAGTGAATAATCGATAACGAAATCTTGAATTGTACTATTTCTTATGGGCTATTACACCAACATAGAAGCTAATTCTGTGTTGTACTATGGTGCTTTAAGTGTCTCCGCATACTGCACCCATTGACATAGCTTTGCAGACGATAAATGTAACCGTTTCAGATAGAAGAGCGGCCAATGTGACGATCTGAATTAAAGTCGATTCGATAACAAATAAGGAAAACGGACGGACTTCTCAGGTTTTTACTACATATGAACACTTTTCCCATACTGCCGAGCAACGCGGCTGCTAGTCCTCCTTTCATGCAAAATCTTAAGGTCCTAGTTCATGTCCAGGGCAGCAAAGCCGGCTAAAAAGTGAATAATCGATAACTAAAACTTGAATTGTAATACTTCTTACTGGCTATTACATCTACTTAGAAGCTTCATCTGTGATCTACTATGGTGCTTTCAGTGTATCCGCATACCGCAGCATGCGACATCTCTTTGCAGACGATAAATGTAACCGTTTCAGAGAGAAGAGCGGCCAATGTGACGATCTGGCTTTAAGTCGGTTCGATAACAAATGAAGTAAACGGACTAGTTTCTCAGGTTTTTACTACATATGAACACTTTTCACATTCTTTCGTGCAACGCGGCTGCGAGACCTTCTATCAAGCAAAATCTTAAGTTCCTAGCTCATGTCCAAGGCACCAAAGCCGGCCCAAAAAATCAATAATCGATAACTTAAACTTGAATTGTACTATTCTTACTGGCTATTAAATCAACTTAGAAGCTTCTTCTGTGTTCTACTATGGTGCTTTCAGTGTCTCCGCATACCGCACCCAGCGACATAGCTTTGCAGACGATAAATGTAACCGTTTCAGAGAGAAGAGCGGCCAATGAAACGGTCTGGCTTTAAATCGATTCAATAACAAATGACGAAAACTGGCGGATTTCTCAGGTTTTTACTACAAATGAACACTTTTCACATTCTCCCGTGCAACGCGGATGCTAGTCCTTCTTTCATGCAAAATCTTAAGGTACTAGATCATGGCCAAGGCATCAAAAAAGGCTAAAAAGTCAATAATCGATAACTAAAACTTGAATTGTACAACTTCTTACTGGCTATTACATCAACTTAGAAGTTACTTCTGTGTTCTACTATGGTTATTTTAGTGTCCCCGCATACCGCAGCACGCGTCCCCGGAGGCTGATCTGAAAGCCTCCCCGGTACGTCTGACAAACCGGTTTCAGGCACTGTCTCTGGCTGAGCCAGATGCAGCTGCCTACCCTGTTTCAGAGGATCATTCTCAGCCTTCAAGGTCCGGTCAATCGCAGAGGGTGGGCTTACTGGTAGTTTTGAGCTCCAATGTTAGGCGCGTAATGGGGCCCCTTAGGGATACGGCGGCTAAGGAGGGGAAGAAATCCAGTGTACACTCCGTGTGCATTCCGGGAGGAGTCATTCCTGATGTGGAAACGGTCCTTCCGGATGCCATGAAGAACACAGGGTGCAGCCAGCTGCAGGTGGTGGCACATGTCGGCACTAATGACGTGTGTCGCTTTGGATCTGAGGAAATTCTCTCTGTATTCCAGCGGCTATCTGATTTGGTGAAGGCTGCCGGTCTTGCTTATGAGATGAAGGCAGAGCTCACCATCTGCAGCATCGTTGACACAACCGACTGCGGACCTTTGGTGCAGAGCCGGGTGGAGGGTCTGAATCAGAGGCTCAGACGGTTTTGCGACCGTATTGGCTTCAGATTCCTTGACTTGCGCCATGGGGTGGTGGGGTTTCGGGTTCCGCTGAATAGGTCAGGAGTTCACTACACTCAGCTGGCCGCTACACGGGTAGCGGAGGCTGCGTGGCGTGGACTGGGCTTTTTTTTAGGTTAGAAGGCCTCGGGAAAGTGCGGGATGGGCTGCATTGTCAAAGGGTGCTTGGCAATTACAGGACGTGCTTGGATCAAGGCACAGTCGGAATTATAGTTGCAAATTGTTGTAGTTGCGCTGGAAAAGTCCCTGAGCTTCAAGCGCTAATAGAAAGCACAGAAGCTGATATCGTTATAGGTACAGAAAGCTGGCTAAAGCCTGAAATAAGTTCTGCAGATATTTTTACGAAGTCTCAGACGGTGTTCAGGAAAGATAGATTAGGCAGAATTGGTGGTGGAGTGTTTGTGTCTGTCAGTAGTGGTTTATCTTGTAGTGAAGTCGAAGTAGATGCTCCGTGCGAATTGGTATGGGTGGAGGTTATACTTAACAGCCGAATTAAGTTAATAATTGGCTCCTTCTACCGACCCCCAGACTCCGATGATACAGTTGCGGAACTGTTCAGAGTAAGTTTGAGTCTCGTAACAAATAAATACCCCACTCATACGGTTATAGTTGGTGGGGACTACAACCTACCCTCGGTATGTTAGCAAAAATACTTGTTCAAAACCGGTGGTAGGCAGAAAACGTCTTCCGAGATTGTCCTAAATGCATTCTCCGAAAATTATTTCGAGCAGTTAGTCCACGAACCCACGCGAATTGTAAATGGTTGCGAAAACACACTTGACCTCTTAGCCACAAACAATCCAGAGCTGATAGAGAGCATCATGACTGATCAGGGATTACTGATCACAAGGTCCTTGTAGCTAGGCTCAATACCATTTCTTCCAAATCCAACAGAAACAAACGCAAAATAATTTTATTTAAAAAAGCGGATAAAGTGCCACTAGAAGCCTTCCTAAAAGACAATTTCCATTCCTTCCGAACTGACTATGCGAATGTAGACGAGATGTGGCTCAAATTCAAAGATATAGTAGCAACAGTAATTGAGATATTCATACCTCATAAATTGGTAAGAGATGGAACGTATCTCCCGTGGTACACAAAAAAGGTCCGAACGCTGTTGCAGAGGCAACGGAAAAAGCATGTGAAGTTTAGAAGAACGCGAAATCCCGAAGATGGGCTAAAATTTACAGACGCGCGAAATTTATCACGTACTTCGATGCTTGATGCCTTTAATAGGTTCCACAACGAAACATTGTCTCGAAATTTGGTAGAAAATCCGAAGAAATTCTGGTCGTATGTAAAGTACACAAGCGGCAAGACGCAGTCAATACCTTCGCTGCGCAGTGCCGATGGTACTGTTATCGACGACTGTGCCGCTAAAGCGGAGTTATTGAACGCAGTTTTCCGAAATTCCTTCACCAGGGAAGACGAATGGAATATTCCAGAATTTGAAACACGAACATCTGCTTGCATGAGTTTCTTAGAAGTAGATACCTTAGGGGTTGCGAAGCAACTCAAATCGCTTGATACGGGTAAGTCTTCAGGTCCAGATTGTATACTGATTAGGTTCCTTTCAGATTACGCTGGTACTATAGCTCCCTACTTAGCACTCATATACAACCGCTCGCTCACCGATAGATCTGTACCTACAGATTGGAAATTTGCGCAGGTCGCACCAGTGTTTAAGAAGGGTAGTAGGAGTAATCCATTTAACTACAGACCTATATCATTGACGTCGGTTTGCAGTAGGGTTTTGGAGCATATACTGTATTCAAACATTATGAATCACCTCGAAGGGTACGATCTATTGACACGTAATCAGCATGGCTTCAGAAAACATCGCTCTTGTGCAACGCAGCGAGCTCTTTATTCGCACGAAGTAATGGCCGCTATCGATAGGGGATCTCAAGTTGATTCCGTATTTCTAGATTCCCGGAAAGCTTTTGACACCGTTCCTCACAAGCGACTTCTAATCAAGCCGCGGAGCTATGGGGTATTGTCTCAGTTGTGCGACTGGATTCGTGATTTCCTGTCAGGAAGGTCGCAGTTCGTAGTAATAGACGGCAAATCATCGAGTAAAACTGAAGTGATATCAGGTGTTCCCCAGGGAAGCGTCCTGGGACCTCTACTGTTCCTGATCGATATAAATGACCTGGGTGACAATCTGAGCAGTTCTCTTAGACTGTTCGCAGATGATGCTGTAATTTACCGTCTAGTAAGGTCATCCGAAGACCAGTATCAGTTGCAAAGCGATTTAGAAAAGATTGCTGTATGGTGTGTCAGGTGGCAGTTGACGCTAAATAACGAAAAGTGTGAGATGATCCACATGAGTTCCAAAAGAAATCCGTTGGAATTCGATTACTCGATAAATAGTACAATTCTCAAGGCTGTCAATTCAACGAAGTACCTGGGTGTTAAAATTACGAACAACTTCAGTTGGAAGGCCCACATAGATAATATAGTCGGGAAGGCGAGACGAAGGTTGCGTTTCATTGGCAGGACACTTAGAAGATGCAACAAATCCACTAAAGAGACAGCTTACACTACACTCGTTCGTCCTCTGTTAGAATATTGCTGCGCGGTGTGGGATCCATACCAGGTGGGATTGACGGAGGACATCGAAAGGGTGCAAAAAAGGGCAGCTCGTTTTGTATTATCACGTTATAGGGGAGAGAGTGTGGCAGATATGATACACGAGTTGGGATGGAAGTCATTACAGCATTAACGTTTTTCGTCGCGGCGAGACCTTTTTACGAAATTTCAGTCACCAACTTACTCTTCCGAATGCGAATATACTTTGTTGAGCCCAATCTACATAAGTAGGAATGATCATCAAAATAAAATAAGAGAAATCAGAGCTCCAACAGAAAGTTTAGGTGTTCGTTTTTCCCGCACTCTGTTCGGGAGTGGAATAGTAGATAGTATGATTGTGGTTCGATGAACCCTCTGCCGAGCACTTAAAAGTGAATTGCAGAGTAGTCATGTAGATGTAGATAAAGATGTACCTTTGCACACGATAAATGTAACCGTTTCAGAGAGAAGAGCGGCCAATGTGACGATCTGGCTTTAAGTCGATTCGATAACAAATGACGAAAACGGACGGATTTCTCAGGTTCTTACTACATATGAACACTTTTCACATTCTCCCGTGCAACGCGGCGGCTCGTCCTCCTTTCATGCAAAACATTAAGGTCCTAGCTCATGTCCAAGGCACCAAAGCCGGCTAAAAAGTCAATAATCGAAAACTAAAACTTGAATTGTACTACTTCTTACTGGCTATTACATCAACTTAGAAGCTTCTTCTGTGTTCTACTATGGTGCTTTTAGTGTCTCCGCATACCACACCCAGCGACATAGCTTTGCAGACGATAAATGTAACCGTTTCAGAGGGAAGAGCGGCCAATGTGACGATCTGGCTTTAAGTCGATTCGATAGCAAATGACGAAAACGGCCGGATTTCTCAGGTTTTTACTACATATGAATACTTTTCACATTCTCCCGTGCAACGCGGCTGCTAGTCCTCCTTTCATGCAAAATCTTAAGGTATTAGTTCATGTCCACGTCACCAACGCAGGCAAAAAAAGTGAATAATCGATAACGAAATCTTGAATTGTACTATTTCTTATGGGCTATTACACCAACATAGAAGCTAATTCTGTGTTGTACTATGGTGCTTTAAGTGTCTCCGCATACTGCACCCATTGACATAGCTTTGCAGACGATAAATGTAACCGTTTCAGATAGAAGAGCGGCCAATGTGACGATCTGAATTAAAGTCGATTCGATAACAAATAAGGAAAACGGACGGACTTCTCAGGTTTTTACTACATATGAACACTTTTCCCATACTGCCGAGCAACGCGGCTGCTAGTCCTCCTTTCATGCAAAATCTTAAGGTCCTAGTTCATGTCCAGGGCAGCAAAGCCGGCTAAAAAGTGAATAATCGATAACTAAAACTTGAATTGTAATACTTCTTACTGGCTATTACATCTACTTAGAAGCTTCATCTGTGATCTACTATGGTGCTTTCAGTGTATCCGCATACCGCAGCATGCGACATCTCTTTGCAGACGATAAATGTAACCGTTTCAGAGAGAAGAGCGGCCAATGTGACGATCTGGCTTTAAGTCGGTTCGATAACAAATGAAGTAAACGGACTAGTTTCTCAGGTTTTTACTACATATGAACACTTTTCACATTCTTTCGTGCAACGCGGCTGCGAGACCTTCTATCAAGCAAAATCTTAAGTTCCTAGCTCATGTCCAAGGCACCAAAGCCGGCCCAAAAAATCAATAATCGATAACTTAAACTTGAATTGTACTATTCTTACTGGCTATTAAATCAACTTAGAAGCTTCTTCTGTGTTCTACTATGGTGCTTTCAGTGTCTCCGCATACCGCACCCAGCGACATAGCTTTGCAGACGATAAATGTAACCGTTTCAGAGAGAAGAGCGGCCAATGAAACGGTCTGGCTTTAAATCGATTCAATAACAAATGACGAAAACTGGCGGATTTCTCAGGTTTTTACTACAAATGAACACTTTTCACATTCTCCCGTGAAACGCGGATGCTAGTCCTTCTTTCATGCAAAATCTTAAGGTACTAGATCATGGCCAAGGCATCAAAAAAGGCTAAAAAGTCAATAATGGATAACCAAAACGTGAATTGTACTACTTCTTACTGGGTATTACATCAACTTAGAATTTACTTCTGCGTTCTACTATGCTGATTTTAGTGTCTCCGCTCACCGCAGCACGCGACATAGCTTTGCAGACGATAAATGTAACCGTTTCAGATAGAAGAGCGGCCAATGTGACGATCTGAATTAAAGTCGATTCGATAACAAATAAGGAAAACGGACGGACTTCTCAGGTTTTTACTACATATGAACACTTTTCCCATACTGCCGAGCAACGCGGCTGCTAGTCCTCCTTTCATGCAAAATCTTAAGGTCCTAGTTCATGTCCAGGGCAGCAAAGCCGGCTAAAAAGTGAATAATCGATAACTAAAACTTGAATTGTAATACTTCTTACTGGCTATTACATCTACTTAGAAGCTTCATCTGTGATCTACTATGGTGCTTTCAGTGTATCCGCATACCGCAGCATGCGACATCTCTTTGCAGACGATAAATGTAACCGTTTCAGAGAGAAGAGCGGCCAATGTGACGATCTGGCTTTAAGTCGGTTCGATAACAAATGAAGTAAACGGACTAGTTTCTCAGGTTTTTACTACATATGAACACTTTTCACATTCTTTCGTGCAACGCGGCTGCGAGACCTTCTATCAAGCAAAATCTTAAGTTCCTAGCTCATGTCCAAGGCACCAAAGCCGGCCCAAAAAATCAATAATCGATAACTTAAACTTGAATTGTACTATTCTTACTGGCTATTAAATCAACTTAGAAGCTTCTTCTGTGTTCTACTATGGTGCTTTCAGTGTCTCCGCATACCGCACCCAGCGACATAGCTTTGCAGACGATAAATGTAACCGTTTCAGAGAGAAGAGCGGCCAATGAAACGGTCTGGCTTTAAATCGATTCAATAACAAATGACGAAAACTGGCGGATTTCTCAGGTTTTTACTACATATGAACACTTTTCACATTCTCCCATGCAATGCAGCTGCTAGTTATCCTTTCAAGCAAAATCTTAAGGTCCTAGCCCATGTCCAAGGCACCAAAGCCGGCTAAATAGTCAATAATCGATAACTAAAACTTGAATTGTACTACTTCTTACTGATTATTACTTCAACTAAGAAGCTTCTTCTGTGTTCTACTATGGTGCTTTCAGTGTCTCCGCATACCGTACCCATCGACATAGCTTTGCAGACGATAAATGTAACCGTCTCAGAGGGAAGAGCGGCCAATGTGACGATCTGGCTTTAAGGCGATTCGATAACAAATGACGAAAACGGCCGGATTTCTCAGGATCTTACTACATATGAACACTTTTCACATTCTCCCGTGCAACACGGCTGCGAGTCCTCCATTCATGCAAAATCTTAAGGTCCTACTTCATGCCCAAGGCATCAAAAAAGGCTAAAAATTCAATAATCGATAACTAAAACGTGAATTGTACTACTTCTTACTGGGTATTACATCAACTTAGAAGATACTTCTGTGTTCTACTATGGTGATTTTAGTGTCTCCGCATACCGCAGCACGCGACATAGCATTGCAGACGATAAATAAAACCGTTTCAGAGCGAAGACCGGCCAATGTGACAATCTGGCTTTAAGTCGATTCGATAACAAATGACGTAAATGACCGGATTTCTCAGGTTTTTACTACATATGAACACTTTTCACATTCTCCCTTGTAACGCGGCTAATAGTCCTCCTTTCATGCAATATCTTAAGGTCCTAGCTGCTGTACAATGCACCAAAGCCGGGTGAAAAGTGAATAATCGATAATGAAAACTTGAATTGCACTACTTCTTACTGGCTATAACATCAACTTAGAAGCTTCATCTGTGTTCTACTAAAGTGCTTTTAGTGTCTCCGCATATCGTAGCTCGCGACATATCTTTGGAGACCATAAATGTAACCGTTTCAGAGGGAAGAGCGGACAATGTTACGATCTGGCTTTAAGTCGATTCGATAACAATTGATGAAAACGGACGGATTTCTCAGGTTATTACTACATTTGAACCCTTTTCACATTCTCCCGTGCAACGCAGCAGCTAGTCCTCCTTTCATGGAAAACTTTAAGGTTCCACCTCATGTCCAAGGCACCATAGCCGGCTAAAAATCAATAATCGATAACCAATACTTGAATTGTACTGCTTCTTACTGGCTATTACTTCAACTTAAAAGCTTCTTCTGTGTTCTACTATGGTGCTTTTAGTGTCTCCGCATACCGCAGCACGCGACATAGCTTTGCACACGGTAAATGTAACCGTTTCAGAGAGGAGAGCGGCCAAGTGACGATCTGGCTTTAAGTCGATTCGATAACAAATGACGAAAACGGACGGATTTCTCAGGTTTTTACTACATATGATCACTTTTCACAATCTCCCATGCAACGCGGCTGCTTGTCCTCCTTTCATGCAATATCTGAAGGTCCTAGCTCATGTCCAAGGCACCAAAGCCGGCTAAAAAGTCAATAATCGAAAACTAAAACTTGAATTGTACTACTTCTTACTGGCTATTACATCAACTTAGAAGCTTCTTCTGTGTTCTACTATGGTGCTTTCAGTGTATCCGCAAACCGCAGCATGCGACATAGCTTTGCAGACGATAAATGTAACCGTTTCAGAGAGAAGAGCGGCCAATGTGGCGATCTGGCTTTAAGTCGATTCGATAACAAATGAAGTAAACGGACTAGTTTCTCAGGTTTTTTTTACATATGATCACTTTTCACATTCTTTCGTGCAACGCGGCTGCGAGACCTTCTATCATGCAAAATCTTAATGTCCTAGCTCATGTCCAAGGCACCACAGCCGGCCCAAAAAATCAATAATCGATAACTTAAACTTGTATTGTACTACTTCTTACAGGCTATTAAATCAACTTAGAAGCTTCTTCTGCGTTCTACTATGGTGCTTTTAGTGTCTCCGCATACCGCACCCAGCGACATAGCTTTGCAGACGATAAATGTAACCGTTTCAGAGAGAAGAGCGGCCAATGTGACGAGCTGGCTTTAGGTCGATTCGATAACAAATGACGAAAACGGAAGGATTTCTCAGGTTTTTACTACATATGAACACCTTGCACGTTCTCCCGTGCAACGCGGCTGCTAGTACTCCTTTCATGCAAAAACGTAAAGTCCTAGCTCATGTCCAAAGCACCAAAGCCGGCCAAAAAGTCAATAATCGATAACTAAAACTTGAATTGAACTACTTCTTACTGGCAATTACATCAACTTAGAAGCTTCTTCTGTGTTCTACTATGGTGCTTTAAGTGTCTCCGCATACTGCACCCAGCGACATAGCTTTGCAGACGATAAATGTAACCGTTTCAGAGGGAAGAGCGGCCAAAGTGACGATCTGGCTTTAGGTCGATTCGATAACAAATGACGAAAACGGCCGGATTTCTCAGGTTTTTACTACATATGAACACTTTTCACATTCTCCCGTGCAACGCGGATGCTAGTCCTCCTTTCATGCAAAGTCGTACGGTACTAGATCATGCCCATTGCATCAAAAAAGCCTAATAAGTCAATAATCGATAACCAAAACGTGAATTGTACTACTTCTTACTGGGTTCTTACTGTGTTCTACTATGGTGATTCTAGTGTCTCCGCATACCACACCCAGCGACATAGCTTTGCAGACGATAAGTGTAACCGTTTCAGAGAGAAGAGCCGCCAATGTGACGATCTGGCTTTAAGTGGATTCGATAACAAATGACGAAAACGGCCGGATTTCTCAGGTTTTTACTACATATGAACACTTTTCATATTCTCCCGTACAACGCGACTGTTCGTCCTCCTTTCATGCAAAATCTTAAGGTCCTAGCGCATTTCCAAGGCACCAAAGAAAAGTAAACCGTCAATAATCGATAACTAAAACTTGAATTTTACTGTTTCTTACTGGCTATTACATCAACTAAGAAGCTTCTTCTGTGTTCTACTATGGTGCTTTTACTGTCTCCGCATACCGCAGCACGTGACATAGCTTTGCAGACGATAAATGTAACCGTTCCAGAGGGAAGAGCGGCCAATGTGGCGATCTGGCTTTAAGTCGATTCGACAACAAATGACGAAAACGGCCGGATTTCTCAGGATCTTACTACATATGAACACTTTTCACATTCTCCCGTGCAACGCGGCTGCGAGTCCTCCATTCATGCAAAACCTTAAGGTCCTACTTCATGCCCAAGGCATCAAAAAAGGCTAAAAGTCAATAATCGATAACTAAAACGTGAATTGTACTACTTCTTACTGGCTATTACATAAACTTAAAAGCTTTTTCATTGTTCTACTATGGTGCTTTTAATGTCTCCACATACCGCAGCACGCGACATAGCTTTGCAGACGATAAATGTAACCGTTTCAAGGAGAAGAGCGGACAATGTAACGTCCTGGCTTTAAGTCGATTCGATAACAAATGACGAAAACGGACAAATTTCTCAGGTTTTTTCTACATATGAACACTTTAAGACATTTTCCCGTGCAACGCGGCTGCTAGTAGTCCTTTCATGCAATCCCTTCAGGTCCTAGCTCATGTCCAAGGCAGCAAAGCCGGCTAAAAAGGCGATAATAGATAACTAAGACATGAAATGTGCTTCATCTGACTAGCTATTACAACAACTTTGAAGCTTCTTATGTGTTCTACCATGGTGCATTTAGTGTCTCCGCATACCGCAGCACGCGACATAGCTTTGCAGACGATAAATGTAACCGTTTCAGAGAGAAGAGCGGCCAATGTGACGATCTGGCTTTAAGTCGATTAGATAACAAATGTCGAAAACGGCCGGATTTCTCAGGTTTTTACTACATATGAACACTTTTCACATTCTCCCGTGCAACGCGGCTGCTAGTACTCCTGTCATGCAAAATCGTAAGGTCCTAGCTCATGTCCAAAGCACCAAAGCCGGCTAAAAAGTCAATAATCGCTAACTAAAACTTGAATTGTACTACTTCTTACTGGCTATTACATCAACTTAGAAGCTTCTTCTGTGTTCTACTATGGTGTTTTAAGTGTCTCCCAATACTGCTCGCAGCGACATAGCTTTGCAGACGATAAATAAAACCGTTTCAGAGGGAACAGCGGCCAATGTGACGATCTGGCTTTAAGTCGATTCGATAACAAATGACGAAAACGCCCAGATTTCTCAGGTTTTTACTACATATGAACACTTTTCACATTCTCCCGTGTAACGCGGCTAATAGTCCTCCTTTCATGCAATATCTTATGGTCCTAGCTGCTGTACAATGCACCAAAGCCGTTTGAAAAGTGAATGATCGATAATGAAAACTTGAATTGCACTACTTCTTACTGGGTATTACATCAACTTAGAAGCTACTTCTGTGTTCTACTATGGTGATTTTAGTGTCCACGCTCACCGCAGCACGCGGCATAGCTTTGCAGACGGTAAATGTAACCGTTTCAGAGAGAAGAGCGGCCAATGAAACGGTCTGGCTTTAAATCGATTCAATAACAAATGACGAAAACCGGCGGATTTCTCAGGTTTTTACTACATATGAACACTTTTCACATTCTCCCATGCAATGCAGCTGCTAGTTATCCTTTCAAGCAAAATCTTAAGGTCCTAGCCCATGTCCAAGGCAACAAAGCAGGCTAAATAGTCAATAATCGATAACTAAAACTTGAATTGTACTACCTCTTACTGATTATTACTTCAACTAAGAAGCTTCTTCTGTGTTCTACTATGGTGCTTTTAGTGTCTCCGCATACAGTACCCATCGACATAGCTTTGCAGACGATAAATGTAACCGTTTCAGAGGGAAGAGCGGCCAATGTGACGATCTGGCTTTAAGGCGATTCGATAATAAATGACGAAAACGGCCGGATTTCTCAGGATCTTACTACATATGAACACTTTTCACATTCTCCCGTGCAACACGGCTGCGAGTCCTCCATTCATGCAAAATCTTAAGGTCCTACTTCATGCCCAAGGCATCAAAGAAGGCTAAAAATTCAATAATCGATAACTAAAACGTGACTTGTACTACTTCTTACTGGGTATTACATTAACATAGAAGCTACTTCTGTGTTCTACTATGGTGATTTTAGTGTCTCCGCATACCGCAGCACGCGACATAGCATTGCAGACGATAAGTGTAACCGTTTCAGAGAGAAGAGCGGCCAATGTGACAATCTGGCTTTAAGTCGATTCGATAACAAATGACGAAAATGACCGGATTTCTCAGGATCTTACTACATATGAACACTTCTCACATTCTCCCTTGTAACGCGGCTAATAGTCCTCCTTTCATGCAATATCTTAAGGTCCTAGCTGCTGTACAATGCACCAAAGCCGTTTGAAAAGTGAATGATCGATAATGAAAACTTGAATTGCACTACTTCTTACTGGGTATTACATCAACTTAGAAGCTACTTCTGTGTTCTACTATGGTGATTTTAGTGTCCACGCTCACCGCAGCACGCGGCATAGCTTTGCAGACGGTAAATGTAACCGTTTCAGAGAGAAGAGCGGCCAATGAAACGGTCTGGCTTTAAATCGATTCAATAACAAATGACGAAAACCGGCGGATTTCTCAGGTTTTTACTACATATGAACACTTTTCACATTCTCCCATGCAATGCAGCTGCTAGTTATCCTTTCAAGCAAAATCTTAAGGTCCTAGCCCATGTCCAAGGCAACAAAGCAGGCTAAATAGTCAATAATCGATAACTAAAACTTGAATTGTACTACCTCTTACTGATTATTACTTCAACTAAGAAGCTTCTTCTGTGTTCTACTATGGTGCTTTTAGTGTCTCCGCATACAGTACCCATCGACATAGCTTTGCAGACGATAAATGTAACCGTTTCAGAGGGAAGAGCGGCCAATGTGACGATCTGGCTTTAAGGCGATTCGATAATAAATGACGAAAACGGCCGGATTTCTCAGGATCTTACTACATATGAACACTTTTCACATTCTCCCGTGCAACACGGCTGCGAGTCCTCCATTCATGCAAAATCTTAAGGTCCTACTTCATGCCCAAGGCATCAAAGAAGGCTAAAAATTCAATAATCGATAACTAAAACGTGAATTGTACTACTTCTTACTGGGTATTACATTAACATAGAAGCTACTTCTGTGTTCTACTATGGTGATTTTAGTGTCTCCGCATACCGCAGCACGCGACATAGCATTGCAGACGATAAGTGTAACCGTTTCAGAGAGAAGAGCGGCCAATGTGACAATCTGGCTTTAAGTCGATTCGATAACAAATGACGAAAACGGACGGAATTCTCAGGTTTTTACTACATATGATCACTTTTCACAATCTCCCATGCAACGCGGCTGCTTGTCCTCCTTTCATGCAATATCTTAAGGTCCTAGCTCATGTCCAAAACACCAAAGCCGGCCAAAAAGTCAATAATCGATAACTAAAACTTGAATTGTTCTACTTCTTACTGGCAATTACATCAACTTAGAAGCTTCTTCTGTGTTCTACTATGGTGCTTTAAGTGTCTCCCCATACTGCACCCAGCGACATAGCTTTGCAGACGATAAATGTAACCGTTTCAGAGGGAAGAGCGGCCAAAGTAACGATCTGGCTTTAGGTCGATTCGATAACAAATGACGAAAACGGCCGGATTTCTCAGGTTTTTACTACATATGAACACTTTTCACATTCTCCCGTACAACGCGGATGCTAGTCCTCCTTTCATGCAAAATCTTAAGGTACTAGATCATGCCCATTGCATCAAAAAAGTCTAATAAGTCAATAATCGATAACCAAAACGTGAATTGTACTACTTCTTACTGGGTTCTTACTGTGTTCTACTATGGTGATTCTAGTGTCTCCGCATACCGCAGCACGCGACATAGCTTTGCAGACGATAAATGTAACCGTTTCAGAGAGAAGAGCCGCCAAAGTGACGATCTGGCTTTAGGTCGATTCGATAACAAATGACGAAAACGGCCGGATTTCTCAGGTTTTTACTACATATGAACACTTTTCACATTCTCCCGTGCAACGCGACTGTTCGTCCTCCTTTCATGCAAAATCTTAAGGTCTTAGCTCATTTCCAAGGCACCAAAGAAAAGTAAAACGTCAATAATCGATAACTAAAACTTGAATTTTACTGTTTCTTACTGGCTAATACATCAATTAAGAAGCTTCTTCTGTGTTCTACTATGGTGCTTTTACTGTCTCCGCATACCGCAGCACGTGACATAGCTTTGCAGATGATAAATGTAACCGTTCCAGAGGGAAGAGCGGCCAATGTGGCGATCTGGCTTTAAGTCGATTCGATAACAAATGACGAAAACGGCCGGATTTCTCAGGATCTTACTACATATGAACACTTTTCACATTCTCCCGTGAAACGCGGCTGCGAGTCCTCCATTCATGCAAAACCTTAAGGTCCTACTTCATGCCCAAGGCATCAAAAAAGGCTAATAAGTCAATAATCGATAACTAAAACGTGAATTGTACTACTTCTTACTGGCTATTACATAAACTTAAAAGCTTTTTCATTGTTCTACTATGGTGCTTTTAATGTCTCCACGTACCGCAGCACGCGACATAGCTTTGCAGACGATAAATGTAACCGTTTCAAGGAGAAGAGCGGACAATGTAATGTCCTGGCTTTAAGTCGATTCGATAACAAATGACGAAAACGGACAAATTTCTCAGGTTTTTTCTACATATGAACACTTTAACACATTTTCCCGTGCAACGCGGCTGCTAGTAGTCCTTTCATGCAATCCCTTCAGGTCCTAGCTCATGTCCAAGGCAGCAAAGCCGGCTAAAAAGGCGATAATAGATAACTAAGACATGAAATGTACTACATCTTACTAGCTATTACAACAACTTTGAAGCTTCTTCTGTGTTCTACTATGGTGTTTTAAGTGTCTCCCAATACAGCTCACAGCGACATAGCTTTGCAGACGATAAATAAAACCGTTTCAGAGGTAACTGCGGCCAATGTGACGATCTGGCTTTAAGTCAATTCGATAACAAATGACGAAAACGACCGTATTTCTCAGGTTTTTACTACATATGAACACTTCTCACATTCTCCCGTGCAACGCGGCTAATAGTCCTCCTTTCATGCAATATCTTATGGTCCTAGCTGCTGTACAATGCACCAAAGCCGTTTGAAAAGTGAATGATCGATAATGAAAACTTGAATTGCACTACTTCTTACTGGGTATTACATCAACTTAGAAGCTACTTCTGTGTTCTACTATGGTGATTTTAGTGTCCACGCTCACCGCAGCACGCGACATACTTTTGCAGACGATAAATGTAACCGTTTCAGAGAGAAGAGCCGCCAATGTGACGAATTGGCTTTAAGTCGATTCGATAACAAATGACGAAAACGGACAAATTTCTCAGGTTTTTTCTACATATGAACACTTTAACACATTTTCCCGGTCAACGCGGCTGCTGGTAGTCCTTTCATGCAATCCCTTCAGGTCCTAGCTCATTTCCAAGGCAGTAAAGGCGGCTAAAAAGGCAATAATAGATAACTAAGTCTTGAAATGTACTACTTCTTATTGGGTATTACATCAACTTAGAAGCTACTTCTGTGTTCTACTATGGTGATTTTAGTGTCTACGCTCACCGCAGCACGCGACATAGCTTTGCAGACGATAAATGTAACCGTTTCAGAGAGAAGAGCCGCCAAGGTGACGATCTGGCTTTAAGTCGATTCGATAACAAATGACGAAAACGGCCGGATTTCTCAGGTTTTTACTACATATGAACACTTTAACACATTTTCCCGGTCAACGCGGCTGCTGGTAGTCCTTTCATGCAATCCCTTCAGGTCCTAGCTCATGTCCAAGGCAGCAAACCGGCTAAAAAGGCAATAATAGATAACTGAGACTTGAAATGTACTACTTCTTACTAACTATTACAACAACTTAGAAGCTTCTTCTGTGTTCTACCATGGTGCTTTTAGTGTCTCCGCATACCGCAGCACGCGACATAGCTTTGCAGACGATAAAAGTAAGCGTTTCAGAGAGGAGAGCCGCCAATGTGGCGATCTGGCTTTAAGTCGATTCGATAACAAATGACGAAAACGGAGGGATTTGTGAGGTATTTACTATATATGAACATTTTTCACATACTCCCGTGCAAAGCGGCTGCTACACTTCCATTCATGCAAAATCGTAAAGTCCTAGCTCATTTCCAAGGCACCAAAGGAAAGTAAAAGGTCAATAATCGATAACTAAAACTTGAATTTTACTGTTTCTTACTGGCTATTACATCAACTTAGAAGCCTCTTCTGTGTTCTACTATGGTGCTTTTATTGTCTCGGCATACCTTAGCACGTGACATAGCTTTGCAGACGATAAATGTAACCGTTCCAGAGGGAAGAGCGGCCAATGTGGCGATCTGGCTTTAAGTCGATTCGATAACAAATGACGAAAACGGCCGGATTTCTCAGGATCTTACTACATATGAACACTTTTCACATTCTCCCGTGCAACGCGGCTGCGAGTCCTCCATTCATGCAAAACCTTAAGGTCCTACTTCTTGCCCAAGGCATCAAAAAAGGCTAATAAGTCAATAATCGATAACTAAAACGTGAATTGTTCTACTTCTTACTGGCTATTACATAAACTTAAAAGCTTTTTCATTGTTCTACTATGGTGCTTATAATGTCTCCGCATACCGCAGCACGCGACATAGCTTTGCAGACGATAAATGTAACCGTTTCAAGGAGAAGAGCGGACAATGTAACGTCCTGGCTTTAAGTCGATTCGATAACAAATGACGAAAACGGACAAAATACTCAGGTTTTTTCTACATATGAACACTTCAACACATTTTCCCGTGCAACGCGGCTGCTAGTACTCCTTTCATGCAATCCCTTAAGGTCCTAGCTCATGTCCATGGCAGCAAAGCCGGCTAAAAAGGCAATAATAAATAACTAAATTTTGAATTGTATAACTTCTTACTAGCTATTACAACAACTTAGAAGCTTCTTCTGTGTTCTACTATGGTGTTTTAGTGTCTCCGCATACCGCAGCACGCGACATAGCTTTGCAGACGATAAATGTAACCGTTTCAGAGAGAAGAGCGGCTAATGTGACGATCTGGCTTTAAGTCGATTCGATAACAAATGACGAAAACGGCCGGATTTCTCAGGTTTTTACTACATATGAACACTTTTCACATTCTCCCATGCAACGCGGCTGCGAGTCCTCCATTCATGCAAAATCTTAAGGTCCTACTTCATGCCCAAGGCATCAAAAAAGGATAAAAAGTAAATAATCGATAACTAAAACGTGAATTGTACTACTTCTTACTGGGTATTACATCAACTTAGAAGCTACTTCTGTGTTGTACTATGGTGATTTTAGTGTCTCCGCATACCGCAGCAGGCGACATAGCTTTGCAGACGATAAGTGTAACCGTTTCAGAGAGAAGAGCGGCCAATGTGACGATCTGGCTTTAGGTAGATTCGATAACAAATGACGAAAACGAACAAATTTCTCCGGTTTTTTCTACATATCAACACTTTCACACATTCTCCCGTCCAACGCGGCTGCTAGTAGTCCTTTCATACAATCCCTTAAGGTCCTAGCTCATGTCCATGGCAGCAAAGCCGGCTAAAAAGGCAATAATAGAAAACTAAGACTTGAATTGTACTACTTCTTACTAGCTATTACAACAACTTAGAAGCTACTTCTGAGTTCTACCATGGTGCTTTTAGTGTCTCCGCATACCACAGCACGTGACATAGCTTTGCAGACGATAAAAGTAACTGTTTCAGAGAGGAGAGCGGCCAATGTGACGATCTGGCTTTAAGTCGATTCGATAACAAATGACGAAAATGGCCGGATTTCTCAGGTTTTTACTACATATAAACTCTTTTCACATTCTCCCGTGCAACGCGGCTGCGAGTCCTCCATTCATGCAAAATCTTAAGTTACTAGATCATGCCCATGGCAACAAAAAAGTCTAATAAGTAAATAATCGATAACTAAAACGTGAATTGTACTACTTCTTACTGGGTATTACATCAACTTAGAAGCTACTTCTGTGTTCTACTATGGTGATTTTAGTGTCTCCGCTCACCGCAGCACGCGACATAGCTTTGCAGACGATAAATGTAACCGTTTCAGAGAGAAGAGCAGCCAATGTCACAATCTGGCTTTAAGTCGATTCGATAACAAATGACGAAAACGGACGGATTTCTCAGGATTTTATTACATATGAACACTTTTCACATTCTCCCGTACAACGCGGCTGTTCGTCCACCTTTCATGCAAAATTTTAAGCTCCTAGCTCATGTAACCAATGCACCAAAGAAGGCTAAAGAGTCAATAATCGAAAACTAAAACTTGAATTGTACTACTTCTTACTCGCTATTACATCAACTTAGAAGCTTCTTCTGTGTTCTACTATTGTGCTTTTAGAGTCTCCACATACCACACCCAGCGACATAGCTTTGCAGACGATAAATGTAACCGTTTCAGAGGGAAGAGCGGCCATTGTGACGATCTGGCTTTAGGTCGATTCGATAACAAATGACGAAAACGGAAGGATTTTCCAGGTTTTTACTACATATGAACACTTTTCACATTCTCCCGTACAACGCGGCTGTTCGTCCACCTTTCATGCAAAATTTTAAGCTCCTAGCTCATGTAACCAATGCACCAAAGAAGGCTAAAGAGTCTATAATCGAAAACTAAAACTTGAATTGTACTATTTCTTACTCGCTATTACATCAACTTAGAAGCTTCTTCTGTGTTCTACTATTGTGCTTTTAGTGTCTCCGCATACCGCACCCAGCGACATAGCTTTGCAGACGATAAATGTAACCGTTTCAGAGGGAAGAGCGGCCATTGTGACGATCTGGCTTTAGGTCGATTCGATAACAAATGACGAAAACGGAAGGATTTTCCAGGTTTTTACTACATATGAACTCTTTTCACATTCTCCCGTACAACGCGGCTGTTCGTCCACCTTTCATGCAAAATTTTAAGCTCCTAGCTCATGTAACCAATGCACCAAAGCCGGGTAAAAAGGCAATAATCGATAACTAAAACGTGAATTGTACTACTTCTTACTGGCTATTACATAAACTTAGAAGCTTTTTCAGTGTTCTACTATGGTGCTTTTAGTGTCTCCGCATACCGCAGCACGCGACATAGCTTTGCAGACGATAAATGTAACCGTTTCAGAGAGAAGAGCGGACAATGTAACGTCCTGGCTTTAGGTCGATTCGATAACAAATGACGAAAACAGAGGGATTTCTCAGATTTTTACTATATATGAACATTTTTCACATACTCCCGTGCAAAGCGGCTGCTACACTTCCCTTCATGCAAAATCGTAAAGTCCTAGCTCATTTCCAAGGCACCAAAGAAAAGTAAAAGGTCAATAATCGATAACTAAAACTTGAATTTTATTCTTTCTCACTGGCTATTACATCAATTTAGAAGCTTTTTCTGTGTTCTACTATGGTGCTTTTACTGTCTCCGCATGCCGCAGCACGTGGCATAGCTTTGCAGACGATAAATGTAACCGTTTCAGAGAGAACAGCGGCTAAAGTGACGATCTGGCTTTAAGTCGATTCGATAACAAAAGACGAAAACGGACGGATTTTTCAGGTTTTTACTACATATGAACACTTTTCACATTCTCCCGTGCAACGCGGATTCTAGTCCTCCTTATATGCAAAATCTTTAGGTACTAGATCATGCCCATGGCATCAAAAAAGGCTAAAAGGTCAATAATCGATAACTAAAACGTGAATTGTACTACTTCTTACTGGGTATTACATCAACTTAGAAGCTACTTCTGTGTTCTAATATGGTGCTTTTAGTGTCTCCGCTCACCGCAGCACGCGACATAGCTTTGCAGACGATAAATGTAACCGTTTCAGAGAGAAGAACGGCCAAAGTGACGATATGGCTTTAAGTCGATTCGATAACAAATGACGAAAACGGACAAATTTCTCAGGTTTTTTCTATAAATGAACATTTTTCACATACTCCCATGCAAAGCGGCTGCTACACTTCTCTTCATGCAAAATCGTAAAGTCCTAGCTCATTTCCAAGGCACCAAAGAAAAGTAAAAGGTCAATAATCGATAATTAAAGCTTGAATTTTACTGTTTCTCACTGGCTTATATATCAACTTAGAAGCTTCTTCTGTGTTCTACTATGGTGCTTTTACTGTCTCCGCATGCCGCAGCACGTGACTTAGCTTTGCAGACGATAAATGTAACCGGTTCAGAGAGAAGAGCGGCCAGTGTTCGTCCTGGCTTTAAGTCGATTCGATAAAAAATGACGAAAACGGACGGGTATTCTCAGGTTTTTACTACATATGAACACATTTCACAATCTCCCGTGCAGCGCGGCTGCTAGTCCTCCTTTCATGAGAAATCTTAAGGTCCTAATTCATGCCCAAGGCATCAAAAAGGCTAAAAAGTCAGTAATCGATAACTAAAACGTGAATTGTACTACTTCTTATTGGCTATTACATCAACTTAGAAGCTTCTTATGCGTTCTACTATGGTGCTTTTAGTGTCTCTGCATACCGCACCCAGCGACATAGCTTTGCAAACGATAAATGTAACCGTTTCAAAGGGAAGAGCGGCCAATGTGACGATCTGGCTTTAAGTCGATTCGATAACAAATTACGAAAACGGACGGATTTCTCAGGGTTTTACTACATATGAACACTTTTCAAATTCTCCCGTGCAACGTGGATGCTAGTCCTCCTTTCATGCAAAATCTTAAGGTACTAGATCATGCCCAAGGCATCAAAAAAGGCTATAAAGTCTATAATCGATAACTAAAACGTGAATTGTACTACTTCTTACTGGGTATTACATCAACTTAGAAGCTACTTCTGTGTTCTACTATGGTGATTTTAGTGTTTCCGCTCACCGCAGCACGCAACATAGCTTTGCAGACGATAAATGTAACCGTTTCAGAGAGAAGAGCGGCCAATGTGACGATCTTGCTTTAATTCGATTCGATAACAAATGACGAAAACGGACGGATTTCTCAGCTTTTTACTACATATGAACACTTTTTACATTCTCACTTGCAACGCGGCTGCTAGTCTTCCTTTCATGCAAAATCTTAAGGTACTAGATCATGCCGAAGGCATCAGAAAAGTCTAAAAAGTCTATAATCGATAACTAAAACGTGAATTGTACTACTTATTACTGGCTAGTACATCAACTTAGAAGCTACTTCTATCTGCTGCTATGGTGCTTTTAGTGTCTACGCTTACCGCACCCAGCGACGTAGCTTTGCAGACGATAAATGTAACCGTTTCAGAGAGAAGAGCCGCCAATGTGACGATCTGGCTTTAAGTCGATTCGATAACAAATGACGAAAACAGAGGGATTTCTCAGGTTTTTACTATATATGAACATTTTTCACATTCTCCCGTGCAAAGCGGCTGCTACACTTCCCTACATGCCAAATTGTAAGGTCCTAGCTCATTTCCAAGGCACCAAAGAAAAATAAAAGGGCAATAATCGATAATTAAAACTTGAATTTTACTGTTTCTCACTGGCTATTACATCAACTTAGAAGCATCTTCTGTGTTCTACTATGGTGCTTTTAGTGTCTCCGCATACCGCAGCACGCGACATAGCTTTGCAGACGATAAATGTAACTGTTTCAGAGAGAAGTGCGGCCAATGTAACGATCTGTCTTTAAGTCAATTCGATAACAAATGACGAAAACGGACGGATCTCTCAGGTTTTTACTACTTATGAACACTTTTCACATTCTCCCGTGCTACGCGGCTGCAAGTCCTCATTTCATACAAAATCTTAAGGTCCTAGCTCATGTCCAAGGCACCAAAGCCGGCTAAGAAGTCAATAATCGAAAACTAAAACTTGTATTGTAGTACTTCTTACTGGCTATTACATCAACTTAGAAGCTTCTTCTGTGTTCTACTATGGTGCTTTTAATGTCTCCGCATACCGCACCCAGCGACATAGCTTTGCAGACGATAAATGTAACCGTTTCAAAGAGAAGAGCGGACAATGTAACCTTCATGGCTTTAAGTCGAATCGATAACAAATGACGAAAACGGACAGATTTCTCAGGTTTTTACTACATATGAACACTTTAACACACTTCCCCTTGTAACGCGGCTGCTAGTCATTCTTTCATGCAATCCCTTTAGGTCGTAGCTCATGTCCGAGGCACCAAAGCCGGCTAAAAAGTCAATAATCGATAACTAAAACGTGAATTGTACTACTTAATACTGGGTATTACATCAACTTAGAAGCTACTTCTGTGTTCTACTATGGTGATTTTAGTGTCTCCGCATACCGCTGCACGCGACATAGCTTTGCAGACGCTAAATGTAACCGTTTCTGAGAGAAGAGCGGTCTATGTGACGATCTGGCTTCAAGTCGATTTGATGACAATGACGAAAACGGACGGATTTCTCAGGTTTTTACTACATATGAACACTTTTCACATTTTCCCGTGCAACGCGGCTGTTAGTCCTCTTTCATGCAAAATCTTAAGGTCCTACCTCATGTCCAAGGCACCAAAACCGGCTAAAAAGTCAATAATTCAAAACTAAAACTTGAATTGTACTTCTTCTTACTGGCTATTACATCAACTTAGAAGCTTCTTCTGAGTTCTACTATGGTGCTTTTAGTGTCTCCGCATACCGCACCCAGCGACATAGCTTTGCACAAGATAAATGTAACCGTTTCAGAAAGAAGAGCGGAAAATGTGACGATCTGGCATTATGTCGATTCGATAGCAAATGACGATAACGGGCGAATTTCTCAGGTTTTTTCTACATATGAACACTTTTCACAATCTTCCGTGCAACGTGGCTGCTAGAACTCCTTTCGTACTAAATGTTCCTAGCTCATGTCCAATGCACTAATGCCATCTAAAAAGTCAATAACTGACAACTAAAACTTGAATTGTACTGCTTCTTACTTGCTATTACATCAACTTAGAAGCTTCTGTGTTCTACTATGGTGCTCTTAGTGTCTCCGCATACTGCAGCACGCGAAATAGCCATGCACAAGATAAATGTAACCGTTTCAGAAAGAAGAGCGGAAAATGTGACGATCTGGCATTAATTCGATTGAATAGCAAATGACGATAACGGGCGGATTTCTCAGGTTTTTACTAGATGTGAACACTTTTCACACTCTCCCGTGCGATGTGGCTGATAGACCTCCCTTCATACTAAATCGTAAAGTCCTAGCTCATGTCCAATGCACTAAAGCCTTCTAAAAAGTCAATAATCGATAACTAATACTTCAATTGTACAGCTGCTTACTGGCTATTACATCAACTTAGAAGCTTCTTCTGTATTCTACTATGGTGCTTTTAGTGTCTCCGCATACCTCAGCACGCTACATAGCTATGCAAACGATAAATGTAACCGTTTCAGAGAGAAAACGGCCAATGTGACGATCTGGCATTACGTGGATTCGAAAGCAGATGTGATTTCTTAGGTTTTTAGTACATATGAACACTTTTCACATTCTCTCGTTTAACGTGGCTGCCAGACCTTGTTTAATGCCAAATCTTAAGGTTGTCGGTCATTTCACTGTCACCAAAGCCGGCTAATAAATCAATAATCGATAACTAAAACCTGAATTGTACTGTTTCCTACGGGCTAATTACATCAACCTAGAAGCTTCTTCTGTGTTCTACTGTGTTGTTTTTAGTGTCTCTGCATTCCTTAGCACGCGACATACGTTTGCAGACGATAAATGTAACCGTTTCAGAGAGAAAAGCTGCCAATGTAACGCTCTGGCATTACGTCGATTTGATAGCAAATGACGATACCGGCTTATTTCTTAGGTTTTTACTATATATGAACACTTTTCACCTTCTCTCGTGTAACGTGGCTTCTAGGCCTCCCTTCATGCAAAATCTTAAGATCGTCGGTCATGTCCAAGGCACCAAAGCCGGATAATAAGTCAATAATCGATTACAAAAACTAGAATTTTACTGCTTCTTACTGGCTGATTGCATCAACTTATAAGCTTCTTCAGTGTTTTACTGTGTTGCTATTAGTTCCTCCGCATACCGCAGCACACAACATAAGTTTGCAGACAATGAAGGTAACCGGTTCACAGAGAAATTTCAAATTCTGTGTCTGTGTTTATTGCCTGCTCATATTGTTTAAAGCAGGTTGCTCTAAATGCCCAGTAGATCTGATTCCCCATTCAAAACAAACTCGGAATGGGAAAGACCAAGCTCTGCTTATACTTATAGCCTGGGAAGTTGACATACACTCCTGGAAATTGAAATAAGAACACTGTGAATTCATTGTCCCAGGAAGGGGAAACTTTATTGACACATTCATGGGGTCAGATACATCACATGATCACACTGACAGAACCACAGTCACATAGACACAGGCAACAGAGCATGCACAACGTCGGCACTAGTACAGTGTATATCCACCTTTCGCAGCAATGCAGGCTGCTACTCTCCCATGGAGACGATCGTAGAGATGCTGGATGTAGTCCTGTGGAACGGCTTGCCATGCAATTTCCACCTGGCGCCTCAGTTGGACCAGCATTCGTGCTGGACGTGCAGACCGCGTGAGACGACGCTTCATCCCGTCCCAAAAATGCTCAATGGGGGACAGATCCGGACATCTTGCTGGCCAGGGTAGTTGACTTACACCTTCTAGAGCACGTTGGTTGGCACGGGATACATGCGGATGTGCATAGTCCTGTTGGAACAGCAAGTTCCCTTGCCGGCCTAGGAATGGTAGAACGATGGGTTCGATGACGGTTTGGATGTACCGTGCACTATTCAGTGTCCCCTCGACAATCACCAGAGGTGTACGGCCAGTGTAGGAGATCGCTCCCCACACCATGAAACCGGGTGTTGGCCCTGTGTGCCTCGGTCGTATGCAGTCCTGATTGTGGCTCTCACCTGGACGGCGCCAAACACGCATACAACCATCATTGGCACAAAGGCAGAAGCGACTCTCATCGCTGAAGACGACACGTCTCCATTCGTCCCTCCATTCACGCCTGTTGCGACACCACTGGAGGCGGGCTGCACGATGTTGGGGCGTGAGCGGAAGATGGCCTAACGGTGTGCGGGACCGTAGCCCAGCTTCATGGAGACGGTTGCGAATGGTCCTCGCTGATACCCCAGGAGCAACAGTGTCCCTAATTTGCTGGGAAGTGGCGGTGCGGTCCCCTACGGCACTGCGTAGGATCCTACGGTCTTGGTGGCGTGCATCCGTGCGTCGCTGATGTCCGGTGCCAGGTCGACGGGCACGTGCACCTTCCGCCGCCCACTGGCGACAACATAGATGTACTGTGGAGACCTCACGCCCCACGTGTTGAGCAATTCGGCGGTACGTCCACCCGGCCTCCCGCATGCCCACTATACGCCCTCGCTCAAAGTCGTCAACTGCACATACGGTTCACGTCCACACTGTCGCAGCATGCTACCAGTGTTAAAAACTGCGATGGAGCTCCGTATGCCACGGCAAACTGGCTGACACTGACGGCGGCGGTGCACAAATGCTGCGCAGCTAGCGCCATTCGACGGCCAACGCCGCGGTTCCTGGTGTGTCCGCTGTACCATTCGTGTGATCATTGCTTGTACAGCCCTCTCGCAGTGTCCGGAGCAAGTATGGTGGGTCTGACACACCGGTGTCAATGTGTTCTTTTTTCCATTTCCAGGAGTGTATCTTAGACAGTAAAATATGATGGTTAAAGATGTGCACTGAGTATTCCCATACAGCAAATTATTAATTGGCCACCTACTCTTGACGCAATAGCTACTAAGATCTTTCACTGGTGAAGGAGGTGACGACGTTGTTACGTCCATTAGAGGCTTCTGTAGTTTGCTGAGAATGATGTTATATAATTGTGCCTTGTGATTTTCTGTGGAGTTCCAGAGTAAGTTCTACACTGGTGCAGGACATTCATTCCTGCTGTTCTCATTCGAGGCAATCCTGGATTCTGAATCTCAAGCACCAGAGGATTAGAAACAGCAATGCAACCTCTGTCTTCCTGGATGTCCACTATTTCAAAGTGCTGTGGTTGACAGTCTCTTCTCATTGTGCAGTGCTTGTAGATTGTTGTAAATGGATAAACTGCAATATTTAGAACATCTCATTCTAAACTTTCTAAAGAACGAGACTTTTCTGTCACGACCACTTTTTGTGTGAGGTGATAAATACCAGGAATTTGGATGCATTTTGAGAACCTAATGGTGACATACATTAGTGTCTGTGTAAATTAATGGAACTGGATTTTTCCTGAGGTCGGCAGTTTTCCGAAGGTCGGCGTTTTCCCACGATGTCGTCGTTTTTTCCCAAGGCCGGCGTTTTACCCCGAGGTCGGCGTTTTTCCCCCGAGGTCGGCGTTTTACCCCGACGTCGGCGTTTTACCCCGAGGTCAACGTTTTTCCCTCGAGGTCTGCGTTTTTCCCCGAGGTCGGCGTTTTTTCCCTAGGTCGGCGATTTTTTCCCCGAGGTCTAGAAATCTATGGATATATTGAAAATCCAAAGTATTTTCATGTATATCGAATTATACTGATATGTCATGTCATCTTGAAACATATATCCGACCACTGGATATCGGTATTTATCGAGATAGAGATATATTTCGATATATCTATTTATTTCGAGAATCGTTTTCTTAGGGGTACAGATTATTTCGAGACGTCCATTTCTTTCCCATTATCGACTCTCTTCGATATATCGACTTATGTCGAGGCACACATTATATGGAGATATAGATTTATTTCGAGATATCTATCTATATTGAGGAGTCCATTTATTTCGAAGTATCGATTGATTTCGAAGTATCTGTTTATGTCGAGATATCGATTTATCTTGATATACTGACACAAATCGGTTTGTCTATGTATTTCGATGTATCGAAATATTTCAATGTATCGGTGTACTTCCGATATCGATTCCTTTCGAGATATCGATATATTTCAAGAAACCTCTATATCTCAAGTAATCCATAAATTTCTAGATATCGTATTTTTAGAGATATCTTTATATTACGAGGTACCAAATAATTCAAGATATCGATATATTTCTATACCTCGATTTATCTTGAGAGGACATTGCGTTTCGAGATATCGATCTATATGGTAAGCTGAAATGCGTCTAGATGTCGATATATATCGAGATATCGAATCAATTCGATGTAGCAGTCTTTTGGAGGTGTCGATTTATTTCGAAGTTTCGATTTTTTGCATGGTGTCGATTTATTTCGAGGTTGCGATTTATTTCGGGGTGGCGATTTATTTCTAGGTGTTGATTTATTTCGAGGTGTCTATATATTTCGAGGTGGCGATATATTTCGACGTTACTTGTCGACTGCATCAGCTTAGAACCTATTTCGTACAGAGTGGTGCGACTGCATACCGCAGAAGGCGACATTGATATCCAGACGATGAATGTAAACGTTTCCGAGAGAAAAGCGTCCAATGTGACGAATTGGCACTACGTCATTATGAAAACAAATGACGGAAACGTGAGGTTTCTGCCACTCAAAGTGCTGCCAACTTTCACCCCACCCCCTCCTCACTCTCCCCAGTCGTGGCGATCAGCTGGTGTGATAGAAATGGACACAGGAAAGTAATAACGTTCCATGAAATCCCATTCTAGGGAGGTTCAAGGGTAAATGTTCCAGACGGTTTATTTGCATTAAGACACGCATACTGGACATCTACAATGTCGCATCTGCCAGATCGTTTCTATTGTCAGCAGTGGAAAACAAAACAGCGTACTGAAAAAGCCATAGTGAGACGCAGTTTTTGGTAGACGAAATAATAGGAATACTCTAGCCACTGATAATGATGATCTAATGAGAATTCTGGTATTGTTTTGAAAGATGCATTTAAATATGCATTGAACGTAGCTCCAACTTATTTTGAGAATTATACATTGGAGATTTGGTAATGCAAAACATTTCGATCTGAGAATACTTTACGTGATAGAACGGCATTGACCTTGTGTGTCATTAGGGTAAAGTTAATTTGCCGCCATTAACATAAAATTTATCCGCATTAACATAAAATCTATTTTTCAACGCACTTCAATAAGGACTCACTTCAGATTATTGGACAATTAAAGAGAACTCAAACCGTTATTTTAATAGTATTCGTAGGTCCAATGCAGCATTTACCGTGGACAGTCCCTGAGCCAAGACTGTCAGTTTTATGTAGGGAGCACTACTTTAAAAAAGCACTCCGTGTTCAGGCCACAAGTGGCCAATCAGGACCATCCGACCGCCACGTCATTCTCACTGAGGGTGGAGGAGGAGCTGGCTCTCCCACTCGTTGTGGTAGTTTCCTTTGACTGGAGCCGCTACTATTCGGACGAGTAGTTCCTCAATTGGCATCGCAAGGCTGATTTCAACCCGAAAAATGGAAACAGCGCATAGCGGCCCGGATGGTCACCCATCCAAATGCCGACCACGCCCGAAAGTGCTAAACTTCAGTGATCTGACGGGAACCGGTGTATCCACTGCGGCAAGGCCGTTGCCCCTACCACTTTTACATGATTTTTTGATCGTAGATCAGGTCTGATGGCTGGAAAGAATGGACGTTTACCATGTTCTGCACATTTATATTTTCACTACGTCGACACAGCTGCTCCAATTTCGACTACAGGTGATGGTAGCCATAATGATCGAGCCAAGCATCCTGTGTACATTAGTTGCACCCATGTGTGTGGGGATCACAGCATTCGTGACATTTAAATTTGTTACTTCTTTGCTACTATATTCGCAATAAATTTTGCAGACAGTATCCGCATATGACGCTGAATGTACCTACAAAATTATATCATTGTACGACACATGTTTCAGGAGATACGTCATAAAAACTCAGGACAAGGCCAGACGCTGCATAGTACGGACGTGGACGCACAGCTGTAAATAAATGCCTGGTCAACACCAAGCCTTTCCGCTAGTCATCTATAAAGATAAAAAATCCCCAATATTGTCCACCAGCGTATTTTTGAAAAACCTTTATTTTGTCATCCATCTTTTTCCTGTAAAAATCGTAAAAGCCGAGCATCATTGTGTTTTTAAAAATCTTTTCCTATTGTCATCTCTTTTTATGTATTTTAAACCATCTATCGCTTGTGTAACCTGTGGCTACAAGTCCATTCCATTTATGGGGTAATCGAAATAATGAACAACGGAAAAAAGTGTGGGTCAATTTCTTCCTCATTTTTCGGAACTTCTGATAATAGTAAATCGTTGGCTCTTTAAGGGCCTGGTAGGTACATACAAGTGATTAGTGTAAGATTAGAATTTGGGTTAGATACAGTGCCAGGAGGTTCTGTTTCTATATGGCTAGCTTCAGAGTACTTCACCATCTACTAAGTGATGCGTTTCATTGTGAATGGTTTGTTCTGTGCTAGGTCTACCCTTTACTCCACAAAGCTGTTCCTTCGATGCTATTAAAACCAGGATGTTATCAAAATATATGCACAGTGGCAGACTGGAGTCTGCAGAAATATTTCCAGTGGTGGGGAGGGGGGAAGGCGCGTCGGGGCTGGAATGCATGATTCTGAAACTGGCACTCTGTGTACAAATCAGCTGGTCAGTTACGAGGTGCATCAAGCTACAAGACCCTAACTCTATAAGCGCTACAACTGGTCAAAGCTAAGGTTTAGCAGTATTGTGGAGAATTCTTATCTGGAAGAGTATGAGTATACTGTAACGAATAAAAACTCTTTACTCCAGATTCCAAGGATGGTTAGGGGCGACGGGTGAAAGTGCCCTTTTGCCTATCCTCCCCTCCCCACCTCCTCCCCTCCCCCTCCCCTTCCCCCTCGCGGACGCCAATGGCTGGCCCGTTCATTTTGAGAACATCAGAGTTGCAGTAACCTTTCTGAGAAACTGTTCTAGATGTCCTTGCGCGTCAATCTTACCACTCAGAACAGCAGTTGGAATGTCGGTTATCGCTGAAACAACTGGTTTTCGGCTCTTATCAGTTTCCCAGCCTCACTATAACCTAATTGTTAAAGCCCGTCACAATACTAGTTCTTGTAATAACCGATTTTCAGTGTTTTATTTATATTATTTCCTCTTGTAAACGTAGAAATCAAACAAAGATTAAAAAATTTTTACTTTCTCAGTTTCTTGATAAATGGAATCAAAACGTCAAATACCTTTATGATGACCTGCAGCCGTCCAGAACGAAATTAGAATTATATTAATACCGTCAGCTGCTCACGGGTGTCGATATATATCAACGGGGACAGGTGACAATGTGTGCCCATCTGGGACTCGAACCCGGGATCTCCTCCTTACATGGCAGGCGCTCTGCCCATCTGAGCCACCGAGGGCACAGACGATAGTGTGACTGCAGGTACTATCTCGCGCACGCCTCCCGCGAGACTCACATTCTCACCTTGCATGTCCACACACTACATTCGTAGTGTCCCACACCGACACACTCATTACTCGTGCAACACATTCTTACCAAGTCCCTTAACAGTTCGGGGAATACGTGTGCATCTTCACAGAAGAAGGTCATGGCTGGTATTGCCAGAACCATATACTTATATGGATATGGACATGTCTTCCACGAGGAATGAGTGTGTTGGAGTGGGACTCTACGACTGTAGTGTATGGACATTCAAGGTGAGAATGTGAGTCTCGCAGGAGGCGTGCGCGAGATAGTCCCTGCGGTCGAACCATACACTGTGCCCTCGGTGGCCTACATGGATAGAGCGTCTGTCATTTTAGCAAGAGATCCTGGGTTCGAGTCCCGGTCGCGGCACACATTTTCACTTGTCCACGTTGATATTTATCAACGCCCGTGAGCAACTGACGGTATTAATATAATTCTAATTTCTTTAAATTAAATAGTCCAATAAAACTTTGTCCGCTGTTCGCTGCTTCTCTCAAAATATAGCGAGTGCTTCTATACTACAGAAAACTGGCAGTATCATCCTACTGATTTTAGTTTTTAGAACTCTGCTCAAAAATTATATTGAAATCGGTTATCACAGCACTATGCGGGCATTACGTATAGTCCAGCGATAAAGAGTGAAAACTGCGGCAGGAGAACTCTCTTTTCCGTTTTAATTTCTCTGTTAAGGGCTAAAAGCAGATAACGGCATACTACGTAGACACAGGCAGCAGATCAGACACTTTCTATTTTTATCCCGAACTATCAATGATTTGTAAAATTTTAACTTTTTTCCTTGTATGATGTCGCAAGTCGACCAAATCGACCATTGTGCTTCACTCGTACTGCATATCGTAAAATACTTCCAGGCTTCCAGATGGTGCTATTCTGTGTTACAACTGACGTTCGACAACAGCGAGAAGCTGCGTCCATTCTCGCGCACTGCTTGTATAACAGGCGCAGTATTGTCTCGGCAATGTTGGACCAATTCATTTGTTGCTCGTTTCTATCAGCAGTGTTATTAAAGTGGCATACATCACTTTACCCATTTTTTCTGTAATAACGCAGTATTTCAGAGCTATGGAAATCTTACGAATAAAAATTACTCGTCTTTTTTAAAAAAAGGTTTATTTGAAAACTAAAAATTTTACTACGACAGATGTGGCTAATTGGTATATCTGTTTTACGTGGTTATCAGGAAAAAATAAAAAGATACTTGTCATAACCGAGAGCAAACAAATACCGAAAGACATCGGTTATTCAGAACTAAAATACCCATGTCGTTTTAACTGATCGGTTTTTCTATCTCTAAACTGCAGTGTCGCCACAGAAAAGTGTGTCGTTCCATCAATGTCCATAGAAACTTTGAGATATGTAAGTGTTTATGCGCAATATCGGCAAATGGAAACACGAAGAGGTAATAAGCACCTGAGCGATAGAATTTATTTCACAGTCAGAAAAGTCGAGTGACAGACAAGACTGAATCACTGTAATAGATATTATATGGAAAGCTGTGTAAAGGAAAATTTCCAGTTCTTTCGTGGATTCCAAAATTGAAGGAAATTCCGGGACATCAAGGTGACATAGCCTTATACGGATAGTATTCCATGACTAACGTAATTGACCCACATACTGTACTGGTATACTGATAATATTACACTACTAAGGTAATTTACCTGAAATAATTTACAAACATGTTACTATAACATTCGCTGCTACTCATTACGCAAATTGACCTTCAGCCATTAAGCGCAAGCGCAGATCTCAGTTATGATACGTGCGCCATCCAAAAATTTATCAAGGTGGTAACTCAACACAACTACAAACGATCGTTGTGTGCAAAATAAATAGAACACCTCATAAGAAGAACATGACGGGTTTGAATCATTCCCACCGCAACGGATGAAAAATTCAGGCTTGCACATAAGACCACTTGATAACTAACCAGAAATTCAGATTAGTTGTAGCTTCGGTGACAATCGCCTTTTTTACATTTTCCCCGTAAACTAGATAATTATGAAACGTAACAACTACTCTAAAATATCTGCAGCAACGGACTTGCCGCGGAGGTTGCATCGGTTCACGTGAGATCACCGAAGTTAAGTGCGTTGTCGGGCGTTGAAGGCACTTGGATGGGTGATCATCCAGGCCGCCATGCGCTCTTGCCATTTTTCGGGGTGCACTCAGCCTCATGATGCCAATCGAGGAGCTACTCGACCCAATAGTAGCGGTTCCGGTCAATGAAAACCATCATAACAACCGGGAGAACAGTGTGCTGACCCCCGCCCCTCCTGTTCGCATCCTCCACGGATGATGACACGGCGGTCGGATGGTCCCGTCCCAGTAGGCCACTCATGGCCTGAAGACGGAGTGCTTACAAAGCAAACTATTCTCCAGTGGATGGTCGTACTACTGAGACCTTGATGCCTGGCATCAATAACAGATGGCAGCACAAGAGGTTGCCTTACGCCTACTGCCGAATTTTGCGATCTGTCGTAAGCCTGCGTAAGCACGTGGGGCCTTCCGCCTTAAGTGCAAGCATATCCATTGCGTTTTCTGCCGCGCGACTTGAGTGGAATGTTTCATTATTTCTGAAATATTATAGAAATGTTTTTCGTTGTATATCCTCACCATCGGTACTGAATTTACTGTAAAATTACTTGCTCACTTTTCGGAACTCCCGTTCATAGTAAATCGATACTATTTGAAGCCGTGGTAGACACGAGTCTAGTGTGCTTCACCTTCAGCACCTTCTGTGTCAGTCTCGGTTCCTATGTCGCTGATTTCACAACGAACAGTTCGTTGTCTACTGAGTATACTGTCTGTTGCACGACACTATCCCTCCCACGCTGCTAAATGTAGGTCGTCGGCAAAATAGGACTGCAGTGGAACAAGGGCGTCTGCAGAAATTTCCCCAGGAGGTGGTGGTGGCATTGTTAGTGGTGTGTGTGTGTGTGTGTGTGTGTGTGTGTGTGTGTGTGGGTGTGTGTGTGCGTGTGTGTGTGGAGGCCATTACTATGAAATTCACACAGTCCAGACCGCCAAGGAAAATAAACCTCGAGATTTGGAAAGGGTGTTGATCTTATACCGCTTATACTGCATATTTCGAAATTCCACCTCTAAGGGGGATACACAGGAAATGAAAGGATTTTTGAAACATGTAGCTATTAAGGTAATTTTGAAGCTTGGCAGACGAAAACTTGTATCTGGTTTCTAGGTCAGAAATAAAGAAATATGTGTTCCAGTATTATTGGGAATTTAACCTCTATGAGGTGAAATAGTGGATGAACATTTTATTTTGAGATAAATAGTTATGGAAGAACTATGGAAGTATTTTTTAGGCTAAATCTACGAAAATTGGTATTTGACTTCAAGGTTACAAATAAGAAAATACGTATTTTCGTGTTTTTGGAAGTTCAACCGCTAAGGGGATGAAATATAGTGAGCTGGTGCGTTTCTGGCGCCAGTTTCCGTCGATCGTTGTTTCGATCTTTGAGTCGCGGTCCAGAGGACACTGCTCCCTAAGCGACTGTAGTAGTTCTCTGTGCAGCCCAACATCGGGCTTACCGCGCTTACACTGGACACAGTTGCCAACAAATCGCCTGCCATCGCCATATAGGTTGGGCCAAAACATGTGTTCCCGAACTCTGTTAAAGGTCTTGTAGAACCCCAAATGATCCCCTACCGCCGAATCGTGGAAATATCTGAGTGCCATGCTAACTCGTTCCTGTGGAATACAGACCTTCCCTTCACCACGGTTGTCTTCCCCTTTACACAAGACCCCACCCCCCGAAGACCTCGCAATCCGCCAACTGCTGCCGAATCGGTCCCCACCCGGGGTCCTCGGCCTGTTTGCCGGCTAAGTCGCAGAAGAAGCCGGGAGTCTCGGAGAGAAGGAAATTCACCCCAAGATCCGGCTCCACGTGGCCCTTGCCTTCCCCAGACTTTGCCGCGAACATACGGCTGAGAGCGTCGCCAATTCATTGTCTCTGCCACTAATATGCCGAACCTGGAGATAAGTCTTGTCATCTTAACTTCGGTATGATTTTTAGCGATCTTATTAATCAAAGTTTAAGGGCTGGCACTGGCCAAGTAACTCACGGAGGCTCATTGGTTTCAGTCCAGTTGTATTGCTCACCTGTTCTCCAGATAAGGTTGTGTAGTTTATGTCTCAGAAAAGTGTCTGCCCTTGATGTGTGTTGTGTTAGAGATAATTGGCAGCGGTCGACGCTAGCATACTGGGAGCAGAGCACCACGGCGGCAGAGAGATATTTAAGGCCATGTCCTCTCCTTTACATCTTGGGTTATGTTGTCACTTTTGCGTGATTCCATCTTATCGGTGCTGAACTATAGCATCCAAAGTTCAATTGCATTGCCAAGTTGAGTATATTTCTATGTCATTCTCTGCCTCGTGGATCTCTTGTATTAATTTGAATCCTTGGTCTGCTCGCGTCTATCGCCAATTCACACGAAATATTGAAGCAACCTTATTTTAAGGGTATTGTCATATAGTCATGTTCTAGTTGTAATCATTCTAAGAATATTGTTGATTAATCAACTGATTAAGTAAATTTGAAGGTCCGTTCGGTCAAAATTAAAGGACCCCCTTAATTGTTTTAGTCATTTTTATATAGTTTTGTTTTGGAAAGTTGGCTAGCCGAACGTTAAATATCTGTATTCTTACGCTTTATCTGTTTCTCCCCTGATTGCAAGTAGTGAGAGTTATGGACATTTGTGCTATTTAAGTAAAGCTTTACCTAAGTATATTTACCTAGTCATATTCAAATTTCGAGTTTTACGGGTCTCGTTCCACTTAACGAAATTTATTTATTATTTGTCCAACTGATCTGGCCTTGTAAGGCAGTCTCCTCTATTATTGTGATTGTGATTTTATAATGCTTTTGATTGTAATAAAATATGTAGCAACTACAACGGATTACTATTGTGATTTTGGTGTGTCACTACCATACCCCATTTCATATAGGATGAAATGTTTCATGAAATATATGAAAACCTGTTTTTGATACATTCAATCATTAAGAGGGGTGGAATATAGGATGTAATGTTTTATGAAAGTATTTCAGTGCGAAAGAATTTTTAAAGCGAAATCTATGAAAATTGTGTTATTGAAAAATACGTGTTTCACTGTTTTTGGAACTAAAACCTCCAAGAAGGTGCAATAGGGGCACAGGTTTCACTGACCCATGGCCTTCCAGCCCAACCTGCAAAGTATACGGACTTGAAATTTGATGAAGGTGTAAATCTTACGCTGAAAGCATCATTTAAGAAGAGATTGTTCGAAATTTCACTCCTAAGGGGGTGAAATATGGGTTGAAAGTTTTTTTTAAAAAATATGTCCCTATGTCCCTATTGAAGCTATAACTACAAAACTACGAAAATTGACATTTGGTGTCTCAGTCAGAAACAAAAAAGAAACAGGTTTTTAGCATTTTCCGAAATTCTTCCATTGGGGGATAAAATAATTAGTGAAGGTTTTTTGAAAATAAATCATTATTAAAGAACTACTGAAGCATTTTTATAGCTACATCTATGAAAATAGGTATTTGACATCTCGGATGGGTGTAAAAGAAATGTGTTTTGTTGCTTTTGGAAATTTAACTCACTAATAGAGTGAAGTAGGGGATGAAAAGTTTTATGAAATATTTCACTATGAAAGCATTTTTAGAATTAAATGGATGAAGATTTGAATTTGGCTCCTCGGTTCTAAATAGAAGAATACGTGTTTAATTGTTTTTTGAAAACCCAACCCCTAAAGGGTGTGAGATGTTTCAGAAAATGGTTCATTATGAAAGCATTACTAAATATATCTGACAATTCGTATTCGGCTAATGTGTTACAATTTTTAAAAACTACGTGTTTTTCTGGTTTTGGAACTTCGAGCATAAGGGGATGAAAATTTTAATGAAATATTTATTGCCTTATATTAAAATATTTTAAATCTGCATTTATGAAAACCGGTATTTCACTTCTCAATTAGATATAAAGAAATATGCGTTAGGGAATGAAAGACTCTACGGAGATATCACCACAAGAATACAAACGGCTTGATTAACAAAAACCTTGGACTCCAGCTGTCAGCATTGCTTTTTGGTCATTCAGTAAAAGACCATGCTTCAACGGCGTTAAGTTTAGAAAGTTTAGAAAGTGTTGCAGTTTATAAAAGACATAAAAAAACGATTAAAGAAAAAAATTCTTTGCAGACCATGAACGGTCTACGCAAGTAAAGAAGCGGATGATAAGCTAGCTCTTTATGCAAATGAGTTGGTCAGTTTAAGTTCCGAGACATGTCATGCAGCAGGAACGGAATCCTATAGTTGCTACGATTGGCTAAAGGAAAAGTTTTGCAGAATCACGCGAAATCACTTCTGCAAGTGGCTGAGAATCTCGTAATGAATAAAAATTCTGTACTGAGAATTCCAAGGTGGGAGATGCAAGATTCCTCCCCCCCCCCTTCCCCCTCCTCTCTATGCTATCCTTCTTTACCTACAGCAAAAAATAAATAAATAAATAAATAAATAAAACTAGAGAAATTTCTACTGTGAAACTATTTGCATACAAGAGAACGGCCCTTGAAATTTAACTCTTCAAAGTTTTAAGCCCTGCTCATTCCGGATATTGATTAGAAAGTGTTAATCCACATGTGAAACCTGAGTATATAATCCCTGTGACATTTGATCAACGGTGTTCCATAAGGACAGGTTCTCATTCAAAACGTTCGAAAATTCAATTTCTTTGTAGTTGCATTTTTTAAAGGTGTACTTGTCTAGACTCTTGGAACGGAAAGGTTTTTTTTTTTAATCCGTGCTTTACAAAAGTTTCTACAGCCCATTGTTTGAAGCAGTGTCACGGCTGCCATGAGCCGCGCGGGGTACCCGCCATGTCTCCAACGCCTTGTCACGTTTCGCGCGGCTCCCCTCGTTGGAGGTTCGAGTCCTCCCTCGGGCATGGTTGTGTGTGTGTTGTCCTTAGCATAAGTTACTGTAAGTAGTGTGTAAACATAGGGACTGATAGTTCAAATGGCTCTGAGCACTTTGGGACTTAAGATCAGTGGTCATCAGTTTCCTAGAACTTAGAACGACTTAAACCTAACTACATTAAGGACATCACACACATCCATGCTCGAGGCAGGATTTGAACCTGCGACCGTAGCGGTCGCGTGGCTCCCTACTGAAGCGCCTAGAACCGCTCGGCCACATCGGCCGGTCTATCATGTATTCTAGAAGAGCTGCACGGTCGTCACTGGCGCCTGTTCTTTCGAGAACAGTTACTATCTTCATATCTATGGTTAAACGTTACCCAGCCATTGACCTTCGTCTGTGCGAATGCGCACTGGTTGCCGGAACTCTTACGGGAATCGTCACCTTAGTGAGAGCCAGTAAAGAGTGGATGGACAAATACCTATTAAGTACATTACGTAATCGGATTGTGGACGGTTGGGGATGTGAGTCTCACGGGAAGCGTGCAAGGGATAAATTCCTGCAGTCGTGCTGTTCATTTGTGCCCTCGATTGCTCAGATGGATTGAGCGTCTGCCATGTAAGCAGGAGATCCTGGGTTCGAGTCCCAGTAGGGGCACACTTTTCAGCTGTCCCCATCGAAGTATATCAACAACACCTGTCGTTAGCTGAGGGTTTCAATTAATTATCAGTTGTGAAGGTGATTCGATGAACCCTTTGCCAGGCATTTAAATGTGTTTTGCAGGGTATCCATATAGATGTAGATGATAACTCGTCCCGTGTCGCACGTGCTCAAAATGATTCATACTGCAGAATTCATGCAATCATACTCACCGAAAATACGGACGAATATCAAGTGCAGGCTGCCGAGTGCTGCATATCCAGCTTAGACAGATCGGCTTTTCCTGCCAAGAAGAACAGGAAGTTGCTGTCTAGGAACAATCAGAGGTAGAGAAAGGGCTGAAAAATACTCCTTGTATTGCAGACTAAACGTAAATAACGAAAATACATTTTTGGCAAAAATTGGTCAAAACATAATCGTTTGCCCTCCGTATTGGATTAGCTGTTTTGAATATTGAAAATCTGACTTCAGATTCGTTTTCAGAGACATTAAAAATATATATGTAACACTCAGTTCATGCAAATCGAAGTAATAATATAACTATATGTTTTCCCTAAACTTTGAACACTTTTTTTTGGATTAACGATTTTCTCAGAACGGCATGCACCATAAATTAAAAGTGGTTCGATCTCTTAACTTCTACCTCTGACCCCTAAAAGTAAACACTTTTCTTAGGAACTTATAGCTATAATATGACATTTGTTAATATTAACTAATTTTTGTGTAGGCATAAGGAGTGAAACAAACCCCCAACAATCGAATTCAAGGTTCGAATTAGCACTGTATCGTTAAATTTAAGGTTGTTTCATTGCGGTTTGCTATGCGCTCCCATAAATTTTATGTATTATCGACTCATGTTATCCATTTTCAATTTCAGAGAAATAATGTAGTATCAACTGATATTACCCATTTTTGAATTTAGGTAACATCTGAGGTGCCACACTGCACGCACTCTGCGTACTCCAGTCTCGCAGGCCCTTGATCAAATCATAATTACGGGCGCCATTTTGTATTGAAAATCTAAAATTAAGCTCATAGTAATTCCCAAACAGATCCTTCGAATGTATTTTCATTGTCTCAAAAAAAATTTCTAATGTACCCTTTTTTGCTCATTTGTATGAGAACCTGGCCGTAACGCCGGAATATAGTCACGAGATTTTTTTTCAGAGACGCTGTACGTTCGCGAGAACACTTTCGCTCTGCGCGTGTCGAAGGACGTTCCTCAGATATTACTGTGTGTGTGCTACTCAGTCGTACCATTTAAGTGTACATCTTTGCATAGTTTTCCTTTCACGATGTAAACAGTGCCCGGCTCAGTTGCTAACTGGCCAGTGAGTGGTTCCGAAGGTGTCGGATGTGCGGTGCGTTCGGTCTGCTAGGACAAGAGCAGACACTGAGGGAGCTAGCTGCTGGGACGCCAGCGAACAATTTATGCCAAGTAAGACGAAGAGGATTATTCTAAAATTACGAGCCGTCTCAAAAGTGTTTACCATTGGTAAATCTTGCTGTTGAGTCTGACAAAACTGGCAGTTTTGCCTAGAGATACATTAGAGAGAGAGATACAGGAAATCCCCCCACCCCCCTCAAAGAATTTTTAGTTGTGATGACAGGCCGATTGGTAGTGTAGTCCGAGATCTAAGTTAGGTTGGAAGGTGGTAATTTGATTGAGAGTTGTTTACGCCAACGATTATGAATGCCGACTAAACGTTGTGCGAGCAGATTGCCCTGTAGCGTAGCCTAGTGTTTCCGTCCGCGCCACATTTAACACACTATCTCTAACTGTGTACAAAAGTCTCACAACAGCCACTATAACTACGTTTCTGGTGGGGGGAGGAGAGTGTCCACTATGTAACTTTCACTGCAAATTTTAGTAACCGCATAAAATAACCGAAATAGAAGCGTAATTTTAACTATATTTCCTTTTGTGGGAAAGTAATGGTTCTCCTCTTTCGGCAGCCACTGTAATATGTAGGCGACTTATTAGTTTTTTTTAAACTCTGAATCATGATCTCAATAGACGCAGTGCTTTTTTTACGTTACTTGATTTGTGGTCTATAGTAAACAATGCAGCGAATTGGTAAATTCTTTGAAGTTTGACGTGTGTTACATAGACGACGTCTGCAATGTTCGTAAGGCCAAGTTTGCATATATTCTGTGTCTGTTTTTTTGGCCATGTACTGTATAATTAAGGGGAGGAGGATTATGTTCAAGGAGCAGTGCATTAGCAGTCTATGGAGAAATTGAGAATTTGGATCTAACGAACGGCATGCTCGGGCAGTTCGTGCTATTCTGTTGACCACTGTGTAATTCGGACACAGTGATCATTGCCTCTCCCTAGTAACCAGGGGACTCGGGTGCTAATCCTGGTCTGGCACGAATTTTCAACAGTGCCCACTGACTAAAGTCAGTGCCCATTGTCAGCTAATATCATTGTTTCGGTGTTAAATTGTATTTTGTTCACGATACGTCGTTTAGCTTTTTCATGGATTCATGGATAACAGCTTTGAAAAGCGTACAGGTTATATTGATATTCGCTCGTCGTTAGTCCAAGGCAACTATTGCGATTTATAAACACAGTTGTAGTTCGTATTAAGCCTACATACGTAATTGTGTCCTGTGTTTCTTTACCAAGAACTACTTCGTAAGTAATTCCCCTGTAGTGTTATTTTGTTTTAGTATTTTGTTTAAATATTTATAGACTGCAGGCTTGGATGAAATATGAAACACATGTCCGAAGTTCTTGTTGATACTGCAGATACTGTTTCATCCGTACTAGGGGCCAAAACATTTCATCTAATACAGGAGTACACAATTTGTCTAGAGATTTAGCAATTTTTCGTAATAGAGGCCTTGCTTCGATATATTTTTCTCTAATTCTTGTTTGGATTTAATCTTAAAACACACTAACTCTTCCACCAGTTATTCGATATGTGGTTTCATACCTTTCGTAGCCTAGAGTTCCTAAACGGTCGATAATATTAATGATTTCCTTTCTCAATTTTATTTTCTGTAAAATCTCCTGTTTATGGTTATTGCTAACGTGTTTCACGTTCTCACTTTTATTATTTTTATTTTTCTAGTTTTCTGACTGGTAGCCAAATTTTCTTTGAATTTGGTTTTTAATTCTGAAATAGTAACAGTTGAAGGTCAAGAGGAGATTGCGATCTATTTGAGGAGAGTGGCTCGGAGACTTTTTATAATAGACGTACACAGGTCATTGGGATCCTTACCTATATAGATTTACATCGAGTGTGATGTAGCCCATTCTCTTGTCATGATCTCGGTTGTATCGTAGCACATTGTCTCGGTTAGGTTGGAGATTTCTGTTGAGAGTTGTCGAAGTCAACGAAAGTGATTACAAAGTACAGACTGTGCTAACAGAACGATCTGTAGCGTAGTCCAACACGTTCTTTCTGTCCTTTTGAAGCCTCTTTTAATTAAAAATAACTAAAGCTGCAAGATACAGTCACAAAAACTGTGTTACGTAATAGAGTAATCCCAGACTATTGTGGTGTAAGTTGTGTGCGTACACTTTTTTTTTGTCAGTGAATATACATTTTTTTACTCGTTTGCTGGGTTTCAGTTTTCCGCGTTTTCCGGCGAAAAACCTTTTCCTGTGAAGGGCCCATTAGTTTGTCGGTTATATTCGTGACTTTCTCGACGGTCAGTAATTTCGTGATAGTCCATCCACCGGCGTCATTGTTAACATCGAATATAGATTAAGGCTAATATGAAGCTAATGCATGAGTAGGTCTAATAATTAATAAAAATAGGAATGCGGGTAAGCTACTACAAACAGCATAGTGAACGCATTGTTGTGGCCAAGATAAGCACGAATCCCACGCCTACCAAAGTCGTAAAAGTAGTCCGCAGATGATGAAGAAATTGATGGAATGTGTGATGAGATAAAAGAAATCATACAGATAGTGATGGGAGATGAAAATTTAATATTAATGGGTGACTGGAATTCGACAGTAGGAAATGGAAGAAAAGGAAACGCAGTAGGTGAATATGGAATGGGGGTGAATAAATGAAAGAGGAAGCCGCCTGGTAGGTTTTTGCCCAGAGGATAACTTAATCATAGCTAACACTTGGTTCAAAAATCATGAAAGAAGGTTGTATACGTGGAAGAGACCTGGAGATACTGCAATATTTCATATAGATTATATAATGGTAAGACAGATATTTAGGAACCAGATTTTAAATTGTATGACATTTCCAGGGGCAAATGTGGACTCTGATCACAATATATTGATTATGAACTGTAGATTAAAACTGAAGAAACTGGAAAAAGGTGGGAATTTAAGGAGATGGGACCTGAAAGAACTGACACAATCAGAAGTTGTACAGTGTTTCAGGAAGAGCATTAGGGAACGATCTACAGGAATGGGGGAAAGTAATACAGTGTGATGGGGGATCTGAGTGGTGTACTGTCAAGGGGGAGGGGGTTCCTCAGGGATCAGCGTTGGGGCCGCTCCAGTTCCTTATTTATATAAATGATATGCCCACAAGTATTACGGGTAACTCTAAAATATTTCTGTTTGCTGATGACACTAGCTTGGTAGTAAAGGATGTTGTTTGAAACATTGACTCCGTTTCAAGTAGTGCAGTACATGACCTCAGTCCATGGCTTGTAGAAAATAAACTAACATTAAATCACAGTAAGATTCAGTTTTTACAGTTTCTAACACACAATTCAACAAAACGTGACGTTTTAATCTCACAGCATGGGCATATGATTAGTGAAACTGAACGGTTCAAATTCCTAGGTGTTCAAATAAATAGTAAGGTGTTGTGGAAAGCCCACGTTCAGGATCTTGTTCAAAGACTTCATACTGCCATTTTCACTATTCGAACGGTACCGAAAGTGAGTGATACTTCGACAAGTAAATTAGTCTGCTTATTTCCATTCACTTATGTTGTAAGGTATTATGTTTTTGGGTAACTCTTCCCATTCTAGAAGGATATTTTTGGCTCAGAAACGGGAGGTTCGGGCAAAAAGTGGTGTGAGTTCACGAACCTCTTGTCGACCTCTGTTCAGGGAGTCTGGGTATTTTGACATTGGCCTCTCAATATGTATATTGCTTATTGTCGTCTCTTGTTACCAATATTAGTTTATTTCCAACAATAAGCAGCTTTCACTCGGTTAATACTCGGGAGATATCAAACCTCCATTTGGATCGGACTTCCTTAACTCTTGTGCTAAAATGTGTGCAGTATACTGCTGCATCCATTTTCAATAAGCTGCCACTCGAATTCAAAAATCTTAGCAGTAATCCACGCGCTTTCAAATCGAAACTGGAGTGTTTCCTCATGGGTCACTCCTTCTATTCTGTCGAGGAGTTAATTGAAAAATTAAGCTGATTCTCATTGTACTGCTGATAGCGTTTGTTTAAACTTATGGACTGATTTTCTCTCAGGATCATGAACATGTATTTTTATCTGTTATTACTTTTATGTTGTAAGTTCATGTGTCGCCCTAACCGCCGTCTGCTTCACGTCTGCTGTGCAGCGAGCTACCTTAATTTAAGTATTAACTGTATTTTTCTTACTTGTCACATCTTCTTCCGTGTGTTTTTGCTTTCAGGAAGCTTTAATTGTCGAGTGCTAGTAATAGAGTTAAATAGATTTCGTGTTCGTTTTGAATACAGTCAGAGAGAGTCCTTGTAGTCAGCCATAGTGCCAGTAGTGCTAGTGTTTGTTTTGAATACAGTCCAGAGACAGGTAGTGCTATTTTCATTGTTTTCTACAAGAAGTGGTTAGCAATCACAGTTCAGTCAGGAATCAGCCGCCTTTATTGAATTAGCAGTATACTTAAAAGTTGATTAAGTCTCTTCACTAAATTGATTCCTTAGGATGGATAGGATGTGTGACTGCTATGTACGGACGCTGGCCACTCTTCGCGAACAGCTGAGCGTGTTGATGACGCGGTCAGCCGTCTTCAGGCTGCTGCCTCGGAGTGTAGCGGCAGTGGGGAGTCTGGTGCGTCGCATGGTGCACCCCAGATGTTAGATGCTTCACCCACTGTCCCTGCTGTCGAGACATCTTCGCGGGTACCGGGCGCGGTTGGGCCACCCTCTCCCCAAGGGGAGTGGCGGGTTCAGCGGCGTTCGCGGCGCACGAGGCGGAGGGTCAATGTGGAGGCTGGCCGTGTGGCATCGCCCGCCTTGCCTGTGAATGGACATGTGGCTGCTCCTTCAGCAAGGTCCGAGCAAGCACACGGGGGGAGGGGTTTATTAGTTATTGGGAGCTCCAACGTTAGGCTGGTGATGGAGCCCCTTAGGGAAATAGCGGAAAGGTCGGGGAAGAAGGCCAGTGTTCACTCTGTCTGCTTGCCGGGGTCTCATCCGAGATGTGGAGGGGGCCCTACCGGCGGCGATAGAGAGCACTGGGTGCACCCGACTGCAAATTGTTGCTGATGTCGACACCAATGACTCCTGCCGTCTGGGTTCAGAGGTCATCCTCAGTTCGTACAGGTGGTTGGCGGAGTTGGTGAAGGCGGAAAGCCTCGCTCGCGGGGTGGAATCAGAGCTAACTATTTGTAGTATCGTTCCCAGAACCGATCGCGGTCCTCTGGTTTGGAGCCGAGTGGAAGGCTTAAACCAGAGGCTCAGACGATTCTGCGGGGTGCTGGGGTGCAAATTTCTCGACCTCCGCAATGGGGTAGAGAAATGTAGGGTCCCCTGAATAGGTCAGGCGTGCACTACACGCCGGAAGCGGCTACGAGGGTAGCGGAGTACGTGTGGAGTGCACATGGGTTTTTTTTTAGGTTAGAGAATTCACTCCCTAGGCCCGACAAGACGCTTCCTGAGACGCGGCAAGGCAGGAGTAGGCAAAATGCAACAGGGAATAACAATATTAATGTGCTAATAGTAAACTGCAGGAGCGTCTATAGAAAGGTCCCAGAACTGCTCTCATTAATAAACGGTCACAACGCCCATATAGTTTGCAGAGAAAGGCTGGACAGTAAAGGGGGAGGCGTGTTTATAGCGATAAGAAGTGCAATAGTATCGAAGGAAAATGACGGAGATTCTAATTGTGAAATGATTTGGGTGAAGGTCACGGTTAAAGCAGGCTCAGACATGGTAATTGGATGTCTCTATAGGCCCCCAGGCTCAGCAGCTGTTGTGGCTCTGCACAAGAAGAATAATTTGGAAAATATTTCGAGTAGATTTCCCCACCATGTTATAGTTCTGGGTGGAGATTTTAATTTGCTGGATGTAGACTGTGAGACTCAAACGTTCATAACGGGTGGCAGGGACAAAGAATCCAGTGAAATATTTTTACGTGCTTTATCTGAAAACTACCTTGAGCAGTTAAACAGAGAACCGACTCATGGCGATAATATATTAGACCTTCTGGTGACAAACAGACCAGAACTATTAGAATCAGTTAATGCAGAACAGGGAATCAGCGATCATAAAGCGGTTACTGCATCGACGATTTCAGCCGTAAATAGAAATATTAAAAAAGGTAATAAGATTTTTCTGTTTAGCAAAAGTGACAAAAAGCAGGTTACAGAGTACCTGACGGCTCAACACAAAAGTTTTGTCTCAAGTACAGATAGTGTTGAGGTTCAGTGGACAAAGTTCAAAACCATCGTACAATATGCGTTAGATGAGTATGTGCCAAGGAAGATCGTAAGAAATGGAAAAGAGCCACCGTGGTACAACAACCGAGTTAGAAAACTGCTGCGGAAGCAAAGGGAACTTCACAGCAAACATAAACATATCCAAAGCCTTGCAGACAAACAAAAATTACGCGAAGAGAAATGTAGTGTGAGGAGGGCTATGCGAGAGGCTTTCAATGAATTCGAAAGTAAAGTTCTATGTACTGAATTGGCAGAAAATCGTAAGAAATTTTGGTCCTATGTCAAAGCGGTAGGTGGATCAAAACAAAATGTCCAGACACTCTGTGGCCAAAATGGTACTGAAACAGAGGATGACAGACTAAAGGCCGAATTACTAAATGTCTTCTTCCAAAGCTGTTTCACAGAGGAAGACTGCACTGTGCTTCCTTCTCTTGAAGTCGCACAGTTGACAAAATGGTAGATATCGAAATAGACGACAGAGGGATAGAGAAACAATTAAAATCGCTCAAAAGAGGAAAGGCCGCTGGTCCTGATGGAATACCAGTTCGATTTTACACAGAGTACGCGAAGGAACTTGCCCCCCTTTTTGCAGCGGTGTACCGTAGGTCTCTAGAAGAGCGAAGCGTTCCAAAGGATTGGAAAAGGGCACAGGTCATCCCCGTTTTCAAGAAGGGACGTCGAACAGATGTGCAGAACTATAGACCTATATCTCTAACGTCGATCAGTTGTAGAATTTTGGAACACGTATTATGTTCGAGTATAATGTCTTTTCTGGAGACTAGAAATCTACTCTGTAGGAATCAGCATGGGTTTCGAAAAAGACAGCCCTGTGAAACCCAGCTCGCGCTATTCGTCCACGAGACTCAGAGGGCCTTAGACACGGGTTCACAGGTAGATGCCGTGTTTCTTGACTTCCGCAAGGCGTTTGACACAGTTCCCCACAGTCGTTTAATGAACAAAGTAAGAGCATACGGACTATCAGATCAGTTGTGTGCTTGGATCGAGGAGTTCCTAGATAACAGAACGCAGCATGTCATTCTCAATGGAGAGAAGTCTTCCGAATTAAGAGTGATTTCAGGTGTGCCGCAGGGGAGTGTCATAGGACCGTTGCTATTCACAATATTCATAAATGACCTGGTGGATGACATCGGAAAGTCTCTGAGGCTTTTTGCAGATGATGCTGTGGTGTATCGAGAGGTTGCAACAACGGAAAATTGTACTGATATGCAGGAGAATCTGCAGCGAATTGACGCATGGTGCGCGGAATGGCAATTGAATCTCAATGTAGACAAGTGTAATGTGATGCGAATACATAGACAGATAGGTCCCTTATCATTTAGCTACAAAATAGCAGGTCAGCAACTGGAAGCAGTTATTTCCATAAATTATCTGGGAGTACGCATTAGGAGTGATTTAAAATGGAATGATCATATAAAGTTGATCGTCGGTAAAGCAGATGCCAGACTGAGATTCATTGGAAGAATCCTAAGGAAATGCAATCCGACAACAAAGGAAGTAGGTTACAGTACGCTTGTTCGCCCACTGCTTGAATACTGCTCAGCAGTGTGGGATCCGCACCAGATAGGGTTGATAGAGAAGATCCAACGGAGAGCAGCGCGCTTCGTTGCAGGATCATTTAGTAATCGCGAAAGCGTTACGGAAATGATAGATAACCTCCAGTGGAAGACTCTGCAGGAGAGACGCTCCGTAGCCCCTTATGGGCTTTTGTTGAAGTTTCGAGAACATACCTTCACCGAAGAGTCAAACAGTGTATTGCTCCCTCCTACTTATATCTCGCGAAGAGTCCACGAGGATAAAATCAGAGAGATTAGAGCCCACACAGAAGCATACCGAGAATCCTTCTTTCCACGTACAATACGAGACTGGAATAGAAGGGAGAACCGATAGAGGGACTCAGGGTACCCTCCGCCACACACCGTCGGGTGGCTTGCGGAGTACGGATGTAGATGTAGATGTAGATACTGACACGTTCCATGACCTTGAAGATTTGCTCCTCAATTTGGGCCTACGGAACTTGACATGCGCAAAGAAAGAGGGTAACAGAAGATATATTGAATTTAATTTATGAAAGGAGAAAATACAAAAATGCAGTAAATTAAGCCGACAAAAAGAAATACAAACGTCTCAAAAAGGAGATCGACAGGAAGTGCAAAATGGCTAAGCAGGGATATCTAGAGGACAAACGTAAGGATGTAGATGCGCATATCACTAGGGGCATGATAGATACTGCCTAAAGGAAAATTAAAGAGACTTTTAGAGAAAAGCGATTCACTTGTATGCATATCAAGAGCTCAGATGGAAACCCTGTTATCAGCAAAGAAGATATTGCAGAAAGGTGGAAGGTGTATATAAAGGATCTGTACAAGGGCAATGTACTTGAGGACAATATAATGGAAATGGAAGAGGATGTAGATGAAGATGAAATGGGAGATGACATACTGCGTGAAGAGTTTGACATGGCACTGAAAGACCTTAGTGGAAATAAGGTTCCGGGAGTAGGCAACATTCCATTAGAACTACTGACAGGCTTGGGAGACCCAGCTCTGACAGAACGTGACCGTCTGATGAGCAAGATACATGAGAGAGCCGACATACCGTCAGACTTCTAGAAGAATGAAATAATTCCAATTTCAAAGAAAGCAGGTGTTGACAGGTGTGAAAATTAGCTAACTATCAGTTTAATAAGTCACAGCTGCAAAATACTAACGCAAATTCTTTACAGACGAATGGAAAAAATGGTAGAAGCCGACCTCAGGGAAGACCAGTTTGGATTCCGTGGAAATACTGGGACATGTGAGGCAATACTGACCCTACGACTTACCTTATCAAGCAGATTAATAAAAGGCAAACCTATGTTTCTAACATTTGTAGACTTAGAGAAATCCTTTGACAATGTTGACTGGAATACTCTCTTTCAAATTATGAAGGTGGCAGGGGTAAAATACAGCGAGCGAAAGGCAATTTACAATTTGTACAGAAAGCAGGTGGTAGTTATAAGAGTCGATGGATATGAAAGGGAAGCAGTGGTTGGGAAGGGAATGAGACAGGGTTGTAGACTATCCCCAATGTTATTAAATCTGTTTATTGAGCAAGCAGTAAAGGAAACAAAAGAAAAATTCTGAGTAGAAATTAAAATCCATGGATAAGAAACTAAAACCTTGAGGTTTGCCGATGACGTTGTAATTCAGAGACAGCAAAGAACCTAGAAGAGTAGCTGAACGGAATGAAGTGTCCTGAAAGGATGATATAAGATCAGCATCAATAAAAGCAAAACGAGGATAATGGAATGTAGTCGAATTAAGTTGGGTGATGCTGAGGGAATTAGATTATGAAATGAGACATTTAAAGTAGTAAAGGAGTTTCGCTATTTAGGGAGCAAAATAACTGATGACGGTCGAGGTAGAGAGGATATAAAATGTCGACTGTCAATGGTAAGAAAAGTGTTTCTAAAGAAGAAAAATTTGTTAACATCGAGTGTAGCTTTAGGTATCAGGAAGTCTTTTCTCCGAGTATTTGTATGGAGTGTAGCCACGTATGGAAGTGAATAATGGACAATAAATAGTTTGAACAAGAAGAGAATAGAAGCTTTCGAAATGTGGTGCTACAGAAGAATGCTGAAGATTAGATGGGTAGATCACATAACTAATGTGGAGGTATTGAATAGGATACAGGAGAAGAGAACTTTGTGGCACAACTTGACTAGAAGATGGGGTCGGATGGTAGGACACGTTCTGAGGCATTAAGGGATCACCAATTTAATATTGGAGGGCAGCGTGGAGGGTAAAAATCGAGGAGGGAGACCAGGAGATGAATACACTAAGCAGATTCACAAGGATGTAGGTTGCAGTGGGTACTGGGAGATGAAGCTTCCACACGATACAGTAACATGGAGAGCTGCATCAAACCAGTCTGTGGACTGAAGACAACAACAGCTAAAAGAAGGTATTTGTCTGATGTGTAATCTTCAACAGAAGTGGGGCAGACGAGAGGGTTAGATTATATGTACTTTCCATTGAAATTGATCCATAATGGGGAGATACTCAATGGGAAAATAATATGCTAATTTACTATCCACAGAACGCAAATGGACTGATCATGAACGAGGAATGAAAATGTAGTCACACTTCTGATTATACACGTATTATTTGAGCCCCCCCCCCCCTCTCTCTCTCTCTCTCTCTCTCTCTCTCTCTCTCTCTCTCTCTCTCTCTCTCTCTCTCTCTCTCACACACACACACACACACACACACACACACACTCTCTCTCTCTCTCTCTCTCTCTCTCTCAATCGCGCGCGCGTGCTAGTTCTACTAAATAATTCAATTCATTAATGGTGTCGGAAGAGATGGTTAGCAAGAAATCCTTTAGGCTCCTCGTAAACTGAAATCTGTCAGTAGTAAAGCTTTTTATGGCTGCCGGCAAGTTATTGAAAACATCGTTCTCCTTAATGATGGAGACATTCTTGCACCAAAGTAATTAACTTACCAATTTATGTGGAGATTATTCACTTACAGTAATGACTTCATGAAATGAGCTGTTGATTTGAAAATATTCATTTGTTTTTAAACACAATTTTCACGGGGAGAACGTATCTTCTATCTCCACCATGTTAAACTGATTTATTTATATGACCCTTATCCTAAGTTGCGTTATATTAACGGTAAAACACAAAACATTTCTTACATTCATTTCCACTATTTTCCAACAAGCTAACAATTTTTCATGAATAATATATTAATAGTGAAATTTTTAGAAAAATTTTGAAAGACAGGTTTTGCTGGCAAATTTCAAAAATAAAAAGACCATAGTGTTCATTATAATATAACTTCTCCATGGTTTTTAATTCCTACTCCGAAGTTTTCTTTTGTTTCCTGCACTGCTTGCTCAGCAAACAGATTGAATAACATCGGGGATAGGCTACAACCCTGTCTCACTCCCTTGCCAACCACTGCTTCCCTTTCATATCCCTCGACTCTTCATGCCCTCGAGTAAGAAAACTGACCGTTAGAATTCCATGGTTCTGGGATAAATGGTTTGAGAGGAAAGGTACATTTAGTTAGAAAAGTTACGGAAAATTTAAAGTTGTATTGCACATAACGTCGTACATGCACTCATTTAAATTCATAGTTTCTTTCACTTTCCAATAGTACGCATGCTGTACAAAAACATAACATTTGTTTCATGATATTTACTTTTTTTATTTCTTGCAAGTCTTCTAGAACTTCTCTCGAAAACTTTGTGGGTAGATCTTGGCATTTGTTTTGTTCAGAAACGTTATTACTGTAGCAAACAACTGACTACGAGACAGGAAAAAATGTATTCAATAGGTGAAAGCTCAAAGCTACGGGTAAAATGTCCCTAGGCTTATCATCTCAAAGAAGAGCTGGCACAGAGAAACAAGTGGGCATGTCTTACATAGCAAGCTGCCATTTAAGCCGACATTTAGGATCTTCAAATAAGGATTTGGACTAAAATACTTCCATATTCGCACTAAGTGTAAATAAAACTGGTACAATCACCAATAAACAAAATTATTTTCATTGTTTTCGGGGTTCCTTTTGCCTTTCGGAATAAATATATTGCGAATCAGTAGTTAACATGCCTGTTTCCCCAAACAGGAGACGACTAGAAACTTCCGAAACGTGGTGGTGTAGAAGAATGCTAAAAAAGTTTTGATCGGATAGCTGATGGGGAGATACGAAATCAGATTAAGGAGCAGAGAAATTAATGGCACAAATTGACAAAAAGAAGCGATCGTGGGTAAATGTCATATTTCGATTCCACCCATCCGCTGTGACCCACGACGTTCTGCATGACGTTGATTAGTTGCATTTCGAAGGATACCAGTGGCCTTATTAAATGTTAACTGTGATTGCCTTCGTTTCTAGAGCAATTTATAATGTTCGTTAACTATGATTTTCTTCGGAATATATCGTGATGAACTCTGGGAGGAACCACAGAACACAGCTTAAATTGTCGTTGAAGAAACGAGTAGTGATTGTATTTTTATCTTTCTTATCCGACACGTTGGGGAATCCAAGGTATAATGGGGTACACAGTTGAAAACTTTGATTAAATGTACAAAATTGATAAATAAGAGAGTTACAAATTTTTATATGAACACATTATGATGTATTAATCACAAAAATACAAGAACATTGCCATAAAATAAAACAACAATATTTTCTCACTCAAAAACAGAAACTTATATCATTTGCACGCGGCAGAATGGGGTGGTAAATACAAGTGATTATAAAAACGTATAAAATTATCGGAAATGCAGAAAATATTGGCTTGCTCGGTATTTTTTTTAGTTTAAAGTGAGTATTAGTGTCAAACTACACTTTTCATGTATCGTATCCTTTTCTTGAGGCTGTTTACAAAATTCACACACGGGGAGACACTCATCATCTTCGCTATCTATTCCTGCACAAGAATCGTGTGTCCATTTTTTGCACGTGGAACAAGCGACCCAACCTCCAACTGATTTTGAATATAACCCACCACAATAACACATTGACAGTCAGAACTTTCCTCATAATCACTCTCGTTAGTATTGTATTCTCTCTCCTTTTTTACATTTACCTTCAGACTCTTTCTCTCTTTTTTGAGTTCTTAATTTTATTCTCTTTCGCAAAAAGTTTTCTGTTTGCTCTTTCTTCTTTGTCAAAGTTCTTTTTTCTATTTCTCCCAATAATGACTTTTAACTCTTTTTTTGTACTGCGAATCAGTTAAAACAACGTTCTTCCCCCTTTTCAGTCTCGCTCTTTTCTTGCTTTCGTTAACTTTTGACAAGAAAATCAGAATCTCAGGTGAAATATGAAATGAGGCGGTTGTGTTGTCAGTTGTCATCCAAGAGCACCCAAGATTAGAACAATTAGCCCCAATAACTTTGTTATTCTTAGGCGGCAGTTCATTGTAACAATTCGCTGAAACCTCGTCCTCTTGATTATCCAGCCCGTTTGAGTCTTCTTTTTCAGCTGGTGTGCTAGGTGGAGGCAATTCCAATTGTTCAGGTATAATAACCTCTTTATCTGACGGCCTATCACGTCCGCTGTCAGTTGTGTCTGCCGGGAGGAAGTGTGCGTCGTGAATATGGATGGGTCCGTGGGCCATATTGCAGTAGCTTCGAAACCTTTAATAGCGGTTTTCATTGTTGCGCTTTAGACGAAAGCTGAACCAAAAAGCGTTGAAATTTGAAAGATAGTTACGACTTTCCCTGCGTGGCATCGCAGCCATTTTCGAAGCTGATCACTATAACGAGGATTTATAAAACAAACATCAAGCGACTGAAGTCTGTGAGAGCAATGTGGTGGTGAAGAAACGCCACTCTCCCTCGCGTAGTCCATAACGTCATTGTTGGTGGTATGAGCTGAGTGGCCATCTGATATAAGGAGAACTGGGACGTGCTTTGATGCCTTAGAAAATACCAAAAATTGTGGAAACCATACAAAGAATGACTCGTGGCCATCCATGCGGTGCTTTGGACCTCAGCGCAACCACCTGCTGCCAGTCCTAACTCAAATTCTTTCTCCTTCTTCTTTCGTGGAAAAATAATCGTAGGAGGAATGTCAGCTCCGCTTGCTGACGTACTAATGAGGATGGTTGCAGTTTCGCCCCTTTCTGCAGAGGTTAACGATCGCACTGGACGGTTCCCTTTGCAAGCTGCGATGTTCGATTGGTTTTTAGGATTAACCGAGACGCCTGTTTCGTCACAATTAGTTATTTGAGAAGTCATTAGTTTGTGATTGTCAGTTACATTTGTTAGCAACGAAAAAAACCTATCGACAGCTACTTTATTAAAATCCATGATTCTTGTACCAGATGTTGCTTCGGGCTTGCGAACAAACCCGCATTTGCTTCTTCATTGTTTCATGATGTAATAAAGATTTCGATTTGTTTCGCTCGAAATTTTCGAAAAGGTATCTGTGAAACGTGCAAAAATTGAAATGGCAAAACTGTGCACCTGCCGAAATATCAGTTCTTATACTCATTTGAAAAAATGTTCCTAAACTGCTTCTGATACGCTAGAGGTTACCGCACAGTAAACAGCAATTGTAGTTGACCGTTTGCCTGCACCGTATAAAGTACGGCCAATAAAATATTTTTGTAGGGAGGACACATCATCTCATCCTGAATGGAGAGTTCATCTATACGTGTAAAAGTAACCACTTGTGCCAGAGGGAAGTGTGTTGGGAGCCTTACTGTTCATGTTGTATATTAACATTACAGATAATATAAGAAAGCTCACATATTTCGAAAATGATGCAGATATCGACATTGAGGTAACAAAGTTCGTGTGAAGTGATATGCACATACAGGGGATAGTAAAAATGTGACCACCTATACTTGCATCTACATGGATACTCTGCAAGTCACATTTAAGTGCATGGCAGATTGTTCTACGAACCACCTTAACAAGTCTCTATTATTCCAATCTCGCATAGCACCCGGAAAATGATCACCTGTGTCTTTCCATACGAGCTCTGACTTCCCTTATTTTATCGTTGTGGTCGTTTCTACCTACGTAGGTCGGTGTCAACAAAATATTTTCGCATTCGGAGGAAAAAGTTGGTGATTGGAATTTCGTGAGAAGATTCCGTCGCAACGAAAAACGCTTTTCTTTTAATGATGTCCAGCCCAAATCCTGTATCATTTGTGTGACACACTCTCTCATATTTCGCGATAATGGAAGGACGTGCTGCCTTTCTTTGGACTTTTTCGATCTACTCCGTCAGTCCTATCTTGTAAGGATCCCACATCTTCCAGCAGTATTCTAAAAGAGGACGGACAAGCGTAGTGTAGGCAGTCTCCTTTGTAGGTCTGTTACGTTTTCTAAGTGTCGTGCCAATAGAACGCAGTCTTTGGTTAGCCTTAACCGCAACATTTTCTATGTGTTCTTTCCAATTTCAGTTGTTCGTTATTGTATAATTATAATGGCGTGTGACGAAGGCCTCCCATTGGATAGACCGTTCGCCTGGTGCAAGTCTTTCGATTTGACGCCACTTCGGCGACTTGCGCGTCGATGGGGATGAAATAATGATTAGTACAACACAACACCCAGTCCCTGAGCGGAGAAAATCTCCGACCCAGCCGGGAATCTAACCCGGTCTTTTAGGATTGACAGTCTGTCGTGCTGACCACTCAGCTACTGCGGGCGGACGTTAGTTATTGTAATACCTAGTTATTCAGTTGACTTTACGGCTTTTAGATTAGACTGCAACTTCTCTGATAGTGATTCGTCCATTCTGCTTCACCAGCAAAATTGCGGGATCAGTAACGACCTGATTTGCGGATATTGCGGGCGTACCTTAACTGGCTTCTGTCTTCATTGATTAGCGGCTACCTTTGAAATGGTTGTACCACTCCTTTAGCACTGCAGTACCCATTACTTTGTCCACAAACACACGATGGTTTCAACTTGAGAATCGCCAAGCTTGGAGCCAAATGTGATGTAAAGACGTCATTTTGCTCAGAATACGAAATCCAACGTGTACCACTTGCAAGTGTTCCGAAGTAGTGGAGAAAATCAGGTATGTGTGCTAAATATGCCTGAAAACATGAGCCCATGCGCGCCCTGATACCATTGTTGATTTCAACAATTAAAAAAGGTCGGATATTTTTTGAACAGCTCATGTATATAAGCCATCGCCAGTGATGTCGAAAGAGCGAGATACCCCTAACTACGCCAGTTGATTAGGTAGTTCGAATGGAGCGGTCTATTGTCTGACGTATCTCCATAACAGCTCCGAACCGAATACCCCAAAGTTCGACAAATGGTTCAAATGGCTCTGAGCACTATGGGACTTAACATCTATGGTCATCAGTCCCCTAGAAGTTAGAACTACTTAAACCTAACTAACCTAATGACATCACACAACACCCAGCCATCACGAGGCAGACAAAATCCCTGACCCCGCCGTGAATCGAACCCGGGAACCCAGACGCGGAAAGCGAGAACGCTACCTTCACGTCAGGAATCAAGCTGAGCTCAGAAGGGCGCAAGTCCGGGGCTGTCTCAGGCCGATACTGATCTTCGGCCTGACGTGGCTGCTTGTCCTGTTCCAGGGGTTGCCCCTCAGTCTGCAAGATCCGAGCAGTCGCAGAGGGTGGTCTTACTGGTAGTTGGGAGTTCCAACGTCAGGCGCGTAATGGGGCCCCTTAGGGATATGGCAGCAAGAGAGGGGAAGAAAACCAATGTGCAATCCGTGTGCATACCGGGGGGAGTCATTCCAGATGTGGAAAGGGTCCTTCCGGATGCCATGAAGGGTACAGGTTGCACCCATTTGCAGATGGTCGCTCATGTCGGCACCAACGATGTGTGTCGCTATGGATCGGAGGAAACCCTCTCTGGCTGTCTGATTTGGTGAAGACTGCCAGTCTCGCTAGCGGGATGAAAGCAGAGCTCACCATCTGCAGCATCGTCAACAGGACTGACTACGGACCTTTGGTACCGAGCTGAGTGAAGGGTCTGAATCAGAGGCTGAGATAGTTCTGCGACCGTGTGGGCTGCAGATTCCTCGACTTGAGCCATAGGGTGGTGGGGTTTCGGGTTCCACTGGATAGGTCAACAAGCAGCTACACGGGTAGCAGGGGTTGTGTGGCGTGGGCTGGGCTGTTTTTTAGGGGACTTGGCCTTGGGCAAGTACAGAAAGGGCGGCAGCCTCAACGAGTTCGGGGCAAAGCAGGACATGCGGGGACCAAGCAGCAATCGGTATTGTAATGGTAAACTGTCGAAGCTGCGTTGGTAATGTACCGGAACTTCAAGCGCTGATAGAAAGTACCGTAGCTGAAATCGTTATAGGTACAGAAAGCTGGCTGAAACCAGAGAGAAATTCTGCCGAATTTTTTACAAAGGTACAGACAGGTAGAAAGGATAGATTGCATGCAACCGGTGGTGGAGAGTTCGTCGCTTTTAGTAGAAGTTTATCCTGTAGTGAAGTAGGATAGTTCCTGTGAATTATTATGGGTGGAGGTTACACGCAACAGCCGAGCTAGGTTAATAATTGGCTCCTTTTACCGACCTCCAGACCCAGCAGCATTAGTGGAAGAACAACTGAGAGAAAATTTGGAATACATTTCACATAAATTTTCTCAGCATGTTATAGTCTTAGGTAGAGATTTCAATTTACCAGATATAGACTGGGACACTCAGATGTTTAGGATGGGTCGTAGGGACAGAGCGTCGAGTGACATTATACTGAGTGCGCTATCCGAAAATTACCTCGAGCAATTAAACAAAGAACCGACTCGTGGAGATAACATCTTGGACCTACTGATAACAAACAGACCCCAACTTTTCGACTCTGTATGTGCAGAACAGGGAATCAGTGATCATAAGCCTGTTGCAACATCCCTGAATATGGAAGTTAATAGGAATATAAAAAGAGGGAGGAAGGTTTACGTGTTTAGCAAGAGTAATAGAAGGCAGATTTCAGTCTACCTAACAGATCAAAACAAAAATTTCTGTTCTGACACTGAAAATTTTGAGTATTTATGGAAAAAGTTCAAGGCAATCGTAAAATGCGTTTTAGACAGGTACGTGTAGAGTAAAACTGTGAGGGGCGGGAAAAAGCCACCGTGGTTCAACAACAAAGTTAGGAAACTACTGCGAAAGCAAAGAGAGCTTCACTCCAAGTATAAACGCAGCCAAAACCTCTCAAACAAACAGAAGCTAAACGATGTCAAAGTTAGCGTAAGGAGGGCTATGCGTGAAGCGTTCAGTGAATTCGAAAGTAAAATTCTATGTACCCACTTGACAGAATATCCTAGAAAGTTCTGGTCTCACGTTAAATCAGTAAGTGGTTGGAAACAGCATGTCCAGACACTCCGGGGTGATGATGGCATTGAAACAGAGGATGACAGGCGTAAAGCTGAAATACTAAACACCTTTTTCCAAAGATGTTTCATAGAGGAAGACCGCACTGCAGTTCCTTCTCTAAATCCTAGCACAAACGAGAAAATGGCTGACATCGAAATAAGTGTCCAAGGAGTAGAAAAGCAATTGGAATCACTCAACAGAGGAAAGTCCACTGGACCTGACGGGGTACCAATTCGATTCTACACAGTACGCGAAAGAACTTGCCCTCCCTTCTAACAGCAGTGTACCGCAAGTCTCTAGGGGAACGGAAGGCTCCAAATGATTGGAAAAGAGCACAGGTAGTCCCAGTCTTCAAGAAGGGTCGTCGAGCAGATGCGCAAAACTATAGACCTATATCTCTGACGTCGATCTGTTGTAGAATTTTAGAACATGTTTTTTGCTCGAGTATCATGTCGTTTTTGGAAACCCAGAATCTACTCTGTAGGAATCAACATGGATTCCGGAAGCAGCCATCGTGTGAGACCCAACTCGCTTTATTTGTTCATGAGACCCAGAAAATATTAGATACAGGCTCCAAGGTATATGCTATTTTTCTTGACTTCCGGAAGGCGTTCGATACAGTTCCGCACTGTCGTCTGATAAATAAAGTAAGAGCCCACGGAATATCAGACCAGCTGTGTGGCTGGATTGAAGAGTTTGAACAAACAGAACACAGCATGTTGTTATCACTGGAGAGACGTCTACAGACGTTAAAATAACCTCTGGCGTGCCACAGGGGATTGTTATGGGACCATTATTTTTCACAATATATTTAAATGAGGTAGTAGATAGTGTCGGAAGTTCCATGCGGTTTTTCGCGGATGATTCTGTAGCATACACAGAAGTTGCAGCATTAGAAAATTGTAGCGAAATGCCGGAAGATCTGCAGCGGATAGGCCCTTGGTGCAGGGAGTGGCAACTGACCCTTAACATAGACAAATGTAATGTATTGCGAATACATAGAAAGAAGGATCCTTTATTGTATTATTATATGATAGCGGAAAAAACACTGGTAGCAGTTACTTCTGTAAAATATCTCGGAGTATGCGTGCGGAACGATTTGAAGTGGAATGATCATATAAAATTAACTGTTGGTAAGGCGCGTACCAGGTTGAGATCCATTGGGAGAGTCCTCAGAAACTGTAGTTCGTCAACAAAGGAGGTGGCTTACAAAACACTCGTTCGATCTATATTTGAGTATTGCTCATCAGTGTGGGATCCGTACCAGATCGGGTTTGCGGAGGAGATAGAGAAGATCCAAAGAAGAGCGGCGCGTTTCGTCACAGCGTTATTTGGTAACCGTGATAGCGTTACGGAGATGTTTGACAAACTCAAGCGCCAGACTCTGCAAGAGAGCCGCTCTTCATCGCGGTGTAGCTTGCTCGCCAGATTTCGAGAGGGTGCGTTACTGGATGAGGTATCAAATATATTGCTTCCCCCTACCTATACCTCCCGAGGAGATCACGAATGTAAAATTAGAGAGATTAGAGAGCGCACGGAGGCTTTCAGACAGTCTTTCTTCCCGCGAACCATACGCGACTGGAACAGGAAAGGGACGTAATCACAGTGGCACGTAAAGTGCCCTCCGCCACACACCACTGGGTGGCTTGCGGAGTATAAATGTAGATGTAGATGAGTGTGGTGCGTGATGCGGCGCTCCCCATCCCCATATACCGATCAAATCAGTCACGACTTGAACCGAGCGTGCCCGAACATTGTCCTACAAAATGATGGCCGCCTCCTGCAGAAACCGACGCCGCTTCTTTCTCTCAGTTGCTTTTCTACTTTGTAACACAGTCTGTTTCGTTTTCGAGTCCAAACCGCTTAATAGATATTGTTCAAATTTGGCATGGGGACAGTTTGAACCCTGAGAAAGAACATAGCCCACTTTAAAAAGCAAGAAAATGTTTTTTGCATCAGTGAACGTAAACTACATTAAAACTTACTTATTTTGGTTGTATAACTTAAGAATTCTATAATGTATAAGTACTTCAGTAGTCGCCGCGCGGGATAGTCTCTCAAACGAAATTGCTCCCACGTCCGAGGCCTTTCAATATCACGTCTTCCATTCCGCTTGTAGTTCAGAATATTTTGGGGAAGTCTGGGACGTAGCATTCTCACCAGTCTTCACGATATTTTTGAATTTTTTAGTTTCTGTTGAAAATACTTAATTTTTCTCTAGTATCTTCATTCCTAATCATTTCTTGTTGTGCAGCTCTTCGAATTTCTTAGGAACCTCATCTCTGCCGTGTGATTTTTTTTGCTTTTTTTTTTTAAACCATGTTATCGCTTTTATAGCATAATACAGGAACCGCGACCACGTTATAGAATTTCTGGACAATCTTTTTGTACTTTATTGCCCAATGTTCAGATAAAAGTGTCACAGACAGCTTAGAATTTGTGTAATTTATTTTAAGTATCAGAGTAAAAATCAGATCTTACAGCGTAGCCTAAATGAAAGATTAAGAGACCAGTTCTAAAGCAGGATTATCCAAAACAAGTTTTAAACTGACTGAGTATTTTCTTCGGAGTGCACTTATTTTCGTTTTATTACTAGAAATTTTAAAGTTGTATTCATTGCATATTTCGTTCAGGTGGTATATAGATCTTTGGAGGTCATTTCGTGAACGTGAATCATGTCATCTACAAACAGAAGCACAATCAGGTATTTCTCATTCGTTATCCCAATTCCTTTGTCTTGTCGTAGTTCCTGCTTTCATTTATGAAGAACGAAGTCAATGTAAATAATAAAAATGCTGACTTAATCTGCTCATTTAAATGTATACCAAGCGAGCTGCCGCAGTGGTTAGTACATGGTATGATGATGATGATGATGATGATGTTTGGTTTGTGGGGCGCTCAACTGCACGGTTATCAGCGCCTGTACAAAGCCCCAACCTTTACACAGTCCAGTTTCGCCACCTTCACGAATGATGATGAAATGATGACACCACAGACACCTACTTCCCGGGCGGAGAAAGCAACCCAGCCGTGAATCGAACCCGGAATCCCATCACCAGCAACGCTAGCTTCTACACGACGAGCTGTCAACTAGTACACTAGACTCGCATTCGGGAGGACGACGTTTAAATCCGCATCCGGCCATCCTGATACGTTTTCCGTAACTTTTCTGAATCGCTCCAAGCAAATGCTGGGATGGTTCCTTTGAAAGGGAACGGCGGACTTCTTTTACCCTTCCCTGACGCAGTGCCAACTCCTGCTCCGTCTCTAATGACCTCGATATCGATAGCACATTAAATGCAATCCTCCTTCCGTCCTTCATTTAAAGGCATAGGTTTACGCAATAAGTCGGGCGTTAAAAGTTAAAAACTGCGTACTCGTCTAAGGCAGCATAATTTCATGGCGCGCAAATTATCGAGACTATATTCACCGAGCATTTGTGAAAGGCAGCTCGTGGCGACTTCCAACAAACTTCACACATAATTTCGAAACTTTGCGAAACTTTTTTTCCCTCTGATATCCCTGACAGAATGATGAAAGGAAAAAGACTTTTATCACTTCTACATTTTCGCTGTTCGTGCAGTAAGGTGTCAGCATCAGGCTTGATGTTTCACTTTATTACTTCTTTACTACTCACTTTATTCGCAACACATTTGTCAGACAGTATCCACATACGTCGCCGAATGTACCTGAAAATTATAGAATTGTACAACACCTAGTTCAGTACATAAATATTGAGACGTTTTCGAAAAACTAGCTTCTCTTACAACAGAGCGTCTTCAACTGCAAAGGGTTATGTTTCTTCAGGTCAAGTTTTTAACACATTAACTGATACGGAAAGTGAACGAACTTCTGAAGGTGGTTTACATATGGGACTTCCCGTTTTCAGACAGCAATTTGGAGGGGAGAAGGGGGCGGTGGTTACGCGGTCTATTTGGAACTTCAGTGTTTTCGCAAATGATGCTGTTGCCTGTAATAAAGCTCTGTTTGAAAGAAGCCACGCCCTCATAAGATTTCAGTGTAGTGCAAAGCATGTCAACTTTGTTTAAATGTTCCCGAAACGTAAAATTGTTCGGTTCACAAAACGATATAACCTTATCCTATGAGTATAGTGCAGCGAGTCAAATTCGCTATCGCTCAACCCACATGAATACCTGGGTGTAAAAATTTCTAGAGATTTGAAATGGAACCGTCACATAGTCGCAGTCTTAGGGAAATACGGTGGCTGGCTGCAATTCGTTGGTAGAATTCTAGGAAAATACAATCAGTGTACAAAAGAAATTGCTTACAAATGACGCTTGCGACCCATCCACCAATATTGCTCGAGATTCTTGGATCCTAATCAGATACGACTGCCAGGCGATACTGAATGTATACAGAGAAGGGCGGCACGAATGGTCACAGGTTTTTTGACCCGTTGGAGAATGTCACACAGTTTCTGATCAAATTGAACAGGCAGGCGCTTGGAAACAAACGTAAAATATCCAGAGAAAGTCTACTTGGAATATTTCCGGATGAATCCTTAACTGTTGAATATAGGCGAATGGTAGTCAATGGAGGGAATGACTGCGAATGCTCGTTCGATTTGCGTTCTCTTCCGTAGGCTGCGATGCAAACTAATCCTGGTAATATTCCCGGTGTGAGATGTAGTTGGCAGCTCTGTAAATGCTGACCGGTGAGTCGCTTAAAGCCCAGGTGAAATTAATCTCGGAGGGACACATCACGCTCTCAACCGACTAAGCATATCCCCTAAGGATCGCCTAGAGCCTGTGACTAGTGCATTGAATGTAAATACGGACACCTGCAAAAACTCACTTTTTGAACTATTTGTAATTCCATTAACTAGTTTTGTAACCTTTACAGACTCATCTTCAAATGTGGCACACAGAATTTCCGCCTCTCTGACGTGGAGACAGAGCGACAGTTACATGGCGACATGTGTCGGAAAACCAGTTATTCCACTTACTGACTAACGGACAGTTCATGGTAGACACAGACTATCCCGTGGAAGAGCAAAGTATCTCGAGGAGACCTAATTAGAAAGTTTCTGGAACTGACGTTACATGATGAAAGTAGGAATGGAATATACTGAAACCGCCTACGTATCACTGTAGGAAGCGTGAAGACCAGAAGAGACTAAGCACAGCACGCACAGAGGCTTTCAAGCAGCCACAGTTCGCACGGTCCATATGTCAGTGGAGTGGGAATAAGCCCTAATAACTGGTATACTGGCAAGTTCCATCTGTCACGCAATTCACGGTCGTTTATAGACTACAAATTATAAGCTGCCTATGTTTTGTTTAAATTTGGATTACAAGAAAATGGGCGTTTTGCAAAATGTCCTACATAAGTCTCCTCTTCATCAACACCACCACCATGAGTGTTCTGCCCTAGGGCAAGTCTTCACATGTAGCTCTCACAACTATTTTCTGTTCTTACGCTGTCCACCACCTGGTATGTTCTGCGTCTTCTTCTTCTTCTTCTTCTTCTTCTTCTTCTTGCATTCACCATTTCCTCCATACCATCAATAAACAATCTCTTCTCATTCAGTGTCCATGCCAATTGTGTTTGCTCATCCTGCTACCTTTAAAATTTCTCTCTGTTCTCCCACTCAACACCACCTCATTTCTCACTGTGCCTGCCTATTTTATCCCCTATCAACGCAGCCACATAAAAGCCTCCTGTTACGAAACGTCTCGTTGGCAATTGCTATACGTATTTTCACCTCCTTATTACATCCAATGTCGTCCATAATAGCACGTCGCAGTTATCTAAAAATACTAAATTGTAATGTGTCTTCCTGCCTAACATTATAGTTGTTCTTGATTTTCTTGCACCTATCATCGGAAATTTTGCGTTTTTCTTATTATTTCTCATTCCAATTTACTCACGTCTCTTGTTCAATTCTTTTAACATTTCAGTCATACTTCTTTCGCTCTCTGCCAATAACACCACATGATCCACGAGTCTACTACATTCTGCTCTCCTAACAACAACCCGCTCCCGTCTATGTCGTTTCAAACGTTTTTGAATGACATGCTCCAAATATATTTACACACTAAGGAGAATAAACGTATCCCGGAGGACTTACCCCAGCGCGATGGAAATCGATACACGTGATGTTCATTCATGCCCAATAGTATCCGAACGACCTGAATTGAATTTCACCTGATTCACATGCAACCCACATAGCGCAACTGTCTAGCAGGTCTCCTTATCGCTCCTTGGTACAGTCGTTTGACTATTCAAAGTGGTTCCAACAAGTCACCACGAGAAAAAACTGTTCTGTATCGCAATAACTCAAGATGCAAAGTAATACCACGATACTACAAATATCACGGAACACCTTCTCACAGATAAGACTGCCCTTAAGGCTTGTAGCTCACATTTATTACAATAAATGACATACCTGACATTTTACCACTCTCATTATTACGTCAGATAGGTAATGCACGTAGTAAATTCGTCGTATTCTTGATTTACTCTTCAAAGTAACATACCGTACTTATTATTCAACACAAAATAAGATTAAAAATTAAAGGTATTCACTAGCAGCTAATTGAGAATATTTATGAACTTCAAATGACACGTCGAACCGTTTCGTTCTGCATATGGATGCAAACTCAGGTCATGCAGACTAAGCAAAGATTTCGTGCCTGACGGATACTAACTTCACTCCTGATTAGGCATACAGAGAGTGATATACCTCGATTTTAGACAGAGCCAGTTTGCAAATACCAACTTTAAATTACATAGCCCAAGCATTTTTGCCGGACGACGAGAGATGTTGAATCTTGGTTCTTAACAAGTAACTTACTTGAATTGCCGTGAGGTAAGGCTTTGTATTGGGCAGGGATTCGAACTCAGAACTTAGTCGGATAGATATCGACGCACAATCCACTGTGACATTTCGGATTTTCTCGGCAGTAGCTAGATGTTTTAACTGAAATGACGAGACGAAACATTAATTTTTTTCCTTCCCAAGACTCCAACCCGGCATCTATCGCTGTTATATTCTAGAGAAAACGAACGTTAAATATGGGTTTGTTGCACCAGCAGCGACATGTGAGCGTGTTTGAACTAGAAATAATATGACGAAGAGTTCAGTGCTCACTGGCAATACAGCTCCACACATCATATCGCTTTTGACTACACACAAAGATGCGTCAGCTTCCGAATTTTTGTCCAGCTCGGACTAACATCTTGAACTTACAGTGATCTCGCAAGTACTTCTGTGTCTCACTGGGTGTCAAAAACGTCACATATCGTTAGTGTTGACAACGAATGAAAATACATTAAACATTAAAATAATTATCCACCAGCAGATAGGTGTTCTCATGCTAGAGCTTGATAATACATAATGAAATCTATAGTGCCGGGCCAGGATTCGAACCCATTCACGCTCAGTATGTGGAGATGTTGAGGAATCTGCAGTTCTGAACAAACAACAAATTGTAGCCGTGCTGTATTCTCACGAAGGGATCAAATTCAGCGTTAAGTACGGTCTAAATTGCATTCCCAGTTCAGAACCGATTTTATCGACACACAGAAGGTCAGATAAAATATGGACTAAATGTCCTGTGAGCCTACATAGCGTTTGTTTCGTCACTAGAAATAAATAACAAGTATACGAGAGGTTTCTACGTGTCGCCGCTCCAGTGTTTATTGTGATTCATCCTAACGTCTACTTTGTAGAAAAGGAATATCATTTTTCATGTTAATTTCAGACCACAATGTCATTATATCTTCTTCACTTGGTGTAGCCAGAAGAGAATGGAATCTGTCTCTCCTTATCTAAAATCATTGACAGAAGTTGGAATCGAAGCCAGTCCATAGATATACAAGCATATCATAAGTATGTGGCTCATTTTTCTATCGTAACGCCGTTGCACCACACTGGATGAGAATTCTGACACACAGGCATCCTGTAGTAATTTGCAGCAGGTTCAGTAAATTCATTTACTTGGTTGACCGAATCACAATGAACTAGCTGCCTCGACTACCCAGTGCATACATTCGACTTTATTTTTTAATCACCGAAATAAAATCACGTACCTGCCACCTACACAGAAAAGCCAACAGTCTAGGATGCGCAAATTTAAATAGGAAGTGTTTCTTTCCACTTGGTCTACTGTATTGCGCCATCTCTTTGTTGAAAACGTCGTGCAGTGCAAATGTCGCATTTCATAAGTAAAGTTTTGTATTCCTAGAAACCCAAAATTTGCTTGTCAGCGGCGGGAAGAGGAGTTACCTGTTGTGCAGCATTGTAAGTTTTCATCATTGCACTATGAGCCGAAAGTATTTTTTTGCGATTTCCTTATCGATGTTTTATCTGACTACTTGTAGCTCTTTCACAGAAGGGATAAAAACGTTACAGTCAGTGAGACTGGAAGTGCGAACCATAACAGATGCTTTTTCTCAGGTCAGCGCATTACCATAGAGCTGGCGTAGAAGTACGTGTCTTAGCTTACTCTTACGAGATCGATAATGTCTAGCACTCGTAAACCGCTATTTAAAGGACGAGATTAGTTGCGATTTCCACGTGCAACGACTTTCCTGGGCTGAAAACCGTAAATTTACAATCTTTTGTTACACCTAAAGCGATAATAAATCAGATTATTCAATGGAAATGACAGGTAAAATCAAGTGAACTTTGAGGATAAATTCCGTGCACACCAGGAAGCAACTGGTCGATCACAGAGTTGCCAAACATACGTTGCCTTGTTGTCGAATTTCAGTTACACTACCAGCAGGAAGAAGACGAACCGATGTGATCGTACAGCGGGTTGGGAAGTGACCATAGCTGGTGTCTCCAAGTCGCGGTTGCTACAGCCTGGAATACGTAATGCGCCTGATTCGCATTTCTGTAACTAGGTTTAGGGACTGGAGCGTGGTTACTAATAATACTCAGAACTGACTGAAAACTAAGCATCATAAATCAGTAACTCTCACAGTTGTTTTTAAATTTATTTCGTAAGTGTACTAAAAACTAAGAAGCTCAGTCAGAGACGTTTTCGTGCCTCGCCGATGATCTATGAAACAAGAATTGATCTAATGTAATCTAATCATACCATATTGATGGCTATCCATGAAGAGTCATGAATTACCGAAATTTTTGCCAATACCAGTAATGAAATCTAAACTTGAAAATAAAAGACGACAATTTTTGTAATAAACCGGGACTCCTAACAAGACCCTTTCGTCCCTGTTAACTAACCACCAAAGATGTCTGATATACCTCCATGCTCAAGTAACAAAGTGCGCATGCATTTAAAGATTAAGTGCATGATGTGAAGTTATATGACGGAGAGACGAACCCAACACGTAATCGTATTGTTAACTAAGTAAAATCAAATGTTACGTATCGGTTTTTCTTACCAGCTGCTAGGTGTTTGAATCTAAACTAAGGATACAAACTTTTGTACCTAAGCGACAATCTAACTGCACGCCTACCGTGCATCCACAAATATAGCTTAAATATCAGTTGCTTACTCATCAACGGTAAGGTGTGTGCGTGTTTGACCAGAAATAATGACACCTATTGCGATTGTTGGCAACACATGAATAGACATTAAAAGCGCACGTTGGTTTTCACTAGCGGGACGGTGTGCACGTTATAGGGCTTGAACTGAAACTATGAATATTTTTGTATTGGATCAGGATTCGGACCCACATACTTACCTTTGGAGGAGACCTAGAGAAGGTTGCAGTCTTGCGAAAAGGAACGAAATGGTTGAACTATAATGTTCCGAGTGATTCAGATCCTCGAAAGAGGAGATACGAATTCGAATCACAGTCCAGCACCAAATTTTTCAACGTCTCTAGTTCAATCATTTACAAGTAAAATAAGAGCCCCATCCTTTAAATGGCTATCGCTTCATAAAATAAAATAAAATTTTCTAATGGAAGTAAGTTTACTGGCGACTGTATTTCTGTTTACGATGACTTCCGCTATGTCATTTCCCAACGTAACCTGGCTCTGCCCAGTTGGTAATGATGGAACGTAATTTGTATTGCGAATTCTGGATTATAACGTCTTTCTGTTGAGGTTACCAGAGACAAAGTAAATCTGTTTGTGCTTCTTAAAAGTAAATGTCTGACCCACGCATTGCTCCTGTGATAGTTCCACCAGGCCATTGTGCCCACATTTCCCAGCCCCAGGAGTGAGCTGCAACGGATGATGTGCTGAGCTTACAAAAGTAGTCACGGTGGAAAAAACGCGAGTCTATTAAATGGTTAAGTAGAAACAAGCTTCTGACGCTGAGATTATGCTATTCTCATGTCAGCAGGATGTAAAGACCCTTGTAGGCATCATAGGCTCGATGTGAAGCTATTTTGAAATGTTCACAAATTCAGAAATTTTCTTAGTTCGTGAAGATCCACTGGGAAGTGTGAAGTTACCGGATAATTGGATTATTACCGTCATTATTACTATCATTTTCTTCATGCCGCTGCTGGAACACTGTACTTGAATATCAGTTCGTGCCTTTTGGTCACTATACAAGTAGTTTCCCAAGAAGAGGTTCTTTCTCTGTCTACAGGATTCTTTTCATGTTAATATCAAACACCAGCAATTACTCATAGATTACATTAAAACTAAAGTAATCGATGAAGACGTTACTTGATAACAAAAACGCTCTGCCTTTCTTCTATTACTTGCGCCTAGAAATGGCTGTCGAGTACTGCCAAACCAAAAGCCAAGAGATCTTACTGCCTGCCGATATATGTCGCTGTCAATTTTTCCATATGATTTGGTCGACGTGACCTGTTTCAAGTTGTGTATGACAGAGAATGTTTTAGAAAATCAATTGTTTTCCTTTGCAATAAAGAAAAAGATTTTCATTCTAAGCTATCCAAGTTCAAAATTTTTGGAATATTAGTTCCAGTTTAATATTCGCTTCTATAATGTAGGAAAGTATTTCGCACTTGCAAAACTCGGATCCGGCCCACTGACCTTACACTCAGCCGCCGGCCATAAATTCTGGCTCAGAGTGACACCAGATTAAGTAACCTAATATAGCGAAGAGTATTTGCCACCGGAAAATACGCAGTTCACTCATTACTTGGGCTCCATTAGTACACTGTAACAGTAATTTCTGTGTGTCTGCAATGCATTCGGATTGTAGAATTTAGCGGTGCTCTCTCTCCCACTTCTGTATACAATATGACTGACCTAAACGGGCCCTTTATCGTTACAGGCCCTGAGCAGTGCTACATCAGACTGACAACAGTAATGTTCTTATACTGACAATCTGACTGGTCGTTTTACCTGATTTTGTAATCATTTAAAAAAGACAACATGACCTTCCAGTGGGAGACATTTCGTTCTCCCTTTTGCTTCTGTGACATTTTTCCGTAAGCTATTTGCCTTCCAATCAGCGAAATGTGGCAGAGTACGGCCGGAAAACGATTTACAAACCACGATTTAGTCCCGTTAAGACGATTTCTTCAAACATTGTCGTTGCTGAAGGAATTTACTTTCGTCTTAAATCGTCTCAAGCAGCAACGTTCACAGACATCCCAAATACGTAAAAGCTCATTATCCTGGTACGAAGTTTGTAAAACAAACTTCCCACAGTTTGTGTCAGGTTGATCTTTTCGCCTGATAGCACTGCCTAAGTATCATAATTAGTGTCCCTGTAGCTGTGGGAATCATTGGTTTATAACGAGTTTAACCCCAATGGGTATAGTATTGCTAAATATTCAAATTAATTATCCGCAGACTGTAGCGAATTTATAATACTGAAGCTAGACTTTGCATCCTTGTCCTCCTTGAGTGGGCATTGGAAGGCGTTTGCACACACGAACACAACACTATGAATGCTTCGAACGCCATAGTTAACGTTGCTCTCATAAACCACTTTTGTTTTTTTAATTCTTCTAGGTGTTCAGGGTGCAATATGTGTTGTAGATACAGCCTTAGAGCAAAACATTGACCGCCGAGCCGTCCATATAAGGTGGACAACACAGTCGTGCTCCTCTCAAGATCATGTGTCCGGCAGTATGCTCGATCAGCAACATTGTAGACTGCGGCACCTCCCAGAGGAAGTCTTGAGTTCAGTCTTAGTACATTATTCTTGACTAAGGTCGTAGTCTTGAGGTAAAACGCGAGACTAGCTAATATGACGTCTGGCGACCGGAAGCAGACAACGACAAAATTTTTATCGCCCCTTTCCTCTCGGTGCTGAAGCTATGCGTGTAATTCAAGCGAATCTACAATATATTTCGCTTTGTGTCACACTGGTAATAATAGTTTGGTTCAACAATGTCTTAGCGAAAGATTTCTTTACCGAGCATCTGCCTCTGAACACCGCATGCGTCTGAGTTCTCTGGGACCCGTTTGCTGCCTACCGGCGGGGGCTGAGGCACTGCGCTGCCTTCTGCCGACAACATCTGCTCCACTCCACACTCTCAGCCATGTAAAATGCTTTAATGTTGTTGAGTAGTGACCCATAAAATCTGTCTACGATTTGTGTTTCACTCTTGATAGCAAAGGAGGCACAAAACCGTTTTTATTTGATGATTATTTTATTACATTAGAATGCAGTACATCAATGTGACACAAAATTAATTTCATTGTTTCTGATCCAGTGCGCTATAATTAAAGCGTCACATTCTGTTCTTTTCCTTGCACAAGAGATTCTTCATATAATTTATTATTTTCATGGATTCATATGTGTTACTCAAGGCACAGGGAGTAAATGCAATGTAATATGTTTGGTTTCTTTCTTTGATTTTCTATGGTAAATGGATGAAACAGATTGCGTCAATACCTATCAGAACCTGCTCTATAGCTACTAAGGCAAATTGCTTGTTTTGAGGTCCATAAATTAATTAATGGAGAAGTGAACGCTGTTCACAAATGATATTTTGGATATTCAATTGGATTTAAGGCGACAAAACTGCCCATATTTGAAGCTACCCAGAGAAAAAGTAAGTTGCTAGAGACACTGTCAGCACATGTCTGCAGGAAAGTTTAGCATAGAGTAATCAAGAGGCTCATTTCCTTCATACTTATCACCCTGGAATGTGAGTCTTAAGTCAAGAACAATATTCAAATTCGTATCGTTGATGGTCGATACGAATTTCTTCAGAGACGCTGGTATTGCGAAGCAGCTTGGCAGTCAGAACGCCATGATCTATGACGATTAACACAACTTACTGAGTCGAGCTACCAAGAAGATTTGATGTGTAAAGGTTTTCTTCCGATTTCGATACAGAATTTTTTCTGGAAATTCGCAGCTCCTTAAAAAAAAAGCTCGCACACGATGGTCCCTACCTCAGTTGGAACTGACGACTGATTGAGCCGTTCTGACACGAGACATGGGCGGTACCACCGGGTTACAGACACACTGCTACCTTTGCACCACTCTCATCATGGTATTGGTCGCAACAGCCTCATAACGCATCGTGAAAGATAATAAAAGTTGCCACTTATGTGAAGAATAGCATTTCTTTAGCCAAAAAATTGAATTTTCTGCCTCAGTATCTTAGTTTACGTAAGGATTATACAGCATGAGCCATTCAAATGGAAAGGTAATATCAAGTAAATTTAGTGAGCCAATTCAGTACCGTAGGCGGAAGTGATTGCACTGTCACAGTGTTGCCTAATGTTTGTGACGATGTTGCAAAATCTCAGGTGTGCTAGGAACAGCTATGTAGTGGTATGCGTGGAGAATACCCTACTCGTGTCTTACGGGGATATGGAGAGGAACCGCGGGGTTTGGTTAGGATGCAGCGTTTTCTCCTAGCAGTTGTGTCAAACATTAAGGTGTATAATCTTCCATCACGATTACAGTTTCCTACAAGATATATACGAATAAAACACTTACCTTGTTTCTTTCCGACAAAAGATTATTTCAGTACGATAAAAAGTTTTTGGAAATCTCTTATGCCCACCTGTCACCAAAGTAAGATAAACACTTTGCACCTTGAAATCGATTGCATGTATGTGCAGTCTTGTGATGCTTAAATAACGCTCAAAGGACATTTAGTCCATATTTTATCTGAGCTTCTGTATGTCGATAAAATCGGTTCTGAACTGGGAATGCAACTTAGACCGTACTTAACGCTGAATTTGATCCCTTCGTGAGAATACAGCACTGCTACAATTTGTTGTTTGTTTAGAACTGCAGATTCCTCAACATCTCCACATACGGCGCGTGAATGGTTTCGAATCCTGGCCCGGCACTATAGATTTCACACCGTCAGGTGGCTTGCGGAGTACGGATGTAGATGTAGATATTATCAAGCTCTAGCATGAGAACACCTATCTGCTGGTGGATAATTATTTTTATGTTTAATGTATTTTCATTCGTTGTCAACACTAACGATATGTGACGTTTTTGACACCCAGTGAGACACAGAACTATTTGCGAGATCACTGTAAGTTCGAGATGTTAGTCCGAGTTGGACAAAAATTCGGAAACTGACGTATCTTTGTGTGTAGTCAAAAGCGATATGATGTGTGGAACTGTATTCCCAGTGAGCACTGAACTCTTCGTCATATTATTTCTAGTTCAAACACGCTCACATGTCGCTGCTGGTGCAACAAACCCATATTTAACGTTCGTTTTCTCTAGAATATAACAGCGATAGATGCCGGGTTGGAGTCTTGGGAAGGAAAAAAATTAATGTTTCGTCTCGTCATTTCAGTTAGAACATCTAGCTGCTGCCGAGAAAATCCGAAATGTCACAGTTGATTGTGCGTCGATATCTATCCGATTAAGTTCTGAGTTCGAATCCCTGCCCAATACAAAGCCTTACCTCACGGAAATTCAAGTAAGTTACTTGTTAAGAACCAAGATTCAACATCTCTCGTCGTTCGTTAACAGGGACAATAGGTGCTGGGTAGGAATTTGCGTCCGGCAAAAATACTTGCGCTATGTAATTTAAAATTGGTATTTGAAAACTGGCTCTCTCTAAAATCGAGGTATATCACTCGCTGTATGCCTAATCACGAGTGACTGTTAGTTTCCGTCAGGCACGAAATCTTTGCTTAGTCTGCATGACCTGAGTTTGCATCCATATGCAGATCGAGACGGTTCGTCGTGTCATTTGAAGTTCATAAATATTCTCAATTAGCTGCTCGTTAATACCTTTAATTTTTAATCTTATTTTGTGTTAAATAATAAGTACGGTATGTTACTTTGAAGAGTAAATCATGAATTCGACGAATTTGCTATGTGCATTACCTATTTGACGTAATAATGAGAGTGGTAAAATGTCAGGTATGTCATTTATTGTAATAAATGTGAGCTACAAGCCTTAAGGGCAGTCTTATCTCTGATAAGGTGTTCCGTGATATTTGTAGTATCGTGGTATTACTTTACATCTTGAGTCATTGCGATACAGAACAGTGTTTTCTCGTGGTGACTTGTTGGAACCACTTTCAATAGTCAAACGACTGTACCAAGGAGCGATAAGGGGACCTGCTAGACAGTTGCGTTATGTGGGTTGCATGTGAACCAGGCGAAATTCAATTCGGTCGTTAGGATAGTTTTGAGCATGACTGTACGTGTAGGGGCAAATGAATGATTAGAGTTGAAGAAAAACTGGATGATTAATTCAAGACAAAGAGCTTCACAAATTGATAAGTCGATAACGTGTTGGGCCACCTCTGGCAGTTACTAGGCTTGACATTGACTGATAAAGTTAGTGGATACCATCCTGATGGATATGGTACCAAATTAAGTTCAGTTGGTTCATCGCCAAAATCGCGACCTGCTTTAAAGAACCTGCCCATTTTGCTCCAAATGTTCAAAATTGGTGAGAGATGTGGCAATCTTGCTGAGCAATGTATTGCCTTGCATCTACAAACACGTAGATACGATCTCCGTGTGTGGTGCGTAAATTGTCGGCAGGCACCTCACTTAGTGTCCCGAGCAGAGTTCAAGCCGCCATAGAGACAAAGGTTGGACACACTGCATATTAATGTCCACTAATAGGTGTCTGTACACTCACTGATAGGATAGTGTATTTCGAAATGTTAGCAGAGGCCAGAAGTTGGAGCATTTGGTCTTCCTGTTAAAGCTTACGTGGGGCGAGTCGTAGAATCTCTAAAAAGAGACACCTCTGGCAGCACTAGTTGAAAGTGGCCTTCAAACTAGCCGTGCTGCGCTCTCTACCTCCGGCTATTCTCGTGGCCGTCAGAGCTGCCGTAGCCGAGACGCCCCCTGGGTAAACGCTACGGACGTCTGCAGTCGCGCCTCACGATCTGTCACGAATTATGGAATGTATTCGCAGATACCAATTGTAATACGACAACGGCTATACAGTTTGATGGAAACGTACAGGATGTTCTGAAATCCCCATCACTACCAGCTAGAACTTGTAGAGGGGACTGAGTACATAATACTCATATTTTAAATTGTAACCCGTCTCCCGAGACGTACCGTATACTAGAACCATTTGAAAACATGTTGGTAACGCTGTCACATTGACAAGTAATTTGTTACACTGTGGAGCCAAAGAAATATCGTTTATGGCCCCCGCGAGCACGCAGAAGTGCCTCAGCACGCCGTGGCATGGACTCTACTGATGCCTGAAGTCGCGCAGCAGGGAACTGACACCATGAAACCTGCAGAGCTGCCCATAAATCAGTAACAGTAAGAGGGAGCAGAGATCTCCTCTGATCAACACGTTGCAAGGCATTTCAGATATGCTAGATAATGCTATAAAATTTACTGGAAACGTACAGTATGTTTGGAGAGTTTGGTGGCCAGCGAAAGTGTTTAAGCTCGGAAGAGTGTTCCTGCAGCCACTCTGTAGCAACTGTGGTTGTGTGGGCCGCTCCTTTGTCCTGCAGGAATTACCCACTTCCGTCGAAATCCACAATGGACACGAATGGATGCAAGTGATTAGACAGGATGTATCTAGACGTATCAGGGATCCCACATCAGTCCGAATGCGCACGCTCTACAACGTCACAGAGCCTCCACCAGCTTGAACAGTTTCCAGCTGACATGCAGGGTCCATGGAATCGTATTCATACCCATACCCTTCCATACTGTATATACATTTTGAAATGAGACACGTCCAACCAGCAATATGTTTCGAGTCATCAACAGTCCAATGTTCGTACCGATGGGCCCAAATGAGGCGTAAAGCTTTGTGCTGTGCAGTCAGCAAGGATACAAGAGTGGGCCTTCGACTCTGAAAGCCCATGTAGATATATTGAATATTTCGCATGCTGATACTTGTTGATGGTCAAGCATTGAAATTTTCAGTAATTTGTGGAAGGGTTGCACTTTCGCCACGCTGAACGATTCTCTTCAGATTCCATTCTTGCAGGATTTTTTTTCTGGCCGCAGAGATGTTGGAGATTTATTGTTTTACTGGGTTGCTGATATTCACGGTGCCCTCGTGGAATGGTCGTACAGGAAAATCCCCACTTCATCGCTACCTCGTAGATGCTGTGTCCCATCGGCCTTGCGCCCAGTATAAAACCACGTTCAAAGTCATTTAAATCTTGATAACCTGCCATTGTAGCAGCAGTAACCGATCTAACAACTGCGCCAGACACACGTCATACTCAGGCGTTGCCGGCCGCAGCACCATATTAAGCCTGTTTACATACCTCTCTGTTTGAATACGCATTATTATACTAGTTTCTTTGGCGTTTCAGTGTAAATGTGATCTAGTACATCTATTGTTCTACAGTTTCACTCGTTAATAATCAAAGAAACAAAGAAATCGGTCTTCAGAGACACTGTTTTTACAGGAGGGCCTTTTCCAATTTGAAATTAGAATGATATTATTTCCTTCAGCTACTGACGGGCGTTGATATATATCAACGAAGACAGGTGAAAATGTGTGCCCCGACCGGAACTTGAACCATGGATCTCCTGCTTACATGGCAGTCGATCTGTCCATTTGAGCGACCGACGGCACAGAGGATAGTGAGACTACAGGGACTCTCTCGCGCACGCCTCCCGCGAGACCCACTTTCTCACCTTTGTATGACCACACACTACATTCGTAGAGTCCTTTCGGACATGTCCGAAAGAACAGACACCATATCCATATAAATGTATTTTCCAATTCGCGTGCGCTGCGTCTCCACGGGGCACCTCAGACGCACCTGCTGACGGTGAAGGCACCCTTTCTCGAAGACGTTGCGCAATGGTAACGAAAAGCGTGTGGGGAAGAGTCACACGCTGTGGACAACGATCTTGATAAAGGCGACCAGCAGCTCTTCCAGTACTGTGAGCTTCGCCACACAGAATACTCATGTCGGTGTATTCGGCAAAAGTGTACTCAGCAATGTTCCTCTAACACTCACAGAAACATGAACGAGACTCGAACCAGGTCAGAGAGGAGACAGCCGTCAAATGACATCATACGATCCGACGTAAGTAACCCCCCCCCCCCCCCGCAGTGATTATAACCCTGTTGCATACCACATTAGCGAAAGTGTATTCATACGGCTGTAGCACGGAAATACCTTTCCATACATGGGCTCCTCTTCAAAATATCATTACTCAGTTCCCTAGAAGTTTTTAACGTGATTTTGGAACATCCTGTATCTTCCAGTAACCATACAGCTGTTTCCAGAATTAGTTCCCTCTGGAGCGGAGTGTGCGCCGATATGAAACTCCGTGGCAGATTAAAACTCTGTGCGGGACCGAGATTCGAACTCGCCACCTTTGCCTTTTATGGGCAAGTGCTCTACCATCTGAGCTACCCAAACACGACTCACGCCCCGTCTAAACAGCTTTACTTCTGCAGTACCTCGTCTCCTACCTACAGCTGTTGTACCACATTCGAAATATACGGATGTATTTCAGAATTTCGGCGTAATGCAACTTCGCAGAAACATGGCTGAATTTTCCTGTATATTGTTATCATTAAAACCAAGCACCGTTTCTGTCTCCATATCAAAAAGTATTAGGTACTATTTTCATCATTTCTAGCACTATTAAAGTTGGTAGGTGTAGGGAAAAATACTACTATCATTCTGAAAATACCCTTAAGAAGCGATAGAATTCCTACAAACAAATTGAAGAAAATCATTTTGGGTACTAGGCCATGTCATTATAAAACAGTGAAACAACTAAAATAACGACATTTCGACCATCGTTTCAACGATCCTCTTCAGAGCGAATAAATGCCACGAAATTTCAAATCAGCAGCAGCGAAATGAAAGGTCGATTTGGAAACAATTTCAATTTCTTCTTTCTTACCTTCGATTAATTTCTCAAATATCTCGTTCGTTTCGTTTGTTGCTTTCTTTATAAAGGTGTTTCACATTTCTAGAGCTTGCAATTTTACCTAGTAACTCATGCATGCAAACGTCATCTAACGAGGCTACAGAGCATCAAAATACAGGCACCAGCTCCGGCAAATGTATGTAAGTAGAGTGTGATGCCGTGATTATGTATCAATTTGATCATGTATCATGTTCCGGAAGTTACAAGGGAATATCGTTATCATACCTCTGACGGCGGAATACAAGTACTGGTACTGTTGTTGCTAACTTTCAAAGGTGGTAGTATGGATCAAAGTAAGAAAAAAATGTCCGGTAAACATGGGCTACAAAATGCATACCTGAGGCGCTATGACCACTTGTTCAACAGTGGAGATATGTTTTATGCTAGCGAAGATGAACAAGTCCTCACAGCTCTTAAGGTATGCATTTTACAGCCCATGTGTACTGGACATTCGGTCCATACTACCACCTCTGAAAGTTTCCTGCCCTACATCTTAGCTGCAACACTGCTGGTACATACTGTCACACGTAACAGGAATGTCTTCTCTTCCAATTTTCCGTTATAGGGACATAACCTCAAATTTATACATTTATCCATCTCCATCATCATAGAAAATTGCTAACATCTTCATTGGATCTCCCTGTGTACACATATTTTACAGACTCCAGCGCCTGTAACTTTGATACTCTGTAGCATCGCTGGATGACGTTTCCAGACATCGATTCCCAGGTAGGTCCCCTCTACAAACGCGATAAGTGTGTCGCACGACGTGTGAAACTTTCTGTATGCAAACTCACTCTCTCTCTCCCTCCTCAACTATCAACTACCAACTTCCTTATAAGTCTTACATCTGCTGGCTGACTTTTGACAGAGCTCTAGATAACATGCCGCTCACTGTATTTTATCGCTGGTTGCATCTTAAATTCAAACTATATATTTTGGTCAAAACTGTGAAAAGTTATTTTCTACATCTATAGATGTTATAAATATGGGTTGAATTTCTTCAACCGATCTCTAGCGGCTAGTGTGTTCCATTTTCCTCTAGCTCGTCTCCTCTAATGTGTTCCATTCCTCTGTAAATATTTTGGATCAGTATTTTCAGCCAGGACGTATGAAAGAGATGGTTCGGTAGTATTCACAATTATCACTATTTGCCATATTTGGTGTTGGTGTTATTTTTTTCGTTTATTCTGAAGATTTAGCAGCATATCAGCGAGCATAGATGTTGAGCAGTGAAGCAGCAAACGCCGACAGAGTCAGTCCTCGCCGATGCTGATAGAGCCCTCTGGTAGCGAAGCTCTGCACTACAGGCAACTGAGTGTGTGAGGTACTAGTAGCGACACGTAGCAGCTAAGTGATGAACCGCAAAATGGCCGCGAAAATTGAGTGACTTAAATGTCTAGTTGCTGTTTATTTCTTCCTTTACACTATTATTACAAAACAGACTACGGCATCACTGCTCAGTTTGTCTGTTACCGTATTTTTGTGTATTTCACACATTACAAAATAATTCTGTTCTCGTAACATATAATGCAAACTACATCTCGAGCGACATTAATGTACGTAGCATGTTACTTTCATCATTCCCTCTTCGTAATTTAGTATTACTAATAGTTTCGTCCACACTTTTAAGCATTAAAAATGGATATGTGGCTCGGAACAGGACTACTGTTACATTAAATGTTAACAACATAATCGCACGGTATAGTGAGTTAAAGAATATTGAACAGCAACGAGAACTGTAAGTAAGTTTATGCAATGCAACGTTAGTGATATAATAGTACAACAGTAATAGGCGTTTGTCAGCCCTTTTTTCTATTTTACAGTTTCACACATTACTGATGGCAAATTCCTTGCAGAGAAGGTAACATTGTGCATCTTCGGCTAAGGCCTTTACAATCTCTTTCATTCAACCAGACTTAACTCGTAGAGGTAGTAATATAATTTGTTTTCTGATCCAAAAGATACTTTTGCATAAAGTAGAGGCAGAGACGTTGTCATATAACTATTAATCGAAATATTATATCAAATATATGGGCGTGTTAGTGAAATCGCCAAGAAATTCCTCTTGTTAATGTTAAGTGTTATCTGTTTGATTCAGCATTCAGCTCACATAAAACCACGAGAAATAAGGTTTTTCATACAAAAAAAAGAGTTTATCTCTTTAGTGACCTGTGTCACATCAAACATCTCATTTTGATACTAGAACAATTTGAGAAAAAAGAAGGCCTTTGTTCGTTTTTGAAAATGCAATTAGTGAAAAGTATTTTTAAAAGATATTGTCAACTGTTATGAAACGATTTCTTATAGAGGATTTATTTATCACATAATCATGATACTAAAAATAACACAGCGTTGGCTTGTGATTTGCTATTGATGTAATATTTTGTATTTTCTTATGACGTTGAAATAATTACTGCTTTTTCAACACTGAAAACGTGTGAAATACAGTATGTAATATATGAATCAGTATCATAACCTTTTTTTTTCGAATATTGACTGTTAACTACAGGAAAATGGCACATGTTTGGGTATTTACCTCAGCAGTATTCAGTACACGAAGGAAAACAAAATCTTTTTTTTGTAAGGGTTTTATTTCATAGTTGTAGCCCTACAAATATACCAAGCAGTTTCTTTTGATAGTGAGATATATTAAATACCTTAAAATATATGTAGATGAAGTCTGGTGAAGAAAGTGTGTGAATTAAAATTTTAAATGTTTGTAGCAGCATAATTAGGTACAGTTTGTAGTGTGGGAGTGAGCTCCACGTGGGATCCAAAGCACGGACCCCACGGGGTGCCTGACATGTGCCACATGCCAAGGCAGAGGTGGAGGCTAGTGTTCGGAAGTCTGAAAATTCCAGCGCCGGCCGGGGATTGAACCCCGGCCCGGCTGGGGCGAATAGCCCCAGCCGAGGCGCTGGAACGTTCCAGACCCCCTTACCACTAGACTACCGGGGACCCCGGCTGTTTACTGCTCTGGAGTCCAGCTAGTGGTCGTAGTGCACTTCCTGCTGTCCTCTGTGGTGTAACAGGAAGTGTTTACCTGCGATCGCTGGATGTCCACTTACCTACGTCCGCTTGATGTCCACTTAGTGTGGGACTTATTTACCCGGCTGACGTTCGTGTCGCTTTAAAGTCCTTAGTTGCGTTACAATTATTTCCAGGGACCGAAATCTGCCTATGCAGTTCCACACAGTCGCGTCTCACTATTTGAACCTCTGTAATTCGATCGTGTTGTCAAGACCCATGTAAGAACTTCTATTTACCGAAGAAACCTCCTGTGTTCGGTACATTCCATAAACGGAAGCGACTGTCATAACAGACAGCCCCGTAAACATTTCGTAATAAAGTGCCAGCCGATACGTAATACTCGATATCTGGAATTGTTTTATAGGTTATTAAGATAATCGTTTCATACCTAAACACTTTGAAAAATTCCCGTGTTTTCTCAATAAAGCATAAGCACAGTACATAAATCCGCCGTGAAAATGACATCGAAGAAGTACAAGTGTTCGAGTTCCACAGAAAAGAAGTTCGTCCTTGAAGGTGTGGAACGAAGAGCAGTACAAAAGTAAGATGTCACGTTTCGGGATTCCCTCATACTCGCTGTAGACACTCCAGAAGCAGGAAAATAAGTTTGATGATGTCTCATGAGGAGCGAGGAATAAATTCACTCTCATATAACTACTGTACGAGATGCCTCGCCGCCTCTTGAAGGGTGTCATGGGCTTCTGCGGCCGTGGACTCGGCGACCCGTGAGTCAACGTGGTGTTTCTGGCCACATACATTTTAGCTGCGGTTTCTCCGACCTGCAAAGGAAGCCGCGACAATGGGGAGGCTCTGCCTGTTGTTTTGTAATAAGAACGCCCCTCCACATTTTATCTAGGCTTAAGGCTCTCTATGCGCATAGTGCATAGCCGTGTTTAAAAAAATATTTTTTTTTTACATTTTCCGTTCTACAACATTACTTCCTGTCTTATTTTACGAACTTTTCGTGCGAATGACATAAATTTTAAACTCCTTAAATCCACCAAGTCATTATGTATTCTTAAAATATTTTTTAACTACTTTTCAACACAGATTTATTTTTAACCTCTTTCACTGAAGAGGCTAACCGACGGATTACTTTTCTTTTTTTTATTTCAGGTATTGATTTTATTACATTCTCCTTTAGCAAATTGATCAGAAATTGTAGGTTCAGATACCTTTGCCTGATTGAGTATCGTTTGCTATGCCAAACTTCGACAGTATTCATGGTCCTGTGCATCGAATTGATGACGGTAGATAGCTGACCGAAATCACTTCGAAATAAATTCTCTGAACGCAGATGTGTTAGCTATCGAGGTGTTACCTAACGCAACTGAAGACAAGTTAAGAATGAATTTATTTCGATATAATTTCGGTCGACTGTCTGTCTTCACCAATTCCACATTTCAGATGGTGTACTAGGATTTTCCATCTATTGACTGACTATATAGTCTACGAATTCATGACCTTTTCGCCACCGGGCATTTGCTACGCTGTTACCATCCATGCATCATCAAGGAAGTCCGGTGGAAGATGTGCCCTACAGCATACATGCGGCAAGACAATCGAACTACTTTTTCATCCCTGTATTTCTCCACTAATCCATTGCAGTTAATATCCATCTGACAACTTGGTTTTAGTATATTGGCCACTGGTCAATCTCTCTTCATTGAAAATATAAATACGAATTGTCACCATATATCACCAGCATAACGTTTAAGACAGATGTACATTACAAAGATCTTCACTTAAAAATACAGCATACTTTGCTCTGAAACAATTTTTTTAATTTTTGTGCTTATAACACGACGGCGTGCTGAGAAGATAATGACTCGGTCTGTTTTATTTGATGAAGTCAGTAACATTCTACATCTTTACTTTGGATATCTGCAGGCCTCTGCTCCTAGAGGCCTCAGATTTTGCGTAAGGAGCGTTTTGTAACAAGTGTTTATCCTTATTTTGGATAGTTACCTCTCTTATCTGAGTGACTATGTTGGTGGGTGAGAAAGAGCTCACAAAACTAAAAGAACGAATTCGAAGACTTCGTCCGCATGTGGAGCACACTCTCCTTGAACACGGCAGTGCCAAACTACACACGATCGCTGCGGCATCTGCAGCAAGCCGACGTCCTTGGTTCACTGCCGTCGATCATCCTACACACAGTCTCGATTTTCGTCTATGTGCAAAACTAAGAAAACCTTCGAGCACTTCAGTTGTTTCAAGCGGTGCAAGCAGAGGTAAGGTTGTGGCTCTGTTAACATAGTCAACAAAATGGTATCTAGTTGGGGAAATTTTGCTGGTTCCGAGGGTGAGCGTCTTGAGAAATAAATTTATAGACGTGAAAAATACAATGTAGAATGTTAATGAAGTTTGTTTTATTTAAAAAGCTTTGCGAGTTTTCACGTAAAACATCTGTCGACATTACTTTTCAGTGCGTCCTCGTACGGTGGATGTCTGAGAAAATACGTACATTGATCAAAATAAGTGGTGACATTAGTACTGTTAAGAGCACTAGGTTCAAAAAATTTAACTGTATGCCAATTGCAGATTAATTTTAATGGCAGCTAGCACGATTATATGAGTGGAGTATTAGATTTAATGGTGAGCATTAACGTAATTTTTAAGCATTGTCATTCTTCCTCTCTTAAGTACCTCGTCCTCCAGTAACACTGCCGATCGATAGCAAGATCTGTTGTCCGTCCATGGTTTTTCAGAACATTGATTCAGTGCTGAACCCAAACTGCTGGTTTGAGTTATTTAGCCAGGTTAATCCTGTGCGTCGTGGATCACATATTCAATTAATCTTTCAAAAAATGGTTCATATGGCTCTGAGCACTATGGGACTTAACATCGGAGTTTATCAGTCCCCTAGAACCTAGAACTACTTAAACCTAAATAACCTAAGGACATCACACACACCCATTTCCGGGGCAGGATTCGAACCTGCGACCGTAGCGGTCGCTAGGTTCCAGACTGAAGCACCTAGAAACGCTCGTCCAGACTGCCGGCCATTAATGTTTCCTTGAATTATTAATTTAAACAGGTTTTATTTGTTGTTGCGGAATTGCGCTACCAAAACAATCGAGTTTTGCTCTCTGGATGCTGTTGAGAATTTCTACATTTTCGTACCGCCGTACTTTTGACTAAATCTGTCGATGGTATCCTTAATATTTTTCCATACGATCGCATTTCAAATGCCTAATACAGTCCATGACTCAGCTCCATAGAGTAGGACACCGAACGTGTAACATCGAAGTAGTCGAGTGCGAATCCTAATGACTGCTCTGTAGGTTCTCAGCAGTCGCCGCGGACTAAATGACTGCAGGGGACTCTGTGCATTGGCTACAAGTCTTCTAGTAATTCTGGAGATTTTCCTTTGGACTAAGTGCGAGGTCGTCCCTCGTTGCTTAGATCGTGCAGGTTTCAGACCGTTTGCGTTACTATGGCTACACTACTAACTGTGTGTCCACCACCGTATCAGCAGATATAATGAAACGGCGGCACTCTTTCGTTATGCCTTACAAGGAGATTTCTCCAGGGGTAGGATCGACTTTCTGAAACCATCTATACGGTTATGTAGGTTAAGCACCCAAGTATCACACAGTGCAGCCATTCATCCTGGTGGGTAGACGTTTTCGAGGAACTGACGAGAAAAGAAATTCGGATTTTTGTGTGAGACTCAATAACGTGAAGAAAGCCGAATGACCTAAGTTGGCTGTGAGGGTATTGGAAAGGATACTAGCTTCACATGCATTAGGTTGTGGGTTCGAATCTCACCAGAGAAAGAAATCTATGCTAGGTGTTTATCGAAGTGATATTGATAATCATTTTCATTCAACTGATGTAAATATATTTTTTTATTTCCGCTCCTCGGTCACGTGATTCAATAGTGATATGAACTTCTTCATTTGGTCTAATTTTTCTTCTTATCATCCCTTTTCCACTGGAAATATTTGTTCGTGAACTTTTAATTATCATCATGTACTAATTCCGATTTAATTTCTCCTATTTTTATGGCCCTGTGTTTTCGTTATTGTGTTCATTATATCGATTTCTCACTTTGCTTGAATTTTGTTTTACTTAGAAAACCTTCTCTCATTTATATCCTCATCTACCATACATTTCCATAGTACACAAAGAATTTAGGTTATGTTTCAAATATTTGTATGTCGATTACCATGCAAAAAAAAGGCACGTGTTGTAATGAAAAATACGTTTTTCACGTTAATGCACAGTCAATATAAATAGATTATTTCGTCTTTTGTTTCTTTTAATTAATTTATCGGAGTTTTGAAGTAATTGAATAGTCAAACAGATAGGTACAATAAAATACACATTCACAAAAATTCCGATTGGAAGAAGAATGATGTAAAGAAAAATGAAACAAATGGAAAAGTTCATACGGTGATTAAAACGATGTGACAAAGGAATAGAACGAAAGAAATTACATTTAAAACAATAAATTGAGTAGAAATAGGCACCAAAGTCATTTCGATAAAGATTTTAAAAAATTTTACTGCACCTGACGAGGCATGGTTAAGCTTCTGTCCTAACCATTATGACACGCAACCAGACTATGGAATAAGACTTCCTTAACGCTATATAGCATGACGCAAAATTTCGAACTCTTCTGTGTCAGTTACTTGCAAACGGAGGCCCACCTGGATGCAGGGTCTGATACTGGGGGGTCTTGAGTTACACTACCGCTTATTTGGTTTCAAAAAGTCGACCCCACCGCTGGAGAGCTCTCCATGTTGGTTTTAAGAGGAACAAACGGCACATTTCGAAAGAACAGTAATGTCGCAGTCCAATAGAAGCAACTAGCGGTGGCTCCTGCAAACTTGAAAGACGGCTCTAGCAAAGGCAAAAAAAAAAAAAAAAAAAAAAAAAAAAAAAATTACCGTAGCAAGTAACCTGGCAACGCTACACACACGTTTAACCAACAGAACAACAACGAAATAATAATAATACCAAGCAACAAACATATCAACCAATACAACTGGATACAGATCACAAGTATACACAACATTTACTACCAGATAGCCAGAATTAAAATTTTTAACAGAACAACGACTAGCTGATCAGATCCGTGTAATAATCAGAATTAGAAAACATCAAACAACGAGTGCAACAAATACTCGAACAAAATAATGCCCAATCAGAAGAAGAAGAAAATAATACAGTAATGGACTCACACATCCCAGAGCAAACAAACAAAGAACAACACGCATCAATTAAACAATCAGAGGAAAACGAAATCTTAAGACTGCCACCAGAACAAGTACAAATAGAACACGAAGTGACACACATGTTAGATATAGAAGAAAAATTTCAGCTGACATATATAGAATACAAAGACACAAATACAGACATTAGACCATTCTTGCATACACCGCCAAATAACCCACAAGTCGAAACAACAATAAAAACTATCAACACAATCATACACAACAAAATAAATGAAAACACAACTATGGAAGAGTTACAACTACTGGTTTATATAGGAGCACTCTCTACACTAAATATACACACTAGACAGACATCAGAACCAACCAACACACAGAAGAAACCCACAAAACCTGCATGGCAACACAGGCTACAGATCGGAATAGAAAAACTGAGAGAAGACATCAGACAGCTAACACAATTTCTAAGAAAAGAAATATCAGACAAAAAACGAAAAAGGTTAGGTAAAATCTCACAACAAGAAGCGATAGAGCAATTAGATGAAAAGAAGCAGAAATTAGAATCATTGGCCAAACGACTTAGAACATACAAAAAAGTGAAAATAGAAGGAAACAAAACCAAACATTCAACACAAACCAAAAGAAATTTTACCAGACAATAGATAACACGCGCATTAAAATAGACAATCCACCAAACATAACAGACATGGAACACTTCTGGAGCAACATATGGTCAAACCCGGTACAACATAAAAGACATGCACGGTGGATACAAGCGGAAACAGAGACATAAAAGATGATACCACAAATGCCTGAAGTGATAATTTTGCAACATGAAGCGACCAAAGCAATTAATTCTACACACAATTGGAAAACCACTTGAAAAGATAAAATAGCAAATTTCTGGCTAAAGAAGTTCACGTCAGCACATTCACATCTAACTAAATTATTTAACAGTTACATTTCAGACCCATACACATTCCCTGATACACATACACAAGGAATAACATGTCTGAAACCTAAAGATCAAGCAAACACAGCAAACCCAGCAAATTATTGCCCCATGACATGCCTACCAACAATATACTAAATATTAACTTCAGTCATTACACAGAAAATAACGATACATACAACACAGAACAAAATTATATATTAAGAACAAAAAGGCTGTTGCAAAGGAGCACGAGGATGTAAAGAGCACCTGATAGTAGATGCAGAGGTTACATATCAAGCTAAAACTAAACAAATGTCGCTACACTACACATACATTGATTACCGAAAAGCTTTTGATAGTGTACACCACTCATAGTTACTATAAATATTGGAAATATACAAAGTATATCCTAAATTGATACAGTTCCTAAACATAGTAATGAAAAACCACACTTAATATCCAAACATTCAAAATAATATCACATCACAGCCAATACAGATTAAGCGTGGAATATACTAAGGAGACTCATTAAGTCCTTTCTGGTTCTGCCTTGCTCTGAACCCACTATCCAAAATGCTAAATAATACAAATTATGGATACAATATTACTGGAACATACCCACACATGGATGATCTAAAACTACTGGCAGCAACAAATCAACAACTCAACCAATTACTAAAGATAACATAAGTATTCAGCAATTATATAAATATGGCTTTTGGAACAGACAAATGTAAGAAAAATAGCATAGGCAAGGGAAAACACACTAAACAAGAAGATTACATATTGGATAACCACAGCGACTGCATAGAAGCGCTGGAATAATCAGATGCCCATAAATATCTAGGATGCAGACAAAAAATTGGAATACATAAAACAAATATTAAATTTAGGAGAGTATATTTTATGTTGTACAACTTCATGTGGTTGTCCCGTACCTCATATTGTCACATTATGACAGTTCACCTCTCCGTATAAATGGAATGTTGCCTCGTCACTAAACACTAACTGTGGGAGAAAACAGCCATGCTCCACCTTGCCAAGAGTGAAATTACGGAACTTCACACGATGTTAGCACCCTCACGAACAGCTCGCAGTAGCTGAATTTAATATTGTTTGATGCAGAAACGTCGACGCATAGACGCCAGACGGACATCGGGGGCGTGCTGAGCTGTCGAGCTGCACGGCGAACGGATTTCTGCGGACCCCTCGTGAAACTGTGGCGGATGCGTTCGACGTCTGTATCATTCACTCGGGGACAGCCCGGCGGTTTGCCTTTATGCAAACATTCTGTTTCTCTTAACGCTAGGATGCATGGTGCCGAAAACACACGTGAATGCATATGCAGGGCCTCCAAGGCCCTGACTTAATTTAAAATTTTCCTCTTTCCACATATTCCTTCTTTGGAGTTAAATTTCGTTCTGTCAAATTTTTTGTCATATTGAAAGATTCCTAAGATACAGTGACAGGATCTGGTGGGCCTGATTAAAATTTTTTATATAAAACTCTAAGAGTGAATTTTTATTAGTTACTTTCCTTTACAAACAACATATACAAATAATTCTATAAGTGAATTAATAAGTTGCAGTTTACATTTTAAAACACTTATTACAACCAATTTCTTCAATTAAAACATGCTCATTATTTACAATGTTATGTATATAGGCAATATTTTTACAAAAAGTTATTATTCATTGTTCACATAAAATTGCATCTTTCTTAGTTTTCAACATGTGACAAACAAGAAGCACAAAGAACGCCACTATGTTCCTTACAAATGTTGGGTTTGCACTTAATGCATGTCATAGCACTTTTCCTGTGTTTCTTATATGGACAATAATTGCATCTTCTTCTTTTTCCTGAAACATGTAGTTGGTTCGGCAATATGACATCTTTTTGAACACTACATCTTCGCATATCATCAACGATTTTCTTTGGAAGATTAGGGATCTGAATATAAAGTTCCATTAGAGATCTTACCATTTCCTCTGCTAAACCTCTTAGGAACAAACGCCTTTTATTACTTCTTCCACTATGGTATGTCAGATGTTGGGCGGAAAATAAAATTGCAGTGGTCATTGCTGCGATGTCCATCATATTCATCCATAATGCAAATGGACATCTTCTCGTTTGTCTCTTGCAAGTGTAATAACGAATATTCTGGTCCATTTATCTACTCCACCCTTCGTAGAGTTATAGAAGTTTATTGCATCTGGTTTCTTTTTTGCATGAGTTTCATCAATGTTTCTGTCGTATTGCATTGTGCTAATGAGAACTATAGACTTCTTCTTATTGGGAAGATAACTCACCATTGTAATGTCACCTATAAATGCAAACAAAGAGGAATGAATTGCTCTTGAGACAGATGGTTTCATCTCATTAGGAATTTCTGGTTTATTTTGTTTGATTGTTCCCACCACTGTAATTTGCTTCTGAAGCACACTAGTAAAGAAGTTGTCAACGGTAATATTTTTTGATGATCATTCAATGCTTTTAGCAAGATCTTTCACTACATTCAATCCAAGATTTTTCTGAATAAGTTCATGAGGCTTCCTTCTCGTGTAAACAATTCCCTCTAAAGCATATGATCACATAACGAAAATATTTCTATGCCACACTTGGCTGGTTCAGAGGGCATATACTGGGTGAAGCTGCATCTTCCACGGATTAGGACTAGCTGTTCGTCAACTGTGAGCGAATGATTGGGATTCATTCTCTTTCTACACTTGTCAAGAAATAGTTCCCATACATAGCGAACTGCTGTGTCATCTGCAGATCGAGCTTCACGGGTACGCCTGTCATCAAATCTAATCATTCTCCTTATATCCTCGAATCTATTTACTGACAAGGTGGCCTTCTATGTAGGATTTTCCTTTTCATCCTAGATTAATTCTCTAATAAGGACATCCCAAGTCTTTTCAACACCAGAAAGCAGTAAAAGACCAAGAAAACCCACCATTCCAGCAAGCAAAACGTTTTTCCACGTAAAGCAGCCACTCTCCTGCCTTCAATATTTGTGCAGATGATCATTTCCTTGGAGATGAAATAGTCCCAGGCATCCTTAGGTTTACAGGTATTCAAACCAAGGGCTGGACTAGGTGCCTTCTTTACGATGTTATGGACAGTCGTACGAAAAGTTGCAGGAGGATCTAATTTCCAAATCGCTCCATTCCGACTAATGTATGTGTGGTCTTCTATACCTTTTTTGTGGTGGTGCTCCATTTTCAGACTCTGATGAAGTAATATTATCGGAAGGACTGCCATCTGCCTCAATATTCACATCTAAAGGTTCATTGGCTGATTCTTCACTACTTGCATCTTCAAATATAATTCCTTCCTCGCAAGAATCATCTTCTTCAGACCACTGAGCCACAACACTTCTAGAGCTTGCAGTTTTACATAGAAACTCATGCCTGCAAACGTCACCCACCGACGCTGTGGAACATCAAAGTCACAGGCGCCAGCTCCGGTAAATGTATGTATATGCAAGATGATCCGTGATCGTGTTACAAACATCCTAGTATGATGGAAACAGACAAATGTATCGATTTGAGGTAAGGGCCCCTGTACCGGAAACAAACGTGTCGAAAGTTGTAAGTGCAAATCGTTATCCTGCCTCTGACAGTGGAATACAAGTACTGGTACTGTTGTTTCTAGGATTGTATGGTAGGCAACTTTCAGAGGCGGCAGTATAGACCGAAACAAGAAAAAAAAAAGTGGAGTAAACATGGACTCTAAACTGCATAATTCTGGAGCTGTAAGCACTTGTTCAATAGTGGAGATGGCTTTCACGCAAGCGATGATGAACAAGTGCTCATGGTTCATGATGTATGCATCTTCCAGCCTATGTGTACTGCACATTGTTTTCTTCTTTCGTTCCATACCACCGCCTCTGCAAGTTTCCTGTCCTACATCTTAGCAACAACGATAATGGTACATACTGTCAGAGGTAACAGAAAGGTTTTCTGTTATAATTTTCCGGTACAAGGACATAATCACAAATGTACGCATTTATCCATCTGCATCATCTTAGAAAGTTTGTAACATCTTCGTGGGATCCATCTATTTTTGTAGGTGCCGGTTCCTATAACTTTGACGTTCTGTAGCATCGCAAGATGACGTTTTGAGAAGTAGATTCCTATGTAAAACTTGATCAGTTAAAACCCCTGTACAGTCCCCAGTAGTGTGATACACCCTGCATATAGGATGAATAACATCAGGCAATGGACTAGAACGCTGTCTCACTCACTTCTCACGTATTGCCTTACTTTTATGTCCTTCGACTTGTACAGCCTCTGTCTCGTTTCTGGTGGAGTTCTAAGTAATGTTTCTCTCGCTATATTTTATTCCTGGTTGCATCTTAAATTCAAACTGTATATTCTGGTCAACATTGTCAAAAGTTTCTGTATCTAAAGATGTTATAGATATGGGTTCTGTTCCCTCCAAATGGATTTTCCTCTAGATCGGCTTCGGTAAGGTGCTCCCTTCCGCTCTAAATAGTTTGTATCAGTGTTTTCAGCAAGGAGTTATCATAGTGGTGGTTTCGCTGATCACGATTTGCCTTATGTAGTATTGGTGCTATTACGCTTCTCGTTTAGTGTGAGGATTTAGCGGGTATCTCAGCTGGCGTACTCGTTCAGGAGTGAAGCAGCAAATCCCGGCAGAGTGAGTCGTCGCCAGCTTGGCTAGAGCCCTCTGGTAGCGAAGCCCTGCGCTACAGACAACTGACTGTGTGAAGGACCAGTAGCGACACCTAGCAGCGATGTGGTGAAAAGGAAATAGTATTGCTAAAAGTTTTATCCACGCCTTTTAGCATTTAGAATGGAGGTATGGCACGGAATTTAATAGCAAAAGAAAACAGCTATAGTAGCAGTCTCTCTCTCGCAATGCAACAATAGTACAACAACAATAGACCAACTGAATCTGTAGAGGTAGTAATAAAATTTCTTTTCTGACCTGCAAGATACTTTTATATAAAGCTGAGCCTGAGAGGTTGTCATGAAACTACCAACAGAAATATTATATGAGACATGTAGACCTGTCAGTAAAATTCGTTTTCTTAAATGTTAAATGTTAACTGTTTAATTTAGCATTCAGCTGACATAAGACCAGGAGAATTATCCTGTATCATACAAACAAAGAGTTTATTTCATTAGTGACCTGTGTCCCATCATAATCTCATTTTGACACTTGAATAATTTGAAAAAAAAAGGCCTGTGTTCGTTTTGAAACTACAATTACTGACAATATACACTTATAAACGGCATTGAGTGTGAACTGTTACGAAACGATTTCTGATACAGAATTTATTTATTATCGTATAATCAATCAGGATACTAAAGAGAAAAGGCAGACTGAGACACCTGAAAATATCTTGTGTGATGGTGTTGATATAATATTTTGCATTTCTTTGACATTGAGATAATTTATTCTGTTTCAGCACTGGGAATGTGCTAAGTAAATATGTATCAGTATTATAGCCAAACTTACTTTCATAATTACCTACAAGAAAATGAAAGCTGTTTTGGTATTTATCTTAGCAGCATTGAGCACAAAAACGAAAATAAAACTTATTAGTTTTTTTAGTGAGGATTTTCTTTCATTGTTGCAATACTACAAATGTTCATGATACTATGCAGTTTCTTGTGACAGTGAGATGTCTTATGTAGATGTGGTCTGGTGAAGAAAGCGTGCGTATTAAAATTTAAAATAAGTGATTGCAGCAGCATAATGAGGTATATTTTGTAGTGTGGGAGTGAGCTCCACGTGGGATCCGAAGCACGGACCCCACGGGGGTGCCCGGCATGCGCCACATGCCAGGGCAGAGGTGGAGGCTAGTGTTCGGAAATCTGAAAATTCCAGCGCCAGCCGAGGATTGAACCCCGGCCCGGCTGGGGCGAATAGCCCCAGCCGCGGCGCTGGAACGTTCCAGACCCCCTTACCACTAGACCACCGGGGACCCCGGCCGTTTCCTGCTCTGAACTCGGTCTGGTAGTCCTGTCACACTTCCTGTTGTCGGCTGTGTTTACATCGGACGCTGAGTGGCATAGTGTAGCCGGCAACATTAGAACGCTGTGAGGGGGAAGTGTTTACCTCCGACTGGTAGCTGTCCCCCCTACCCAGGTGAAGTAGCTTTACAGTTACCAAAGACATTTGAAATCAGCCTTTGCGACTGTATGCAGTCGACGGTTGTTAATCGTTTGCTTCAACCTGTTCCCAAATGCCTCGAGAAAACCGAAGCAACTTCTTCACTAATCGAGTCGACTGTCATAACAGAGCGACCGCAGACATTCTGTAATTACAAGTCAACGCCTAGCTTACACCAGATAATTCTGTCTGTTTGATCAGTTGTTTTAACAATGCACGAAATACCACAGCATATTATTAATCCGTTGCAAATAAATTTCTGTGTGTGCAGTTCAGATCTGCGCCGTAGATTTTTTGTGAAAGCGTCGGGATAAAATCGTAACATGTGTTTCATATTAATGTGAAATTTAGTTATCAATATCTTTATTACAGTGGTCACACTCACAATTTTGGACTTTTCAGTGGCTGGGGTACGATATAGCCTTTGAGTACGTTATCGCGTTGCGCAATTTCTTCCTTTTTTTCCGACTCTGAGGGAGCTGTCGCCTTCTCTCAGCGCTGCCCTTTTTAGGCTTCTGGGAGGGCTTTTCTCGCGTTTTCTGTAATTTAGAGCATATTTACAAGTCCTGAGACGAACTCTTCCTTTGTGACGTAGGTTTAAACTCAATATAGATTTTCGTTTATATTCCGGCGAATATTTTTATTTTCTATTACTCCTAGCGGCGCTCCCTAAGCTGTTCATCGCAATGACACACAAATGAGAATCCTAGCTTACAGCTACACCAGTTTATAACTTTACACAAAGATGATTCCTAACAATGACCCGCATATGCCAACACAGGCAATAAGTGACAACCACGTGGACTTAACCTTTGTTTGCGCACTGTCGGTCTCGTAATTAATAGTGATTGAAATCAGACGCCATTTTGTCACACAAGAAACTTCGACCAAGGAAAAAGTAGACGTTTTTCACTTTAGGATATTTTCCAGGAAGTTTCCGACATTCGTAAAACAGAAACGAGTTTCGACGCTGTCACACTCACAATTTTGGACTTTTCAGTGGCTGGGGTACGATATAGCCTTTGAGTACGTTATCGCGTTGCGCAATTTCTTCCTTTTTTTCCGACTCTGAGGGAGCTGTCGCCTTCTCTCAGCGCTGCCCTTTTTAGGCTTCTGGGAGGGCTTTTCTCGCGTTTTCTGTAATTTAGAGCATATTTACAAGTCCTGAGACGAACTCTTCCTTTGTGACGTAGGTTTAAACTCAATATAGATTTTCGTTTATATTCCGGCGAATATTTTTATTTTCTATTACTCCTAGCGGCGCTCCCTAAGCTGTTCATCGCAATGACACACAAATGAGAATCCTAGCTTACAGCTACACCAGTTTATAACTTTACACAAAGATGATTCCTAACAATGACCCGCATATGCCAACACAGGCAATAAGTGACAACCACGTGGACTTAACCTTTGTTTGCGCACTGTCGGTCTCGTAATTAATAGTGATTGAAATCAGACGCCATTTTGTCACACAAGAAACTTCGACCAAGGAAAAAGTAGACGTTTTTCACTTTAGGATATTTTCCAGGAAGTTTCCGACATTCGTAAAACAGAAACGAGTTTCGACGCTGTGGAATGCAACGAGAAGTAGCAGGTAACGAATTGTTTCGGGATTCCACCATCCATGCTGCAAACGATGATCGAGCGGAAAGATAATGTTGCTGATAAGTATTAAAAAGCGGGAGCAAGCAGACCGGGCGAGGCGAAAGCTTATGGTGTTGCCTTACTCAATGCAGGGTACAAAAGGAATTTGTCGGAGGTTATAGCTTAACGGAACGCTAAGTCATTTACGGTTAGTCTGGGAACCGAAGTCTCAAATACAAATAAGGAGTGACACGCTAGCTCCAAAGACATAAGGTCCTTTATGAGAAACTTAATTGACAAAAAGCAACCATTCGTGACAGTTGGTTCAGCATTGAAAAATGAATGAAGCTGAATTTATGTATTTTCGAACATTTGTGTGTACCTTCCGTTTCAAATACTAAAGGAAATAACATGTAAGAAAACTGGAAATACGTTAGTAGAAAGAAAATCAAAATTTTATTTCGAATTTTCCTGATTTCATCTAGAGTAAAGTCGAGTTAAATAGAATTAATTATTCGAACTTCGAATTGTGCAGACTCGATTGTAACGGTCCCTTGCGCTTCGAATTTTCTAGAGTCAGGAGTATGTCTAAAAAGTAAAAACAAATCTTTTCGTACTACTATCCACGTTGCAGTGGATGCTGGTTTGGTTGTCCTTTTTAGTATATCAGTATGATCATAGAGTCATAATCAACGTACGCAACGCTGTTACGGCATAAACGTACGTTTATTTTTACCAAAGTCGCGTAAGAATGCGCTTTTCCCATGCATCCCAACTCCCTAAATCCGCCATCAGGCAAAAGAAAGTGAATACTCTTTCCTTTGTTTTCACCCTTCATCGATGACAACTGATAATGACTTGGCAGCAGAGACCTGTTTAGCTTGAGTGAGTGCTTAAACCGAAGGCATTGACGAATAAAAATACAAAACAGATATATACGTAACGTCACGTAACCATGAAGAAAAGCAGACTTGGTTTATTTTACCATATCAGTTAATTCTTTTAAAACATCGTAAGTGGAATTAACAATTTCGGTCGCTTTCTACATCTAGGAACGTTCTTTATAATAGACAAGTCTCTGATATTTACTTACAGCATTGTTGTGTCTTTTCCCCTTGCATTTGGAGTTGTCTTCTCTGACTGCAGATCTTTGAGCAGCAGTGATGTCATTATCCCACATTTATGTTGGTCTGCAGCGCTGAGGTTGATCCCTCACCTGTGGTCGAGTGAGAGATCATTCCAAAGCCTGGCAGGCAGCGAAAGACTTTGCGAGGGGCCGATCGTAGGGCCTCCAGAGGAAGCTTCTGTGAACGCAAATTCTGCGTGTTCACAGAAGGTGAGTTTGCTGGTAGTTCGGAACTCCAATAATAGGCGCGTAATTGGCCCCCTTAGTAACATGGCTGCCAAGGAGGGGAACGACGGCAGTGTGCACAAGGTGGGGGAGTCAGTCCTGATTTGTAAAGAGTGCTTCCGGGTGCCATGAAGAGTACTGGGTGCACCCAACTGCAGGTGGTGGCCCAACTCGGTGCCAATGGCGTGTATCGCTTTGGATTGTAGGAGATTCTCTCTCCTTTTATTTAGCGGAAATGGTAAAGACTGCCACTCTTGGTTGCGAGATTAAAGCGGAGCTCACCATCTGCACCATCATCGACAGAATCGACTGTGGTCCTTCGGTGCAGAGCCGAGTGGAAGGTATGAATCATAGGCTCAGGCGGTTATGTGACTGTGTAGGCCTCAGATTCCTTGACTTGAGCCATAGGGTGGTGGGTTTCCGTATTCCGCTTAATAGGTCAGGAGTCCACTACACGGGTAGTGGGGGCGGCTGGGGTGCAATTATAGGTTAGAGGTTCTCAGGAAACCATATCAATGGCTCCCGTCTAAGAGGGGGCAGGTAACACGCAGTAAGGTGGTTGTAGAAACGATCGGTGTTGTAAATTATCGTAGCTGTGTTGGGAAAGAACCAGAGCTCCAGGCCCTAATAGAAAGCACTGAAGCTCTCAAACAGTTATAGGTACGGAAAACTGGCTAAAGCCGGAAATGGGTTAAGCCGAAATTTTTTCAAACGACCTAACAACGTTCAGAAGGGATAGATTAAACATAGTTGGTGCTGGAGTATTTATTGCTGTCAGAAGTAGTTTACCTTGTAGTGAAACAGAAGTAGATAGTTCCTGCGAAAAAGTATGGGTAGAGGCTATACTTGTCAATCGGACTAAACTGGATCGGTTTACCGACCCCGACTGAGAGGATATAGTTGCTGAACAGTTCAAAGAAAACGTGAGTCTCATTTCAAATCGGTACCCCACTCACACAATTATAGTCGGTGGTGATTTCGATCTATCCTCGATATGCTGGAAAATTTATACCTTTAAAGGCGGCGGTACGCATAAAACGTCAGCCGAAATTGTACTGAATGCTTTCTAAAAAATTTATTTTGAACAATTAGTTCGTGAGCCCACTCGAAGCATAAATGATTGCGAAGGCGTACTTGACCTCTTAGCAGCAAATATTCCTGGATGAATAGGTAGTATCATGACGAATACAGGGATTAGCGACCACAAGGCAGTTGCTGCTACACTGAATACTGTAACACCTACAACCATCAAAAAGAAACTTAAAGTACATCTGTTTAAAAAAAGCTGACAATGCTCTTAACGATTTTTAAGGAAACAGCCTCCACTCCTTCCGATCTGATCATGTAAGCGTAGAAAAGATGTGGAATGATTTCAGAGAAATAGTATCGATTGCAGTTGAGAGATATATATACCACATAAATTAATAAGTGATGGTACTGATCCCCCATGGACAAAACGGGTGAAATCGCTGTTGCAGAAGTAACGAAAAAGCATGCCAAATCTAAAAGAATCCAAAATCCGCAAGACTGGCAATGTTTTGCAGAAGTTCTAAATATAGCGGTTACTACAGTGCGAGATGCTCTTGATAATTTCTGCAACAAAACTCTGTTTCGAAATCTGGCGAAAAACCCAAAGAGATTCTGGTCATGCATGAAGTACACCAGTGTCAAGACGCCATCAGTATCTTCACTGCGCGAAAGTAACGGTGGAGTCACTGATGACAGTGCCACTAAAGTAGAGTTACGAAACGTGGTTTTCCGAAACTCCTTCAGCAAAGAATACGAAGTAAGCATTCCCGAAGCCCAGTCAACAGAAAGTGCCAAAATGAGAAGCATAGAAGTGTATATCCCCGGTGTAGCAAAGCAGCTTAAATCACTTATTAAAGCAAGGTTTCCGTTCCAGATTGTATACCAGTCAAGTTCCTCTGAGTGTGCTGATACAATAGCTCCATGTTTAGTAATTATATAGAACCACTCACAGAAAGATCCGTACCTAAAGACTGGAAAATTGCTCAAATCACACCAATTTCTTAAAGGACTGCCTTTTGTGATGTTTAACAAACCTGTTGGCAAGCGTACTTGTTATACAAATGGGCACGGCAAAGACTTACGGTCGTAAAAAAAAAAAATATTCAGCGTTAAACTGGAAATAGTTGTAGGAGAGTGTCAGAAGTAATAACCTATTGACATCTTTAATTTCTTGTACATTAGGTTTTTGTGTTGGAGAAGATTCTCATAAGTAATTTTAATAGTCTCATAAATGTGAATGTTAGCAAGTAAATTAACTACGTTAAAGGATACGAAATTACCATCATCAGGAATGGAAAAGTTTTTAATTTTAGCTGTTAGCTAAAGGGAATTTTTGACAGTGTAGTTTTCTTCAAAAACATAATATTCTTTAAATGGTGTATCTAATTTTTTGCCGATTTCGTAGAAGCGCCGTCTGTATAGTTAACACTGTGGACAGGAAGCGAAGGCGGCGTGCAGTCGGAGGCGATGCTGGGCACCAATTGTCCGCTACGACGGGACTGCCCAGGAGGCACACTTACACTCCAGTGGCCGCACGAGTCACGGTGGATGCAGCGAAAGGTCCGCAGCAGCAGTGATAATGTCGCGGTTGTGTGCACGAAGGACCTCTGCAGACCGAGTTGCAACTTTCTTACCTCGCTGGACTGTGCAGTTGCTGATTTACAGGGGCTGTGCTCGATGCAGCCCGCCTGGCAGTGGTGTGTTGCAGCGTGGCGTCAGCGCCTGACAGCTTCCGCAACTGGACAAATGAACTGGCGATAAAAAAAAAGTCACAAAGGCTGTAGCCAAAAATTTAGTTTGATGGTCTTTTCTATGTGCCTGAGCGATCATCCTTACGGTGAGTTGCTGACTACTCTCAGAGTATTTCCTCGAGTTACCCGTTGCGTGTGTTATCGCCGCGGTCTCATTTCATCGACGTGGTGTCTGTGACACGTGAATGGCTGGCCACATGAATGGACTTTCGTGGCGGGCAAAAACTGCAGGCCATTTTTGTGGGTCTCTCTAACGGATCGGGCCTGCCGATCCAAAGCCCATAGTTTGCCACTAATGTGCGGGTACTACCATGGACCTAGGACTGTGGTGCCCCTCCTCAGCCCCAGGCGATGTATTTCGGGAATCGTGACTGTCTCACAGCAAGTACATTGTACAGTGCGGCGTTTGATACAAATTTTATTTATTATAGTATATTTTGTCACTACGAAAGTAGTTTATATATTTGAAAGAATGGACGATAAGAAAAAAAAATTGTGGCAATCGCAGGCAGTTTGTACACTATGAAGTCATGTATTTATTGAAAGAAAAAAAAAATCACACAATACCTGTAGATAATAGACATAACTCAGTGAGTAATAACCGACAATTACGAACATAGAAGCATAATTTTATTTGCAGTCACCTACAGTGTTGGTTGACACACCTCTTCCCCACCTTGTACATTTATTTCGAGAGGCCTACATTTTTCTGAGATTATTTAAATACCATCACTGCTTTCAGGAATGTGTCTCGCAACTCCAAGAAAATGCATATTTTCGTCACCAAATGGGTTTCGCTTTATGAAAATAAGATCAGTGATCTTAATTGAACATATCTACCATTGAGCTTCCTTTCTCCATCTACAAGCAGTTCATTACACAACATTTTGATGTTAGTACTTAAGATTTTTATTCACACGTTCAGAAACACAGAGGTCATTACATTTTTTTTTTTTTTTTTTTTTTTTTTTTTTTTACAATTTAGGTCTTTCACTTGGGGGAAAGTTGTGGCAACCCTGTAATAGGTTTCAATTTTCAGTCTCATTGCAGCATTGTTATTTAAGACAAGGCATAAGAATGTAATGGGTTTGAATCATTGCATGTCAGTCATCCATGAACTGCAAAATCTTACACGTCATTAAGACACATTTTCAAAAGAGAAAAAAGGTACATTGCGTAATATACAAAAAAAAGAAAAAATGGACTCGCTCGGTGAGGATGTTATACAAACTTAATTATGTACGTAGACAGTTCATACGTTCCGGGAAAAGAGAATCTCGACTATTTTCACCCGTTATCGACATTGATCCTGGCAAGACACCGATCCCACGGATTAAAAGATTTTCGAGAATGTTTCCATTTTAATAGTATAAATGTGACAAAGTCATGCAGGAAGCAGGCGACCAGTATTATTATTTTAATAATGAACAGCCTCAGTTGCACCGCTTACCTAGACTTTACCCAGGTTTCAGTAGGGATAACTCAACCTTCTTCAGAATAACAGTGTTTACTGGGTGTTCATAGTGGAGATCCAGTACAGCACTCGTGGCTGCCGTATCGCGGTCGCGAAGTGGAGCCGAGGCAGTGCCAGATAAGTTTTACAGTCTGGCGATAGTTTATGAATTTGTAGTATTAACTTGACGATGTCCACTATGGACAGACAGTAGATACTGTTATTGTGAAGAAGGTTGGGTTATCCCGACTGAAACATAGGTAAATTCTAGATAAACGGTGCAACTGAGACTTTTCATTATTAAATTTAATGTTTATACAGTTGGTGACAGGACCGCGAAATGTTGAAGATATTTAGGTATTACTGTTATTAGAGTAATTAGAAGTTCTGCATTGAGGCTGACTGCGTCTATTCTGCGAAATTTTGCTCCACATGCAACTTTGAACGACATATGCACATGCAGTAATCGCATATGGATATCTGATGACGGCTACATTCCGAAACACAATACTGCCATTCCTCGCGCGATATTTGACGTTTAGTATTGCGACCCAGTCAACATGAACGCAGAACTACTGATGTTGCAATGTGAAGTTCGATGTTGGATAACAATTTCCGTGTGATATAATTACAAATTGCCAGTTTTCGGATTTTCCCTTTACATGTACTGCAAAACCTTGCTCCTTGCTAATTTTCATTAGTGTAGGTCAACAGAAAGTGCCCTCTAGGTCTGTATATTTTACACCGTGAAGAGAACACGACCTCAGTATGTGAAAAAAATTTCAACTTGATACATCTCCCCGTTCCTGAAGCAAAGGATCTGCAACAGACAGACGAAAACAAGGGTTCCGTTTTTTTCCGATTGAGGAACGGCACCGTAGATAAAAACAAAGTATTATTAGTTTGAGAGCATATGGTAGCTCCAGTTATAAAAGGTTAGGTGGTATATTTAGCCAAAAACATGGCACACTGCAATTAAAAATACAAAAAAGAAAGGCACCGAGATTCGAACTCGCGACTTCTACTGTTCCTGCACGCTCATTATCGCTAGATTACCAAGCCCGACATTTGCTTTTTTATGCTTATGGGGGGGGGGGGGGGTTGTGGAGGATGATTTATTTTAATTGGTTGTGATGCCCAGATAACATACATGTAAACGCGATCCTGTTGCCTGTTACAGAGCAGTAAAACGCCCAACTCACATCAGAAACTCAGTATATTGCTTTATTTGTATCACATATTCGAGCACAATTTCCATCTGTACTTGTGTAAACTTTTAAGAAGCTAATCGCCGTAACTACGCTTACGTCTTTGGTCACGAGATATTTTTTGTACGCCTACTGTCAAACTCTGTGTTACCTTTTGCGTCGGTAATCACGTGCTGATTATCCAAGTAGCAGCCGACAGTTAATAAACGTTTTACTTTTTATCAGCGCACCTTGTATTCACGCATACGACTGTGTACAGTTCTCAGAGATTATCAGCATTAACTTCCACGCCATCCACAAGGAATCAAGAGTGTCATTAGAGCCAACCTGAAGTCTAGACTGGTCTTCACAGTGGCACGAAATCTTGGTCAAGCAGAAAATTTATAATTCTGAACTCAGGCGTAACGAGGTACCTCAGACTGAATGAGCTCCCCCCTGCTAAGCAGCATGGATTCCGAAAACATCGACTACGTGCAACCCGACTCGAACGACAGTCTGAAAACCAGAGATCAAGGCAGACGGGGGAAAACGGTGTTTACTGATTTCCGAAACGCATTTCACTCACCAGCAAAACTGTGCTTTGTAAGTGAATTGGGTTTCGCATGATCTATATTCTCGAAATTCATGCTGGCTCGCGTTGAGGTCGTTCTGTTTGACCTCAGAATATGTTCTAAGGTAGTACAGCAAATCGATAGCGAAAAAATGCCAAAGAGTCGCAGTTGTAACAGCTGAAATCATACAAATACATTGTTGCAACACTTAATAGGTATAAGAAATGTCACGACCACAATAGTCTGAGTTGTAGGTAAAGCAGCAAAACAGTGCAGCTGACTATCCCCGCGAATTTCCGCTAGCCCCTTGTAACTCAGGGCAGGCTGCCGCTTCTTGTGGTCGAACAGCCAACCCCTTACTGCATTCCACGGTTAGGCCGATGGCGAAGGCTGTGGTACTGAGATGAGAAGAATTTAGTGCACGAAGGCTGAGGGCTTACACATCCACACTATGTTCGTTTAGGACTTAAGCTCACGTTCTCTAAACACTTCCATACTGGAAAATGGTGAAAGGTTTCTGTTCCAGTAGTGTGCTGCAGCGTTGGCTCTTGCTATACCGTGCCCAGTTGGCTGTGTTTTGCCTTGCAATGCATAGCACACTCATCCACTCGCAACTTTTATTTGTCATCATTCCAATGAACCATGGACCTTGCCGTTGGTGGGGAGGCTTGCGTGCCTCAGTGATACAGATAGACGTACCATAGGTCAACCAAAACGGAGGAGTATCTGTTGAGAGGCCAGACAAACGTGTGGTTCCTAAAGAGGGGCAGCAGCCTTTTTAGTAGTTGCAGGGCAACATTCTGGATGATTGACTGATCTGGCCTTGTAACACGAACCGAAACGGCCCTGCTGTGCTGGTACTGCGAATGGCTGAAAGCGAGGGGAAACTATGGCCGAAATTTTTTCCGAGGGCATGCACATTTACTGTATGGTTAAATGAGATGGCGTCCACTTCGGTAAAACATTTCGGGGGTAAAATAATCCCCCATTCGGATCTCCGGGCGAGCTCTACTCAGTAGGATGTCGTTATCAGGAGAAAGAAAACTGACGTTCTACGGAACGGAGCGTGGAATTTCAGATCCCTTAATCGGGCAGGTAGGTTAGAAAATTTAAAAAGGGAAATGGATAAGTTAAAGTAAGATATAGTGGGAATTGGTGAAGTTCGGTGGCAGGAGGAACAAGACTTTTGGTCAGGTGACTACAGGGTTATAAACACAAAATCAATTAGGGGTAACCAGGAGTAGGTTAAATAATGAATAAAAAAAAATAGGAGTGTGGGTAAGCTACTACAAACAGCATAGTAAACGCATTATTGTGGCCAAGATAGACACGAAGCCCACGCCTACCACAGTACTAGAAGTTTATATGCCAACTAGCTCGGCAGATGACGAAGAAATGTATGATGAAATAAAAGGAATTATTCAGATATTGAAAGGAGACGAAAATTTAATAGTCATTGGTGACTGCAATTCGGTAGTAGGAAAAGGGAAAGAAGGAAACGTGGTAGGTGAATATGGATTGGGGGGGGGGGGGGGGGGGAAGAAATGAAAGAGGAAGCCATCTGGTAGAATTTTGCACAGAGCATAACTTAGCTATGATTAACACTGGGTTCAAGAATCTTGAAAGAAGGTTGTATATGTGGAAGAGACCTGGAGATACTGCAATATTTCACATTATATAATGGCAAGACAGAGATTTAGGAAACAGGTTTTAAATTTTAAGACATTTCCAGGGGCAAATGTGGACTCTGGCCACAATCTATTGTTTATGACCTGTAGATTAAAACTGAAGAAACTGCCAAAAGGTGGGAAACTAAGGAGATGGGACCTGGATGAACTGAAAGAACCAGTGGTTGTACAGAGCTTCAAGGAGACCATAAGGGAACAAATGACAGAAATGGGGGAAAGTAATACAGTAGAAGAAGAATGGGTAGCTTTGAGGAACGAAGTAGTGAAGGCAGCAGAGGATAAAGTACGGAAAAAGATGAGGGCTAGTAGAAATCCTTGGGTAACAGAAGAGATATTGAACCTAACTGATGAAAGGAGAAAATATAAAAATGCAGTAAAACAATATTAATGTGCTAATAGTAAACTGCTGGAGCGTCTATAGAAAGGTCCCAGAACTGCTCTCATTAATAAACGGTCACAACGCCCATATAGTACTAGGAACAGAAAGTTGGCTGACACCAGACGTAAACAGTAATGAAATCCTAAACTCTGATTGGAATGTATACCGCAGAGATAGGCTGGACAGTGAAGGGGGAGGCGTGTTTATAGCGATAAGAAGTGCAATAGTATCGAAGGAAATTGACGGACATTCGAATTGTGAAATGATTTGGGTGAAGGTCACGGTTAAAGCAGGCTCAGACATGGTAATTGGATGTCTCTATAGGCCCCCGGGCTCAGCAGCTGTTGTGGCTCAGCACCTGAAGAATAGTTTGGAAAATATTTCGAGTAGGTTTCCCCACTATGTTATAGTTCTGGGTGGAGATTTTAATTTTGCCGGATATAGACTGGGAGACTCAAACGTTCATAACGGGTGGCAGGGACAAAGAATCCATTGAAATATTTTTAAGTGCTTTATCTGAAAACTACCTTGAGCAGTTAAACAGAGAACCGACTCGTGGCGATAATATATTAGACCTTCTGGTGACAAACAGACACGAACTATTTGAATCAGTTAATGCAGAACAGGGAATCAGCGATCATAAAGCGGTTACTGCATCGATGTTTTCAGCCGTAAATAGAAATATTAAAAAAGGTAGGAAGATTTTTCTGTTTAGCAAAAGTGACAAAAATCAGATTACAGAGTACCTGATGGCTCAACACAAAAGTTTTGTCACAAGTGCAGATAGTGTTGAGGATCAGTGGACAAAGTTCAAAACCATCGTACAATATGCGTTAGATGAGTATGTGCCAAGCAAGATCGTAAGAAATGGAAAAGAGCCACCGTGGTACAACAACCGAGTTTGAAAACTGCTGCGGAAGCAAAGGGAACTTCACAGCAAACATGAACATAGCCAAAGCCTTGCAGACAAACAAAAATTACGCGAAGCGAAATGTAGTGTGAGGAGGGCTATGCGAGAGGCTTTCAGTGAATTCGAAAGTAAAGTTCTATGTACTGACTTGGCACAAAATCGTAAGAAATTTTGGTCCTATGTCAAAGCGGTAGGTGGATCAAAACAAAATGTCCAGACACTCTGTGGCCAAAATGGTACTGAAACAGAGGATGACAGACTAAAGGCCGAAATACTAAATATCTTCTTCCAAAGCTGTTCACAGAGGAAGACTGCACTGTGCTTCCTTCTCTTGAAGTCGCACAGTTGACAAAATGGTAGATATCGAAATAGACGACAGAGGGATAGAGAAACAATTAAAATCGCTCAATAGAGGAAAGGCCTCTGGTCCTGATGGGATACCAGTTCGATTTTACACAGAGTACGCGAAGGAACTTGCCCCCCTTCTTGCAGCGGTGTACCGTAGGTCTCTAGAAGAGCGAAGCGTTCCAAAGGATTGGAAAAGGGCACAGGTCATCCCCGTTTTCAAGAAGGGACGTCGAACAGATGTGCAGAACTATAGACCTATATCTCTAACGTCGATCAGTTGTAGAATTTTGGAACACGTATTATGTTCGAGTATAATGTCTTTTCTGGAGACTAGAAATCTACTCTGTAGGAATCAGCATGGGTTTCGAAAAAGACAGCCCTGTGAAACCCAGCTCGCGCTATTCGTCCACGAGACTCAGAGGGCCTTAGACACGGGTTCACAGGTAGATGCCGTGTTTCTTGACTTCCGCAAGGCGTTTGACACAGTTCCCCACAGTCGTTTAATGAACAAAGTAAGAGCATACGGACTATCAGATCAGTTGTGTGCTTGGATCGAGGAGTTCCTAGATAACAGAACGGAGCATGTCATTCTCAATGGAGAGAAGTCTTCCGAAGTAAGAGTAATTTCAGGTGTGCCACAGGGGAGTGTCATAGGACCGTTGCTATTCACAATATTCATAAATGACCTGGTGGATGACATCGGAAAGTCTCTGAGGCTTTTTGCAGATGATGCTGTGGTGTATCGAGAGGTTGCAAGAATGGAAAATTGTACTGAAATGCAGGAGGATCTGCAGCGAATTGACGCATGGTGCACGGAATGGCAATTGAATCTCAATGTAGCGAAGTGTAATGTGATGCGAATACATAGAAAGATAGGTCCCTTATCATTTAGCTACAAAATAGCAGGTCAGCAACTGGAAGCAGTTAATTCCATAAATTATCTGGGAGTACGCATTAGGAGTGATTTAAAATGGAATGATCATATAAAGTTGATCGTCGGTAAAGCAGATGCCAGACTGAGATTCATTGGAAGAATCCTAAGGAAATGCAATCCGACAACAAAGGAAGTAGGTTACAGTACGCTTGTTCGCCCAATGCTTGAATACTGCTCAGCAGTGTGGGATCCGCACCAGGTAGGGTTGATAGAAGAGATAGAGAAGATCCAACGGAGAGCAGCGCGCTTCGTTACAGGATCATTTAGTAATTGCGAAAGCGTTACGGAGATGATAGATAAACTCCAGTAGAAGACTCTGTAGGAGAGACGCTCAGTAGCTCGGTACGGGCTTTTGTTAAAGTTTCGAGAACATACCTTCACCGAAGAGTTAAGCAGTATATTGCTCCCTCCTACGTATATCTCGCGAAGAGACCATGAGGATAAAATCAGAGAGATTAGAGCCCACACAGAAGTATACCGACAATCCTTCTTCCCACGTACAATACGAGACTGGAATAGAAGGGAGAACCGATAGAGGTACTCAGGGTACCCTCCGCCACACACCGTCAGGTGGCTTGCGGAGTACGGATGTAGATGTAAATGAAGCAGGCAAAAGGGTATACAAATGTCTCAAAAATGAGAATGACAGGATGTGCAAAATGGCTAAGCAGGGATGGGTAAAGGACAAATGTAAGGATGTAGAGGCTTGTCTCGCCAGGGGTAATATAGATACTGCCTACAGGAAAATTAAGGAGAACCACTTGTATGAATATCAAGAGCTCAGATGGAAACTCAGTTCTAAGCAAAGAAGGGAAAGCTGAAAGTTGGAAGGAGTACATAGAGGGTCTATACAAGGGTGATGTACTTGAGGACAATATTGTGGAAATGGAAGAGGATGTAGATGAAGATGAAATGGGAGATATGATACTGCATGAAGAGTTTGACAGAGCAGTGAAAGACCTGAGTCGAAAACATTCCATTAGAACTACTGACAGCCTTGGGAGAGCCAGTCCTGACAAAACTCTAGCATCTGGTGAGCAAGATATATGAGACAGGCGAAATACCCTCAGACTTCAAGAAGAATATAATAATTCCAATCCCAAAGAAAGTAGGTGTTGACAGATGTGAAACTTACCGAACTATCAGTTTAATAAGTCACAGCTGCAAAGTACTAACGCAAATTCTTTACAGATGAATGGAAAAACTAGAAGCCAAACTCGGGGAAGATCAGTTTGGAACACATGAGGCAATACTGACCCTACGACTTATCTAAGAAGCTAGATTAAGGAAAGGCAAACATACATTTCTAGCATTTGTAGACTTAGAGAAAGCGTTTGACAATGTTGACTGGAATACTCTCTTTCAAATTCTAAAGGTGGCAGGGGTAAAATACAGGGAGAGAAACGCTATTTACAGTTTGTACCGAAACAAGATGGCAGTTATAAGAGTCGAGGGACATGGCAGGGAAGGGAATGAGTCAGGGTTGTAGCCTCTCCCCGATGTTATTCAATCTATATATTGTGCAAGCAGTAAAGGAAACAAAAGAAAAATTTGGAGGGACAAAGTAAAAACTTTGAGGTTCGCCGATGACATTGTAATTCTGTCAGAGACGGCAAAGGACTTGGAAGAGCAGTTGAACGGAATGGACAGTGTCTTGAAAGGAGGATATAAGGTGAACATCAACAAAAGCAAAACAAGGATAATGGAATGTAGTCGAATTAAGTCAGATGATACTGAGGGAATTATATTAGGGAATGAGACACTTAAAGTAGTAAAGGAGTTTTGCTATTTGGGGAGCAAAATAACTGATGAGAAGTAGAGAGGATATAAAATGTAGACTGGCAATGGCAAGGAAAGCGTTTCTGAAGAAGAGAAATTTGTTCACATCGAGTATAGATTTATGTGTCAGGAAGTCGTTTCTGAAAGTATTTGTATGGAGTGTAGCCTGGTATGGAAGTGAAACATGGATAATAAGAGAATAGAAGCTTTCGAAATGTGGTGCTACAGAAGAATGCTGAAGATTAGATGGGTAGATCACGTAACTAATGAGGAGATATTGAATAGGATTGGGGAGAAGAGAAGTTTGTGGCACAACTTGACTAGAAGAAGGGATCGGTTGGTAGGACATGTTCTCAGACATCACCAATTTAGTATTGGAGGGCAGCAGGGAAGGTAAAAACGTAGAGGAAGACCAAGAGATGAATACAGTAAACAGATTCAGAAGGATGTAGGTACTGGGAGATGAAGCAGCTTGCACAGGATAGAGTAGCATGGAGAGCTGCATCAAACCAGTATCAGAACTTAAGACCACAACATCCCAATGATCAAATTTGTGCTGTACTCATATTAATTTATCTCATTTTTAATACAATATGCAACAAATAACTGTTTTTATGACACAAGAAATTATGTGCTGGACAGACCTATTCCTTGATGTTTTGATTTCATTTGTCACATCCTATATTTTTGTACAGTTGAGCAGAGCTATTCACTTATACTGTAGTGACATTTGTTAAGCATGTGGTTATTGATCTTCGTATGGGCTTGCCAGACATATTCATTGATGAAATTTCGTTCATCACATGAAATTAAATCTTTATACATTTGCGCACAGCTATTCACTTATGCTGTAATAGCATTTGTCAAGCATGTGGTTCTTTATAACAGTTTTAAATTTATCCTAATTTTCCAGCTCTTTGATATGTTTTGGTAGCGCATTAAAAAGTTTGATGCCTTGATTACATACATGTTTCTGACTTTGGGTCCTTATTACAGCCTGTAAGTGGAGATCTTTACATTGCCGTGTATGGTAACCTGTATTGGTTTTTCATTTTGTCGCGATTTTGTTTGATCACCGACAGACATTTCAGAATGTATAATGACGGAATTGCTAAAATTTCCAATGCTTTAAAAAGGGGCCTGCAACGTGTTTGATGTGGGCTCTGGGTCATTATCTGAATAGGGTGTTTTTGTAATTTGAAAATCTCATTTAAGCGACAATTTGTTTTTCCTCGAGGATACTATCCCATAGGCCTCAATTGACTGGAAATAGCCAAAATATTCTAATCTGGTACAGTTATTACTACAAACTCTTGAAATTATTCCAAGTACAAAACATGCTGAATTGGGTTTTAGTGCTAAGCTCACCACATGGTCCTTCCAGTTTATCTTCTCATCAATGTGCATACCCAGGAATTTTGCTCACTGAACTCTTTCAAGTTGTTTCCCTCCATAGTGAGATGTAGGTCGTCATGTTCACTTATTCTTCCATATTGCACATAATTAGTTTTTTTTTTTGCATTCAGTGTTAGCTTGTTTGCACTGAGCCATTTTTTGTGTATCTTGTAGGACATGGTCCACAGTAGTGTGCAATGACTGCTTCATAAAACAAACAATTAAACTAGTATCTTCAGCAAAACAACTTGATTCTAGCTTTTCTCTCTGGCACATGAATATAATTAATGTAAATGGGGAACAGCAAGGGGCCTAATACACTTCTTTTGGTGCTGTAATTCCAACCACCTGCATCCTCTTTTCCAGATACGACTCAAGCCACTTTTTGTTCCGGTCCTCTGATACCTGTAGCTTCAAGCTTTTCCAAATGTATGCTGTGGTCAACATTGTCAAAGGCTTTTGAAAGGTCTAGATTTATCCTGACAACACTTTTTCCCTCTCCCAATTTACTAATTATTTCCTTTGGGTTTTTTCCAGTACAGCTGTTTCGGTACTACTCCCAGCTAGAAATCCATGCTGATTACATAATTAAGATAATGTGTCACTCTATATTTGATTAGTATCGCCAAAACCTTAGAGAAAGTTGGGAGAAGTGAGACAGGTCTGCAGTTTTCTGTTTCAAGATTATCACTCTTTTTCATCAGGGGAACGAATTTAGAAATTTTCCGTTTCTGTGGAAAAAACTTGCATATTTTTTGACAAAATACAGTTGATATGCTACACTGGGTTTTTTCTTTATTGTGTAGATACATGGTCTGGTCCATAATATTAATGTGACCACTGCCTGCAGTCAAAATCGACATGCAGTAACCACTCACAGACAACACCACTAGCAGTGAAGGGTATACAAAGCATGTTGGGAGCCACAGAAGACAGTGCAGTTGTCACTGTAAGGAGGAGACAAAATGTGCACTGTCATTGGCTTTTGGGGAAAGGGTGGAAGCATTTGGGAATGACTAAGTCTGTAAACTGTTTGCATGTCAGTGTGGTTAAAGTATACTGTGCCCAGCAAAATGGCACTATTCAGAATTGGTGCCAGGATACTGTGGTGTAGTCGTGGGCCACAGATGACAGGGGTGAATGTCAGCTGCAGAGATGTGCATCTGTTAAACAACTGACCACCCAGATGAACCGAGAGGCTTTTCAAATGACAGATGGCCATTGGCATGCACATTGTTAAATGTCTGAAAGCAAAACACACTGCAACAACTGTCAGAATGGGGCACGACAGGGGAGGGAGTCTGTGGCATTCCCTGGGTGGTGATGATATTCTGGGAGGCACAAAGGATTAACAGATGTATCCGTCTGTCCTCGAGGGCCGTGTCCACCCGTACACACAGTTTGTTTTTATTCAGCATATTGACATTTACCAGCAGTACAATGCAACACAGCTCGCAGGGTACATGTGTGGTTCAAACAGCAACAGGACGAGTTTATCACATGCCTCTAACCACCAAAGTCCTCGGATTTAAACCAACTGAGAATCTGTGGGAACCCCCCTGCCAGGGTGTATTGTCCGTGGATCCTCACATGAGAAACGTAGAACACCTGGACTTGGCAATGAAATCGTAATGGCTCCACACCCCTGTTAATACAGAACCTCACAGCCACGTGGGGGAGCCCAGTTTGATACGGGATTTTTGTGTCCTTGGAAAGTGGGCATTGTGTTGTTCTTGTCATCAACAAGCATGTCTCAAAAGCAGCATAAAATGAAAAGAATTGCATTAGGCAACTGATTGAGCCTGGATGGGGTCTGCCATATGATCATTTCCTTGAATCTCTTCCTGCATGTCTTGCAACGGTGTGCACTGCAAAAAGAGGTTATTCAAGGTCTTGACGGGTAGTCACATTAACATGTATTTTCAGAAGAAATGAAGGTAACAAACTAAATAAATCATAATTACATTATTACTTTGCAGTGAGCCACAGGAGGCCAAGGTCCATTGTACCAAAATACTCATAAAACATCTTTGAACCACCACCTGAATTTTATCAGTGGAGTTCATGTCACCCTTTATATAGGAGAAAGTAAAAAACCTCCATAGACAATTTCAGAGGAGCCTCATATCTGATAGTACACTGATAAGATATCTTTTCGGTTGCTACTTTGGACTTTCGATCACTGTATGTTTCTGAGGAAAGGCCATAATGTTCATACTTTGGTGACCAAGGTAGACAAAAGCTTTTAAATTTTGAAATAGTATCCTTGTTTGTTTATAGCCCAACACATTTAGCATATTTGGTCACTGTTCCTCTTTGGTACGTTTCCCTTTCTAATGCTCTAGGTGGAATGAAGTGGTCATATGGACATTGATACCTGGGAGTCACTTGCTGGGTAAGTTTGGCTGACAAGTTGCAGGTCTTTTCTGTTGACACCACGGTGGGTGACTTTCATGCTGGCGATGATGAATCAATAATAAGGACAACATATCACCCACTCCCTGAGCAGAGAGAAGGTGCGACATGACTGGAAATGAACTGCATGGCAGTCAGATATGCTGACCACACAGTGAAGTGGGTCGATAGATGCTACTCCACGTTATTTGCCTCCCCTCATCACATATTTTATAATGTGCCTTTTACATGCTCTTTCCTTAATCCTCCTCGTATGGGATTATTCTCTCCCAAATGCTTGTCTACAAGGAATGTTGTACCACACAATGTGGCCACATTAAGATCCTAACTCGTAGTTAGTCATCGAGATGAACATTGTAAGTTGCCATTGACAGTCAGTCTCAAACACAACAGGAATCACTGCAGACCCATGTCTACTAGTTTTCAACCAAATATTGTGATGGCAAGTTGCATGCAGTGGGACCCTTGCAGAAGACTATTGAGGCATAAAAATGTATATGTTGTCAGTGGAGCAAACACCACATAAACTGGACAGCAGGTGACTTGAAATGTGTGGCAGTTTAGCCTCTTTCTGAGAACTTATCAAGGGCTCTGACAGCACAATAAGGTTTTTAACCTGCAATGGGCAGAGTATAAACTGAGTGTCTCAAAAGTTACAGAACACTTCTGTTGTGTAACAGCATGCAAACAAATTAGACCTAAGGTATTGTCACAAAGTTTTATGCAGTTTAATTAATTTCAACATGTGTGCACCAGTGGTGGTGGACACAATTTCCAGTCTGTTATCAGGATCGATCCACATTCAGCACATTATATCTGCATCACCTGTGGCAAGGACAGAAATGACTTTGTTCATTAAATTTTTGATGTGGTTGACAGCTGCTTGTTAGACTCTGTCCTTGGTATATGCTCATAGAAACAAGCCCACGTTTCTAATGCCTGTTGGCCTAGAACACCAGGGAATAGGACCACCTCTGCCATTTCAGCATACCTCATAACACCTGGTCTGCAACAGTGCACCATATTGCTGGAAAAAGACTGTGTCTCGGGAGTCAGCCAGTCATAGTAACAGCCTGAGCATATCAAGGTAACAGTTTTTTTTTTCTGAGGATAAAATGGTCCCAGAATACCATCAACCATCAAACAACACAACACATTCCCTGCCATGTACCTCTTCCATCACAGTATGTGGATTGGTAACATATTATCTTCTCACAGGATATGTATATACTCTGAATTGCCAACATAACTGGCTTAGGCATGCGTATTCAAATACAGGGATTTGTAAACATACAGATTATGGCACTGCAGTCGGCAATGCCTATATAAGACAACATTTTTCTGGCACAGATGCTAGATTGCTTAGTGCTGCTACAATGGCAGCTTATCAAGATTTACGTGAATTTGAATGTGGTGTTATAGTTGGCATATGAGCAATGGGACAAAGCATCCCCAACGTAAGAATGAAGTGGTTATTTTCACGAGCATTCAGTGAATATCCGGAATCTAGTAAAACATAAGGTCTCCGACATCGTTGCAGCCGAAGAAAGATCCTGCAAAAACAGGACCAACAACTGAAGAGAATCATTCAAAGTGACAGAAGTGCAACCCCTCTGCAAATTGCTGCATATTTCAATGTTGGGCCATGGACAAGTGTCAGAGTGTGAACCATCACTGATATGAACTTTTGTAGCGGAAGGTCCACTTGATGACACAAAGCTTTATGCCTCACCTGGGTCCATCAACCCCGATATTTGACTGTTGATGAGTGGAAACGCATTGCCTGGTCGGACAAGTCTCATTTCAAACTGTGTCGTGCAGTTGGACACGTACAGGCAAGAGACCACCTCTTGAATCTATGGACACTGCATGTCAGTAGGGGACAGTTGTCGCTGGTGGAGGCTCTGTAATGATGTTGGAGGCATGCAGTTGGAGTATATGGCTAGGTATGACCCTGAAAGGTGACACATACATAAGCATCCTGTGCATTGGGAATTCCGATGGATTCGGTCAATTCCAGCAGGACATTGATACACTTGGCAGGTCCAGAATTGCTACAAAGTGGCTCCTGGAACACTCTTCTAAATTTAAACCCTTCCACTGGCCACTAAACTCCCCAGATTTGAACATTGAGCTTATCTGGTATGATTTGCAATGTGCTGCTCAGAAAAGATACTCACATAGCCCTCTATGCAGCATTCACAGTGTCAATTCCTTCCATCACTACTTCAGACAATAGTCATGCCCATGAGGCACAATCGATTACTAAACTTAGCCAGCACTGTACAACTGATGCGTGTTATGAAGATACAACATACTTTGCTCAGAGACAATAAAAGTGTGTGGGTAAATACTTTAATCAAAACTGAACATGAATGCCCAAAAATAGAGTTAAGTTCCAATATTTGCAGCTCTTGCTATGTACATGAAGTTTACTTTTAAAAACAAGAGTAGAAGGCTTAGATATATCATGCAAGATTATTTATAGTGATATCAATGTAGGTAAGATGTAAAGAGAGAGGGGGAGGGAGGGGGCAGGGTTTTTTTATTATTTTTTTAAATAGAAAGTCTTCATAGTTGTGAAGGCAAGATTTGTCATTGAGCAAGTAGACTGGTGCTGTATCTGTGTTGAAAGATATTTCAGTTCCCTCAAGAAAGTCAGATTTCTTGCCTGGTTCCTTCCTACACTGTTTGCCACAATTCATGCCCAGTAACTCATTCTGCAAAGTCGGATTTATTCTGGATGTTAAGACAGAGTGCATCCCTGTGCTTCTACCAGTTTGTTTATTGCAGAAGTTTGGACATACCTGACTTGTGATATTCTTGCTTAGTGCTTTCAGTATTGTGTTGCTTGTGAAGAAGCTTATTTTTATGTCATACAACTTGAAGAGGTTGGCATGAAATCTTCCTTGAGGAAGGTCAGCTTATTACAAAGATGGTCTTCCTGTTTGTGGGTGGTTGTCCAGAAACTGGTTGGTTTAATTTATGTATTACAGCGGGAATGTATTCAGAACTGGAGGCAGCTGATTTTACAATTTGTGTTTCTTTTTATCTTTCACTTGTATCCATTAGATCTTTAAGCATGTGATTCAACATTCTTCTGAAGAACACATTTTTATATTGATATGGATGGTAACACTGGTAATTATTGGCTTCCTGGAAATTTCAGAATTTATATAAATGTTTTGTTAATGTTTTCTGATGTTTCATTCCTACAGTGACATGAAGTGAATTGAATTTTGTGGTGTAATTTATTAATTTCTTCAGCTAAATTTTCTATTTCCTTTGGTTGTTCTGTTGAAAATAATGAAATGAGAGTGTCGCAATTTCCTGTATTCTCAATGAATAAACAGTCGTAAACATCCTCAATGAATAAACTTATACTAGGTCCCTACAGCTGTTGTGTGATCCCACAGACAGTCTGGTTTTCTTTTTGTGAAAGTGAAAATTGAACCATAGTTGGTGCTATGATTGTCAGTTTCTATTAACATGACACAAGCAGAGTGGCAGGTATTATAAAAAATGGTGCCATATCTTGGCCAACTTCTTTGATTTGTTAAGCAATGCCCTAAAAACAGCAGAATGCCAAAGTTATGAGGTGATGTGAGATATTATGCTTGATATCATTACAGCCCACTATAAACTAGAGATGGTTTCTCCCAAGTGATCAAAATGTGGTCCATAAAGAAACTTTGTTATTCCAGTAGGCAGCAGGTCATTGATGTTTGGTATGCTTGAGAGCTGTTCTTTGTTCACACAGTGTTACTCATGAAAAATGACATCTTAGGCATGTATTGACCTAACCAATGACAACTGGCTTTGGCGAAACTTATTACTAGTCAATACCTGTTATGTGTTCAGTTGATGAATTTACACATTTGTCTATCTGGCATAGCAGTTCACAATATTTTTCCCTTTCTTCTGTGGTGAGGAGGTGGTTTGTTCTCTCGCACCCCTAGTGAAGAGGACCAACTGTCATGGTCTTAAATAGTCCTTGATTGGCATACATAATCCTTCCTAGTGACACTAGTCTTTCAAAGGAACATAAACAGCTCACTTCATTTCTCTGTCTCTTCTCAGCCTTGAGAACCCAGTTCCGTGCACCACCAAGATTATATAGCCACTGGCCAAATTAGAGTGATTCTCACACATTCTAATTTCTCATTCCATTTCCTTTTAGTTTTTTCTTATAAAACTTGTCTATTAAGTAAAACGTATGCTCCCAACATAAAGGAACTTGCAGACCACACAGAAGACCTGAAAATTTAGTTTGATTTTGGAGCAGAACAAGTGTTGTTGGCAGTAAAAAATTTGTATAATTTTGGTGTGGAACAACCTTACTTACCTTCTATTGTTGTGACAGAAATACTAATAAACATTTAACATGTATTTGGTCCAAAGAAGTTTATTTCTACAGTGTCTGCTAGGATGCCATTGTTTATCAGTGAACAATGTAAACCACAAAAAAGTAAATGAGAACAATAGGGTTTAGCAGCATACTTGTCACAACCATTGTAGTGGAAGTGCTTCTGCTGTGACTAACATTGTGTGAATGTTTCTAACTGGATGACAGTAAGACCATGGTCAGTACTGGAACCTGAAAGTACCTTATCTTGCTCCTGCCCTTCTGCAGTAATATAAAAATGAAACAGAGTGTCTTCCAGTGTAGAATTTTAACATTTTAAAGAAGTTCCTAGAACATGTTTCAGTATTCAGGTTGCAAAAGAAATTTTTGGAGCATCTGTCAACGTTTTCAATTGTATACCTGTGTCAAAATGTACGTACGTCTTGTTCAGCAGTATTCAGTTTGTAAATATTTCAAGAGAGATGCTCTTCTTAATTTATTAAATGCCACATCAGTAAAGTGGCAATCTATGGGATCAAATTGAGGCAGTTTTAATATTGGAACTGGTATGGCCTACAGATGCACCATTGGTTATTTATACTAAACACAAGCCTTAGAACAAAATGAATAGCACTGAATGTAAACAAAATTTGAAAGAGGTAAGTGCTGGCACAGATTGCATTGACTTGTTTATCGAGTTTTGTATTGTCATCAGAGCTAATAAAGTTATTGCCAATAACAGTGAACATGAAGGAGTTATAAGTCTGTCTTGTATCAATTGGCAAAAATTGAAAACTAATAGGTTAATGTGAGAACAAGGGGACATAAGTGACAACATAATCTGGATCTTGGTGAAACAAACTCAAATGAATACAGATATTATTTAGTTACATTTACTAGCTATTCTAGGTCCCCACAACAATGTACAACTGCCTTTGGTTAGGAGATTTAGCTTTATTGCAGCAACGTATTTCAGTGTGTACTACAAGTATTTTGATGAATTTTCATTTTCAACAAGTAGTAAATTCTGGCTGTAGGCATACAATTTTAAATGTATTGGGCCTAATTATTGTTTCTATTGTAAACATGACTAGCATTAGTGGTCATGTAAAAACAGTAGCACATATTATGTAGCTCTATTTGCTGAAGAGCTACTCAGGTCAGAATATTACAACCTATTTGTAGCCCACCTTATTGGTGAAATTACTGTAGCTGTGAAGTTGTCATTTGGAACAGAAGCGCACAATAAAGTATTTTGAGACCAGCAGAACTGCTTTTCACCAATGTATGTAGGTAGTTATAACAATTTTTCGTCCAGTGAGTCTTCCACCTAGCTTATGGTTCAACACTATGTAGCAGTGACAGACTGCAGGGAGATAACAGGTGACCATCGGCATGATTAAATGTTTCTTAACCTAACTGTTTCTGTAAGTTGATAAAATTAACCCTTAAGTAATAAAAATGGTCATGTATATAGTTGCACACTGAAGTCCCAAATTATATTTATAATGCAGTGTTTGTTAATGTTGTAATGTGCCTACGAAACATTTATGGCTGAAATTTACTGTAAAAGATAGATGAATTTAAAAAAAGAAAATGCTAATGGTCTTCTTAATTTTGTTGGTTCCATTGTTCCCATCACCTATTACGTATGTGAGAAATATTAGCAGTGAGGCTGTTTCGTTTTTTCGTATGGCATCGAGTAATTACTTCGTAGCAAATCCCAGAGGTTAAAAATGTTGTACTGCATGAAAGGCATGGTAATTCTACAGAGCTGCAGTTGCACTACCTTTGAGCTGTGTACATTTTTTAAAATACAAGCAGGTATCGGTTTTATGCTGTAAATGTCTTGGTAAGCTTTCCAGTGGAACAACCAGAAATCTGTGTGCAAATTAACACCATGCAAGCAGTGTAGGTAATGGTGACAGCTCTTTTAATACACCCTGTATATGAAAACAAACTACATACACACAATTTTCGAGTGTTTAGGAGAGGAAAAGAAGCTTTTTTTTATGTGACTGCCTCTAAATTTCTTTTTTTATAGGGGGAGACGAAGTTGGTATATGAAGCACTGGTTACCAGTTCAGCTGAATGCATTGTCACTATTTGAGCAAGCATATTCCAGTTGTGCCATAATGTAGACAGACGATATTTTCTGAATTGCCCCTATACCAATAGTCACACCATATCTTGAGCATTACTGACATCTCTGACCCCACAAATTCTTTGTGAATGTAGATTTTTGTACACAATGTATGCATTTTTTTTTTAGGAGCACCTGCTGACCAGAGAGTAACAACCTCAGGATAAAAGCAAGTAGCTGTACAGGACAGAAGGGTTGGAGCTTGACTAAGGTAACTCAGAAAGTACCTTTGTCCTTGATTCACATTACCTGTCATGACTAGAGAGAGATAAACAAAACAAAGATAGTTCAACTGTTAATTACCCCCCTTGCCACACACACACACACACTGCTTAAACATAGTTTCCATCATAAGCAAAAATTTACATTAAAAGGTGACAGGCACTTCCATTGAAGTCCTAAGTATGAGGTGCATCCTGAAAGTAATTGCCAAATCATTCTACTGCCACTGCAGCACTTGTGTTGTAGGTTCACACATTTCTCTGGTTCATTGTCTTGACACTGCAGCTCAATTTTGTGGTATTTATATTTGTTAGTGATCAGTCAAAATCTTTAGGACAACCTCTGAGCCCAGTGACTGTGAAGTGTGCTCTGTTATGTTTAGTTCCAACACACAGAACATTAAGCCAGCTGAAATTCGTCAACTTGTAGACATTTATGGTGAGAAAGTGGATGAAGCATGTGTCGGACAGCCTTATGTTGTCACTGATGGTATGGGTGAGAAAACACATGGTTCACAATAAGAATGTATTTCAAAAACTGTTTTGCATGACTCAGTCATAAATTGCTTAAATGTTTGTGAATTGCGTTTGAAAAATGCTTACAAAATTATGTACCTTGGCAGAGTTTTGACATTTCAGCACTGAATACAGTGATAAGGAAGATGAGTTCTTAAATAGAATCGTGACTTGTGATGAAACTTGGGGTCTTCATGACACTCCAAAATAAAATCAACAATCTATGGAGTGAAGGAACTGACAGTCCGACAATCCTCCACCACCCCCAAAAAAGAAATCATAATGAAGTTGCAAGTGCAAAAAGTCAGGTGAAATGGATTCTACGACCAACAAGGCATTCTGCTTGTTGAGTTCCTTCTGAGAGCTGAAACCATGAAAGCGGTATGATACTGCAAAACACCGAGAGAACCCCATCACACTATTCAAAACAAAAGATGCAAAACTCTCAATCGAATCATTATGATGCTTCATTTCTGCTGGTGGCACTGAAAACCTTACTAAACAATTCAGTTGGGAACAGTGAGACCATGTGCTGATGTCACATCTTTGGACTACCACTTTTACTTCATCATCAGTCAGGATGAAGGTGCTTGAACACCTATGATGATGTAAGCAAGTGTGATCAGTATTGGAGGTCTTAACTGGTATTATCTTTCTATGAAAAGGGCATAGAAAAGTTGGATTACTGCTATGACAAATGTCTGAACAGTGGTGGCTGTTACGGTCTGAAGAAATGTTTTCATGAGTCCTTTCCCACAATGGTACTTACTTTCTTGGCATACCAATGTGGGTATAAAAGTTGACAGAGAACACCCCACATCCTCTTCTTTACAGCAGTCACGTAATGGGGATACGCAAAGCCAATATGAACCACCTATTTTCCATCAGCAGCCATGTGGTTGAATCTTCTGGATCATACACAGGGTTATTCAGCTGCCCCTGCCATAAAGTTTTATGGAACCTGCAACATCTTCAAGAACCACACCCATGATTTTAATCTTCTCTCCTCTCCTCCCTACATGCACACTGTTAGTCCTGCAAAAACAATGAACAGAACCTTTTCGTATCAAAATTAACTACATTACATTTTGTACTTTGTTGGACACCACACTTTCTGTGGCATTCAAGAAAAAAAGCATTTGAATGCCTGTCTTGTACTTTTTGTTAAATAATTCAAAAACTATGGCTTCTAGCAAAAATGTATCCCCTACCCTCCCAAAAAGAAATGACTACATTAAATTTCCCACAAAAAGATCCTGTTCATTTTTTTATGTAGGACTAGTAATTTGCATGTAGTGGGTGAGAGAAATGAAAATCTTGCCCATGACATTTGTAGGCATTGCAAGTTGCATAAAACCCATGGGTAGGTGTAGTTTAATCATCGTGTACAGGTTTTTCATGCCAAAAGAACTAATATAAGATTTCTCTGGCTTCATAAACAGCTCAAGAAACATTTTACACCACATTGATGTATAGTGTTTGCACTTTTCTTAATCAGAAAATCATTTCTCATTGCTTTCCTGACCACAGAAAATTCCTACACACAGCCAACTGTTTTTGTTGTTGTGGTCTTCAGTCCAAAGACTGGTTTGATGCAGCTCTCTATGCAAGCCTACATCCATTTGAACCTGCTTACTGTATTTCCCCTTCAACAGCTTTTCCTCCTCTCACTCAAATCCCACCAATACCAAATTGATGATTCCTCGATGCATCAGGGTATGTCTTATCAACCAGTTCCTTCTTTTACTCATGTTGTGCTGAAAATTTCTTTCAATACTATGTCCCTGGTAATTTGATTTGCAACTGCATAATTATTCCATTAGCCACCTCTAGGTGCAGTGCAGAGGGTGTCGAGTGCCAGTAGTAGTCATCTATCCACTTATTGACTACCTCTGTAACTTAGTATTCACTGCTGCTGCCTATCATGGCGAGGACGCAGGTTTAGATTCCCTGTACTGCCAGGGATTTTTCTGGGTGAGAGGATTGGGAAAGTGTACATTCACCCTTGTGATGCCAACTGAGGAACTCGAGGACAAGAAAACTGACACAGGCAGGATAGTGGTGTGCTGGACGTCATTGGTAAACGATGACACGGTGGTCGGCCAGTACCGATGGACAGAGTTTACCTTATGTTTTATCCACGTAATCATCAAAATTTCTTCCTAGAAACACATTTCAAAAGATACCATCCTTTTCTAGCTTCAACTGCTTGTTGTTCACATCTCGTTTCGGAGCAAGGCTACACTTCACACAGATACCTCCAGAAAAGACTCCGTAACATTTACATCCACTCCTAACATATTCCTCTTTCTCAGATATACAGTCCAGCCTGCATTTTATATCCTCTCTGTGTGAGCCAAAATCAATTATTTTGTTACCCAAATAACAAAACACTTCTATTATCTTCAGTGTCTCATTTCCTAATCTGCGAGGTTTGTCCGAAAAATACATATAAAAGTTGCATAATAACTTTATTTTACAATTATTCAGGTATTACAATATGGTGTCCTTCAAAGTGCTCACCCTGTGACGTGATACACTTCTGCCAACGCCGTTTCCACTGTTGATAACATTGCTGAAAGTCTTCAGTTGTGATGTTGTTCAGTAGCCGTGTCGTTTCCACATCTCCCAATGCCACACCATTACGCATTTTTGGGAACATGAAGAACTCACACGGGACTAAATCCGGTGGTGATTGAGCTTCGGGCCAAAAACACAACGAGCGACATGTGTGCGGGCGCATTCTTGTGATGAAGGGTCAAACTCTTGCCACAAGAGCTCCGAGACGTGTCAGAACTTCAACGTAAAAATTTCTGTTCAATCTCTGGCTGGGAGGGACAAATTCCTTGTGAACAATGCTCCAAGAATCAACACTGTCATCACATTGGACCTTGATTTTCGCGACTCTTTTGTTCTTGGTTCTCCTGCTAGTTTCCATACCTTGCTTCGAGCTCCACATCGAATTTCTAAAACCAGGACACGTCTCCAGTGATGACTCGGTTGAGAAAGTCCCCTCGTTCCTCTGCTTCCAACCAATCCTTACAGCACTCAACCCTCTTTGCTTTCTGTTCTGGTGTCAAGAGCTTCGGTACAATTTCTCCATTTCAAGTTTTTGTGAACAATTGTTTTGAAGGTTGACAGCTCGTCAGCAATCATTCTGTCAATCCACGGTCTTTAAGAACACAAGCTGCTGCTGCACACTCCCACCTTCACGCAGAGTGCTCTGACTCGAACTGAGCATTGATTTGATTGATTACAGCAGTAGTCTCACCTGATGGTGACTGCAACCTGTAACATAAAGACATTATTCAACCTTTATATGTATTTTCCAGACAAACCTCGTATAATGGACAATGAAAAACTTCCCATTCTAGTTAGTTAGTTATATTAGTTGTTCCATGGATCATGAACACGATTCTTTTGTAATGATGTGGAACGTGTCAAAGTGTCACCTGCCATATTCTCCAGATCTGACTGTGTCAGACTTTTCCCTTTTCCCAAACCGAAAAAAAATACCTCAAAGGATGAAGATGATGCAGTGACTGATGCTTTGTTGCAATTGAAATCAAAGATCTTTTATTTGAATGGTTTGCAGAAGTTATCTGAGCAGCCTCCAAGTGTATTAGTGTACACAGGTATTATATATACAAATAAATTGCTATTATGAAATTTCTTTCACTCTTTATTTGTTAGGGTAGAAGCTTTTTGACCCCTCCTCGTACAGCTTTCAAATGCAAACTCGCTGATCATCCCTCGTTATTCATTCCGCATCTCCTGATTGAACTTGACTACATTCCATTATTCTTGTCTTACGTTCATCTTAGACCTGCTCTTTAACACACTATCCATTCCACTGTCTGCCTCCTTAGCTGTGCCATTCGACTAACTGCCAGCGATTTTTCCTTGGGAGGGAGGGAGGGAGGTGGTGACTGGTACAAAATGCAGTCAGTCTTGTGAGGAGCTGCTTGACCGAGTAGTTGTGGTTCCACAGTAAAAAAATACCCAGGAGAGAGGTGTGCTGACCAGCTGCCCCTCCATGTTGCATCACATCACACCACTGGCAGGGGGCAATATGTCGGTTGGTGGAATTTTAGCATTCTTAAAACAACCAACGGGAATTCCAGGTAGAAATGTCAAAAATTTCTGATTTTTATTCCTTCCATTCCATTCAACTTATCTTCCAAGACCCTTCCTGCCTCTGATATCAAGAGCTTTATTTCTTCTCTCTTCCTGTGTCTTATAAGAGTCCCGTTACTCACTCCAAACAACAAGAAAATATTGAAACGATGTAACATTTGTTTGTCAGAACTGTCTGAAGTGTAATGTTGGGATATGACACTGTAGGGTAGAGTTCCAATGACATTTGTTGCATAACCTAGAAAACAGTATCAACAATCATCGACAAGATTTGAAGTATTTTGTGCTCAGCTCACCATCCAAATATATTTAGAAGTACAATTCATGTGGGCTCTAGGTCATATAGTTTCAGTTAATATCTTGACTTGCTGATGAAACAACATTGTAGCTTTTGCTAAGCCCAATTCTCCAAATGTAATCAACAACTAACACCACATTTCTAAAGCTTTGGCAACTGGCTATAAAGAGTCACTTATTTCAAAGTTGCAGAAGTATAAAAGCAAATTACAGTTCATGAAATACACTGGGTTCACATTACTCAGTCCAACAGATAAAACTGCACTTGGTTCCATGTGACATCAAGTCCAAGACTTGGTCCAACACAACTACTCTCATTCACTAACCCCACTAAAACTATTGAGAAAGTTAACAACGATAGCACAACTCAACTCACGGGTGCAAAGCATCAAAGGTACATTTTTACAATATTAACTTCAGGAACTATTTTAGTGGTTATGAAAAATTATAACAGTTTCTATTTGATACAGAAGTGCTATGAGGCATTTTCATAACCAAATAATTTGAAAATGTGAAACACATGAAATTTATAATCTCAAACATCAAAGAAACAGAAAGAAATTTCAAACAGAATATCAATCCAAAAGGCTTCAATTTTTGAACAGCAGATTTGCAATTATTGAAAAAACATAGCTGAAAATGTAATGGAATCAGATACTTTGTTGGCCAGAATATTTATCATAATCTACTATTGAACAGAAGTCTCTGTGAGACAGATTCATTAAAATCTTCAACTGTGTTGTCTGTAAACATGGTCTGAAGGATCATTTCAGGCTTATCTACAGTGTGAGTCTATAGCAGGAAAGTTGGCAGCATGGTAAGTTGCCTGTCAATTTGTCATACACCACAGTGACATCATTCAAACAAAGAACCGCTACTGTGAGACAAACCATCTTCCAGTGGTAGCCTGGAGTCAAGAACCTGTTTAGAGCATAAGAGTTGTGGCTCATAGGCACCCACAAGAAAATGCAAAAGAGCTGTGCACTGCCCATTTAGAAGGCAGCTGTATTAGTACAGCCCAGTCACCAAGTTTTTTCTGAACTAAATCGGGATATTTTTTAAAAACCAAGACTAAACACACACAGGCAACAATTCAATGTTTTTTTTTACCTTATTGAGATTTTTGCTCACTTTTCAATCTCCTTCATAGAATCTTCTCCTCTTCAATAAAAAAAAGCAACAAAACTGGAGACATGTAAATCACTAAACCATCTTCATTATTATTATTTCAGCTTCTAATGTTGCTGCTGGGAAAAGGTTCCTCTCAGCTCACCAAGTGTTCACCATCATCTGAAACAAAACGGAAAAGTTTTAAGAAGTTGTCATAGTTTTCATAACAATGAAAAAAAATTCCTTCCACTAATCAGATTTCAGCTTGAAAAGTTCTTCTCTTCATCCTTGAGAAAGTTCTTTAACTGCACACATTCTTCAAACATCAAATCCCCATCTACAAGAAATAACTTCTAGATATTCTGAAAATGAGCTCTGTTTCACTGTCAGTGAAAATGGTTTGAAAGTCCTGTAGACACATTCTTCAAAGTCAAATCATTTTTCAACATAGTTTAGACTGTGCTGCAAGTAAACTGCCATTTTGTTGTGGTTTGCCTACTTTGTTCCTTTGTTGTCCTCGGTGTCTACATACTGGCTGAAAACATAGGGGTTGGATGTGCAGTACTGTCTACTGTAAATGATGTAGCCGACAGATGCACAGTCTTCTACTTTCACTTTTCACATCCTCCAAATAATACACAGTTATGTATGGCCAGTGCACAACTTCCCATTTATAAGTCAACATCAGAATTAAAGTTACATAAAAATGACTGATTTTTGCCCTATAATAAAAGATACTAACTAGGAATACTCAATATAAATTAGAAAATCAATTACACAGACAAAATTCAATCTGTGGGGGCTGCCTTTCTCTTTTATGAAAATGCAGATTACAATTCACATATGTTAATGGTAATTAGTTGAAAGTGAAGAAACAAAATTTAAGGAGGCATATTGAAAAACAAGGGGGAAGTAAAAATTAAAAAAAATTATCCCAGCTCCCTTCGTCACAATTTCTCTTTCGAATGTTTTGATAAGATCATCATGATGACTAAGGCTGCCACAGGGGAAGGAAACTGCACAACCCTATTCAATTTTTTCAGCAGAGAATTACAAAGCACTGTCACGATTGACCTCTGATGCACTACTCGAAAACAATGGCTATTGAGTCAAGTATGGCCACTTAGCGCTGTTAATAAAAGGAGGAGTTTAAGTCAGTAACTCATACAAGACTGCCCCTCATTAGAAATTGGTAATGAGCAATTTGAAGTGAAGACCACACCATTTTATATAATGTTGTCCATTTTTATGTAACCAGGAATTTTATCTATCCCAACAAAGTACAGTTGGGAGTTGGGTTTCCAACCAGATATCTGGGATATCAGGCAACTATGGTCAAGACAGAATCCAAGTCTCCACATTATCAATGTGGCCTCAGATAGCACTAGCATCCCTCCCCCAAAGCATTGGTCTGTGGAGTTGGGTACGGGAAAACACAGAATGGGTACTCAATCAGCAGAGTAGGATTCCATTCACTGATGCATCCAGGAGTAACCTGACATCTGATGATTGTCAAAGAAAGGTGTGAAAGCAGCAGGAAAGTATGAGGCTTCAGAAAGAAAGTTACCCGTTACTATGGGAGACTGAGTAACTTTTACTGTATGCTGCAATACAATTCAAAGTGATGCAGATACTACAGTCACTAAAACCTGTAAACAACAATTGTAACATCGCACAAACTATTCAGTTTCTTGAAAATATAAATGTGCGCCTCAGTCATGGAACCATTTGAGGACTGCTGTGTGAATTTCCTCTTTGATGGAAAATCTCTTTCCTGTCAGATATCCACCGAGCTTGCTGGAAAGACTGAATGGTCTTCATCAAATTGTTGGCACTGTTTCACTACGACTGGATGCTACATTGCATTGCACCATACACTGCAAGAATTTCATGTCGAATTTGTGTGCAATTTATATGTTTGGCTAACAAGAAACTTACTGTTCCTTATACCTCAACTTTGGAGTGCCATTTCACTCCCACAATGTGATGAGCCTGTTGTCTGTACTGCAGCAGAATTGTCTCTCAGGAAATCGGTAACATGCCCACTCTTCTGAAAGGGTGCCGTGCCTGTTGCGTAACTTAATTTCAGAAGTCCCTGTACCTCAAGTATGTCTCTTGAATGAATCAATAACCATCCAAGACCATTTCTTCAGCAATTCCTTTGGATCAGTGCTCATTGTGTAGAAGCAGAAGAAGATACACACATGAATGTGAGTCACGAGGCAACGGTTCAAATCTGTGTTCTGTAACTAGTGCAACATTCTTTAATAATTCTCCTGATACTGTGTAACTATCACATTTTTACTGTTAAATGTTTGTTTGCTGATGGGGTGGTAGGGTCAACCAATAACTCTCTGGAAATTTATACAGTGAGATAATCACAAGCCTATTTGGGGCCCACCCAAACAGAACCCTGCTTGCCCCAGTACAGCATATTCCATAGCAGTTACTCAGTAATGATTGTTTCACTCCCCTCAACCCTTATTGACAAACGGTGCATTTTAAAAATTATTTTTCTCCTACAATGTTCACAGTTCAGCCAATAAGATCAAAATCCCATGCACTATGACGTACAGTGTTCCATTACTGTGTCATTGGATGGTAGGCAAAAGCATGTCCAGAGCTTAGAGTAGTAATCGACTGTTCGTGTTAACAAATCCCCAGCTCATGAAATCCATGTTTGACAAATGTGCACCCACTCAATGAGACTGATCTCATCAAGATGGTCAACATTTGTCATGACCCAAAAATCAAAAGTAGCATAAAGAATTATGAGGGCATAGCAAGCATTTACCATGCACCCTGCCCCCCCACCAAGTGTTTTCTGGAAGTTGAGGAAGGCAATTGTAACCTGAGAGCTTTTATCGTCTGCTTTTCTGGGGTTCCCATTGCACAGCATTAGTTCATGCTGACTATGTACTGAACTTTGTTGCTGTCTTAATCCTCAACAAAATTTTATATGAGGAGCTTACATGCAAAAGCAAGCATGTCAGGAATTTAAAATAAATGAGACACAGAATGGAACAAAACAAACAGGATAGGCAGAACCTAGATAATCATACAATTTAAGTGAAATCATACATTTGCCAAGATACAAGCCTAGGAAAATACATGTGTGTCCACATACACATTTTGTGTGAAGGATAACTAATCCATTACATCCAGTCGAGTGATTTCCATTCCAGTCACACTGTTTCTCTAATGCAGAGCAACTGTTTGTGCTTCCGTGTTCCCTCATAATATGTTGCATAGCACTAATAATTACTATTATTAAAAGGACACAGTTACTTATGCACTGACTCCACTTTTGATAGAATAGGAAAACTTCTAAGAAAAAGGCCAACAATTGTAACAAAAGAGGAATACAATGAGATCTACAATCAGTGACTCAGCTAAGAAACCTTGCTCGCCAATGTACATCTTGTAGGTCCTTAGATAGGGATTTCACATTAAATGTGTGAAATAAAATGCACTTCCATACACAAGTACAAAGCTATGGGAAACACTCATACTCATGTTGAGACAAATTCCCAACTAGATGTAAAAGAGCAGATGAACCACTACAAAACCCTTTCCTTGGACAAAAGCAAAAGTACTTTTCAGCCATCCAGTCTAAGATAATAGGAAAAAAAGATGTTGATGGTTTACAGTAAACTATTTTTTAAGAAGCCTGCCGAAATCACTAGTACTTAAGTTGGAACACAACCATCACCGATGATATTTCCATGTTGCCTGTGACTGTTAAGAAAATTATTCTGGTTTGCATGTAACACTTACGTCAAAGAATACTTCTAAAGATAGTTAATGCCACAGTTACGTCATTTTATTCTGGCATGGTGATCTGAAACATTTCAAATTATTGTGAAGTACAGTTTTTTCTATGGTATCACATACTACACTATAAAAATATGTGAAATGATATGGTATAACAAGCATTATACAGTAAGAGGTAAGTTATTTTGAAAGAAAGAAGAAGATTTTTGGTTTTTAAAATCGCTCATGGTTCATGTAATGAATATTTTCATTCTTGATTTGATTTACAGATATGAACTGCCTTTTGGCCTAAAAGTAAAAGGCATTCACACTGCAGTATGCTATTTTCCTTCTTATGTATGCCCAAAATAAATTTCATGTTGACTGTGATATATTGCATTTAGTAGATATGTTCATTTTTGGATGTCACCTTCTCATCATTTGCTTGGGCCTTTGCCCCGCTTCAACACGGGGTTGACCCTGTTACTATAGAGTTGGCAATGTTAGTGTCACAGAGAGTTGTTGCCAGATGCCCTTTGTGTCACCATCATGTACCCCCCAGGACAGAAGTAATGTACCCTAGCTCTCTGCGTCTAGTGTAAGCCATGAAATAGTGCGAATGTTTTTCAGATGTTTGTAAGTTGTGTAACTGAGGTGGTACATGGGGACCAGCCCCGTATTTACCATGTGGGATATGGAAAACTGCCTAAAAACCACATTCAGGCATGCCGTCCCTCGTTGTTAACCTGCTGGGCTGATTCAGTCCGGGGCCGGCGCAACTACCCAAGTCCAGGAAGCAGCACATCAGTGCTCGTGGGTAACCTGTTGTTTCCTTGTTACCCATAATATAGGCATGCATTTGCCTTGCAACCATTCCAGAAAATGGGAATTCATCTATGGAATAGCACTTGTCAACTTTCATTATCAGCCAGCACCTTGTTAATTAAAGGGAGGTGGTCAAATATTTTTATGGCTGCATGATATGCTTCTTTCTGTGCTACAACAAGATTAAGTCCCACTGTTTTCCTCCTAGTATTGTATTTATGAATGCTAGTATTATTTTCAAATTGTGCTGATCCTTCAAAACAAACTTTGTAAGAGTGTATGTGTTGCGAGGCTACCTAATTTCTTTATCTATGTGAAGTTTGAGGATAGGCACTGTGTATTTGTGAGTGTGTGTAGTGGGAGGGAGCAGAGGCCCCCTTTCTAAATATGACAATGAAAGAAGGAAGTCAAATTTTCTAGTGCTGTCATTGACACTTATGGCAATCACATTTATAGCAAATGTTGCTGCACTCAGTTTTATAATTCTTGTTCTCATCACTATGCACCCCCAAGTATTTTTAACAATCAGCCTTCACATATTTCTTTTCTGTAATGCTTCATTATTAGTGATGATTTGTCTTTCCTTGTACAAAACTGAATAAGATGCCTTTTCTTTGTAAATGGGGTGCTAGACCATTTATTGAGAACCAATGAATGACAGTTTCGAATATTTCATTTATTGCTCCGTGCTTTTGAGGTGAATTAAGAGACCTATTTTGCCTTTACTGATAAAGTTGCAGACAATTACCCTTCAGCAAATTCATGTTGAGACCTAGAGAAGACAATTCTGGTCTACAAAGAGTGTCACAATTAAGAAATGTTAACTGTGTTCTTTAATGCTTCAACAGATTGTTACCCATAATATAGGCATGCATTTGCCTTGCAACCATTCCAGAAAATGGGAATGGTGTGTCCTGTTTAGTCACAATGCCTTGTTGCTCCAGTGACATACAATAAACTGCCACAAGAGGAGGGGCTCTCAGACTAGATACATTAATTATTTATTCCACAGACCCACAAAAGAGGGTATCCTCCTGGGTGTTGAACATGTCCATCAGTATTGGAATAGTACCTCAGAATCAAACTAAACAGGAGGTCCTGCCTGAGACCCAGGTATAGCTGCTTTCATTAAATGAAACTATATTGTTCCATTTCATTCAAAACTGAGGTGCTATTCCATGACAGTTTGACAACCTCTGTGGTGCTCTTTGTGTTTTGGGGGAATAAGTGGACTGAGGAGGGAGGCATGCTGGGGCAAACAGTGCAGAGCCACTGTGCCAGGGTGGTGTAGTGGTTCGTGCATCTGCCCAGTGAGCAGAGGATCTGGGTTCAAATTTTCATTCATCTCTTCAGTCTACATGTATACTGCATAGTTGGTTGAGACTTGTAAAGGTCCATGGAACCATAAAGTATCTTTTCGTTTTGATGATCATTCATATCAATGTTATTTTCAGTTTCAAGTGACAACTGAAAGAACAAACTAATAGTCTTATCTCCCTTAATAATACCCTTTTCGGCGACGGAGAGAATACAGGCAAATGATTTAATAGTGATGCATCAGTCATCTAATCCAAGTTAGTTAGTAGGATACATGTTCTATGGATCATAATGATGAGGAATGTGTCATTTTACATTCATTTGCAAATTAATTTATGCATATGGTTACATTATGAACATTTCTAATGTTGAGAATATCATGATTTTGCCATGTATCAAAAAATATGAGGCGTACATAAAGTCCAGGAACACTTTCAATTATTTATTGCACAAGAATCAAACAGTGTGCAGCTATCATACATGTGTCATTTCAAAGAGACACTGAAAGTTTTTTTTTAATGTATACCACCACAGTGTAGTTTCGTAACTTGCGGATAGTCACAAACGTGGTGTGTTGAGGTGTGGAGTGAGCTTTCTGTGTGTTGGCTTCCAACAAAAAACTAGTGTGGTAAGCAGCCACCAACAAGGAAGGCCATTTACCACTGGCACAACAAATTTGTTACGATGGGTTGCTTGTGCCCGGGAAAGAGAAGCAGATGTCCCATCTACATCTACATGACTACTCTGCAATTCACATTTAAGTGCTTGACAGAGGGTTCATCGAACCACAATCATACTATCTCTCTACTATTCCACTCCCGAACAGCGAGCGGGAAAAACAAACACCTAAACCTTTCTGTTCGAGCTCTGATTTCTCTTATTTTGTTTTGATGATCATTCCTACCTATGTAGGTTGGGCTCAACAAAATATTTTCGCATTCGGAAGAGAAAGTTGGTGACTGAAATTTCGTAAAAAGGTCTCGCCGCGACGAAAAATGTCTATGCTGTAATGACTTCCATCCCAACTCGTGTATCATATCTGCCACACTCTCTCCCCTACAACGTGATAATGCAAAATGAGCTGCCCTTTTTTTGCACCCTTTCGATGTCCTCCGTCAATCCCACCTGGTAAGGATCCCACACTGCGCAGCAATATTCTAACAGAGGACGAACGAGTGTAGTGTAAGCTGCCTCTTTAGTGGACTTGTTGCATCTACTAAGTGTCCTGCCAATGAAACGAAACCTTTGGCTCGCCTTCCCGACAATATTATCTATGTGGTCCTTCCAACTGAAGTTGTTCGTAATTTTAACACCCAGGTACTTAGTTGAATTGTAGTATTTATCGAGTAATCGAATTCCAACGGATTTATTTTGGAACTCATGTGGATCGTCTCACACTTTTCGTTATTTAGCGTCAACTGCCACCTGACACACCATACAGCAATCTTTTCTAAATCGCTTTGCAACTGATACTGGTCTTTGGATGACCTTACTAGACGGTAAATTACAGCATCATCTGCGAACAGTCTAAGAGAACTGCTCAGATTGTCACCCAGGTCATTTATATAGATCAGGAACAGCAGAGGTCCCAGGACGCTTCCCTGGGGAACACCTGATATCACTTCAGTTTTACTCGATGATTTGCTGTCTATTACTATGAACTGCGACCTTCCTGACAGGAAATCACGAATCCAGTCGCACAACTGAGACGATACCCCATAGCCCCGCAGCTTGATTAGAAGTCGCTTATGAGGAACGGTGTCAAAAGCTTTCCGGAATCAACTTGAGATCCCCTGTCTGTAGCGGCCATTACTTCATGCGAATACAGAGCTAGCTGTGTTGCACAAGAGCGATGTTTTCTGAAGCCATGCTGATTATGTGTCAATAGATCGTTCCCTTCGAGGTGATTCATAATGTTTGAACACAGTATATGCTCCAAAACCCTACTGCAACCGACGTCAATGATATAGGTCTGTAGTTAAATGGATTACTCCTACTACCCTTCTTGAACACTGGTGCGACCTGCGCAATTTTCCAATCTGTAGGTACAGATCTATCGGTGAGCGAGCGGTTGTATATGAGTGCTAAGTAGGGAGCTATAGTACCAGCGTAATCTGAAAGGAACCTAATCAGTATACAATCTGGACCTGAAGACTTGCCTGTATCAAGCGATTTGAGTTGCTTCGCAACCCCTAAGGTATCTACTTCTAAGAAACTCATTCTAGCAGATGTTCGTGTTTCAAATCTGGAATATTCCATTTGTCTTCCCTGGCGAAGGAATTTCGGAAAACTGCGTTCAATAACTCCGCTTTAGCGGCACAGTCGTCGATAACAGTACCATTGGCACTGCGCAGCGAAGGTATGACTGCGTCTTGCCGCTTGTGTACTTTACATACGACCAGAATTTCTTAGGATTTTCTACCAAAGTGTGAGTGAAGTGAATGAGGAGTGCATACGAGAGACATCTATAAGGGGTCCGAGAAAATCTGTGCGTCATGCATCCCATGATCTCAAAGTAGCTCCAATGACATAGTGGAAAGTCCTGCTACAGAAGGTGTCAATGAAATCATTCAAACTGGAGCTAGTGCAGGAGCTCAATGATGATGACAAAGACAAGCATTTTGAGTTTTGTTCAGAGTTGCAAAAACTGAATGAGGATGGTAATGGCTTTGATTACATAATATTTACCAGGGAAGCCATTTTTCACACTAATGGGAAAGTGAACAGGCATAATTGTCATATCTGGGGGTACAAAGCATCCACACGAATGCATTGAATTTGAGCATGAGTCCTCAGAAGTGAATGTTTTTTGTGCCTTGTCATACCAAAAACAGTACAGGCAATTCTTCTTCACTGAGAGCACTGTTACTGGATATTCCTACTTTGATGTCTTGCAGCAATGGCTGATACCTCAAATGCAACTGGACCCTTCATTCATCTTTCAGCAGGATGGAGCTCCAACCCATTTTCATCGTGAAGTTTGTGGTTGTGTGAACACAGAGCTGCTGCATCGATGGATCGGCCTTGCTACAGAAGAGGACAGGTGTTTCACTAAATGGTTCCCCAATCACCACATCTCACTCTGTGTGACTTTTTTTCTGTGGGGACACATTACAGATCTGGTGTGTGTACTGCCTCTACCACATGATGTAGCAGTGCCCTGTTTGTTTGGAAGATTTTTACAGGTTCGCTTCAAATTGCAATATGTATGATATCTGTGCAATAATTACTTGAAAGTGTTCCTGGACTTTATGTACACCCTATATAAAGGTATGATAGGAGTGGCAGGCTCGTTAACATGGTGCTGAAACGTACAATGGTAGGTAACGAAAAGCTCTGTTTGATGTGTTGCAGACACTACTGGCTATAACAACTCCCACATTTAGGTATTTAAATATTATTCTAATGTTCTCGTAAGATAAGGCATAGTATTCACTATACTATTGTTAAAAACAGCATTGTTTATTAAACATGTTATCTTCTATATGAACCGTAAAAATTATTTAGATTTGTTTCAGCTATTGCCACATGATTTACAGTCACTTTAACTTAAAAAAATATACGAAAAAGGAGACAAACATTTTTTTCAAGGCACTTTCTTGATCCTAAATTACCACAGCATTACATTTAAATGTTTAGCAGCCAATACCATTTTTCACAGCACCTGACATTTCTTGTAACTGTACCCAAGATGTAGTCTGGAATGTCTGAAACACCATTATCATTAGTTACCTTTATAATTCAGTCAATATATGTATTATATTTTCTTTAGCAACAGTCCTTCTCACACAGGCAAGCAAAGCCACAAACATTTCATCCTGGTTACTGTAAATGTACTCCAAGAACTAGCACCTCTACTTTGTGCAGTACTCTGTTTCACCCATAGCAGTTCAATATACCAGACTGCACACAAAATGTTCACCACATCTTGTACTTTTTCTGTAAACTGTTTGTGTTTCTGACCCTGCACAATTTGTCAGATACTCCAGGCAGTACACACTGTTTAGTATTAATCAAATCCCAGGGTAGCTTGCTTGGAATCATTTCAGTTAAGACAATAATCCCATGTTCCCTGTGATCTTAACTGTCTTGGGGTGATTTCCATGCTTCAATGTAGCAAGCTGTACAATGATAACTGTAACTGAATACAGAAAATTAAGAATTGGAAATATAACAATAATAGACACAGTGTAATCCAATGAGCAATTCTACGTTCACTTACTCATTTATATTTCAGCTTTCTATTCAATTGGAGGCTTTTCCCCCCATCATTTGTAATGAATAACCATGTCTCTGAGCTGGCAATTATAATACCAACACTTCTAGGGATACGAGTTGTCACATTTCACACCTTCCAAAAGCACATGAAAATATTCTGAATTCAAATTTTGAAGATGGAACATTTTGGTGCTACATAGGCACTGTAATACACAGATGGAACACGATTCAACAGCAGAAACATATTACAAAATTAGATACTGTTATAAAGAGAAGATCCCTGATTTTGTTGTAGCAACTCAATATCATTCCTGTGTTTAGTCACTTCTCTGCCAATTCAGTTACAGTTACCTTGACAGTGAGAACACTTAAAATAGCAGAATGTCTGTGCTAGTAGTAAGTGGCATGCATTCTAATGTCTTACAAAGGTTGAACTGCAATCACACAATTCAATTTCTGAGGTTTAGAAGCAGTTTATGTTGGGATCACTATAAAACCACTTACATGCTACTTTGGCCCTCGAGATGTGCCAATGACTCTGATGGCTTGCTGTCAGATGCATTTTGATCTTTTTGGGTGTACAAGGGCTGTGGTCCAGATGATCACACACATTGTCTGCGAATTTTAGATGCTAAAGTGAAGAAAAGTTTTCAGTCGCAGCTATTGATTTGCGTTAAAACAGGGATTTAACTTTGAGTATTGCACCATAAACCTGTTTTGATAGTAAAACATTCAAAAACTAAGCTCATTCTTCACCCAGAGAGGTGCTGGTGAGTCTCCACAACACTGGTGGCCTTTACCTAAGAGGGTTCCATTTAAATAGGTCTCATTTCTTTTGCTGCCTTTGTACACTGTGTGTACCTAGAAGTGGGTTTCTATACTTGATCAAGTTCATGCTGTATTGCATCCTAATAAGATGGAAGGAGGAGGTTGGAATTGAAAAAAAGTGCTGTAATTGTAGCTCTGCATCACAAAGGCTATTCTAGCAAGGCAATAGGAACAAAATTTGGCCTAACCAAGCTTACAGTAGTGTATACATTGCTCTGGTGCCAGCTCAAGTGTTTGACAATCTGGAAGACCCTAAGTAACACCGTAAAGCAAACATTAGTTCCTATGTGTACAGAGTAAATGTGAGGACTCCTCCTGCACCTAAAATTAATGATAAAGTAAACAATATGTGAGAAGCTCCAACCTTTGTCTCAACAGAGCAATGCCATTTGTGTGACCATGACTTAAATGGATGGATAGAGAGAAGTTGAACTGATTGCAATGGGCACAGCAATGTAAAAACTGGAGAGCGCAGCAATGGTCCAAGGATTAATCGAGTTTTAAATTTGTAAGCCTTCACTGAATGTTTACTCATTGACATTGTGGAGAACATATGAAGTCAGTACTGATCAACAATTCAGTTCAATCTGCCAAGAGGCATACTAGTTGTGGGTTGATCTGCAGCAAGACAATGATCTCAGACAGACTTCTAAATTGTGCCAATAGTAAGTCAATAGAGGAAAGAAATTTGGGAAACTGAAGAGTATGGTCTGGTGAAGTCAGCCACCTCACTTAAATCCCATCGAATACTTACGGGATGAACTTGAGGGAGGGAGATTAAACACTAATGTCCCACTGAAAACAAGGTTATTAGAGACGGAGCACAAGCTTGGATTAGGGAAGTCGACTCTGCCCTTTCACAAGAACCATCACGGCATTTGCCTGAAGCGATTTAGTGATATAACAGAAAACCTAAATCAAGATGACTGGACATGGGTTTGAACCGTTGTCCTCCTGAATGTGAGTCCAGTGTGCTAACCACTGCTCCACCTCACCCACTGGGATGAACACGGCAGGTAGATCAGAGAACTGAGGTCATCTAATGTTGAAAATCTGTGGATTACAGATGCATGGGACTGTAATCTCTGCAAAAATATTATCTCCATAATGCCAACAGTCTGCGCAGCTGTTCTTAGCACGAAGGGTACTTAATGACAGAGAGAGAGAAAATATTTGTATTGTTAGCCTATTTAGTTTGAAGAGTGTAGTTGTCTATTAAAATAAAGTGCACAGCTTTTTTCATAGGTGATCGAATAATTTTGACCTGTAGTATATACTTAGTAACAACAATAAACAGAAAATAAGCAAATATTGAGATCCTTGTCAAGGAAGGTGATTTATTTACTAAACTAGAAAGGTTACAATGAAATGCATACCATTTACTCTGCTGAAAGAAGAAACTGCAACACCCTCAAGGAAATGGTCATTTTTGTCACACGATGTGACATCGCTGTAATTTAGGTCAAATGAAACACGTGTCACAGTGAAGGGTGTCCTGTCACATCACTACAATGCATACCACTCTCTGATGGCAATGCAGGTGTATATTCTGACACATAAAGGTGCCAAATGCCATCCTGTGATACATTGCCCCATAGCATCTTGGGCTGTTTGTTGGCACAATCTTTCATTAACTCACGATATATAGCGAAGTTTTGCTAAAGTTAAAAAGTGATTTTTACTGCTGAGTGTATATTTTTTGTTTTTTTCAAAGTACGACAACAATTACTGCAAAATGGCCGATACACAGCTCAGTGGAGACAACATGGCGTGTAGAGACATTGTCAATAATAGATCAACTCTATGCATTGTTTGAATAACATTACATACAAGCTAAACATTGTAGAGACGAGTTTAAAAAAAAATCTTATTACTTTTTGCTATTGATACGGTCATGTCTCATAGAATGGATAACATAAACAGTTTGCCTACTGCAAGTTCCGTATTCCATGAAGCAGCATAGAATTAAATTACACTTGCTCAAACAAGTGAAACAGTAAATGAAATACAGAACCTAAATAATCTAGCCGTAGGAACCGACAGTAACATAGAGTTGCAAGATATGGAAAGTGAGTCACAAGCAGTAAATTCTCACGATTTACCAGGGGCAGATAATGTTCAAACAGTAAATTTCTCACAATTTATCAGTGCAGTCATGCAACAATTTCAGCAGATGAATACAAGTTTACAGAACAATGAGAAACTGTTTACGGAAAAATTTCAGGAAATAAAGAAAAAACTTGACAGTAATGATGCTAAATTAACCAAAATTGGTACTGACTTGAACAAAAGGATCACTCAAATGGCCACCTAGTTTTCAAAACTAACAGTTTTAGCAAAACATAATGAAATCAATGTCAAACCTTTAAGTAGCACATGATGACAAAAGTAGGAAAGTGCGTTACTCCTCATGATGACATCACGAGGCGTGTCACACAAGTAGAGGCAGATTTAGAAACCATGGCCAAGACAATCGAATTAGAGACAGACAGATGTTTTGCTAAAATGAATGAAAATAAACAAACTAATTAATTTCACACCACTTTGGCGAATTGTGCTTGGATGGGGATGAATAGGTGATTATCTGGACAACACAACACCCAGTCCCTGAGTGGAGAAAATCTCTTATCCAGCTGGGGATCAAATGCGGGCCCTTAAGATCGACAGTATGTCACACTCACCACTCAGCTAACGTGGGTGGACAATGATTTAATAGAAACAAGCAGACTGCAAACTGACTTATTTAACAACCTTGGACACTGGAGCCAATAATCAGTCTGTATTTATATGTCCAAAAGTAATAAATAAAGTATTGTATGTAAAAAAGTTAAATTGCATCATAGTGTTCTCAGTAACTATTCCTTCTCTTTGCTCCCCTTTCATTTTGCAGCCCGTCTATTCACCCCCCCCCCCCCCCCCCACACACACACACACATCTCCACCATCTTCCCCCTCCCCATATATGCCTATCATGTACAATGCAGTTAGCTTTCAGCTCATATTGACTCCAAATGACTTTTTTTTTTTTTCAGTAAATTGTGTCTTGCTGATTACCGCATCTTCCATTGTTAAGCTCTCAGGTTTTCAAATCTCATCCAGCGCAGGCACCAAGGATCAGTCTTTCCTTCTCATCCTGTCTGGTAAGTCTCCTCTGACCTATGGTTTTGGGCAACTTTTCCATAACTCTCTCCCTTTCTTAAGTCTTGCCAGTCTTCTTTCTTTCCCTTCAAATCTTCTGCTAGAAGGAAGAGCCATTGGCTCTGAAAGCTTCCACATTTCTATATCCTTTACATATAGTTTCTGCTGCCACCAGTGTGGTGAGTAGATCATCTTATTTATCCAATTATACTGCAGCTATCTTCATGATAGTGCTGGCAACAAGGCTGTGGATGAGGTCGTGTTTGGTATGAGAGTCAGCTACCATCTGACATCGGTTTACGAGTACTCAACAAAAAGCTTGTGAGAATTCAATTCCATACAGCTGGAACCAAAAGAAAATTGGTAGTTCATACCAGCACAAGACCATAAATGAAAAAGTTGTTATTAATAATCTGTGTCCCTGATACTCTGTCTACAAGTATGTTAAGTAAGTTTCAATATACCATTTCACACTTAGTCTGCTATTAACACTATTTTACTCAACTCCAGTTGCTTGTGACAAATGGACTGATGCATCAAACAGGCTACAGTATATTTTATTACATGATACATTATTATCTTTTTCGCAGTTTTGGGAAAATGGTGCACACTGACACTTAAGTAAAATGCTAATCCGTGTGCATGCATAGAACTTTATTGCAGGTTTCCTAATACAAACTACTCTATCAATAATGTATTGGACTGAGTGTAATGGAGCAGCTTGTCTTTTATTGTTAGCCAAAATTAGCAGCAATGGCTTTGTGTACATGGTAGCTCCAAACTGTGACAAGCTTTGAGAGCACTTGCCTGCTAAAGGCAAAGGATCTGAGTTTGAGTCTCAGTTTTAATCTGCCAGGAAGTTTCACATCAGCACACACTCCACTGCAGAGTGAAAATTTCATTCTGTAAACATCCCCCACGCTGTGACAAGCCATGTCTTTGCTATATCCTTTCTTCCAGGAGTGCTAGTTCTGCTGCATTGCAGGACAGCTTCTGTGAAGTTTGGATGGTAGGAGATGAGGTACTGGAGGAAGTAAAGCTGTGAGGATGGGTCATGAGTCATGCTTAGGTGGCTCAGTTGGTAGAGCACTTTCCCACAGAAGGCAAAGGTACTGAGATAGAGTCTCAGTACAGCACACAGTTTTAAATCTGTGTACACTTTGCTGCAGAGAGAAAATTTCATTCTGGAAGCTTTGAGAGGTTGTGTGTTTGGGTGGGAAGGAGTGTTTTACGACTGTGAAACATGTATTGTGATTAGTTGGTTTATGAGCACAGAATAGAACTACTGAAACTAATAAGTTATTGGAGGTCATTTGTCACACTTTTTGTGGATTTTAGAAGCAGAGTGTTCACGACTTTGCAATACAAATATTCCGAATGAATCTCTGAGATTGTATTTACAAGATGACTTGAAGTTCCCTCGATCCCATTCAGTAGCAGCAGACCACTTCTGTGGCTGTGTGTTGGTTGGCCAAATATTTGACAAGTCTCCTTACACATCAGTGTAGCAACTGTGAGGAGAGAAACCTCAAATTGCCAGAATTTTCTATATGTGCTTAATTTTACTGGCTGTGCTGTGGATCTTCCAAGCTCTGACTGGGAAAAATGCTCCTCAGAGAGCACAACTCCCCTTCCCTGGGCTATGTTTTACTCGGGCAACCATTGCTTCCATTTCTGCTATACCCCTTGGAAAAAGTCATGCCTCACTATTCGTATCTCTCTCCCGTGTCAGTGAGGCAGCTTCCTTTTAGCTCTCTGTCACTCTGAAAAACATCAAGATGAACCACTGTCCAAAGGTCTTAAATCCCTAAACAAAATTTTTGTAAGAGTTATGTGTTTGGTGGCATTTAAAAGGCCTAGCTGGGAGTTCACCTGTAAGACAGCAATCTCTGGCACACATCCCAAAGCCAGATTTTCTGCATTTGGCAGTAAATTGCATCTTTCACAAACATTACTCCTCACTCCAACACGTAAAATATTTGTGTGAGTGAACAATGCAGAATGTCTTGACTCTTGTCCATCCGCACGGTGGTGCCATTAGGGATCACAAAGACACTTACTGGGCCAGGCTGCCACAGTGAAAGTTTCCCCTCACCGCCGCTTTCCAGACGAGCTCAGCCAGATCCCCTTATTCCCAGCTAATGTACAAATCTGTTTTAAATTACTCTCTAAACTGACTATCACTCAGACATTTAATATCAATACCGTGCTTCATTCGTAATTAATTGCACGGCTCAAGGTGGACCTCTACTATGAACTCACAAGAACTTGTGTATGTTGTATGACAGTGTCGAAAAGTTGTCCTGTAACGATTATAATAGCTTCATAGTTAGGTCTACATCATTTTATGGCCACAGAAAGAAAGTTCCTGTTTCAATTGAAATTTTAGCTTGGAATGTGAAATATTTTAAAATGTTGTGTAAATGCCCCACTCCATCACACGAGTTAGTTTAGGTGGTTGTTGGTCACAGTTTGGAAGAGTCCATTCAGGATAGCAGACAGCTGGTCATACGTCGTACCATGCACGAATAGAGTGTAAGGAGATTTGCTAGCTGATTCTCAAGGGAATGAAATATATGGTGGGAACATGGTATCAGGATGACATACAAATGGTTTAAGTTAAGTGATTAATAGCATACTGTTATTGGAAGCAAACACAAAATTTTGACCACGATATTCTTACTCCTCACATCAAGCTATGATGAAGTGGGCAAAGTTCTGTTGAAAGATGTAGCCAATTTTCACAAAGCCTGTAAATGTTGGTAAGTGAAGTATTCATTTGTTAGCGAGCAATTTAGTCAAATACATTGGGACTGTAATAAAAAACCATGGTTGTGGGATTAGACATGTCTGTTATCCAGCTTGGCAGCAAAATTCTGAGCCCTGTAAGAAACCACGTGTGATTTTAACCGACGCACATCTCGATGAAACATTGTGAGTGAAGCTCTCTGTACTGTGCTGTGTGGGCAAGGTTCAATAAGGGTGCACGCAGCCCTTGTAAGGCCAACTGAGGAGCTACTCAACTGAGAAGTAGCATTGCCATTGCCAAAAACTGACAACGGCTGGGACAGAGGTGTGGTGACCCCATTCCCGTCCAGTGAATTTGGTTAGCTGAGGATGACACAGTTGTCAGTCAGTACCATCACTGTTGAGACGTCCGATGCCTCTTCGCACAGCTTTTTTTTTTTTTAGGTTCAAGTCATGGCTGAAATGTACTGATTGTTATTTACATTTTTTTTTATGGAAGAGTACAATACATGATTATTAAGCTGTTGTTATAAAAGTGTGCTTGTAGCCCATCATATGTACAAAAACTCTCTCAAAGAAGGAGGCTAAAAAACTGACAGTATGCACAGGTTCCTAATATATCTAAACTTCAGCCAATGCTCAGTATTACTGTATTATTCAGCTTTTCCGTAAATTCACAATGGGGCACTGACTGGCTTGTAAATAAAGTTCAAAATTTCATAACGACAAAAATAAATATAAATCAACCCAGAGCACAATCTTTTTTAAATCTCGTCTTCACAAGAAACAAATAAAGCTGAGTTACACACTGGTTCCAGATGTGGACAACAGCTAGTAATGTCTTTAGATTTTTCTGTTTTCTTCATAGATTAATTCTTAAATTCCATGAGTTTACACCTCTTAAATACAAGAAGTCTCACATTTTTGTAACTTTAAAGTGGAAATTCAGGCAGTGTGTAGCACAGTCGTCATTTCTCTTGAACGACTAACTACACTGCTAGGTTAGGCATGTGGAGGCTGGCTGTCCAGCCACGCCCACTCGTCTGTGTGTCACTCCTCCGACGGCATCTGAGCGAGCTCACCGGAGGAGGGGTTCACAAGTGTTGGACACATTAGGGAAATATTGTTCAGAGCCAGAAAGATAGCCAATATGCACTCAGTAGGTCTGTCAGGGAGCCTCATCCGAGATGGGGCATCTTTGCCTGTGGCTATTGAGCTTGCAGGGTGCAGTCATCTCCGAGGAGTGGCATCAGTTCTGACAGTGCCTTTTGCGAGGGTTCCGAGGTCATCCTCAGTTCATTCAGATGACTGGTGGAGGCTGCTGGCCTCTCATATGGAGTGCAAGAACAGCTCACGATTTGCAGCACAGTTTCCAGAGTTGACTGGGGTCCTAAGGTCTGGAGCCGAGTGGACAATCTCGGCCAGAGGCTTTGTTGAGTCTGACAGTCTTGGCTGGACCTCCATTATTGGGTGGATAATTGTAGGACTCTCCTAGACAGGTCAGGGTACACTACACAAAGGAAGCACACACTCAGTTAGGTAAGTACTTGCGGGGTGCACATGGTGGTTTTTAGGCTACATGGTAGTCTGAGATACTCTGATGAACACAAAGCAGTTGACATACAGATAACAAAATCAGACAGCATTCAGAGTGAAGACACTTTGACAAATTTTATCAGTTAACTGTTGTAGTTTTTGCAACAAAATTCCCAAACTTATTTATTTATGGCTTATTTACCCTGACTAGATTAGATGCTTCAGGCGCCAACTTACATATGACCAGGAACAATATTACACAGAAACTAAATAATAATAACACTAACATTAATAATGATGCTAAAATAATGTATTATAATAATACGTTAAGACACAACAATCTCAATGCAAATAATTTGGATTATTAATGAAAAGTACACCCCCCCCCCCCACCCCAAGAAACATGGACCTTGCCATTGGTGGGGAGGCTTGCGTGCCTCAGCGATACACATAGCCGTACTGTAGGAGCAACCACAACGGAGGGGTATCTGTTGAGAGGCCCGACAAACGTGTGGTTCCTGAAGAGGGGCAGCAGCCTTTTCAGTAGTTGCTGGAGCAACAGTCTGGATGATTGACTGATCTGGCCTTGAAACACTAATCAAAATGGCCCTGCTGTGCTAGTACTGCGAACGGTTGAAAGCAAGGGGAAACTACAGCCATAATTTTTCCTGAGGGCATGCAGCTTTACTGTATGGTTAAATGATGGTGTCTTCTTGGGTAAAATAGTCCCCCATTATAATCTCCAGGAGGGGCCTACTCGAGGATGTCGTTATCAGGAGAAAGAAAACTGTCATTCTACGGATCGCAGCGTGTAATGTCAGATCCCTTAATCGGGCAGGTATGTAAGAAAATTTAAAAAGAGAAATGGATAGGTTAAAGTTAGACATAGTGAGAAGTAGTAAAGTTCGGTGGCAAGAGGAACAAGACTTTTGGTGAGTTGAATACAGGGTTATCAACACAAAATCAAATAGGGGTAATGCAGGAGTAGGTTTAATAATGAATAGGAAAATAGGAATGCGGGTAAGCTACTACAAACAGCATAGTGAACGCTACTACAGTAGTACAAGTTTATATGCCAACTATCTCTGCACATGATGAAGAAATTGATAAAATGTATGATGAGGTAAAAGAAATTATTCAGCTAGTGAAGGGAGACGAAAATTTAATAGTCATGGGTGAATGGAATTCGGTAGGGAGGAAAGGAAACATTGTAAGACATTTCCAGGGGCAGATGTGGACTCTGACCACAATCTATTGGTTAGGACCTGTAGATTAAAACTGAAGAAACTGCAAAAAGGTGGGAATTTAAGGAGATGGGACCTGGATAAACTGAAAGAACCAGAGGTTGTACAGAGTTTCAGGGAGAACATAAGGGAACAATTAACACCAAAGGGGGAAGGAAATACAGTAGACGAAGAATGGGTAGCATTGAGGGATGAAACAGTAAAGGCAGCAGAAGATCAAATATGTAAAAAGAAGAGGTCTAGTAGAAACCGTTGGGTAACAGAAGAAATATTGAATTTAATTGATGAAAGGAAAAAATATAAAAATGCAGGCAAAAAGGAATACAAACGTCTCAAAAATGTGATTGACAGGAAGTGCAAGATGGCTAGAGGACAAATGTAAGGCTGTAGGGGCTGATCTCACTAGGGGTAAGATAGATACTGCCTACAGGAAAATTTGAGAGACCTTTGAAGAAAAGAGAACCACTTGTATGAACATCAAGAGCTCAGATGGAAACCCAGTTCTAAGCAAAGAAGGGAAAGCAGAAAGGTGGAAGGAGTATACAGAGGGTCTATACAAGGCCAATATTATGGAAATGGAAGAGAATGTAGATGAAAATGAAGTGGGAGATATGATACTGTGTGAAGAGTTTGACAGAGCACTGAAAGACCTGAGTCGAACCAAGGCCCCAGGAGTAGACAACATTACATTAGAACTACTGACGGCCTTGGGAGAGCCAGTCCTGACAAAACTCTACCATCTGGTGAGAAATGTGTATGAGACAGGCGGAATACCCTCAGACCTCAAGAAGAGTATAATAATTCCAATCCCAAAGAGAGCAAGCGTTGACAGATGAGAAAATTACCAAACTATCAGTTTAATAAGTCACTGCTGCAAAATACTAATGTGAATTCTTTACAGACAAATGGAAAAACTAGTTAAAGCCGACCTTGGGGAAGGTCAGTTTGGATTCCGTAGAAATATTGGAACATGTGAGGCAATACTGACAGTCTGTGGAGATTTCAATTTGAATTTTCAGTTGTCCACTATCTGTAACTCATATGCAAATAATTTATTAAATTCATTTGGTCTTTATATTACAACCACTGAAATAACAAGGCTTCATTATAAAGGTACTGGTACATGTATTGACAATATATTTGTATCAAATGAGTTAGTGCATCTGAAGTCAGACGTAATTAAGACCTGGGTATCTGGCCACTGACTCAGTGCACATGGCAGGAAAGAGTGTATGTGTGGTCAATTATGATAATCTAAATATGTTTAAGTCTAATATTGATAAAAGTTATTGGTTGCAAGTTTATCGAGAACATGCAATAGGTAGAAAGGTGGAAGAACTCATATCTACTCTTTCTGTATATGCTAAGATGTCGTTTCCCATTAAGGTACCAAATAATAAAAAGGCACTAAGAGTAAATAAGGTCAAGGGTGAAAAGGTGTTGGAGATCAAGAGGGAGTGTGATCAATATTATGCCTTTATAGAAGTACAGGTTCTCAAGTATTTAAAGACATGCTCACATTGAAAAAGGAAAGATTAAGACAGGCCTTAAAGGAAGCTAGGTGTATGAAAAAATTAAGATATAATACTAACATCAGAAAATAATATCATTAACAGCCAATGCAACAGGAAAATGACTTCACAGGCTGAAGGCAGCAATCTGAATGCTGCACAGGTAAATACATCCTTCACTGAGAAGGTGATTGGCACTTACAATATAGTCACTGACCATAAATACTGCCTGAGAAACACCACAAAACCTGAAAGTACATTTAGCCTTAAATTGGTCAAGGTACAGGATGTTACCTATATACTGAGGAAAATGAAGAACAGTTTTAGTAATGACGTTTGTGGTTCAAGTTCAGCCATGTTATATGTGATTCAGTTCAGCTGCCAGAATTGATAACACATGTAGTAAATACATGTATTTTGGAGGCTCAGTTCCCCAGGGCAGTAAAGTCACTCGAAAACACAAAAAAGGCAGCCTGCAAACATGTGATAATTTTAGGCCTGTTTCAATTGTGCCAGTCTTGTCTAAAGTGATAGAAGCTATATTAAATAGTAAAATACTTTGAAGGAAACTATATCTTCAGTGATAGACAATTTGGCTTCAGATCAGGGTTAGGAACTGTTAAATCTGCCTTATCACTTTTAACACAGTGTGTGAAGCAACTAGAAAGCAAGCTCATGGTTCAGAATAAACTCTGTGATTTTATAAAAAGCTTTTGACACTGTGTCTCATGAAATCTTATTGAACAAAGTGCAATTCTATGGCTTTACACGAAGTGCTCGGGAATTGATAAAAATCTTATCTAAGTAATAGAGTGCAGAAGGTGGTTTTTAATGGTACAGAATCAGATTACTTACTTGTGGGCATGTTCTGTACTTGGCCCAATTCTATTTATTATTTATATATATGACTTATCATGTAACATAGTTGGGCCATCAGCTAGGAGTTACTTATTTGCAGATGATCTTGCAGTCTGTATAACTGCAGAAACAGCACAGAAGGTCAAATATTAAGCAGACCAGTGCACTGTCAAAGTTGAAAACTGGTGTAAAGCTAATTCTCTTTGTGTCAAAAAAAAAATCAAGACCTGTATGTATCGTGGCATAATAACACTGAACTTGAGCAGAGCTCAAATGCTGTTGATTTCCTAGGAATCTCAATTGATTCAAAAAGGTGGGAAGCAGCATTAGCAAAGGAATATTTTCTCCAAGGAAGCTGTGTCTTTGTCTAAATGTGCCAGTACTTAAAGCAAAAGAAACCACAGTCACATTTACTGTGGGGACATCAAAGCAAGGCAGCTAATGTCTTCAAACTACAAAATAAGGCAATAAGACTGATATGTAGCTTGGCACCCAGAGCTCACTGTAGACCAAGCTTTAAAAAATTACAGATTATGACCCTGCTGTCAATATTTATACCAAGGAAAACTATCCGAAGTATCAACAGTATGACATGCGGCATAATTATAACACAAGAAACAAGCAAGACCTAGTTTCTTTCTGATGTAACTATAAGAAAACACAAAAGTGCTCTTTATACAAGCCCATAAAATTTTTTTATGCCATGCCCCAACATATCAGAGATCTTCCAATAAAAAAAAAAAAAGTAAAAGAATTTCTTCTTGAACTCAACATTTATGGAACGGATGAATTTTCAAGGGAAGCAAAGAATATGGTATGACTACACTTTGTGATCAGTTTTTACATGCTTCTATATATGAGTAAGTCTGTAATTGGCTAAATTTACTATGCAATATCAATTTGTACCAGAAGTTTCTCTGTTTTGTAATGCCTCTGAGGTCTCTACAACAATAAAAATCAATCAATTGTAGACTTCCTTGAGAGTTTCATTTGCTTTCTCTTAGAGGAGTTCTCTTGTTTTCTCACTGACTATAATATTGCTGTCATCAGTGAAAAGAATTTTTTCACCATGAGTAACACTACTGGGAAAGTCATTGATGTACATCAGGAATACTATTGGTCCTAATTTGATACCTTGCGGTAACCCCATATTAATGTATTTTTCGCCGGCCGTGGTGGCCGAGCAGTTCAGTCCAGAACTGCACGACTGCTACGGTCGCAGGTTGAAATCCTGCCTCGGGCATGGATGTGTGTAATGTGCTTACATTTGTTCGGGTAAGTGTTTTACTAAATGTTAAGCTCTATTTGAAGTATGTGTTATCACTATTCTTTGTACCTTGTCTGCTAGGTATGATCAAAACCAGTCCTTAGGAACCACTCTTATTCCTAATGCTTCTAATTTATTTAATTGAATCTTGTGGTTGACTGCATCAAAGGGCTTAGAAAGATCATAAAGGAACCCTCTGACAGACTCTTCTTTATTAAGAGCATCAAGTACAACTTTTGTGCATTCTATGACAGCTGACTCCGTATTTTTGCCACATCAGAAACAAAACTGTGATTCACTTAAAAGATTGTATTTATTCAGGTAATTCATTAATCTGTTTTTCATAATTGCTTCTATTATTTTTGCGAATGGTGACAGCTGGTAATTTTCTGCATTACCTTTCTTAAACAAAGGCACAACTCTTGCCTGTTTTAACTGCTGTGGAAATGTCCCTGGTGTACAGGATTCATTTATTATGTGTGTTAAGGGACCTTGTATAACCTCTGTGCATTGTTTTAGTACACACATTGGTACTTCATATAGGCCTGCTGACTTTTTAGTTTTTCAACAGTTTTACTGGCTTCATTATCTGTGATTTGAAGTAACATCATTGTATTTAGTGCAACATTTTTTACAGGGGTTATATTTGTTTTGGGGAATTCTTGTCGTAACTTCCCTGCCATACTTGAAAAATGCTCATTTACATAGTTTGATAAGTGTTGTGGCTTATTTATAACCTTATCAGTATGTTGTTCTGTCTGTCTTTCTTTGCCTCTCCCTGTTCCCGTTTTTATAACATCCCAGACTGCTTTGCTTTTATTCCCTGCATTATATAATACTGTGTCATTAAATGACTTTTTAGCAGCTATCAGCACCTTCCTATGGATCATTGTAACTCTTTTTCCATGGAAGTGAGGTATTTAATTGTTTGGGAGGACTTCTTAGTACCTGCTGTTATCCATCTACTTTTGTGTGACGTTGATACAGACATGCATACTTTTGGAAATGCCTTTTCAAAGTTCAATTTAAATAATGTGGATTCTTATTCACATTGGTTTCCCTATACACTTCATCCCAGCGTTTTTTTTTTTTTTTTTTTTTTTTTTTTTTTTTTTTTTTTTTTTTTTTTTTTTGCTAGTTACTTTGAAAAATCTTTTATTTTCATTTCCAATGGATGTCATTTGTAGGCTTGTAGTTTATGGGATGATTTCATGTCTCATATTACTGTTGTTGTTTGACAGAGATGGTCTGATAATCCGAGATCTTTTACAGCTACATCACATTTTTCCCTGCCCATATTTGTGGCAACATGGTCAATTACTGATGAAGTCATTGTAGCAACCCTTGTTGCACTATTGACCAATAGGGAGAGGCCAAAACTTTGAAGGTGCTGCTGGATTCATTTATGATATTCATATTGATTTTAATGTCCCTATACAGAATTGTGCTGAGCTTTGTGCTTGAGACTTTATATAGAAATTTTGTTAATTTATTGAAAAACAGTGTCCACACTATCTCTGGGAGATCCATACAAACACAAAATTATTAATATCTTGGTGATATCAAGCCCTGTTAATTCAAACTGCTGGAGACACTCTTTAGGCAGGGGAACCTGTTGTCTGGATGTATCCTAAAAAAGACCTACTTCTCATACTGATGACAACAGGTATTTGACCATGTGTGGCCCGAGATCCACCCCCTATACTTTCACGAATCAGCTGTACCAATCTTCCTTTGCCAGTCCTGTTTAGGTATAGGCCACACCCAGTGAAACCCCATCTGTCGATAGTCCCGACGGGCACGTGAGCAAAGTTGGCTTCCCTCAGAGCAATCCCTAACCCCAAACTGATTCGCCTCACATCTCCATCAAGGTGTGGCCAATCGTGACACCGGAACAGCTCAACAAAGTGTACGTTGGTGCCACAAGTCAGGGAAGCTATCTTGCCCAGGTCACCACCTATGTCATGTGCCCTATCCCTGTGCAAACTGTTTCCTGCCCCACCCACTATCACTACATGGTCTTCTTTTGTAAAGACCTTAAGTTCTCTATCACATGACTTAGCCCTGCATTTGGCTGGAACATACTGGTGGCCTGGTATGTTGCCCCTAAACATTCCTGTAACTCGGGGCCTACAACTCACCCATGCCTAATACCTAGCAGCAGCACTTTCTTCTTCCTAACATTTTGTATATTTCTAAGCTTCTTGGCCTCAGTTGAAGTGTGCTGCACATTTCTTGCTCCGTGTTCTACCAGAGGCTCTGGCAGTGGTAGATACACAGTTTTATCATCAACCCCAAAAACATCAGATCATGTTCTCTTTCTTCCTACCCTCCTACAAGCTGCCAGTTCACAACCTCCCTATCTCTCTTGATCCTTATCAGTTCCTTCCTTGCTTCCTTCAACTGTGCCCCAAGGGCACAGATTTTCCTTTCCTGTACCCCAACCAAAATGTTCCTACTGCATACTCTGCAGTTCCAGGAGAGAGCCTCTTCTGTTCTCCCAAGATTCTCCCCCCACCTCTCCCTCTCCCAGTGAAAATATTTCCTACAAGGTTAGCAACAAATCCCTCTACTCACAATGCTATAACAGGTTCCACATTTCCCACTCATGATCAGTTTCAAAAGAATTATTAAGTTTTAAATCTGTCCAGAACACGAGATTGGCTATATGTATGCAAAAATGACATGGAAGTCTTACATGCCATTGTTGTTGTTTTTGTACTGATTTAGAGATACAATGACAGGAGAGTGAATTAGTAATTACTTTGCTTTTAGAGAATTTACTGTAGTGTTTGGTCAGGTTTTAAATTTATGCCTAGATGACCTCTAACTAGTGAACAATATGAAATGTGTTAGTTAAATACAATTTGGAAAACTTTTAATTATACTTTTATTGTAACAATAGGCACTGATGAAACTAGTACCTGCCTTTCTTAAACGAATTTTCCGCTATCAAGAAAATTTGAATAGAATTTTTTGTGTTTTGGAACGCAAAATTTCGCATTATGTCACAATTATCGTGAATTCAGATTACACAAAGTTGTTTTTCAAGAATAATCTCTATGGGGACGCAAATATTCAGTTTTGTGACAAGAATGGACACTACAGCAAATATACAAAACAAAGGAAATTTAAATTTGACACTATTTCCTCTCAAATAAGTTCTTTTAGTGGACGAAGAAAACACCTGTGATCTCACTCGCTGGACATCTTGTCTTCCTGTCTGTTTACTTAAAAGGCCTGTCACTGGGCGTGAAGGGTAAGCTTTTGGTTTAAAAAAGGTAGCTGGAGATTCCACACAGCACACCAGGTATGAGATTAATTATGTAATATGCACTATACTGAAATGCCTTGTGAGACGTCTATAAATTCAAATATGCTCAATGTTACTTTCCTGTTTCAATACACAATGCCTGCATTCTGATTTAGTGTTTACTTATTTGCTTACAGGACCTGTCATTGGGTGTGAGGGATAAGCTTTTGGCATACCATGGCAGCAAGAGCATCCAAACAGCACACCATATATGCAATTGATTGTGTGTAAGCACAATACTGAAATGCCTTGTGAGTCATCCCTATATTCATATGCCCAATGTTGCTTTCCTCTTCCGATACACAATGCCTTACAGGACTGTCAGTAAATGAGTGTGTTGGAGGCCAGCTCTGTCCATCACTGTGACTGTTGGATAGAGAGACCAACAGCTATGCAGGGGCTCCAGGTGCAATTCCTGGCCAATTTGAGAATTTATCCTCTCAGAGGTTGGGTGTTGTGTTGTGCTTATCACCATTTTACCATTTCTTTAGATGCAAAAATAAGCAGTATCAACTGATGTAGACTTGCAGTATGCAGCCGATTTCTCCTGCATACGATCTCCCGGCCAGAAATGCCATACTGTCATTTCATTTCACGCTAGGTATGAAACTGATTCTCTGATATGCACATTATTGAATTGTGAGTCATCTCTTAATTTGTATATGCTCAGTCGGTTTAATATTAATTTCCAGGGCTCTAGAGTAAGCAGTGTGTAGTTGTGTGCACTATGGTGAGTTGTCGTGTCACCTAGCATGGCAATACAACATGCGACTGCAACAGTGCCAACAGCACTGGGTAGTGTTGTCTACTTCACTGCATGAGAAATAGAGCTGTCACGATGGCCAGTCTGAACTCAGTACTACATGTTTGCATGTTGGCCAGTGGATACTTGGAGCTAGTCCAGTAATACTCACATATGAAGATTCGTTTATCTTTAACATCACAGAATCATGTTTCTATATCTGCTCCATCCCCATTCCCCAGTGGAAGGGGGTCACAATTATTTTGTGCACATGAGGCTGCTAGTAATTGGATCCTTTCTACTTTTCAAAATTGCATTAACTTTCCCGTGCTCATCCATCCCTGTCCTCAATCCTTTCCCTTGCTTACATTGGCCTGGCTATCTTTTTTTTTTGTTGATATCCCTTACAGTATTATTCCTCTTGCTTTACAATTCCCTTTTTGGAAATTTTGGTCCCTCTTTGGGGATTGAACTACTCTAAATTTTGTCTCCATGGTGTGAGCAAGCTGTGGAACAACACCATACATGAAGTCTTTGGCATGTGGGCTTACCAACTCTTCCATTTTTTACCGGAAGCCATTGTCCTTTTTGTGCTGTACGGTTACACAGTAGTCATTTCGTGTGCTTGGGGTGTTATGTACTCTTTTGATGGAGTCCTCTGAAAACAGGGATGACAGTTCTGATACACGAGCTGCTACCTCCCTGTGTATGCCTAGGAGTAGTGGCTTGTCATTCTGGAGCATTGGAACTCCCAGCAACAGCCCCTATGACATTGGCCCTTGGTGTGGCTGAGTAGTGCACAAGGGGAGAGCCCCTGATTGGTTTTGGTGCTATTAGGGTCTACACTTTGTATCAAACGTATCAGACTTAAAAAACCGGCCGTCTTTGGCTGACCTTTAGTCAGGATCGACTTTTCATGATACCCCTTTTCAACTTACAACTATCCCCTCATGGGAGGAGGGTCAGACTTGCTTGCTTGGGGTCAAATCTTTTCCCCATTACCTGGTCTGCATCAAGACTGACAAGGACACCTTCCCACCATGAACCCATTATTTTGGTAGAAACTATCAAAGACAAGTTTGGCAAACCATTACTCCTCACTAGCCTTTGAATATGCTTCAGGGTGTCTTTTTCAGAGAGACCTCATCTTCCAAACTGGTGAAGCGTGGGCCAGTCTGGAGTGGCAAGGCATTCATTTTGTTCATCATATTCAGAAAGGCACTAAGGACAACCACACTGATAATGACCACTTTATTCTGGTCTTTGAAGGGGATACCCCCAAGACAAGGTCAAGGTTATGGCTTATCACTGTGCACTGTGATGTATGTCCTGCCACTGCTAAAATGTTTTTGGTGTTTATGATTTGTACACATGTATTAATCCTGTATGCAATGAATGAGGATGCCCAGGTGTGCCTTTGTTCTACTGACCACGTGTATTCATTGTCACAACTGTCGCTGGATTGTAAGAAGGAAAGAATATATTGGGGTATATGATCAGCTTTGCCTTGTGTCTACAAAAATGTACTATTGACTCTGTTACATCCTTTCCCCCACCTTATCCCAGTGATGCCTCACTCTTCTCTCCCTCTCCCCTGAACTTACATCTTCCTCCCCTCCAACTGTTGCTCCTTTCATCCACCAGAGAAGTGCCTCTTCTCTGGTGTCTGCTGCCATTAGGGCCTCCTCTCAGTCCAAGAGTCTGCTGGTACACATTGGCCATGGAACCGTCAGCTCTAGCATCCCCAAGGTTGCCTGGTCTCTCTTTATAGAACTAGCAGAAACCTCTCACCTCTCTGGCATCTAGCGTGTGTCCTCCTCTACTTATGAAAGAGAAGAAGGAACATAAGTCCTGGGATGAGGACACTCCATTGCTGAGGAGGATGGCATTCCATAGGGTTCAGTGTTAAGTATCCTTTTCCTCATCACTATTAAAGGACTTGTGACCTCCGTGAAACTGTTGGTCACCCCTGCTCTGCATGTGGATGACTTCTGTGTCTGAGTTATTTAACACTTGGTGGCTTTTGTGAAGTGACAGTTCCAGGGTGCCATGTGGTATGCTTCTGCATGGACCTTCTCACACAGTTTTCAGTTTTCCCCTCTTAAATTGTGGGTGGTGCATTTCTGTCACCATATTGTGTACGATACCTACTGGAGCTCTATCTCGAGACCCAATTTCTGATTGTGGTCCACCACTTCCATTTCTTGGGTCGTCTTCTGACATTTACTTGTGTGTGTGTGTGTGTGTGGGGGGGGGGGGGGGGGGGCGGCATGGTAGCCAAATTTAGGGCTCAGTTGCTCCTTCCATACTGGTCCACCATTGTGGTATCTGTCTGATCATCAGTACCTTTTGCACTAGCCGTATTGTTTCCAGGTTGAAGCTGGGGTTGTCCCCCACTCACTGCGCTTTTGGTTCAACAGTCTAAGCTTCTTGTTTCCTATGCCATTACCATCTTCTCTTTCCCCACACATTCCTTATATTTTATACTTTAGCAGCAGGAAATTGCTCACTCTTCAGGTGAGTTTAACAGTTGGGCTCCAGCTTGCAGTCCTTTGCCATGATTTTTATCTTCCCTCTTTGTCCTGTTCCCAACCTCCTCCCCCTTGGTTAGTTCCTTGATCCCAGATTCAGAGGGGTCTGTGTTTCATTGTTTGTTCTGCCAGCTTTTATGGGAGTTTCAGGCTGCTGTTGTGTTTTAATGGAATGGCTCTAGGCTCTAAATCTGCTAATTACAAGGAATGTGCCTTCTGCTGGCAAGTAACACCATCTCTTACCTGCCCCATGTTGCATGTGTACTGCATAGCTAATGGCCATTTACCAGGTTCTTTAGTATGTTTAACAGTCCTCTCCCACCCACGTTATGTGCAGACTTGATAACTGCCCTTGAGGCTATCAGACAGTGGTTTTCCCTCCCTCTTCTTGGTCTATGACATCTAAGACCACCTTACCAATCTTGACCATGCTGGTTGTTCAGTTGACTTTCTTTGGGTTCCCACTCATGTGGGTATCCCAGGTAATGAACTGCTGATCCTGTGGCTGGAGGGTGTGCCCCTTTTGTGTGACCTCTCTGGTGCTGGGTTTGCAGCCTCATGTCCAATTCCTTTTTGCTCAGCCTTGAGCTGACTCTTGGAGGCCAACACCCTGCCTAATAAACTTATTGCGATAAGGGGACTCTTGCCACATGGCCCACTGGGGATCTACCATCCTCTGCGAACTTCGTATTGGTCATACAAGGTTGAATCTAAGCCTCTTACTCCATAATGATCTGTAACCCCCACATTTTATGAGACTCCCCTACCATTTGGCCTTTTGCACTAAACACACTCTTCCATTCTCCATTATCACAGATGGTAGCATACAACCTTACATTGTTACATCTGTCCTTGGTTTTCATCATAAAAGTGGTTTGTTCCATGGATTTAAGTACCTGAATTGTCTTCCACAATTGGAGGCCGTCAGTTTGGAAGGCCTGCATCATTGCTTTCATGCTGGTCAGGTTTTCCTCTCCATTTTGTGCTGTTTCATCACCCCCCCCCCCCTCCGCCGCCACGGTGTTATCCCCATTGTGTCGCAGTCATGGTATGAAGTGCGAACTGGGGTGGGTTAGCAGTGATTCCAGCACCATGTCACACATAGCACCATTGGGGTGTCTTATGATCTCCCCCTTCCTCCCTCCAGTTCATTACTCTTCCTGCCACCCCAGTGTTCCATCTTCATTTGCCTGTTTTGCTTCGCCATCAAATAGATTGTGCTGTTGGTTTGCTGCTCCCACAGTCTCTGCCACTTTGGATCTTGGGACAAATGATGTCACTGTTTCGTTTCTCTCCTCATTCAGACAATCAATCAACATCTGCAGCCAGCAGGCAAGCAGTGAGACTTGGTATCTGCTCTCTTAGCATCTGTGTCAGGGTGTTACTAGCATTAATGACAAGTTTGAAATTATTACTTGTTTCCAAATAAAAACAGCCACTTTTGTGCCCTGGTAAATTAGAACTACAAAATTATATGCTTCAATTTAGGAAATAATGGCCCGCTAAAAACAGAAAATTCTGGAATATGAGTTATTTGGTTACAGATAACTTTTCAAAAAGGGGGATTTTTTTTAAAAAGTAAAATTATACTGCAAATTGGAACCTGAAAGGCTTTCAGTTGGGTTATATTGCTAATTCATAATTACTCATTCCTAATTCCAACTGCATGTGTTTGTACTGATACTGAAATTATTATTTATTCACCAAATTTATTTTTTGGTAAATGAGTTACATTATCAGGAAAATTGATTGTGAACAATCAGATGTTAGTGTATTCCTCGCTAGAATATGAAAATATTTAATCTGTTTAACAGTTGCACTAGTGTTACCCATCTAGCTAGATCAAAAATAAATATATATTACAAGTTGACGATTGCAACTCACTCTGTTGTCACGTTGGGACAGTTGTCAAATGTGTGGCCATCACCAGCAGTGTGCTGAGCCTCAGTCACAGTCATCACTGCCCAGCACGGCTTGGGAGGGGGCTGACCCAGTGATGCCAGCATTCTAGGCTGCTGGCACAAGCCGCAGCAGTTTCTGGTGGTCCCACGTGTCAGCAGAACTGCCGCACCAGAGGCCAGTGAAGAAGGAAGGAATATCGACATCTGACATTCTGTCAACAGTGAGGCCGTCAGAGACAGAGCATAAACTCTGACTGTTTCAAGGATGGGGGAGAAAATTGGCCTTGGCCTTTCAAAGGAACCATCCCAGGATTTGCCTTGATTGATCTAGGGAAATAATGGAAAACCTAAAACTGGATGGCAGGACACGGAATAAAGCCATCATGTTCCTGAATGTGAGATCAACACACTAGCTAATGTGGTGTAAACCTTCATCCAGAAGTGTTAACAGTTTCTTCTGTATCAGGAACTGCCATGAGTATGCAGCTTGAGGAATTTGTTTTCTTTGCTCAAAACAGTCTCCTCTGTACTGCAAGTTTTCTCTTGTGACTCCTTTGTGGGCTATTGAAAGAGACGCCACTACTGGCATGAACAGCACCTACACTAGCCTTCAGTGAAGTTACCATTTTGTTGGCCAGCTAAACTTCAGTAACTGAAATACCAGAAACAATTTCTGCCAGTACCTCTGTGTCACAGGAACAAACTGGCTTCAGAATTTTCCTCTCCAACATTCATAAGTAGTACATCTGGTAATTCAGAAATTTCAAACGGTTTTTCTTCTATACTCTCTACTTCATAAACATTATGTATATGCTTGCACGTATTTAACTTAATGCTGTAATCAATACATGCATAGTAATATCTATGAATTCTTACTTTACAGTCAGTGCACACTAATTTGGAGTTACAGTGGATAATATTTTCTTCCACAAGGTAAACTTCAAGTGATTTTGTGGCTGGTACTTTCCAACCTCTGCCTACCTTTCTAGTTGAGTCCTTATTCATCAAAATACTGGATTCGTGCTTATGGTGGATGTTTTCATTTTACTTGTTAGCTTTTCTTTCACAATGACAATGAGCCTGTCAAACAGATTTGCTGTTACAAGCAACGTGAATGCAAGTACACCTTTATCCAAATGTTTCACCTGCTTTGCATTACCATGTAGAGTAAGTGGTGGTAATATGCACCCCCCTCCCTTAATATCTTAATATTATTTAGCTGAACTCAAGTGGTGTATTAACATACCATTATTGGTTAATACTTAGTAGATTGCATCTAAGTATTGGCAACAGTTTCAAATAGATTAAAAGTATGGTATTATTGCATTTTTAAGCTGTCTACACTAGTTTACAAGGTGTATGTGACTGTAATGTGGACCCCAGGGTCCATATTATAAGCAGACCATAAAATGTTTTTATTTCTGTTTTCAGATGCCTAGGACTAATCTGGCACCTAAATGAACCCGTAAAAGGCAGGTGTGGGATAAAAACAAAATGCGAGAGGCAGTGTATGCTGTTGTAGTAAAAATCATGGGAGTTAAAAAAGCAAACATTGCGCTGTCCCAAAAACAACTCTGTGCCAGTATGTGTATGAGGCTAATACCTGACAGACGTTGAAACTAAAAAGTTTGGAAGAAAACCAGCTGCCCTAGAAAGAGAACTAGTGGTTTACATACACTATATGGAGGCCAAACTCTATGCTTTTACTAGTATGGATGTTAGAAATATGGCCTACCAACTTGCAGTTGGGAATGGAATTGCAACAAACTTCAGAAATGAAATTGCTGGAAGGCCTTGTCTTGACCATTTTCTTCGATGTCATCAAGATAAGCTTTCAATTAGAAAGCCAACTGGAACATCATATGCTCGAGCAAAACGCTTTAAGCATGAGAGAGTTAACTCATTCTTCGACTTGCTATAAGCTGAATTCTAGAAACATAAATATCCAGAAGATCGTGTATGGAACGTTGAGGAAACAGGCCTTAGTGTAGTTCAGACTGATACTACAAGCAGAGGTAAACGCCAAATTTGTTCTCTGAGTGTGGGTCTCTAGTAATGGTCATCTGTTTGCTGAGTGCAGGAGGTTCTTATTTTGCCCTGATGTTCGTATTCCCCAGAACAGATGAGGGGAAAGACCATTGTTTCAACTGATTTGCTGTACAAAAAAGAGTTAGAAGCCATTATTAAAGAAAAAAGAGGAAAAGAACTTTGCCAAAGACCCCCTAGTGAGATAAGCTTCTACATCCTTCATTTGTCCTCTAGCCATGCCTGCTTAGCCATTTTGCGCTTCCTGTTGATTTCATTTTTGAGACGTCTGTGTACCTTGTTGGCTGCTTCATTTATTGCATTTTTATATTTTCTCCTTTCATCAATTAAATTCAATATCTCTTCTGTTATCCAAGGATTTCTAATAGCCCTAGTCTTTTTACCTATTTGATCCTCTGCTGCCTTCACTACTTCATCCTTCTACTGTATTTCCTTCCCTTGCCAAAGAAACACACTATATCATAGGATCCAACAAGTTTGCTTTCATGGAGCATCCACTGCCAAATATTCTCGCTGTAGTGAGTCTTAAGTGCATCCATAAATGTACGATCTAGCAGTTGCAGGACTAGAACAATTAGCCTCAGTAACTTCGTCATTCTTGGGAGGCAGTTCATAGTTACAATTCGCTGAAACCTGCCAGCTTGATCACCCAATATGTTGGAGTCGTCTTTTTTACCTGGTGTGCTAGGTGAAGGCAACTCCAATCGTTCAGCTCCAGATACAATAACCTCTTTATCTGACGGCCTCTCAAGTCCGATGTCAGTTTTGTCTTCCAGGAGGAAATCTGCATCGGTGAATACGGACTGGTCCGTGGGCCATACTCCAGTAGCTTTCAAACCTTTAATAACAAATAGCATTGTTGCACTTTTGATGAAAAAAGCGTTGAAATTTGAAAGACCACCGCAGCCTGCACATCCCTCGGTCCATACGCGGAGTCGTTGGAGGTGAGAGGCGACAGGTATATATACCACACCGCCCGGCGGCATAGGACGTCAGTCAACAGGAGTAATCTGATGATGATGGCACGCTACGCCATGACTGGAACACGATAGTGGGAAAAGGAAGAGAAGGAAACGTAGTAGGTGAATATGGATTGGGGTTAAGAAATGAAAGAGGAAGCTGCCTGGTAGAATTTTGCAAACAGCACAACTTAATCGTAGCTAACACTTGGTTTCAGAATCATGAAAGGAGGTTGTATACATGGAAGAACCCTGGAGATACCTTTTAGTATCAGATAGATTATATAATGGTAAGGCAGAGATTAAGGAACCAGGTTTTAAATTGTAAGACATTTCCAGGGGCAAATGTGGACTCTGACCACAATCTATTGGTTATGACCTGTAGAAACTGCAAAAAGGTGGGAATTTAAGGAGATGGGACCTGGATAAAGAGAGAGAACAAGAGGTTGTACAGAGTTTCAGTGAGAGCATAAAGGAACAATTGACAGTAATGGGGGAAAGAAATACAGTAGAAGAAGAATGGGTAGCTTTCAGAGATTAAATAGTGAAGGCAGCAGAGGATCAAGTAGGTAAAAAGACGAGGGCTAGTAGAAATCCTTGGGTAACAGAAGAGATATTGAATCTAACTGAAGAAAGGAGAAAATATGAAAATACAGTAAGTGAAGCAGGCAAAAAGGAATACAAACGTCTCAAAAATGAAATCGACAGGAAGTGCAAAATGGCTAAGCAGGGATGGATAGAGGACAAATGTAAGGATGTAGAGTCTTGTCTCACCAGGGGTAAGATAGATAATGCCTACAGCTGCATGCCCGAGAGACCTTCAAGCACATTCATATTATATTAATATCCAGAAAAACTTGAATTTCAACACAGTCTAACATGTGTTGGACTGTGACGATACGGTAACAACTTTGATACAGCTTCCAGTTTGCGGAACTGGCGGCTGTTTAGGGGAGGCCCTTTGGGCCGGACTTGTTCTGGGTGACATCCTGGCGCTAAGGGCACGTGTCGGTTATGCCATCGGCACCCGGACTGTTCATTCGAACGTAGAGCTTTGAGAATGCCGAGTTTATATCGTCATAGCATGGAAAACGCACGCTGGGGAGTCTTTCCAAACGTGCAGCGCAATATCAAGCAAGACAGATATTCTGAAAGTGTGTTCGAACATTGACCAAAGAGATGGAAGAACGCCTTGTACGCCATCTTTCTTCAGTACAGACTCGCCATACACCATACTGGCTTTCAGTTGGTGTTGGTTTCAAGGTATAGTCTGTCTGTAAACTCAAGAGCGAGCAGCGCTTTTGGTGGGGGAGGCGGCCTTTTCTGGGAGAACCCTGCCACTGGCCTACAGGGGCACCCAAAATCAGTTGCCTGTTACCTGTCTAGCGGCGTAGATCGGCGTGCAGTGGTGTACAATACGTCGGTTCTGTTCGTGAGATCCTTGTTGCCAGCATCAGTCACTGACATACTTCGGTATCTGGAAGTGCTGGATAACAACGTTGCATTGCAAGAAAATTGCAGAAGACGAAGAGGAGCTATTTGCGGAGTACATTTCCCCACCATGTTCTAGTTCTGGGTGGTGATTTTAATTTGCCAGATACACCAGGTGACCAAGAAGTCAGTATAAATTTGAAAACTGAATAAATCACGGAATAATGTAGATAGGGAGGTACAAATTGACACACATGCTTGGAATGACATGGGATTTGATTAGAACAAAAAAAGAAAAAATACAAAAGCTCAAAAAATGTCCGACAGGTGGCGCTTCATCAGATCAGAATAGCATGACAAAGCAAAAATGATGTTCTTTACAGGAAATGCTCAATATGTCCACCATCATTCCTCAACAGTAATTGTAATTGTAATCGAGGAATAATGTTGTGAAAAGCACTGTAAAGCAGGTCCGGAGTATGTGGTGAGGCATTGGCGTTGGATGTTGTCTTTCAGCATCCCTAGAGATGTCGCTCGATCACGATACACTTGCGACTTCAGGTAACCCCAAAGCCAATAATCGCACGGACTGAGGTCTGGGGACCTAGGAGGCCAAGCGTGACGAAAGTGGGGGCTGAGCACACGATCATCACCAAACGACGCGATAAGAGATCTGTCAGACATTTTGTGAATTTGTTTTTTCTAATAAATCCCCTTGTCATTCCAAGCATGTGTCTCAATTTTTACCTCTCTATCTACATTATGCCATGGTTTATCACTTTTTCCAATTTATACTGACTTTTTGGTCACCCGTTAGACTGGGAGACTCAAACGTTTATAACGGGTGGCAGGGACAAAGAATCCAGTGAAATTTTTTTAAAGTGCTTTATCTGAAAAACTACCTTGAGCAGTTAAACAGAGAACCGACTCGTGGCGATAACATATTGGACCTTCTGGCGACAAACAGACCCGAAACAGTTAACGCAGAACACGGAATCAGCGATCATAAAGCGGTTACTGCATCACTGATTTCAGCCGTAAGTAGAAATATTAAAGAAGGCAGGAAGATTTTTCTGTTTAGCAAAAGTGACAAAAAGCAGATTACAGAGTACCTGACGGCTCATCACAAAAGTTTTGTCTCGAGTACAGATAGTGTTGAGGATCAGTGGACAAAGTTCAAAACCATCGTACAATATGCGTTAGATGAGTATGTGCCAAGCAAGATCGTAAGAAATGGAAAAGAGCCACCGTGGTACAACAACCGAGTTTGAAAACTGCTGCGGAAGCAAAGGGAACTTCACAGCAAACATGAACATAGCCAAAGCCTTGCAGACAAACAAAAATTACGCGAAGCGAGAGGCATTCAATGAATTCGAAAGTAAATTTCAATGTACTGATTGGCAGAAAACCCTAAGAAATTTTGGTCTTATGTCAAAGCAGTAGGTGGAGCAAAACGAAATGTTCAGACACTCTGTGACCAAAATGGTACTGAAACAGAGGATGACAGACTAAAGGCCGAAATACTAAATATCTTCTTCCAAAGCTGTTCACAGAGGAAGACTGCACTGTAGTTCCTTCTCTACACTGTCGCACATATGACAAAATAGTAGATGTCGCAAGAGACGGCAGAGGGATAGAGAAACAATTAAAATCGCTCAAAAGAGGAAAGGCCGCTGGACCTTATGGGATACCAGTTCGATTTTACACAGAGTAAGCGAAGGAACTTGCCCCCCTTCTTGCAGCGGTGTAGCGTTCCGAACGATTGGAAAAGGGCACAGGTCATCCACGTTTTCAAGAAGGGACTTCAAACAAATGTGCAGAACTATAGACCTATATCTCTAACGTCAATCAGTTGTAGAATTTTGGAACACGTATTATGTTCGAGTATAATGACTTTTCTGGAGACTAGAAATCTACTCTGTAGGAATCAGCACGCGTTTCGGAAAAGACGGTCGTGTGATACCCAGCTCTCGCTATTCGTCCATGAGACTCAGAAGGGCATAGACACGGGTTCACAGGTAGATGCCGTGTTTCTTGACTTCCGCAAGGCTTTCGATACAGTTCCCCACAATCGTTTAATGAACAAAGTAAGAGCATACGGACTATCAGACCAATTGTGTGATTGGATTGAAGAGTTCCTACATGACAGAACGCAGCATGTCATTCTCAATGGAGAGAAGTCTTCCGAAGTAAGAGTGATTTCAGGTGTGCCGCAGGGGATTGTCATAGGACCGTTGCTATTCACAATATACACTCCTGGAAATTGAAATAAGAACACCGTGAATTCATTGTCCCAGGAAGGGGAAACTTTATTGACACATTCCTGGGGTCAGATACATCACATGATCACACTGACAGAACCACAGGCACATAGACACAGGCAGCAGAGCATGCACAATGTAGGCACTAGTACAGTGTATATCCACTTTTCGCAGCAATGCAGGCTGCTATTCTCCCATGGAGACGATCGTAGAGATGCTGGATGTAGTCCTGTGGAACGGCTTGCCATGCCATTTCCACCTGGCGCCTCAGTTGGACCAGCGTTCTTGCTGGACGTGCAGACCGCGTGAGACGACGCTTCATCCAGTCCCAAACATGCGCAATGGGGGACAGATCCGGAGATCTTGCAGGCCAGGGTACTTGACTTACACCTTCTAGAGCACGTTGGGTGGCATGGGGTACATGCGGACGTGCATTGTCCTGTTGGAACAGCAAATTCCCTTGCCAGTCAAGGAATGGTAGAACGATGGGTTCGATGACGGTTTGGATGTACCGTGCACTATTCAGTGTCCCCTCGACGATCACCAGAGGTGTATGGCCAGTGTAGGAGATCGCTTCCCACACCATGATGCCGGGTGTTGGCCCTGTGTGCCTCGGTCGTATGCAGTCCTGATTGTGGCGCTCACCTGCACGGCGCCAAACACGCATACGTTCATCATTGGCACCAAGGCAGAAGCGACTCTCATCGCTGAAGACGACACGTCTCCATTCGTCCCTCCATTCACGCCTGTCGCGACACCACTGGAGGCGGGGTGCACGATGTTGGGGCGTGAGCGGAAGACGGCCTAACTGTGTGCGGGACCGTAGCCCAGCTTCATGGAGACGGTTGCGAATGGTCCTCGCGGATACCCCAGGAGCAACAGTGTCCCTAATTTGCTGGGAAGTGGCGGTGCGGTCCCCTACGGCACTGCGTAGGATCCTACGGTCTTGGCGTGCATCCGTGCGTCGCTGCGGTCCGGTCCCAGGTCGACGGGCACGTGCACCTTCCGCCGACCACTGGCGACAACATCGATGTACTGTGGAGACGTCACGCCCCACGTGTTGAGCAATTCGGCGGTACGTCCACCCGGCCTCCCGCATGTCCACTATACGCCCTCGCTCAAAGTCCGTCAACTGCACATACGGTTCACTTCCACGCTGTCGCGGCATGCTACCAGTGTTAAAGACTGCGATGGAGCTCCGTATGCCACGGCAAACTGGCTGACACTGACGGCGGTGGTGCACAAATGCTGCGCAGCTAGCGCCATTCGACGACCAACACCGCGGGTCCTGGTGTGTCCGCTGTGCCGTGCGTATGATCATTGCTTGTACAGCCCTCTCGCAGTGTCCGGAGCAAGTATGGTGGGTCTGACACACCGGTGTCAATGTGTTCTTTTTTCCATTTCTAGGAGTGTACATAAATGACCTTGTGGATATCATCGGAAGATCACTGAGGCTTTTTGCGGATGACGCTGTAGTATATCCAGAGGTTTTAACAATGGAAAATTGTACCGAAATGCAGGAGGATCTGCAACGAATTGACGCATGGTGCAGGGAATGGCAATTGAATCTCAATGTGGACAAGTGTAATGTGCTGCGAATACATAGAAAGATAGATCCCTTATCATTTAGCTACAATATAGCAGGTCAGCAACTGGGAGAACGCATTAGGAGTGATTTAAAATGGAATGACCATATGAAGTTGATCGTCGGTAAAGCAGATGCCAGACTGAGATTCATTGGAAGAATCCTAAGGAAATGCAATCCGACAACAAAGGAAGTAGGTTGCAGTACCCTTGTTCGCCCACTGCTTCAATACTGCTCAGCAGTGTGGGATCCGCACAAGATAGGGTTGATAGAAGAGATAGAGAAGATCCAACGGAGAGCCGCGCGCTTCGTTACAGGACGATTTAGTAATCGCGAAAGCGTTACAGAGATGACAGATAAACTCGAAGACTCTGCAGGAGAGACGCTCAGTAGCTCTGTATGGGCTTCTGTTGAAGTTTCTAGAACATACCTTCACCGAGGAGTCAAGCAGTATATTGCTGCCTCCTACGTATGTCTCGCGAAGAGACATGAGGATAAAATCAGAGAGATTAGAGGCCACACAGAGGCATACCGACAATCCTTCTTTCCACGAACAATACGAGACTGGAATAGAAGGGACAACTGATAGAGATACTCAAGGTACCCTCCGCCACACACCGTCAGGTAGCTTGCAGAGAATGGATGTAGATGTAGATGTAACGAGCGTTCGATCGTCTGTTATGTTACAGCGTGTGTTAAGGAGGTGACACGAAAAGAACTGTTACCCGTTCCAAGCAAACGTCTGTCACGCCTAAGGAAGGAACGCAAAAATAAACCGCGTGGTTTACAGGGATCGCCACGAAGGAAAACTAGTAATTTTGGGAGGAAACCCGTCGTCATAGACAATTTCATAAAATCGATCCTTCCACAAACGATGGAGGACTTTTACATCAATCTAAAAATAGTGCCGACATTACGGAAACTACAAATTGCCGTGAAACAAAAAAATCCAATTTTACTCGTAACAGGCTAGCCAAAAGGAATATTTAACTTTTTTTAAAATTCCATACTCTTTATTCTTAAACCAAAATGTAAGAAAGATTCTCTAATCTGTTTTTACACAAAACAAATAATCGTTGATGCTACCAAAACACATGTATCCTTTTTGACAGCTGACAATAGAGCAAATAGCCAATGCGTATAACATTGTCCACATACTTTTCACGTACGTTTACGAAGGCAGTGACAAAAAATGTAGTGCAAATCGGACTAGTACAACACAAGAAATTGTAAATTTCTTGTTACTTTTTAAACACTCATTGTGTTGCAAGACCTGTTAAGTTTCAACGCAATCCTTCAAAGAAAACTTCTATCCTTTAGTAGAAACACAAAGTGAGAATAATTCTTAAATTCTACAGTTTCATTGCGCTTTATGGGGGTAGAAGTAGAGGAACGTACATTCACATGAACAGGCATTCGGTTCCATGTTCGTAGTAAAATCCCGACTTACGTTCATATGTTAATATTATTTACTCTATAGCGTTATGTTTCGGAAGAAGCTATCGTCTTTTGTATTCTTTACGGTACTAAAACACTCGTCTAAAAATTAACGCTGCCGGGCCGTGTATGCAGACGGCGTCGCCGCCGACTTAAGCGCGCGCCGCGGCAGGGCGGTACTGCGTCGTGAGACAGCCTATGGAGGCGCCCCGTGACGTGGCTGGGTAGCCAGAGTGGGGACAGACTGTAAACGGGTACAGTGAGGATCCATAAGAAACGCATTGTCGTTGATACAATCTGTAATATTTCAGTGTCAGTTAATAACGTATCTACCATTAAAACTTTCAGTAGGTCAGATTCAATGTATGGCCATTCGACAGTCACAGTCGGTAGAGCGAAATGATGAGGTAGCTGGTAATGTGATTCTTGTTTGCGCCTCAGTGGATCCGAATATTTTTATTACTAGTCTTCGCTTTTTCTGTTAGGATCTGATACTTTCTTTTCAGTGCAATAAAAGTATATTCTCTAATATTCGATGTTACATATGTACGTTCCATCTGAGGATGGAGTTTGTTCGAATGGTTTAATCTACAAGACAGATTGCACTACATGCAGTAAGATACAACAAGAAAGTGTAAAATAAGTTTTTTTTATTTCACATGTTGTGAAGATTCTGCTGCTGAATAGGAACAAATATAAAGTAAGACTTTGAATCGCGCTATTTGTTACGGAGCTTCTCTTTCTGCCTTATAACACGTCCGTGGACACTACACGCAGAACAACGTGACTCTCACGTGGACAAGAGAGAAAAAGGCGCGTTTTAATAGCGCTAGCTTAAGAATTTTACGCCCATGCATTTTGTAAAGTGGGTGATAGAGAGAAACGTGTGACGAGGGCCTCCCGACTGCTCGCCTGGTGCAGGTCTTTCGACTTGACGCCACTTCGGTGACATGCGCGTAGTTGGAGATGAAATGATGACGATTAGGACAACACGACACCCAGTCCCTGAGCAGAGAAAATCTCCAACCCAGCAGAAAATCGAACCCGTCTGTCACGCTGACCACTCAGCTACCGGGGCGGACAACGGGGTGATGTGTGACCCAGATGCTGCCGCTGCGGTCGCGTGTACCACGTTGACAGGCACATGCTGTATGCACAAGTCAGAGCGTTCGGCAGCACTTTCAACTTGGCACGCTCAAGACTGACGTTCACAACACCGTCCGTGTAGTGACGGCATTACACTTTCCTAAAACAGTGCACGGAGATCGGCGCAAATACTGTTGAGTGGTACTTAAGATAGGGAAATAAATTAGTGAAATCAAGGTGAAGTAGAAATTTAAAATTAATGAGAAACTTCGTTTAGCTTAGAAGAGTTACACTCTGGCAAACAATGGGCAGAGCAGAAGAGGCAATGACCGCGAAGTCAGCACATTCAGGAGAAGCTATCGTCCTCCCCCACGTAAGCAGAAGCTGTCGATTCAGCCGTCAGGGCATCGCCCGTCCGGCTCACGTGTTTCTCAATTGTCACACGTGATCAAAGGCCCTCGCCTACATTCCGAGAGCCAATGACCGACGTTAAGAAGATTCTTCGCGAAGCTTTTCGACGTGACAGAAGAGGCAACGACAGTGATGTTGTTCACCTCCAGTGAAGTGAATAAGTACGCGAGACGCAGTGGGCCCGACAGGAGTAGCTTTCAGTTCAGTTCCGGTACAGTCGGTGCTCAAGACCGTCATGCAGGAAGAAACTACATCGTACACAGAAGCACCGAGTCCGCCGCTGTAATGGAATAGCAAGCAGCAGCCTCGGCGCCAGAAGACAGAAGGTATTTGAGGCCAGATTTTTATGTACCCGAGTGACTCGTGAGGACGGGAAGGAGACAGCGCACATCAGCAGTCACATCCGAGTCGTCACCGTCCGATTCACGACTTCTTCCTCAATAATTAGACGGACCACCTCGCGATGCCCGTCTCCAGTCAACTGGGCGAAACGGCGACACGAGATACACACCGCCGTGCGTAATCAGACGCCGCCGCTCACGCAAGCAGAAGGCTTCGCAAACGACACAGTTGCCAGTATCCCAGCCAGAAACCCTTGTACAAAACTTTCAATAAAAGTTATCTTATGTAAAACTGCTGTTTCATTCTACCTCGTACCTGAGCCAAGGATGAACCCACCCTGCAAAAATGTTGTTAAGACAGATAAAGTAATTTATTTAGTGTTTTTCACCCTGACATAATGCTTTAGAATCAAATGCCATTTGCAGTAGTGCTCATCCTGACAGATGACCATCGCAAACAGAGAAAACCCAGTTACAGTACGGAGTAGAGAGTATTCGTTGTGAAGGGGTGCCGTCGAGAATAGATACGATGTGTCAGGGGACGAAAAGCAGTTCGCTATAAAATTAACGAAGAATGCCAACAAGTTAGGAATTACTACAATAATAGTGATTGCGATATTTCTCTCGGCAGTTTAAACCGAGTAGGTGAGCGAGTAAGGTAACCAGGAAAATAACAATAGCTACAGTTGTATGCTATAGCATACAATGTAAAGAATTTCAGGCAAATAGTTTCAGATCAAGTAATGCTACAGTGAACGGTAACAGTCGAAGACACTAGCAGGAAGATAATTACGGAGTTACAGTTACAAGAACAATAGGTAAAGGCACAGAAACAGAGATAGTTGGAGAGTAGATGCAATTTCAAGATAGCATTCAGAGATGTTGCAAAAGATTAATTTAATACTAAGGTGAGAGGTGCTAGGTTTTCGCTTTGGCTCGCATAGTTTCTCTTGATGCTGTTCAGTTCTGACACGTTTCTAAATGCATTCTTTTCAGGGGGGGGGGGGGGGGCGGCGGCGGCGGTCTTAATTATGCTGCCGCCCAGAGTACATACATTCTGAAGGCCGAAATGGGGTGTGGCGCTGTTTTAAATCCTTAGATGGTCCTTTGTACACTCCTGGAAATGGAAAAAAAAAACACATTGACACCGGTGTGTCAGACCCACCATACTTGCTCCGGACACAGCGAGAGGGCTGTACAAGCAATGATGACACGCACGGCACAGTGGACACACCAGGAACCGCGGTGTTGGCCATCGAATGGCGCTAGCTGCGCAGCATTTGTGCACCGCCGCCTTCAGTGTCAGTCAGTTTGCCGTGGGATACGGAGCTCCATCGCAGTCTTTAACACTGGTAGCATGCCGCGACAGCGTGGACGTGAACCGTATGTGCAGTTGACGGACTTTGAGCGAGGGCGTATAGTGGGCATGCGGGAGGCCGGGTGGACGTACCGCCGAATTGCTCAACACGTGGGGCGTGAGGTCTCCACAGTACATCGATGTTGTCGCCAGTGGTCGGCGGAAGGTGCACGTGCCCGTCGACCTGGGACCGGACCGCAGCGACGCACAGATGCACGCCAAGACCGTAGGATCCTACGCAGTGCCGTAGGGGACCGCACCGCCACTTCCCAGCAAATTAGGGACACTGTTGCTCCTGGGGTATCGGCGAGGACCATTCGCAACCGTCTCCATGAAGCTGGGCTACGGTCCCGCACACCGTTAGGCCGTCTACCGCTCACGCCCCAACATCGTGCAGCCCGCCTCCAGTGGTGTCGCGACAGGCGTGAATGGAGGGACGAATGGAGACGTGTCGTCTTCAGCGATGAGAGTCGCTTCTGCCTTGGTGCCAATGATGGTCGTATGCGTGTTTGGCGCCGTGCAGGTGAGCGCCACAATCAGGTCTGCATACGACCGAGGCACACAGGGCCAACACACAGCATCATGGTGTGGGGAGCGATCTCCTACACTCGCCGTACACCTCTGGTGATCGTCGAGGGGACACTGAATAGTGCATGGTACATCCAAACCGTCATCGAACCCATCGTTCTACCATTCCTAGACCGGCAAGGGAACTTGCTGTTCCAACAGGACAATGCACGTCCGCATGTATCCCGTGCCACCCAACGTGCTCTAGAAGGTGTAAATCAACTACCCTGGCCAGCAAGATCTCTGGAACTGTTCCCCATTGAGCATGTTTGGGACTGGATGAAGCGTCGTCTCACGCAGTCTGTACGTCCAGCACGAACGCTGGTCCAACTGAGGCGCCAGGTGGAAATGGCATGGCAAGCCGTTCCACAGGACTACATCCAGCATCTGTACGATCGTCTCCATGGGAGAATAGCAGCCTGCATTGCTGCGAAAGGTGGATATACACTGTACTAGTGCCGACATTGTGCATGCTCTGTTGCCTGTGTCTATGTGCCTGTGGTTCTGTCAGTGTGATCATGTGATGTATCTGACCCCAGGAATGTGTCAATAAAGTTTCCCCTTCCTGGGACAATGAATTCACGGTGTTCTTATTTCAATTTCCAGGAGTGTAAGATCTTGTCTTATTGTAAGCCCTGCCCTTGCTAACTATTTTTTCTCGTGGCTGAAGATCTGCGTCCTTTTTCGGTGTGAGACAAATTTGACAATTATTGGATGAGATTTCGAAGCACCTTATAATCCACGTACCATCCAGTGTCTACCTTACCTATGTCAATGCCTAATATTTCTCGTGCAACCTGTATAAGGAGGTCATCTGTGTCTTCCGGCTCATCTTCGCCGCCGGCTATTTTGCCTTTTTATGTAGACTGAAGCGAGGAGAAAGGAAACGGAAGGAACTATTAAGGTAAGCTGCACTGAGACCTTGCGCGGAATCAGCGGCAATGAGAAAAAATGTATGCAACCCTGGAACTCGAACCCGGGGTCCGCTGCTACCTGATTCATTGCTCGTAGAGGCGAATCAGTTATATGAAAGCGTGCTGTCCGTTTATTCAAACATGTCACAAAGAACAGACATCGCATATTCCTAATATTTCGCCTTTACTGCCCTCTCTGAAATTCGTCACACACAAATTATTCTCGGGACCGAGAGCTGTCTGAAACTCCAAGTATAAAGCTCTGAAATGTTTAGCGATTCGTGGAACGTGTAACGAAAAGACATGTTAAACGCCACTGATGGGGAAGCGTTTACCGAGGGTGACAAAAATGTTGTTTCTACTCAAGTCGGATTTCAGTGTGGCTGTGAAGTTATCTGGTAACGCACAACAGGTTTAGGTGAAAAGAAGGTAATTGTTGGATGTTATTAACGGCCTCCCGATTCCGTCGAGACAGAGTTATTCAAAGAAAGTCTACGCCCAGTAGTGCGGAAGTACCCAAATCGTGCAGTATTAGTTCCGAGCATAGACAAGGACACCGATGGATTCATTACAAGGTTTCCACATAAGTAGCCTTGCAGAGTACTGTTGAACATGTTTTTTCGAAAACTGTCTTGAGCACCTAGTTCGAGAGAGCACATACAATGGAAATACACACATAAAAAAAATTGCGTGACCCCGGTTACCAGAACTCGGGAAGATAAACTTTGGCTGTGGATATCGTATCAGATACACAGTCCCTTTGACTTTTTAAAGATGTCACTAAGCCCGACCACAGATGTGAGCAACCGTGTATGAGCAGCGCCTATTAGACAGACGGGGTCCGACAGCCGATCCGTTCCAGTCATTCCACCACGAAGGAGGTACACGGCTCGTGTTGTCTGTAGTTCAACCGTGCCTACACCGTCAACACAGCGGTCCGCATTGTTCGTTTGTGCCAGGAAGGGCTCTCAACAAGTGAAGTGTCAAGGCGAGTCGGAGTAAACGAAAGCGATGTCGATGACATGTCTCGCTCAGGATGCCCGGGGGCGACTACGGCAATCGATGACCGCTGCCTGCGGATTATGGCTCGGAGGTACCCCGACAGCAAAGCCAACATGTTGAATAATGCCTTTCGTGCAGCCACAGGACGTCGTGTTAAGACTCAAACAGTGCACAGTAACCTGCACGATGCACGTCTTCACTCCCGACGTCCATCTTCGCAACTACGACACAGTGCAGCGCGGTACGGATGGGCCCAACAACATGCCGGATGGACCTCTCAGCATTGGCATCACGTTCTCTGCACCGATGAGTCTCATATATACCTTCAACCAGACAATCGTCGGAGACGTGCTTGGAGGCAACCCGGTCAGGCTGAAAGCTTTAAATACACTGTCCAGAGAGTGCAGCAACATAGAGGTTCCCTGCTGTTTTGGGGTGGCATTATGTGGGACCGATGTACTCTCTCGTGGTCATGGAAGGCGCCGCAACGGCTGTACAATACGTGAATGCCATCCTCCGACCGATTTTTTAATTTCGTTTTTAGTGCAACGAGATCGGCAGTATACAGTATATTGCCGAGGCATTCGTCTTCATGGACGACAATTCGCGGCCCCATCGTGCACATCTTGTGGCTGACTTCCTTCAGGATAACGATATCGCCCGACTAGTGTGGCCAGCATATTCTCCAGACATGTGCCGGCCGGAGTGGCAGAGCGGTTCTAGGCGCTACAGTCTGGAGCAGGGCGACAGCTACGGTCTCAGGTTCGAATGCTGCCATGGGCATGGATGTGTGTGATGTCCTTAGGCTAGTTAGAACTAATTAAACCTAAGTTCTAGGCGACTCATGACCTCGTAAGTCAATTTTCATAGTGCTCAGAGCCATTTGAACCATTTTTCTCCAGACATGTACCCTATCGAACATACCTGGGACAGACTGAAGAGGGCTGTTTATGGCCGACGTGACCCTCCAACCACACTGAGTGATCTACGCCGAATCACCGTTAGGAATGGGACAATCTGCCTTGATGAACTTGTGGATAGTATTCCACGACGAATACAGGCGTGCATTAATTCAAGAGGACGTGGTAGTGGGTATTACAGGTTCCGGTGTGTACACCAATCTGGGCTACCGACTCTGAAGGTCTCGCTATACGGTGGTACAACATGCCATGTGCCATTTTTATGAGCAATAATAAGGGCGGAAACGATGTTTATATCGATCTCTGTACAAAAAATTGGAATAGTTTCCGGAACCAACCGAAGTGATGCTAAACTTTTTTTTGATGTAAGTATTTTAGAGCATGTAGCTACAAAGATGCCTGGACTCACCGAGGGTGTCACTACAGAGACAGGCGTTAGTGATAACGACGTAGCCGTAGCGACGATGGTTACTTAAGTTATTAAATCAATCAAGAAAGCTAGGAGAGTAGTTGAGCAGAAAAGCGGTTGTTAGAATTTCAAACAGTGAATGGACATTATTTAGTGCCAGTATGATGGGTGTAGAGTAATTATAAGCCAAGTTCGAACAGATTCTAAATCGTGCTGTGGAAAAGTATGTGCCTAGTAAGCGAATGAAGGATGGAGAAGATACTTTGCGGAAAATGATGATGAAGCAGAGACTGTTGCACTCTCAGTTCAACAGAGAGCACGCTAACAACAATTCAAGGTTAGTAGAGATTCGTGCTTCTGTGGAAAGATCGATGCTCGAGCATAAAGCTGCCACCGTCATACCTCAACAAATTATCTTGAAGAGATCGCGAGACTATTCTGGTCCTGCGTAAAACCGCTGAGTGGGGGGCGAAGCTTCAGCCTGGTGTGCTAGTAGAAAACAACAAAAGGAATGCTCAAGTTTTAAATTTCATGTTTAAGGAATATTTCACGCAGCAGAATCGTAGAAACATGCAGTCGTTACACTCTCGTGTCGACACCACGGTAATGGACATTCCTAGCCTAGAGAAGCAGCTGGAACATTTGGTAGCAGATAAGTCGCCAGGTCCTGACCGAATACCGATTCGGTTTCACAAACAGTACTCTACGGCATTGGCCCCTTACTTAGATTGCATTTATCGTGAATCTCTCGCATAACGCAAAGTCCCAAGTGACTGGAAAAAAGTGACTCCTATGTACACTACTGGCCATTAAGATTGCTATACTACGAAGATGACCTGCTACATGCGCGAAATATAACCGACAGGAAGAAGATGCTGTGATATGCAAATAATTAGCTTTCCAGAGCATTCACACAACATTGGCGCCGGTGGCGACACCTACAACGTGCTGGCATGAGGAAAGTTTTCAACCGATTTCTCATACACAAACAGCAGTTGACCGGCGTTGTCTGGTGAAACGTTGTTGTCATGCCTCGTGTAAGGAGGACAAATGCGTGCCATCACGTTTCCGACTTTGATAAATGTCGGATTCTAGCCTATCGCGATTGCGGTTTATCGGAGCGCGACATTGCTGCTTGGTCGAGATCCAATGACTGTTAGCAGAATATGGAATCGGTGGGTTCAGGAGCGTAATACGGAATGCCGTGCAGGATCCCAGCGACCTCGTATCACTAGCAGTCTAGGTGACAGACATCTTATCCGCATGGCTGTATCGGACCGTGCAGCCACGTCTCGATCCCTGAGTCAACAGGTGGGGACGTTTCCAAGACAAGAACCATCTGCACGAACAGTTTGACGACGTTTGCAGCAGCATGGACTATGAGCTCTGTTACTCTTGACGCTGCATCACAGACAAGAGCGCCTGCGATGGTGTACGCAACGACGAACCTGGCTGCACGAATGGCAAAACGTCATTTTTTCAGATGAATGCAGGTTCTGTTTACAGCATCACGAAAGCGTGTATTCGTCATCGCCATACTGCTGTATCACCCCGCGTGATGGTATGGGGAGCAATTGGTTACACGTCTCGGTCACCTCTTGTCCGCATTGGCGGCACTTTGAACAGTGGACGTTACATTGCAGATGTGCTACGACCCGTGGCTCTACCCTTCATTTCAGCAGGATAATGCAAGACCACATGTTACTGGCCTTTCTGGATACAGAAAATTTTCGACTGATGCCCTGGCCAGCACATTCTCCAGATCTCTCACCAACTGAAAAGGCCTGGTCAATGGTAGCCGAGCAACGGGCTCGTCACAATACTCCAGTCACTACTTTTGATGAGCTGTGGTATCGTGTTGAAGCTGCATGGGCAGCTGTACCTGTACACGCCATCCAAGCTCTGTTTGACTCAATGCCCAGGCGTATCAAGGCCGTTATTACGGCCAGGGGTGGTTGTTCTGGGTACTGATTTCTCTGGATCTATGGACCCAAATTGCGTGAAAATGTAATGACATGTCAGTTCTAGTATAATATATTTGTCCAATGAATACCCGTTTATCATCTGTAGCAATTTTAATGGCCAGTAGTGTATAAGAACAGTAATAGGACGGACCTGCAAAATTACAGTCCAATATCGTTAACATCCATTTGCTGCAGAATTCTTGAACATACAGCGACGGAAAAAATCGCAACACCACAAGCAGTTGTGAGAGATAAACGAAAGTTGGTAGGCGTGTTTCTACAATTGAAAAATAGTGTCGATTTAAATTTCGCGCCAGTCGCATAAGAATGGTGTTAGTAGGGGCACTGTGAGGGTGCAGATCAGGTCTGCTGTAAATACACGCCGTGGCGGTTGTGAGCGTTAGTTACCTTCTAGATTGGACGTGGTGGTTTGATCTTAGCCAAGAATGCCTTTGAGGAGACAGAGACGCCATTACGATCATCTTAATGAGTTTGAACGAGGTCGTGTAATAGGGCCACGAGAAGCTGGATGTTCCTCCAGCGATTTCGCAGGAGACTTGGCAGAAATGTAGCACTGTATACTGGCAGCGGTGACCGCGAGAATGTACGGTCGCAAAAAGCTCGAGCTCCGACCGGTCACGTGGCGCTACCAAGAGGGAAGGCAGTCGTGTCTGGCGTACGTCTCTGGCACATCACATTTCTTCTGCAGTAGCAATTCGAACAGCAGTCGACGACATAACGAAATAAAAATCGATTACTTCAGGGACAGCCCCGAGCCAAGGTGCCCAGTAGCATGCATTTCACTGACCCCCAAACCACCGGCATTTGCGACACAAAACTGACATCGCACACCATTACAACACAATGCGTGCCCGTTTCAATGCTTGCATTCAACATTGTGATCGTTACATCTGTTATTAACTTACCAGCATGTCACTTTTGCAACGGCTTATTTCGCGCTTACGTTGCCCTGTGATGCTGCAATGTTAATTACTTAAATATCCTACATAGACAGACGTATTCCCGAAATTTCATTACTCTACATGATTTTTTGTTCGTTTGTTGCTATGATTTTTTTTTTTATCGCCAGTTCATATGTCCAGTCGCGGAAGCCGTCAGGCTCTGATGCCACCCTGCAACACACCTCTGCCAGGCAGGCTGCATAGAGCGTAGCCCCTGTAAATCAGTAACTGCACAGTCCAGCGAGCTAAGAAAGTTGCAGCTCGGTCTGCAGAGGTCCTTCGTGTACACGAGACACTAGAACAGGTGGTGCACGCATCCGCGACAGGGTCACTGCTGCTATGGACCTTCTGCTGCATCCACTGTGTCACGTGCGGCCACTCGAATGTGAGTGTGAGTGTGCCTCCCGGGCAGTCCCGTCGTAGCCGACAATTGGTGCCCACCGCTACGAACCCAGTATCGCCTCCGACTGCACGCCGCCTTCGCTTCCTGTCCACAGTGTTAACTATACAGACGGCGCTTCTATGAAATCGGCAAAAAATCTCATACACCATTTAAAGAGTATTATGTCTTTGAAGAAAACTACACTGTCAAAAATTCCCTTTAACTAACAGCTAAAATTAAAAACTTTTCCATTCCTGATGATGGTAATTTCGTATCCTTTAACGTAGTTAATTTACTTGCTAACATTCACATTTTTGAGACTATTAAAATTGCTGATGAGAATCTTCTCCAACACAAAAACCTAATGTACAAGAAATTAAATCCTACAACTATTTCCAGTTTAACGCTGAAATATATTTTACGACCGTAAGCCTATGCCGTGCCCATTTGTATAACAAGTACGCTTGCCAACAGTTTTGTTAAACATCACAAAAGGCAGTACTTTAAGAAATTGGTGTCACCTGAGCAATTTTTCAGTCTTTAGGTACGGATCTTTCTGTGAGTGGTTGTATATAATTACTAAACATGGAGCTATTGTATCAGCACACTCAGAGGAACTTGACTGGTATACAATCTGGAACGGAAACCTTGCCTTTAATAAGTGATTTAAGGTGCTTTGCTACACCGAGGATATATGCTTCTCATTTTGGCACTTTCTGTTGACTGGGCTTCGGGAATGCTTACTTCGTATTCTTTGCTGAAGGAGTTTCGGAAAACCACGTTTCTTAACTCTACTTTAGTGACACTGTCATCAGTGACTCCACCGTTACTTTCGCGCAGTGAAGGTACTGATTGCGTCTTGACACTGGTGTACTCTATGCATGAACAGAATCTCTTTGGGTTTTTCGCCAGATTTCGAAACAGAGTTTTGTTGCGGAAATTATCAAGAGCATCTCGCACTGTAGTAACCGCTATATTTAGAACTTCTGCAAAACATTGCCAGTCTTGCGGATTTTGGATTCTTTTAGATTTGGCATGCTTTTTCGTTACTTCTGCAACAGCGATTTCACCCGTTTTGTCCATGGGGGATCAGTACCATCACTTATTAATTTATGTGGTATATATATCTCTCAATTGCAATCGATACTATTTCTCTGAAATCATTCCACATCTTTTCTACGCTTACATGATCAGATCGGAAGGAGTGGAGGCTGTTTCCTTAAAAATCGTTAAGAGCATTGTCAGCTTTTTTTAAACAGATGTACTTTAAGTTTCTTTTTGATGGTTGTAGGTGTTACAGTATTCAGTGTACAGGCAACTGACTTCTGGTCGCTAATCCCTGTATTCGTCATGATACTACCTATTCATCCAGGAATATTTGCTGCTAAGAGGTCAAGTACGCTTTCGTAACCATTTATGCTTCGAGTGGGCTCACGAACTAATAGTTCAAAATACTTTTTTTAGAAAGCATTCAGTACTATTTCAGGTGACGTTTTAAGCCTGCCGCCGGCTTTAAACGTGTAAATTTTCCAGCATATCGAGGATACATTGAAATCACCACCGACTATAATTGTGTGAGTGGGGTACCATTTGAAATGAGACTCACGTTTTCTTTGAACTGTTCAGCAACTATATCCTCTCACTCGGGGGTCGGTAAAACGATCCAGTTTAGTCCGATTGACAAGTACAGCCTCTACCCAACTATTTCGCAGGAACTATCTACTTCAGTTTCACTACAAGGTAAACTACTTCTGACAGCAATAAATACTCCAGCACCAACTATGTTTAATCTATCCCTTCTGAACGTTGTTAGGTCGTTTGAAAAAATTTCGGCTTAACATATTTCCGGCTTTAGCCAGGTTTCCGTACCTATAACTGTTTGAGCTTCAGTGTTTTCTATTAGGGCCTGGAGCTCTGGTTCTTTCCCAACACAGCTACGATAATTTACAACACCAATCGTTTCTACAACCACCTTACTGTGTGTTACCTGCCCCCTTTTATACAGACGCCATTTCTATGTTTTCCTGAGACCCTCTAACCTAAAAATGCACCCCAGCCGCCCCCACTACCCGTGTAGTGGACTCCTGACCTATTAAGCGGAATCCAGAAACCCACTACCCTATGGCACAAGTCAAGGACTCTGAAGCCTACACAGTAAGATAACCACCCGAGCCTATGGTTCATACCTTTCATTTGGCTCTGCACCGAAGGACCACAGTCAGTTCTGTCGATGATGGTGCAGATTGTGAGCTCCGCCTTAAACTCGCTTAACCATATCCGCTAAACAAAACCAGAGAGAATCTCCTCCAATCCAAAGCGACACACGCCATTGGCACCGACTGGGGCCACCACCTGCTGTTGGCTGCGCCCTGTACTCTTCATGGCATCCGGAACACTCTTTACAAATCAGGGATGACTCCCCCACCTTGTGCACACTGCCGTCCTTCCCCTCCTTGGCAGCCATGTTATTAAGGGGGCCCAATTACTCGCCTATTATTGGAGTTCCGAACTACCAGCAAACTCACCTTCTGTGAACGCCCAGAATTTGCGTTCCAAGAAGCTTCCTCTGGAGGCCCTACGATCGGCCCCTCGCAAAGTCGTTCGCTGCCTGCCAAGCTTTGGAATGATCTCTCAGTCGACCACAGGTGAGGGATCAACCTCAGCGCTGTAGACCAACATAAATTTAGGCTACTGGCACCAGTGCTGCTCAGAAATCTGCAGTCTGAGAAGACAATTCACAAATGCAAGGGGAAAAGACACAACAATGCTGTAAGTAAATATCAGAGACTTGTCTATTATAAAGAACGTTCCTAGATGTAGAAAGCGACCGAAATTGTTAATTCCACTTACGATGTTTTAAAAGAATTAACTGATATGGTAAAATAAACCAAGTCTGCTTTTCTTCATGGTTACGTGACGTTACGTATATATCTGTTTTGTATTTTTATTCGTCCATGCCTTTCGTTTAAGCACTCACTCAAGCTAAACAGGTCTTTGCTGCCAAGTCATTATCACTTGTCATCGATGAAGGGTGAAAAACAAAGGAAAGGGTATTCACTTTCTTTTGCCTGATGGCGGATTTAAGGAGTGGGGATGCATAGCAAAAGCGCATTCTTACGCAACTTTGGTAAAAATAAACGTACGTTTATACCGTAACAGCGTTGCGTACGTGGATTACGACTCTAGAATCATATTGATATACTAAGAAGGACAACCAAATCAGCATCCGCTGAAAAGTGGATAGTAGCACGAGGAGATTTATTTTTACTTTCCAGACATTAATGCAGACTCTAGAAAATTCGAAGCCCAAGGGCCAGTTACAATCGAGTCTGCACAATTCGAAGGATGTAAGAAAAAGTTAGAATAATTAATTCTATTTAACTCGCCTTTATTCCAGATGGAATCAGGAAAAATCTAAATAAAATTTCGACTTTTTTTCTATTGTATTCCCAGTTTTCTTACATGTTATTTCCTTTTGTATTTGAAACGGAAGGCACGCACAAATCTTCAAAAATACATAAATTCAGCTTCATTCATTTTTCAATACTGAACAAACTGTTACGAATGGATGCATTTTGTGAACTAAATTTCTTATAAACCACCTTATGTCTTTGGATTTAGCGTGTCACTTCTTATTTGTATCTGTGACTTCGGTTCCCAGACTAACCGTTAATGATTTAGCGTTCCGTTAAGCTATAAACTCCGACAAATACCCTTGCTACCCTGCACTGAGTAAGCCAATTCCATAAGCTTTCAGCAAGAGGCGGGAACTCGCCTCGCCGGTCTGCTTGCTCCCGCCTTTTAACAATTATCAGCAACATTATCTTTCTGCTCGATGATCGTTTGCAGCATGGATAGTGGAATCCCGAAACAATTCGTCACCTACTACTTCTCGAAGCATTCCACAGCGTCGAAACTCGTTTCTGTTTTACGAAAGTCGAAAACTTCCTGGAAGGTATTATGACGTGAAAACGTCTAGTTTCTCCTTGGTCGGAGTTTCTTGTATGACAAAATGGCGTCAGATTTGAATCACTATTAATTACGAGACCGACAGTGCGCAAACAAAGGTTAAGTCCACGTGGTTGTCGCTTATTGCCTGTGTTGGCATATGCGGGTCATTGTTAGGAATCATCTTTGTGTAAAGTTGTAAACTGGTGTAGCTGTAAGCTAGGATTCTCAATCGTGTGTCATTGCGATGAACAGCTTAGGGAGCGCCGCTAGGAGTAATAGAAAATAAAAATATTCGCTGGAATATAAACGAAAATCTATATATTGAGTTTAAACCTACGACACACAGGAAGAGTTCGTCTCAGGACTTGTAAATATGCTCTAAATTACAGAAAACGCGAGAAAAGCCTAAAAAGGGCAGCGCTGAGAGAAGGCGACAGCTCCCTCAGAGTCGGAAAAAAAGGAAGAAATTGCGCAACGCGATAACGTACTCAAAGGCTATATCGTACCCCAGCCACTGAAAAGTCCAAAATTGTGAGTGTGACCACTGTAATAAAGATATTGATAACTAAATTTCACATTAATATGAAACACATGTTACGATTTTATCCCGACGTTTTCACGAAAAATCTACGGCGCAGACCTGAACTGCACACACAGAAATTTATTTGCAACGGATTAATAATATGCTGTGGTATTTCGTGCACTGTTAAAACAACTGATGAAACAGACAGAATTATCTGGTGTAAGCTAGGCGTTGACTTGTAATTATAGAATGTCTGCGGGTCGTTTTGATATGACAGTCGCCTCGATTAGTGAAGAAGCATTTGGGAACAGGTTGAAACAAACGATTAACAACCGTCGACTGCATACAGTCGCAAAGGCTGATTTCAAATGTCTTTGGTAACTGTAAAGCTACTTCACCTGGGTAGGGGGGATAGCTACTAGTCGGAGGTAAACACTTTCCCCTCACAGCGTTCTAATGTTGCCGGCTACACTATGCCACTCAGCGTCCGATGTAAACACAGCCGACAACAGGAAGTGCTCTACGACCACTAGCTGGACTATGGAGCAGGAAACGGCCGGGTTCCCCGGTGGTCTAGTGGTAAGGGGGTCTGGAACGTTCCAGCGCCTCGGCTGGGGCTATTCGCCCCTGCCGGGCCGGGGTTCAATCCCCGGCCGGCGCTGGAATTTTCAGACTTCCGAACACTAGCCTCCACCTCTGCCCTGGCATGTGGCGCATGCCGGGCACCCCCGTGGGGTCCGTGCTTCGGATCCCACGTGGAGATCACTCCCACACTATAAAATATACCTCATTATGCTGCTGCAATCACTTATTTTAAATTTTAATACGCACACTTTCTTCACCAGACCACATCTGCATATATTTTCCAGGTACTTTCTACATATTATATCTCACTGTCAAAAGAAACAGCATAGTATCATGAACATTTGTAGGATTACAACAATGAAATAATATCCTTACTAAAAAAACTAATACTTTTTATTTTCGTTTTTGTTCTAAATGCTGCTAAGATAACTACAAGAAATTGGAAGCTGTTTTGGTATTTAATAATCAGAAATTAGAAAAATAAATTTGGCTATAATACTGATACATATATTACATATTTACTTATTACATTCTCAGTGCAGGAACAGGATAAATTCTTTCAATGTCAAAAGAAATGCAAAATATTATATCATTTTTTTTTAATTATTCAAGAGTCAAAATGAGATTATGATATGACACAGGTAACTAATGAGGTACTCTCTTTCTTTGTATGAAAGAGGATAATTATCCTGGTTTTATGTGAGCTGAATGTTAAATTAAACAGATAACATTTAACATTTAAAAAACGAATTTCTTGACGATTTTACTGACAGGTCTACATGTTTCATATTATATTTCTGACGGTAGTTAGCTGACATCCTCTCAGGCTCAGCTTTATATGAAAGTATCTTGCAGGTCATAAAATAAATTTTATTACTACCTCTACAGATTCAGTTGGTCTATTGTTGTTGTACTATTGTTGCATTGCGAGAGAGAGACTGCTACTATAGCTATATTCTTTTTCTATTAAATTCCGTGCCATATCTCCATTCTAAATGCTAAAAATCGTGGATAAAACTTTTAGCAATACTATTTCCTTTTCACCACATCGCTGCTAGGTGTCGCTACTGGTCCCTCACACAGTCAGTTGTCTGTAGCGCAGGGCTTGGCTACCAGTGGGCTCTAGCGGACCTGGTGACGACTCACTCTGCCGGGATTTGCTGCTTCATTCCTGAACGAGTACGCCGGCTGGAATACCCGCTAAATTCTCACACTAAACGAGAAGCGTAATAGCACCAATACCAAATAAGGCAACTCGTAGTCAGTGCGAATATTTTCAAACCAACACTATGATAACTCCTAGCTGAAAATACTGATACAAACTATTTGCAGAGGAATGGAGCACCTTACAGAAGCTGATTTAGAGGAAAATCAATTTGGAGGGAACAGCACCTATATTTATAACATCTTTCGATACAGAAAAAACTTTTGACGATGTTGACCAGAATATACAGTTTGAATTTAAGATGCAACCAGGAATAAAATATAGCGAGCGAAGCATTACTTAGAACTCCACCAGAAACGAGACAGCAGCTGTACGAGTTGAAGGACATGAAAGAAAGGAAATACGTGACAAGTGAGTGAGACAGGATTCTAGTCCATTCCCTGATGTTATTCATTCTTTATACAGGGTGTTTCACAAATCATGCTTAACACTACTCAGGGCTGTTCAGGGGACGTAACTGATGAAGTTTTACATAGGAATCTACTTCTGAAAACGTCATCCAGCGACGCTACAGAGCGTCAAAGTTATAGATACCGGTGCCTACAAAAATAGAGGGATCCCACGAAAATGTTACAACCTTTCTAAGATGATGCAGATGGAAAAATGCATAAATTTGAGATTATGTCCTTGTACCGGAAAATTATAACAGAGAACCTTTCTGTTACCTCAGTATGTACCGTTATCGTTGTTGCTAAGATGTAGGACAGGAAACTTTCAGGTGTGGTGGTACGGAACGAGAGAAGAAAACAATGTGCAGTACACATAGGCTGTTAAATGCATACATCAGGAACCATGAGCACTTGTTCATCTTCGCTAGCGTTCTTTGTAGGAACTATATCGCTTCTGTCCGATATTTTGAGAATGATACAATTATTTTTTCCTAAAACCTAGCAGCTGAATAGTGCTTGAAACGATATAAATGGTACTTATGATTTATGGTATGGAGACAGAAACGGTAGTTCACTTTAATGATAACAATATACAGCAAAATTCAGTAATGTTTCTGCAAAATGCCATAACACCCAAATCCTGAAATATAATCGGATATTTCGAATGTGGTACGACACCAGCTGTACGGTTTACTGGACAGATACAGAGTTTTCCGAAATTCTAGCACTTTTAGAGAGAACTAAGCGACAATATTTTTAATTTGAACCCCCGTACGGAAACGTATACTTTCCGTGCTACAGCCGTTTGAATACATGTTTGCTAGGTGGGTATGCAACAGGGTAGCCATCGTGGGATGGCGGAAGGGGTGGGGGAAGATGCTTACGTCGGATGTCATTCACCGTCAGCCCTGCCACTCTGACAAGGTTCGTGCGTCACTCAAGTGTCTCTCAGTATTAGAGAAATATTGCGGAGTGCACTTTTGCCGAATACACCGATATGATCCTACTGTATGGCGAAGTTCGTCGCCTTTATCAAGCTCGTTCTCAGCAGCGTCCAACTTCACGGCATACGCTTTTCGCCACAACTGCGCAACGACTTTGAGATAATGGTGCGTTCACCGTCAGCAGGGGTGACTGCAGTGCTACAATGAGACGCAGCGCACCTAAGTTTCAAAAGGCCGTATTGTAAAGAAGAGTGTTTCTGAAAACTTATCAAGTTTCCTTTCAGTGAGTGGAATTGTGGAACTATCGATGTACTGGGTCACAGCTAATGACTTACTTGTACAAGTGGTCGCGTTACTAACATGTTTTCCGACGGCTGTAGCGAGGAAACGGTGCGTTACAGGAGATGGGTTCCAATTCAGAATACGAGTATTGTGTACTCATTCCCCATCTACACTAGGAGTTTGTAACGGAAATTTCGGAACATCGTGCATGCTTCCGGTATATTGTACAGTTGTTGTTCCACCACAATAGAAATTTCGAATACATTTCATAATTTCTGAGAGCTCATCAGGCGCGACTACCGTGTCCGCAGTATAAAACCCAGGGGGCCTCTTGCGTACGGGGGCTCTGACGCCCACGAGAACAACTGTAGGTAGAGAGCGCAACACAGCTTCTTTGATGGACATTTCACTCTAATGCTGCCAGATGTGTCTATTTTTAGAGGTATCTTGAACCGCCTCGCACCAGCTTTAAGCTCAAAGCCGAATGTCCCAAATTCTGGCCACTGCTAACATTCTGAAATACACTATCCGATCAAAAGTATCCAGACACCTGGTAGTGGACTTCAATATGCGGTATGACCACCTTTTGCCATTACGAGGGGTTAACCTCTGCTGGGAACGCTTTCAGTGTAGACGATATTTTATGCATCACACATGTTGAGAGTTTCATCTGTGTGTACGTACGTGACAGTACACTGGCCTACAAGATCTCCACCTCTCTCCCCAATTTTGGAGCTATATGGGATTCTCCTTGCAACCAGGTCGAGATTTTGACGATGTAACAAATCAATTGAACTGAATATGGTACGACATCCGTCAGGAGGACATCCACCAACTTTATCAATGAAGATCAAGTCGAATAGCTGCTTCCTTAAGGGCCAGAGGTGGACCAACGCGTTATGACTTTCTCCTGAATGAGTCACCCAATTTTACAGCAATTGTTATCATTTGTTTGCCTTTACATGTACATCACATCTAACGATTTCCTTCACACTGGGATAATTTATTGGTGGTACTGTTTAGAGTGTAAATATGCAGGGTGTATCAAAAAGGATCAACCGATTTTTTAAAAAAAAGTAACTATTATGTTATTCGACATATGTACGTGAATAGCGTACTGCTGGAAAGAGCAAACCCTACGGCTTTACATGGTTACCGCTTGGCAGCAGCACTGTCCGACCATTTCAGTCCTAGTAAAAATGGTGTCGCGGCGACAGGAAGCGTTTTGTGTTCTGCACTTTGCGCAGTGTGGGCAGTAATAAGTGTTCGACGTGACTTTCGTACAAGGTACGATGATGGTCCTCCTACAGCACAGAGCATTAGATGATGGCATCAACGATTAAGAGAAAGAGAAGGTTTTCGGAAAGGCGAATCGCCGGGCCGTCCCCGAATGCCTGACACAGACGTCAAACGCATCCGCCACAGTTTCACGAGGGGTTCGCAGAAATCCGTTCGCCGTGCAGCTCGAGAGCTCAGCACGTCCCCGATGTCCGTCTGGCGTCTCTGCGTCGACGTTTATGCATCAAACAATATTAAATTCAGCTAATGCGAGCTGTTCGTGAGGGCGATAACATCGTGTGAAGTTCCATAATTTCACTCTTGTCAAGGTGGAGGATGGCCGTTTTCTCCCACAGTTAGTGTTCAGTGACGAGGCAACACTCCATTTACACAGAGAAGTGAACTGTCATAATGTGACAATATGAGGTACGGGACAACCACATGAAGGTGTACAACATAAAATAGACTCTCCTAAATTTAATGTATTTTGTACAGTTTAGAGGGAAAATGTGTATGATTCATATTTCTTTGCCGGAAACACTGTTACAGTAAGCATATATCTCGATATGCCTGAAAACTTTCTCTTCCCACATGAACGACTTCATTTTCCAATGCGATGGGGCACCGCGACAGTGGCATCTGGAAGTGTGGGAATTTCTAAATCAAACGATTGCTGAACGATGGATCGTTCACACTGGACTAAATCACTCACCCTTAGACTACTAGACTCCAAGGTCACCGCACCCGACTATATGTGATTATATATGTATGGTTTTGTAAGAGACTCTTTATGTACCTACATTACCAACAGCAATAAATGAACTGAGACATCGCATAACAGCACCTGTGGAAACTGTAACTCCAGACATGCTTGCTGCAGTGTTGGTACAATTTGAACACCGCATTGACATGTTCCGTGCATCTCAACGATGCATATTGAACACCAATGAAAAGGATGAAAATAACTTTTTTAGTTTTCGTACATCAAAGGACAAAATTCATTGTATATGTTTCTTAGTTCCAGAAATATAGACGGCCCAGGTCGGATGATTGTTTTTGATACACCACGTATAGATAATGCACTTCAAAACCTCGCAATAATTAGGCCACTACCAAGATGGGAGACAACAAGTAGTCACACATGCGTCTTTGCATGTGTTGGATAAAAAGTGGTAGCACAATGCCATAACATGACGGATGTGAGTCATTCGGTACGCACACTTTCTGTTGCTGACAGATGGTGGGCTGAAGTAGTAAAGTCAGCAGCACAAGTCGTGTTTGAGTCAGTTGCAGTGTGTACTCTCTCAGAGTTGGAGAGGCTAGCTCGAGTGCCTAAATAGTATGTTTGGGAAACACGAAAAACGTGCTTGGGTGCAGACTGGAAGGTCACGTGGTCGGAGCGCGCAACAATCTTTCCTTCCAGCGCTGCATTCTACCAACTTACACGACGCCAAACGACGAGCCCTGTGCAGGAGCACCGCATACGTGGCAGCGGGACATACTGGGACATCCACCGTATTCATCCGGTAGAGTCCCCCCAATTATGGCCTGATCACCCAAATGAACGAAGTATTTCGTGGCACGTCTTACAGCAAATGATAAGACACCATATGGCGGTCCTAGCGAGACATCATCACAGATGGATGCACTGTCAATGTATGACATTTTTCATGTGGGTGTGGAAAGTGATCGAGACGCGAGATGGAAATGTAATAAAGTGAATATTAGTCAATGAAGTCTGGCATGAATTATAACCGAACTGCCACTACTTTTCATTCACCCCATGTATATTACCATACCCGTTTATTTTTACTCATAAAAATTTGTCAGTAATCTTGTATGAAATGTTTTCACAATTTTGGTTTGTTTTCTAGATGTATAGCAATTCGGTAAGAAAAATGGAAGAGTTTGATTTTTACTTACAACACTGCTCTGGCTGCACATTTCTCTGGGATCGGAACTGATGCCCTTAGCGTGAATGTACTTTGGCTTGCACCACAGCACATTTACTTGACGCAAAATACGACGAAATACTCTGCCAATACAGTTCGATTACCGTCTCGTAACTGTTGGACCTGGTGGTCTACCGGCACAGCGCGTGCCTGCAAATCGAGAATCTCGGGATCGAATCCCAGATGAACAAATAAATTTTTCTGTCTGCTTTTAATACAGCCTTCACCTCTCAATGATATGAGGAGTCGGTAGAAACAACATGTGGTGCGGATTCCACGTTAAACTGCCGATTCCCTTTCCCCGGTTGGACAACTGAAGTACGTTAATGATAAGCATGTCTTCAAAGTGCCGTCCAATTGAAAGACTTAAACGAGGGCACTGAAATACGCGAAATTTATTATTATTATTACACTGTCCAGTCGCAGTAATCTGACCACGTGTTAAAATACCGAATAAACACCTTCTGCAGCACGAGACGCACAGGAATAGAGTCAATGATGTAACGACAGTCATAAGAAGCCATTCCGACACCAGTACTTGTCATGCTGCGATAGAATTCTATGGATTGAGGATCCGTGGCACAAACTACTCGATCGAGGTGACCTTTCAGATTCTCGATTGGGTTTAAAGGCGGAAAATTTGGTGGTGAGGGCAGTACGGTAAATTCATCCTAGAACTTTCAGAACCACGCACATACACTGAGAGCTATGTTACACGTGCATCTAGGGGTGGATATGGTCCCCAAGGATAGGTGCGTACTAGGTTTGATCCATTGTGCCTTTCAGAACAACGAGATCACCCAGGGAGTGCCACGAAAACATTGCCCACACCATAACACTCCCTCAGGGTTGCAGGGCGTTTGCTTTCAATCTGTCCGATGGAGCACAAAATGTGATGAATATGGAGAGGCCACCTGTAGCACTCAGTGGACTTTCAGTTGTGGTACCGGCGTGCAAATGCAAGCTTTCAACGCCAATGAAGATCAGTCAGCGTGGGTGCAGGGACCAGGTGCCCACTGCGGAAGCCCATAAGTTGTTGAGGAAACATTGGTGGCAGCCCTCGGTTCGCCTGGGCTGTCAGCTGCACAAAAGTTGCACGTCTTCTCGCCAGCACACACATCTGCAGCTATCGTTCACCTGTGTCGCCTACTGCCCGTAGTCCAACACACTTGCCTTGGAGCCGGATTAGAATACCGAGATTTTGCCACTCACGGTTTACTTTACATACAGTGGCATGTGAAAAGATTACAGATTTTGCCGTTTCGGAAATGCTTCCACCCTTGGGAAGAAAGCCAACGATTATGCCCTGTTGGACGTCACATAAATCGCCCCTTTTATGCATTATGACAACGACTTCACTGTTTCCAGCCTCCTCCCCCCACCCCCATTCATCACCTACTAATGCTATCTCCTGGAGTCTATGGGTTATTACACGTTGACCTCGAAAATAGGAGTTGGTCATATTAATATGACTGGATCTATTATTATTATTATTGAAACTTCCTGGCAGATTGAAAATGGGTGCCGCACCGAGACTCGAACTCGGGACCCTTGCCTTTCGCGGGCAAGTGCTCTACCAACTGAGCCACTCCAGCACGACTCACGCCCTGTCCTCACAGCTTTACCAGTGCCTCGTCTCCTACCTTCCAAACTTTACAGAAGCTCTCCTGCGAACCTATTATTGTTATTATTTCGTTGTTGTTCAGTTGCCTACAGTAATTTACTTGCTACAGTAAAATTTTCTTTGCCTTTGCTGGAGTTGTCTTTCAAGTTTGCAGGGTCCGGCGCTACTGGACTGCGATATTACTGTTATTTCAAAATGTGCCGTATGTTACTTTTAAAACTAACAAGGAGAGCCCCCAGCGGTGGGATCGACTTTTTGAATCCAAATAAGCCGTAGTGCAACTTAAGATCCCTGCATCCAGGTGGCCCTCGGATTGAAAGTGACTGACGGAAAAGATTTCAAAATTTTGCCTGATGCTACATAACGTGAAGGAAGTCGTATTCCACAGTCTGGTTACGTGTCATAATGGTTACGATAGAAGCTTAACCATGCCTCGTCAGGTGCAGTAAATTTTTTTAAAATCTTTATCGGAATGACTTTGATGTTTATTTGTACTCTATTTATTGGTTTAAATGTAATTTCTTTCGTTCTATTCTTTTGTCACATCGTTTTAGTCACCTTATGAACTTTTCCATTTGTTTAATTTTTCTTTATGCATTCTTCTTCCAATCGGAATTTTTGTGAATGTGTAATTTATTATACCTATCTGTTGACTATTGAATTACTTCAAAACTCCGATAAATTAATTAAAAAACAAAAGACGAAATAATCTATTTATATTGACTGTGCATTAATGTGAAAAACGTTTTTCATTGGGAGAAGTGCCTTTTTTTGCATGGTAATCGACATACAAATATTTAAAACATAACATAAAATCTTTGGCACTATGGAAATTATAGTGTAGATGAGGACATAAATGAGAGAATATTTTCTCAGTAAAATAAAATTCAAGCAAAGTGAGAAATCGATGTAATGTACACAATAACGTAGACGAAAATACAGGGTAATAAAAACAGGAGACATTAAATCGGAATTGATACATGAAGATAATTAAAAGATAACAAACAAATATTTCCAGTGGAGAAGGGATGATAAGAAGAAAAACTAGACCAAATGAAGAAGTTCATATCACTATTGAATCACGTGACCCAGGAGTGGAACTAAAAAAATATATATATATTTACATCAGTTGAAGGAATATGATTATCAATGTCACTTCGATAAAGACCTAAAATAGATTTATTTCTCTGGTGAGATTCGAACCCACAACCTCATGCATGTGAAGCTAGTATCCTTTCAATTATCCTCATAACCAACTTATGTCATTCGGCTTTCTTCATACTATCGAGTCTCACACAAAATTCCGAATTTCTTTTCTCGTCACTTCCTCGCTAACGTCGACTCACCAGGATGAATGGCTGCAGTGTGCGATACTTGGGTGCTTAACCTACATAACCGTATAGATGGTTCCAAAAAGTCGATCCTACCGCTGGAGATATCTCCTTGTAAGGCATGACGAAAGAGGGCCGCCGTTTCATTATATACCCTGATATGGTGGTGGATACACATTTAGTAGTGTAGCAATACTAACACAATCGGTCTGAAACCTGCACGATCTAAGCAACAAGGAACGACTTCATACTTAGTCCAAAGGAAAATCTCCAGAATTACTAGAAAACTTATGGCCAGTGCATCGAGTCCCCTGCAGTCATTTAGTCCGCGGCGACTGCTGAGAACCTTCAGAGCAGTCATTAGGATTCGCACTCGACTACTTCGATGTTACATGTTCGGTGTCCTACTCTATGGAGCTGAGTCATGGACTGTATTAGGCATTTGAAATGCGATCGTATCGAAAAATATTAAGGATACCATCGACAGAGGGGTAAAATACAGGGAGCGAAAGGATATTTACAATTTGTACAGAAACCAGATGGCAATTATTAGAGTCGAGGGGCATGAAAGGGAAGCAGTGGTTGGAAAAGGAGTGAGACAGGTTTGTAGCCTCTCCCGATGTTATTCAATCTGTATATTGAGCAAGCAGTGAAGGAAACAAAAGAAAAATTTGGAGTAGGTATTAAAATTCATGGAGAAGAAGTAAAAACTTTGAGGTTCGCCGATGAAATAGTAATTCTGTCAGAGACGGCAAAGGACTTGGAAGAGCAGTTGAACGGAATGGACAGTGTCTTGAAAAGAGGATATAAGATGAACATCAAATAAAGCAAAACGAGGATAATGGAATGTAGTCAAATTAAATCGGGTGATGCTGAGGGGATTAGATTAGGAAATGAGACACTTAAAGTAGTAAAGGAGTTTTGCTATTTAGGAAGTAAAATAACTGATGATGGTCGAAGTAGAGAGGATATAAAATGTAGACTGACAATGGCAAGGAAAGCGTTTCTGAAGAAGAGAAATTTGTTAATATCGAATATAGATTTATGTATCAGGAAGTCGTTTCTCCGAGTATTTGTTTGGAGTGTAGCCATGTATGAAAGTGAAACATGGACGATAACTAGTTTGGACAAGAAGAGAATAGAAGCTTTCGAAATGTGATGCTACAGAAGAATGCTGAAGATTAGATGGGTAGATCACGTAACTAATGAGGAGGTATTGAATAGGATTGGAGAGAGGAGAAGTTTGTGGCACAACTTGACTAGAAGAAGGGATCGGTTGGTAGGACATGTTTTGAGGCATCAAGGGATCACAAATTTAGCACTGGAGGGCAGCGTGCAGGGTAAAAATCGTAGAGGGAGACCAAGAGATGAATACACTAAGCAGATTCAGAAGGATGTAGGTTGCAGTAGGTACTGGGAGATGAAGCAGCTTTCACAGGATAGAGTAGCATGGAGAGCTGCATCACACCAGTCTCAGGACTGAAGACAACAACAACACCATCGACAGATATAGTCAAAAATATGGCGGTACGAAAATTCAGAAATTCTCAACAGCATCCACATAGCAAAACTCGATTGTTTTGGTAGCGCAATTCCGCAACAATAAATAAAACTTGTTGAAATTAATAATTCAATGAAACATTAATGGCCGGCCATTGTGGACGAGCTGTTCTAGGCGCTTCAGTCTCGAACCGCGCGACCGCTACGGGCGTGTGTGTGTGTGTGTGTGTGTGTGTGTGTGTGTGTGTGTGTGTGTGTGTGTGTGTGTGTGTGTGTGTGTGATGTCCTTAGGTTAGTTAGATCTACTTAAACCTAAGTTCTAAGGGACTGATGACCTCAGATGTTAAGTCCCATTTCTTTGAAAGATTAATGGCATACGTGACCCACGACGCACAGGATTATCCAGGCTAAATAACTCAGACCAGCAGTTTGGGTTCAGCACTGAATCAATGGTCAGAAAAACCATGGACGGACAACAGATCATGCTATCGATCGACAGTGTTACTGGAAGACGAGGCACTTAAGAGAGGAAGAATGACAAGGCAGAGAATGTTTAAAAATTAGATAAATGCTCACCATTAAATCTAATAGTCCACTCATATAATCGCGCTAGCTGCCATTAAAATTAATCTGCAATTGGCATACAGTTAAAATTTTTGGAACCTAGTGCTGTTAAAAGCATTCATGTTAACACTTATTTTGATCCATGTACGTATTTTTTGAGACATCCATTGTACGAGGACGTACAGAAAAGTAATGTTGACATGTTTTGAGTGAAAAGTCACAAAGATTTTTAAATAAAACAAACTTCATGAACATTCTGCATCGGTATTCTTCACGTCAATAAATTTAGTTTTCAACACACTCACCCTCGGAACCAGCACAATTTCCCCAACTAGATACTATTTTGTTGACACCGTCACAGTATATTGTTTGACTTTGTTAACAGAGCCACAACCTTACCTCTGCTTGCACCGCTTGAAATAATTGAAGTGCTCGAAGGTTTTCTTAGTTTTGCACATAGACGAAAATCGAGACTGTGTGTAGGATGATCGACGGCAGTGAACCAAGGACGTCGGCTTGCTGCAGATGCCGCAGCGATCGTGTGTAGTTTGGCACTGCTGTGCTCAAGGAGAGAGTTCTCTACATGCGGACGAAGTCTTCGAATTCGTGCTTTTAGTGTTGTGAGCTCTTTCTCACCCCCAACATAGTCACGTCACACACCGCTATGTAACGCGGTACGAAGCAGAGGGCTGCAGATATCCATAGTAAAGATGTAGAATGTTACTGACTTCAAATAAAACAGACCGAGTCATTATCTTCTCAGCACGCCGTCGTGTTATAAGCACAAAAATAAAAAAAAATTGTTTCCGAGCAAAGTATGCTGTATTTTTAAGTGAAGATCTTTGTAACGTACATCTGTGGTAAACTTTATGCTTGTGATATATGGTGACAATTCGTATTTATATTTACAATGGAAAGAGATTGACCAGCGGCCAACAGACAACTAAAACGCAAGTTGCTAGATGGATATTAACTGCAATAGCGCCCACGCTGCCACGGTAAGTAGGTGTTTTGGTTTCGCGATACATGTCGCCGTTTAACTGCCGCTCGTGGCGATACATTAAAGAGTGCTCTGTCTTATTGTCAACGAGCCAGTACCCAGATTCAATCTAAAGAAATAAAGACGCGAATTCTGTGCGCCACATTTTCAGATGTCCCTCAAACGGTTCCAAAACTAGTTAACTCGAATTAAAAAAAATTCAAAAAGTGAGTTGTGTCAGTTTTCCACATTTATGTTCAGTATACATTCACAGGCACTTGAACAGTGGTTCCCAGCCTTTCTTAGGCCGTTGCTCCTGAGTGCCATCAGACATTTGCCAGTACCCCCTGTCCTACCCCCCCCCCCCTCCCTGAGGTCTGTGGCCTTCCCTCCCCCTCCCCCACATTATCACTAACTTTGGCACATAAATAAACTGTACAGTGAACAACTTTTCTAGGAACACTTTCATTTTTAAAATCATGAGAGGTGGAGGGTATTGTGTAGGGGGGAAGGTGATATTAGACTGAATGACGAAGGAATTCGTGATGCATTTCAAGGGCTAGCCACAATTACTTCTCAGATAAGAAAGCTAACTATCCAAAATAAGGATAAACACTTGTTCCAAACGCTTCTCTTGCTCAACCTCTCTGCAGTACGGTACTTGCTTGATCTCCACGTTGCAACCTCAATTAAAATCAACCGAGCAAAAATGTGTGCACTTACTGTTCATAAATCACTTGATTGTTACGCTCCTTGCTTCTGAAATATAAGACATCAGGCTTTTAAATCTTGGTATCCGAACACAACATGTGAAGCTATTATCCTTTCCATTACACCTCACAACCAACTAACGTCACTCAGCTTTCTTAATGCTACCGAGTGTCACACAAAATTCAGAATTTCTTTTCTCGTCAGTTACTCGCAAACGTGGAGCCACCATTTTGAGTGGCTGCAGTGTCTTAACCTACATAACCGTACAGATGGTTTCAGACCAAGTGTTACTTGCAGAGCAGTAGGATAACGAGCTATCGGCCTGGCAATTGAGTTCGAGTTTGGCCGAAGCAACTTTAGGCACGAAGGGGATAATGATGTGTCCCTCCGAGAATAATTTCGCGTGGGCTGTAAGCGGCGCACAGCTCAGCGTTTACATAGTTTGCCAATTACATCTCACACAGGGAATATTATTATTAAGCCCAGTTTCCACAGCAGCGAATGGAAGCGAACTCAAGCGTACGAACATTTGCAGACCAGTTGCCTGTATTCATTACCTTTCGTCTAAGAGGTCTGTTTAAAAAATTCCGGAACTTTGTCCACAAAAATTTTCTACGCATACCTTCACATATTTGTATATGATCACCCCCACGACTGATAAACCGTTTCCACTTCTGGGAGCAGACTTGGTTCGCCTTTCGCTGGACCGTGCGTCTATCGTTACAAATCTTCGTCCTCTCAACTTGGTTTTCAACTTTGAAAATAAATGTCTGCAAGGGCCAAGCTGACCTGACAAGCTATTTTATATGTTGATCGTTCAGAACATTTCCCTACACATTGTGAAGATTGAACCTTCATGTCAACGTCATAACTGCAGACCCACGTCTCATCACCAGTTATAATTTTCTTAAGGAACATCTCGTTCTCATTTGGGTGATCCTAAGGCTCTTCTCAGATTGGGAGGTGGAGGTCTTTCTGCTCTTAACTCGTGAGCCGTGGCACGAACTTGGCGGCAACACGATACATTCCAAGATGCTGTATTAGGATTTCACGATCCAACTGCAATGTTACATTCTTCTGCAATCTCTCGGACAGTCAGTCTTCGTTCAGCACGCACAGCATCGTTGACGTTCCTGACACAAGCGTTGCTGGCAGAAGTCGGAGGACGAGCGTCGTCTTTAGCTTCCGTCCGGCCGTTTTTAAACCGTGTGAACCATCCGTAACACCGAGTGCGGCTTAAGCACTCATCACCGTAGGCTTCCTGCATCATTTGGCGTGTGTCTGTAGAGGTGTTCTTGAGTTTAGCTCTTATGTTCCTATGGGACCAACTGCTGATGTCATCAGTCCCTAGGCTTGCACCACTTACACACACCCACGCCCGAGGGAGGACTCTAACCTCCGACAGAGCGGAGCCACACGAACCGTGGCAAGGCCCCTAGACTGCGCAGCTACCCCGAGCGGCGGTTTTCTTGAGTTTCACGCAAAATTTATTGCAGGCGCATTGCTCCTCTAACTATACCCTCTCGAAGTTCGCCAACTGTGCGACACAACGTTCTAGTCAATACAGCACTGAACAATAAGCTAACAGACATACAACAGTGAAACTTCCCGCAGTTACACATTAAGCACACGCGCGTGCAGGGATGTCAACTGCATTTCGCCCCAACACGCCATTGGCGCGAAATTACGAACGTTCCCAATTTTTTATTTAACACACCTCCTATATTCAAAATTTACGGTATGTTCTAGAAATTTGGCAAGTAAGCTTTCTCGGGATAGCTTATGTGTATCTTCAGGCATCTCCCAATTTCTTCAGCATCTCTGTTACATTCTCCTGTGAGCCAAACAAACCTGTGCTGACTTTATTGTGAACAGTTCAATATCCCCTGCTACTCGTATATGGGACAGGTCCCACACCATGGAGCAATATTAGAGTATGGGTCGCACCAATAGTTCAAAAAAGATCATCTTTGTGCACTGATTATATTTCTCTTTAATTCTAACAATAAATTACAGTTCGCCACCACCTTTATCTTTGACTGACACGATGTGATGGTTCCATTTCTTACTTCGTTATCACCAATGTTAAGACTCTCGCTTTTCCCGTTTATGCTTCATCTCATCACTATTGTCTTTGATTTACTCTGACCCCTAATTCTACACTCATTATATTGTATATTTCATTCATCAGATCCTGTAGTAATTCACTTTCACTGACAACGATAATATTATCAGCAAACATTGTCACTGGTATCCTTTCAACCCGTATTTCAGTGCGAATCTTGAACCTCTCTCTTATTTTCTTCATTGCTTCTTTGATGCAAACATTGAACAGTATAGGCGAATAACTATATCAAAGTCTTACTCTCTTTTTAATCCTTGCACTTCGTTCTTGGTCTTCCACTCTTATTTCCTCTTGGGTCTTGTACTAATATATACCCGTCTCTGCCTAGAGCTATTTTCTTCACAACTTCGATCTTGCACCATTTTACATTGTCGAACGCTTATCCAGGTGTAGAAATCGTATGAACGCGTCTTGAGTTTTATTCAGTCCTGCTTCCATTCCGTATCCTTACAATGTGTTACACCGAGGTATTTGTGTGAGCTGACCGATTGAAAATGAGAGTTATTGATGCTGTAGTCATAGGATACTATGATTTTTCGTTTTGTGAACTGCACAATTTTAGGTTTTCGAACATCTAAAGCAAGCTGCAAAAACATCCGGAATTCTGTTTGAGTCTACGTACAAAAATGCATTGTTAGGAAAACAAAGCAAACCAAGGAGGGACAAAATATCAGTAACGAACAACGTAGAATCTCTGTGGCTAATCTGGATTAAACTGCTCCATCATCTTCAGCAACAACCAGGGCACAATCCAAGGAGGGATCTACACCCACATGGATATTGTGCAAATCATATCTAAGTGCCAGGCATAGGGTTTATCGAATCACCTTCACAATTGTCTATTATTCCAACTTCATGTTTTGAACTGCCCAAGGTGTGGCGAAGACTAAAACGAGTCTGTCACGGAAGACTGTATTGAGTGTGATGTCTGCTCCCAACAGTGGCATGAAGAATGCACAGTTTACGAAGGTCATGGTGCATTTTCTTGTTATTGGTGTTAGTGCGTACTCTTGCCAGATGATGCAGCTACGAGCAGTGTCATATATATGACATTTAAGGTTTGGGTTAAACGTTACTCAGCTGTATCTGATAAATGTTGTTCCTAAATAAATGAGCAATGGTTTGCTACTTGTTTGTTTTAACTTTCTCATCAACTAGAAATGACCGACTAAATACTAAGCGCATATTCCTTCGTGAGTTTCCCCTGCAAAGCAAATTAATGAAGTCGAATAGTCCGTAGGATGAATTTTTGTAGTTTCATGACTTTAGGATGGCATGACTGTGATGAGCTAAGAGCGGCTGACAAAAAATAATTGTTTTATTTATAACCTTAATGTTGCAATTGAGAATGGCGTGTCCGGTTGAAGTTTCCACATTAACTGAGCAACGTTCAACGATGCGTTTTCCCTTTCAGAAGACGGAAAACGGCCGAAATATTTTCTCTAACGTTTTTTCAGTATGGTCGAAGCTGTGCGAACGACGGAAATTTTTGATAAATACGTAGGACAGTTCAAAAACCATCTAACTTCAGTGACTAATAAAAAACACCGTGGCCGACCAATTGAACTGTCTCCTCCTTCGCTTAAAGCCGGCTCTGACGACATTACTCCTGATGGCCGACGTGTTGCAGTAGAACTGAATAGCAAAATAGCTGCAACAGGTAGTGGCACAGTCCATAACGTCGTCATTGACATGCTCAAGTACAGCGAAACAAGTCCAACGTGGGTCCCGAGAGAATTCACACAAGGAAACAAAGAGTGCTATGAACGTGAAGGTGAACCTTTTTCGAACGGGATTTTAACGTGTGATTAAACTTTCGTTCAAAATGGGGAACCCGACTCGAAAAGACAAGGAGTGAAATGGAAGCACACTAGTTCACCTGTCCGAAAGGAATTCAAACTCGAGCTTCAGCGAGGAAAGTGATGCTGGCCATCATTTGGATGCCAAAGTAGTTGTATTTTGGTGATTATTTGGAAGATCAGCGTACAGGATGCAGCGCTGACCACTCACACATAGTGATGAGCAAAGTAAAGCCGAAAACGAGAGGAAAGGGTCGCCAATGTCAAAGAAAAGATGTGATACTATTACACAACAACGCCCGCCCAAACATAGCGCAGCTGATCCAAGAAACCACTGGAAGGGAAAAGAAACAGTAATGGGCTGGGAGACTCTGCGTCATTATCGCTACAGTCCAGATTTGACTTTCGTGAATTTTCATTTTCATATTGCTGATATTATGGAGAATGGAAGCTGTCTGCATTGTACTTGACTGGTAAGAAAAACTTCAAAAGTCAACCTCACTTGTAGAGCATTTATTGCTACCTGTTTGACCCGCTCAAGGACGCATCGCTTGGAAAGGATTCGGCGACAGCGAAGAAGTTAAAACAATTTCAGTTTTACTTACTTCATTCGCATTTATCGCCTTTCTCTTGCCCAGCAGTATTTCGCAAAGGACTGGCAAAAGCGCAAGTTGCAGCCGTATATAACGAGATCAATATACATTTGCCTTCTGAATATTACACCTGTAATGGGTCCAACCTAAGGCAGTTTAAAAAATCGCAGGTGACACTCGTGTACAAGAAGAGTAAAAGAAAGGATGTGCAAAATTACAGACATCGATTTTCTGCAGAATCCTAGAACGTATTCTGAATATGATTATAATAAATTTCCTAGACACCGAAAAGCTTACGTCCAGAAATCAGCACGGTTTTAGAAAGCTCGTGTGAAACGCAGCTTGCCCTTTTCGCACATTATATACTGCGAACCACGGATGAAGGGTCCCAAGCACATTGCACTCTCCTATATTTGAGAAAAGCCTTTGGCACGGTGCTCCACTGCACACTGTTAACCAAGGGCCTCGTATGAGCATACGGAGTCGGTTCCCAGATATGAGAGCGGCTTAAAGTCTACAACAGATACCAGTACGTTCTCGACAGCGAGCGTTGATCAGACACAAGGGTATCGTCAGGAGTGTCCCAGGAAGTGTAACAGACAGCTGTTATACTGTATAGACATAAATGAGGTGACAGGCAGAGTGAACAGCAGTCTGCGGCTGTTGATGATGCTGTCGTGTACGGGAGAGTGTCGTCATTGAGTCACTGTAGGGGGATACGATTAACGGGAAGCGCGGACAACTGAGAAACGCGCAGGAGTCAGCGAGGTACTGAGCCATGCCGACGTCGGTGCCTTAGTTAGCTGCGCTACGTTTTTCGATTGAGGACCCAGGATACGAAGAGCTTCATCGAGGTGGTCCCACATATTCTCGATTCCGTTAAGTCCGGGAAGCCTGGTGGTTGGCGGAGTACAGCAAACTCATCCTGGTGCTTTTCACACTGCAAGCTGTGTCACAGATTTAGTTGTTCTGCTGGTAGATTCCGAGGGAAAAAAGACTCGATGTAGGTGTGGCAACGGTTCCGACCGATATTTCTGCTCATCCACTGTGCCTTCCAGAACGACGGGAGTGTCACGATAACGTTTGTGAGATCGTAACGATCCTTCCTCCTGTCCTAACCCTGCCGCCGACTGTTGCAGGGTGTTCACTTTCAGGTGAATCGCGCCCTACACGCCAACGTATGTCTGTCACTTGGAAAGCCCGCAGGTCACCGTTCAGTGGACGCCCAGTCGCAGAACTGGCGTGAAAATTCCAGCCTTCGTCGCGGACGAACAGCAGTCAGCATAGGTGTGTGGACCAGGAGTTTGCTGTGGAGACCCACACATAGCATTTTTCGCTGAGTGGTCTTAGAGGAGACACTGTCGGTAGGCTCTTCGGTTCACGTGCATGGTCAGTTGCTCGGCAGTTGCACGTTATTCACCTGCGGTCTCCTTTAACTCCTGTCCTCTGTGGACCGTGGGGCACCACAACGGCCTCAGCGTCGGCTCTCGACAGAGCCATGCGCGGAGTGCTTTAAATATGGCAACACGCCAACATTTTACGAACTCTGCCGTTTCGAAAATGCATCCACCTGTGGCCCGAAAGGCAATGATCACGTCCTTTTGGATGTCACATAAGTGGCTGAGTTTCCGCGTTACCCATACCCTACACATTAGCGTCGGACACAGGCGGTGATCACGTTAATGTGACTGGAGCGTGTGGTTAGAAAAAGGAAAGGAAAAGGAAACAGAAAGGGGAAAGGATGGTAAGCGGTGCCAGGAGCACCGGAAATGTGGTAATTATACGAATTGCCTGTACAGGAACTCCGAACGGAATAGGAGCAGCGGCAGTTTAAAAATTGTAAATGGTAGAATCACGGCTCAACAGTAAGTTTCTCGCCCAACCTGACGAAACAGATGTGTAGATTGAGAAACGAATGCATAACTGCTGGGAAACAGTCTGCGGTGAGTAGACAGTGCCTTTTTTCGGAGGGTTTAAAGAGCAATTTCAAGATTTGCGAGATAAAGGTTTAGATTACGTCGCAAGTATAACGAATTATGAGAAAGACGGCAGTAGTTCAGGGATTCGGCAGCACGAAGATATTTTGAAAGTGACTGAAGTTTTTAAGGAGACATAATAACCCTGTTTCTGACAAATGAATCCTGGTGATCAGTTACGAAGAAGGGGAGAAAATGTTTGAAAATAAAGCTCTTCTTATGGACGGACATTTCAGAGGTGTTCGAAACAACTTGTCGATACCTGAAGCACGGAAGACTAGCTTTTTTACCAGAGGAAAGTCAAAATAATTGTGAAATATTTTTTCTCAACCGAGAAATGTCATAACTTGGTTGTCATTTAAAACTGCATTGCTTTACTTCGAAATGGCTGCAAATTAAGCTATGAAAACAGTGTTATCCGAGACATTTATTTTCCAGTTGTAATTTTCATTTCAAGCAATGCCTGTGGAAGACATACAAGAACTGAGATTAGTGGAGCAATACAGGGATGAAGAAGTAGTTCGTTTGTCTTGCCGCACGTGTGCTGTAGAGTCCATCTTCCACCTGACTGCCTTGATGAAGCATGGAGAGTAACAGCGTAGCAAGTGCCCAGTGGCGTAGACTATTTAATCAGTCAATAGATGGAAAATGCTAGTACACAACCTGAAATGTGGAATTGGTGAAGACAGACAGTCGACCGAAATATTTCGAAATAAATTCACTCTTAGGTTGGCTTCAGTTGCGTTAGATAATACCTCGATACCTAACACTACTGTATCAAAGTTATCTGCGTTCAGAGAATTTATTTCAAAGTGATTTCGGTCAGCTATCTACCGTCATCAATTCGATGCACAGGACCATGAATGCTGTCGAAGTTTGGCATAGCAGACGATACTCAATAAGGCAAAGGTATCTTAACCTACAATTTCTGATCAATACGCTAAAGGAGAATGCAATAAAACCAATACCTGAAATTGAAAAAAAATCTGTTGGTCAGCTTCTTCAGTGAAAGAGGTAAAAGATACATATGTGTTGAAAAAGAGTTAAAGATATTTTAAGAATACATAATGACTCGGTGGATCTAAGAAGTTTAAAATTTATATCATTCCTACGATAAAATGTGGAGAGGCGTTCTTATTACAAAACGGCACGCAGAGCCTCCCCATTGTCGCGGCTTCCTTTGCACGTCGGAGAACCCGCAGCTAAAATGTATGTGGTCAGAAACACCGCGTTGGCTCACGGGTCGCCGAGTCCACGGCTGCAGAATCCCATGACACCCTTCAAGAGGCGGCGAGGCATCTTGTACAGTATTTATTTGAGAGTGAATTTTTTCCTCACTCCTCAAGAGACGTCATCAAACGGATCTTCCTGCTTCTGGAGTGTCTACGCGACTATGAGGGAATCCCGAAACGTTACATCTTATTTTAGTTCTGCTCTCCGTTCCACACCTTCAAGGACCCACTTGTTTTCTGTGGCACTCGAACACTTGTACTTCTCCGATGTCATTTTCGCGAGGGATTTATGTACTGTGCTTATGCTTTATTGAGAAAACACGGGAATTTTTTTAAGTGTATAGGGGTGAAACGATTATCTTAATAACCGATAAAACAACTCCAGATATCGAGTATTACGTACCGGCTGACACTTCATTACAAAATGTTTACGGGCTGTGTGTTATCCCAGTCGCTTCCGTTTATGAAATGTACCGAACACATGAGCTTTCTTCGATAAACAGTTCTGACATGGGTCTTGACAACACGATCGAATTACAGAGGTTCAAATAGTGAGATGCGACTGCGTGCAACTGCATAGGCAGATTTTCAGTCCCTGCATATAATTGTAACGCAACTAAGGAGATTATAGCGACACGAACGTCAGCCGGGTAAATAAGTCGTACACTAAGTGGACATCCAGCGGACGCAAGTAAACACTTCCTGTTACACCACGCCACTGCTGCCTCGGTGTAAACACGGAGGACAACAGGAAGTGCTCTACGACCACTAGCTGGACTATGGAGCAAGAAACCGCCGGGGTCACCGGTGGTCTAGTGGTAAGGGGGTCTGGAACGTTCCAGCGCCTCGGCTGGGGCTATTCGCCCCAGCCGGGCCGGGGTTCAATCCCGGCCGGCGCTGGAATTTTCAGACTTCCGAACACTAGCCTCCACCTCTGCCTTGGCATGTGGCGCATGCCGGGCACCCCCGTGGGGTCCGTGCTTCGGGTCCCACGTGGAGCTCACTCCCACACTACAAAATAAACCTGATTATGCTGGTGCAAGCATTTTAAAATTTAATTTACACACTTTCTTCACCAGACCACATCTACATATATTTTAAGGTACTTAATATATCTCACTATGGTATCAGTAATATTTGTAGGAAACTATCAAACAAAAACCTTACCAAAAAAATGATTTTTGTTATCCTTCGTGTGCTGAATACTTCTGAGGTAAATACCCAAACATCTGCCATTTTCTTGTAGTTAACAATGAATATTCGAAAAAAGTTTATCATACTGATTCATATATTACATAATGTATTTTACTCATTCTCAGTGCTGAAAAGGCAGTAATTATGTCAAAGTCATAAGAAAATGCAAAGTATTGTGTCACAAGCCAACAAGGTGTTCTTTTTAGTATCATGATTTACTATGCGATTTATAAATTCTGTATAATAAATCGTTTCGTAACAATTGACAATACCTTTTAAAATACATTGTTTTCACTTATTGCATTTTCAAAAACTAAAACAGGCCTTTTTTTTCTCAAATTATTCTAGTGTCAAAATGAGATGTTTGATATTACACAGGTCACTAAAGACATAAACTGTTTTTTTTATAAAAACGATATTTCTCGTGGTTTTATGTGAGCTGAATGCTGAATCAAACAGATAACACTTAAAATTAATAAGAGGAATTTCTTGGTGATTTTACTAACACGCCCATATAGTTCATATAATATTTCGATTAATAGTTACATGACTACCTCTCTGCCTCTACTTTTTGTAAAAGTATCTTGTAGATCAGAGAAAAAATTGTATTACTACCTCTCCATGTTAAGTGCAGTTCAATGAAAGAGATTGTAAAGGCCGTACCGAAGATGCAGAATATTACGTTCTCTGCAAGGCATTTGCCATCAGTAATGAGTGAAACTGTAAAATAGAAAAAAAGGGCTGACAAACGCCTATTACTGTTGTACTATTATATCACTAACGTTGCATTGCATAAACTTACTTACAGTTCTCGTTGCTGTTCAATAATCTTTAACTCACTATACAGTGCGATTATGTTGTTAACATTTAATGTAACAGTAGTCCTGTTCCGAGCCACATATCCATTTTTAATGCTTAAAAGTGTGGACAAAACTATTAGTAATACTAAATTACGAAGAGGGAATGATGAATGTAACATGCTGCGTACATTAATGTCGCTCGAGAAGTAGTTTGCATTATATGTTACCAGAACAGAATTATTTTGTAATGTGTGAAATACACAAAAATACGGTAACAGACAAACCGAGCAGTGATGCCGTAATCTGTTTTGTAATAATAGTGTAAAGGAAGAAATAAACAGCAACTAGACATTTAAGTCACTCGATTTTCGCGGCCATTTTGCTGTTCATCACTTCGCTGCTAGATGTCGCTACTAGTTCCTCACACACTCAGTTGTCTGTAGTGCAGGGCTTCGCCACCAGAAGGCTCTATCAGCACCGGTGAGGACTCACTCTGTCGACGTTTGCTGCTTCACTCCTCAACATCTATGCTAACTGACGTGACTGCTAAATTTTCAGACTAAACGAAAAAAATAACACCAACACCAAATAAGGCAAATAGTGATAAGTGCGGATACTATCGAACCATCACTTTCATACGTCCTGGCTGAAAATACTGATCCAAAATATTTACACAGGAATTAGAGGAGACGAGCTAGAGGAAAATCGATTTTGAGAGAACACACTAGCCGCTAGAGATCGGTTGAAGAAATTCAACCCATATTTATAACATCTATAGATGTTACAAAATAACTTCTGACAATTTTGAGCAAAATATACAGTTTGAATTTAAGATGATGTAACCAGCGATAAAATACAGTGAGCGGCATGTTATCTAGAGCTTTGCCAGAAATCAGACAGCAGTTTTAAGACTTAAAAGACATAAAGGAAAGCTGGCAGTTGATAGTTGAGAAGAGAGAGTGAGAGAATGAGAGAGAGAGAGAGAGAGAGAGAGAGAGAGAGAGAGAGAGAGAGAGAGAGAGAGAGAGAGAGAGAGAGAGAGAGATAATGGGAGGGGGGGGGCTTCGGTTCTAGTCCATTCACCCATGTTATTCACTTTGCATACAGAATGTTTCACACGTCGTGCTACACACTTATCGCGTCTGTAGAGGGGACCTACCAGATGAAGTTTTACATAGGAATCGATGTCTGGAAACGTCATCCAGCGACGCTACAGGGTATCGAAGTTACAGGCGCTGGAGTCTGTAAAATATGTGTACACAGAAAGATTCAATGAAGATGTTACCAATTTTCTATGATGATGGAGATGGATAAATCTATAAATTTGAGGTTATGTCCCTATAACGGAAAATTGGAAGAGAAGACATTCCTGTTACTTGTGACAGGATCTACCGGTAGTGTTGTAGCTGAGATGTAGGGCAGGAAACTTTCAGAGGTGGTAGTATGGACCGAATGTCCAGTACACATGGGCTGTAAAATGCATACCTTAAGAGCTGTGAGGACTTGTTCATCTTCGCTAGCATAAAACATATCTCCACTGCTGAACAAGTGCTCATAGCTCCTCAGGTATGCATTTTGTAGCCCATGTTTACCGGACATTTTTTCTTACTTTGATCCATACTACCAGCTTTGAAAGTTAGCAACAACAGTACCAGTACTTGTATTCCGCCGTCAGAGGTATGTAACTTTCGACTCATTCGTTTCTGGATCATGATACATGATCAAATTGATACATCATCACGGCATCACACTCTACTTACATACATTTGCCGGAGCTGGCGCTTGTATTTTGATGCTCTGTAGCCTCGTTAGATGACGTTTGCATGCATGAGTTACTAGGAAAAATTGCAAGCTCTAGAAATGTGAAACACCTTGTATAATGAAAGCAACATACGAAACGAACGAGATATTTGGGAAATTAATCGAAGATAAGAAAGAAGAAATAGAAACTGTTTCCAAATCGACCTTTCATTTCGCTGCTGCTGATTTGAAATTTCGTGGCATTTATTCGCTCTGAAGAGGATCGTTCAAACGATGGTCGGAATGTAGTTATTTTAGTTGTTTCACTGTTTTATAATGACATGGCTTAGAACCCAAAATGATTTTCTCCAAGTTGTTTGTAGGAATTCTATCGCTTCTCACCGATATTTTCAGTATGGTACTGGTATTTTTTTCCTACACCTACCAACTTTAATAGTGCTTGAAATGATGAAAATTGTCTCCATATCAAAAAGTATTAGGTACTGAGACGGTGCTTGGTTTTAATGATAACAATATACAGGAAAATTCAGCCATGTTTCTGCGAAGTTGCATTACGCCTAAATTCTGAAATACATCCGTATATTTCGAATGTCGTACAACAGCTGTAGGTAGGAGACGGGGTACTGCAGAAGTAAAGCTGTTTAGACGGGGCGTGAGTCGTGTTTGGGTAGCTCAGATGGTAGAGCACTCGCCCACGAAAGGCAAAGGTCCCGAGTTCGAGTCTCGGTCCCGCACAGAGTTTTAATCTGCCGGGAAGTTTCATATCGGCGCACACTCCACTGCAGAGGGATCTAATTCTGGAAAGAACTGTATAGTTAGTGGAGAGATACAGGATGTTGCAAAATTCCCGTTAAAAACTTCTAGGGAACTGAGTGACGATATTTTGAAGAGGAGCCCATGTATGGAAAGGTATATCCGTGATACAGCCGTATAAATACACCTTCGCTAATGTGGTATGCAACAGGGTTATAATCACTGGAGGGGGGGGGGGGGGTTACTTACGTCTGATCCTATGATGTCATTTGACGGCTGTCTCCTCTCTGACCTGGATCGAGTCTCGTTCATGTGTCTGTGAGTGTTAGAGCAACATTTCTGAGCAAACTTTTGCCGAATACACCGACACAAGTATTCTGTGTGGCCAAAGCGCTCAGTACTGGAAGAGCTGCTGGTCGCCTTTATCAAGATCGTTGTCCACAACGTCTGACTCCTCCCCACACGCTTTTCGTTACCATTGCACAACGTCTTCGAGTAAGGGTGCCTTCACCGTCAGCAGGTGCGTCTGTGGTGCTCCGTGGAGACGCAGCGCATGCGAATTGGAAAATATATTTATATGGATATTGTGTCTGTTCTTCCGGACATGTGCGAAAGGACGCTACGAATGTAGTGTGTGGACATACAAAGGTGAGAATGTGGGTCTTGCGGGAGGCGTGCGAGAGACAGTCCCTGTAGTCTCACTATCCTCTGTGCCGTCGGTGGCTCAGATGGATAGAGCGACTGCCATGTAATCAGGAGATCCCTGGTTCAAGTTCCGGTCGGGGCACACATTTTCACCTGTCTTCGTTGATATCTATCAACGCCTCTCAGCAGCTGAAGGAAATAATATCATTGTAATTTCAAATTGGAAAACGCCCTCCTGTAAAACCAGTGTCTCTGAAGACCGATTTTTTTGATTCTTTGGTTATTAAAGAGTGAAACTGTAGAACAATAGATGTACTCGGTCACATCTACACTGAAATGCCAAAGAAATTATTATAATAATGCGTATTCAAACAGAGAGATATGTAAACAGGCTTAATATGGTGCTGCCGCCGGCAACGCCTATGTAAGACGTGTGTCTACCGTAGTTGTTAGATCGGTTACTGCTGCTACAATGGCAGGTTATCAAGATTTAAATGACTTTGAACGTGGTTTTATACTGGGCGCAAGGCCGATGGGACACAGCATCTACGAGGTAGCGATGAAGTGGGGATTTTCCTGTACGACCATTTCACGAGGGCACCGTGAATATCAGCAATCCAGTAAAACAAAAAATTTCCAACATCTCTGCGGCCAGAAAAAAAAATCCTGCAAGAATGGAATCTGAAGAGAATCGTTCAGAGTGGCGAAAGTGCAACCCTTCCGAAAATAACTGAAAATTTCAATGCTTGACCATCAACAAGTATCAGCATGCGAACCATTCATGGAAACATCATCTACATGGGCTTTCAGAGCCGAAGGCCCACTCGTGTACCCTTGCTGACTGCACAGCACAAAGCTTTACGCCTCATTTGGGCCCATCGGTACGAACATTGGACTGTTGATGACTCGAAACATAATCCCTGGTTGGACGTGTCTCATTTCAAAATGTATATACAGTATGGACGTGTATGGGTATGAAGACAACATCATGACTCCATGGACCCCGCATGACAACTGCGGACTGTTCAATCTGGTGAAGGCTCTGTGACGTTGTAGAGCGTGCGCATTCGGAGTGATGTGGGATCCCTGATACGTCTAGATACATCCTGTCTGATCACCTGCATCCATTCGTGTCCATTGTGGATTCCGACGGAAGTGGGTAATTCCAGCAGGACAAAGGAGCGGCCCACACAACCACAATTGCTACATGGTCGCTGCAGAAACACTCTTCCGAGCCTAAACACTTTCGCTGGCCACCAAACTCCCCAAACATACTGTACGTTTCTAGTAAATTTTATAGCATTAACTAGCATATCTGGAATGCCTTGCAACGTGTTGATCAGAAGAGATCTCTGCTCCCTCTTACTGTTACGGATTTATGGGCAGCTCTGCAGGTTTCATGGTGTCAGTTCCCTGCAGCGCGACTTCAGCCATCAGCAGAGTCCATGCCACGGCGTGTTCAGGCACTTCTGCGTGCTCGCGGGGACCATAAACGATATTTCTTTGGCTCCTCAATGTAACAAATTACTTGTCAAAGTGACATCGTTACCAACATGTTTTCAAGTGGTTCTAGTATACGGTACGTCTCGGGAGACAGGTTACAATTTAAAATATGAGTATTATGTACTCAGTCCCCTCTACAAGTTGTAGCAGGTAGTGATGGGAATTTCAGAACATCCTGTACGTTTCCTGCAAACTGTATAGCCGTTGTCGTATTACAATTGGTATCTGCGAATACATTCCATAATTCGTGACAGATCGCGAGGCGCGACTGCAGAAGACCGTAGCGTTTACCCAGGGGGCGTCTCGGCTACGGCAGCTCTGACGGCTAGTTTGAAGGCCACTTTCAACTAGTGTTGCCAGAGGTGTCTCTTTATAGAGATTCTACGACTCTCCCCACTTAAGCTTTAAGAGGAAGACCAAATGCTCCAACTTCTGGCCTCTGCTAACATTTCGAAATACACTATCCTATCAGTGAGTGTACAGACACCTGTTAGTGGACATTAATATGCAGTGCGTCCACCCTTTGTCTTAATGGCGGCTTGAACTCTGCTCGGGACACTAAGTGAGGTGCCTACCGACAATTTACGCACCACACACGGATATCGTATCTACGTGTTTGTACACGCAAGGCAATACATTGCACAGCAAGATCGCCATATCTCTCACCAATTTTAAACATCTGGAGCACAATGGGCAGGTTCTTTAAAGCAGGTCGCGATTTTGAGGATGTAACGAACCAACTGAACTGAATTTGGTACGATATCCGTCAGAAGGGTATCCACTAACTTTATCAGTGAATGCCAAGCCTAGTAACTGCCCGCGGAAAGACCAGAGGTGGCCCAACACGTTATCGACTTATCAATTTGTGAAGCTCTTTGTCTTGAATTAATCATCCAGTTTTTCTTCAACTCTAATAATTCATTTGCCCCTACACGTACAGTCATGCTCAAAACTATCCTAACGAACGAATTGAATTTCGCCTGATTCACATGCAACCCACATAACGCAACTGTCTAGCAGGTCCCCTTATCGCTCCTTGGTACAGTCGTTTGACTATTGAAAATGGTTCCAACAAATCACCACAAGAAAACACTGTTCTGTATCGCAATAACTCAAGATGTAAAGTAATACCACGATACTACAAATATCACGGAACACCTTATCACAGATAAGACTGCCCTTAAGTCTTGTAGCTCACATTTATTACAATAAATGACATACCTGACATTTTACCACTCTCATTATTACGTCAGATAGGTAATACACGTAGTAAATTCGTCGTATTCATGATTTCCTCTTCAATGTAACATACCGTACTTATCATTGAACACAAAATGAGATTAAAAATTAAAGTTATTCACGGGCAACCAGTTGAGAATATGTATGAACTTCAAATGACACGACGAACCGTCTCGTTTTGCATATGGATTCAAACCCAGGTCATGCAGACTAAGCAAAGATTTCGTGCCTGACGGAAACTAACAGTCACTCCTGATTAGGCATACAGAGAGTGATATACCTCGATTTTAGAGAGAGCCAGTTTGCAAATACCAACTTTAAATTACATAGCGCAAGCATTTTTGCCGGACGCGAATTCCTACCAAGCACCTATTGCTCCTGTTAACGAACGACGAGAGATGTTGAATCTTGGTTCTTGACAAGTAACTTACTTGAATTGCCGTGAGGTAAGGCTTTGTACTGGGCAGGGATTCGAACTCAGAACTTAATCGGATAGATATCGACGCACAATCGACTGTGACATTTCGGATTTTCTCGGCAGTAGCTAGATGTTTTAACTGAAATGACGAGACGAAACATATTTTTTTTTCCTTCGAAAGACTCCAACCCGGCATCTATCGCTGTTATATTCTACAGAAAACGAACGTTAAATATGGGTTTGTTGCACCAGCAGCTACATGTGAGCGTGTTTGACCTAGAAATAAAATGACGAAGAGTTCAGTGCTCACTGGGAATACAGCTCCACACATCATATCGCTTTTGACTACACACAAAAATACGTCAGCTTCCGAATTTTTGTCCAGCTCGGACTAACATCTTGAACTTACAGTGATCTCGCAAATAGTCCTGTGTCTCACTGGGTGTCAAAAACGTCACATATCGTTAGTGTTGACAACGAATGAAAATACATTAAACATTAAAATAATTATCCACCAGCAGATAGGTGTTCTCATGCTAGAGCTTGATAATACATAATGAAATCTATAGTGCCGGGCCAGGATTCGAACCCATTCACGCGCAGTATGTGGAGATGTTGAGGAATCTGCAGTTCTGAACAAACAACAAATTGTAGCCGTGCTGTATTCTCACGAAGGGATCAAATTGAGCGTTAAGTACGGTCTAAGTTGCATTCCCAGATCAGAACCGATTTTATCGACATACAGAAGCTCAGATAAAATATGGACTAAATGTCCTTTGAGCGTTATTTAAGCATCACAAGACTGCACATACATGCAATCGATTTCGAGGTGCAAAGTGTTTATCTTACTTTGGTGACAGGTGGGCATAAGAGATTTCCAAAAACTTTTTATCGTACTGAAATAATCTTTTGTCGGAAAGAAACAAGGTAAGTGTTTTATTTGTATATATTTTGTAGGAAACTGTAATCGTGAGGGAAGATTATACACCTTAATGTTTGACACAACTGCTAGGAGAAAACGCTGCATCCTAACCAAACCCTGCAGTTCCTCTCCATATCCCCGTAAGACACGAGCAGGGGATTCTCCACGCATACCGCCACACAGCTGTTCCTAGCACACCTGAGATTTGGCAACATCGTCACAAACATTAGGCAACACTGTGACAGTGCAATCACTTCCGCCTATGGTACTGAATTGGCTCACTAAATTTACTTGATATTACCTTTCCATTTGAATGGCTCATGCTGTATAATCCTTACGTAAACTAAGATACTGAGGCAGAAAATTCAATTTTTTGGCTAAAGAAATGCTATTCTTCACATAAGTGGCAACTTTTATTATCTTTCACGATGCGTTATGAGGCTGAGCGACCAATACCATGATGAGAGTGGTGCAAAGGTAGCAGTGTGTCTGTAACCCGGTGGTACCGCCCATGTCTCGTGTCAGAACGGCTCAATCAGTCGTCAGTTCCAACTGAGGTAGGGACCATCGTGTGCGAGCTTTTTTTTTTAAGGAGCTGCGAATTTCCAGAAAAAATTCTGTATCGAAATCGGAAGAAAACCTTTACACATCAAATCTTCTTGGTAGCTCGACTCAGTAAGTTGTGTTAATCGTCATAGATCATGGCGTTCTGACTTCCAAGCTGCTTCGCAATACCAGCGTCTCTGAAGAAATTCGAATCGACCATCAACGATACGAATTTCAATATTGTTCTTCACTTAAGACTCACATGCCAGGGTGATAAGTATGAAGGAAATGAGCCTCTTGATTACTCTATGCTAAACTTCCCTGCAGACATGTGCTGACAGTGTCTCTAGCAACTTACTTTTTCTCTGGGTAGCTTCAAATATGGGCAATTTTTTCGCCTTAAATCCAATTGAATATTCTAAATATCATTTGTGAACAGCGTTCACTTCTCCATTAATTAATTTATGGACCTCAAAACAAGCAGTTTGCCTCAGTAGCTATAGAGCAGGTTCTCATAGGTATTGACGCAATCTTTTGCATCCATTTACCATAGAAAATCTAAGAAAGAAACCAAACACATTACATTGCATTTACTCCCTGTGCCTTGAGTAACACATATGAATCCATGACAATAATAAATTATTTGAAGAATCTCCTGTGCAAGGAAAGGAACAGAATGTGACGCTTTAATTATAGCGCACTGGATCAGAAACAATGAAATTAATTCTGCGTCACATTGATGTACTGCATTCTAATGTAATAAAGTAATCATCAAATAAAAACGGTTTTGTGCCTCCTTTGCTATGAAGAGTGAAACACAAATCGTAGGCAGATTTTATGGGTCACTACTCAACAACATTAAAGCATTTTACATGGTTGAGAGTGTGGAGTGGAGCAGATGTTGTCGGCAGAAGGCAGCGCAGTGCCTCAGCCCCCGCCGGTAGGCAGCAAACGGGTCCCAGAGAACTCAGACGCATGCGGTGTTCAGAGGCAGATGCTCGGTAAAGAAATCTTTCGCTAAGACATTGTTGAACCAAACTATTATTACCAGTGTGACACAAAGCGAAATATATTGTAGATTCGCTTGAATTACAAGCATAGCTTCAGCACCGAGAGCAAAGGGGCGATAAAAATTTTGTCGTTGTCTGCTTCCGGTCGCCAGACGTCATATTAGCTAGTCTCGCGTTTTACCTCAAGACTACGGCCTTAGTCAAGAATAATGTACTAAGACTGAACTCAAGACTTCCTCTGGGAAGTGCCGCAGTCTACAATGTTGCTGATCGAGCATACTGCCGGACACAGGATCCTGAGAGGAGCACGACTGTGTTGTCCACCTTATGTGGACGGCTCGGCGGTCAATGTTTTGCTCTAAGGCTGTATCTACAACACATATTGCACCCTGAACACCTAGAAGAATTAAGAAAACAAAAGTAGTTTATGAGAGCAACGTTAACTATGGCGTTCGAAGTATTCATAGTGTTGTGTTCGTGTGTGCAAACGCCTTCCAATGCCCACTCAAGGAGGACAAGGATGCAAAGTCTAGCTTCAGTATTATAAATTCGCTACAGTCTGCGGATGAACTCAGACTTAGGTTGATAATTAATTTGAATATTTAGCAATACTATACCCACTGGTGTTAAACTCGTTATTAACCAATGATTCCCAAAGCTACAGGGACACTACTTGTGATACTTAGGCTGAGCTATCAGACGAAAAGATCAACCTGACACAAACTGTGGTAAGTTTGTTTTACAAACTTCGTACCAGGATAATGAGCTTTTACGTATTTGGGATGTCTGTGAACGTTGCTGCTTGAGACGATTTAAGACGAAAGTAAATTCCTTTAGCAACGACAATGTTTGAAGAAATCGTCTTAACGGGACTAAATCGTGATTTGTAAATCGTTTACCGGCCGTACTCTACCGCATTTCGCTGATTGGAAGGCAAATAGATTACGGAAAAATGTCACAGAAGGAAAAGGGAGAACGAAATGTCTCCCACTGGAAGGTCATGTTGTCTTATTTAAATGATTACAAAATCAGGTAAAACGACCAGTCAGATTGTCAGTGTAAGAACATTACTGTTGTCAGTATGATGTAGCACTGCTCAGGGCCTGTAACGATAAAGGGCCCGTTTAGGTCAGTCATATTGTATACAGAAGTGGGAGAGAGAGCACCGCTAAATTCTACAATCCGAATGCATTGCCGACACACAGAAATTACTGTTACAGTGTACTAATGGAGCCCAATTAGTGAGTGAACTGCGTATTTTCTGGTGAGAGAGAGCACTGGCAAATAATCTTCGCTATATTAGGTTACTTAATCTGGTGTCACTCTGAGACAGAATTTATGGCCGGCGGCTGAGTGTAAGGTCAGTGGGCCGGATCCGAGTTTTGCAAGTGCGAAATACTTTCCTACATTATAGAAGCGAATATTAAACTGGAACTAATATTCCAAAAATTTTGAACTTGGATAGCTTAGAATGAAAATCTTTTTCTTTATTGCAAAGGAAAACAATTGATTTTCTAAAACATTCTCTGTCATACACAACTTGAAACAGGTCATGTCAACCAAATCATATGGAAAAATTGACAGCGACGTATATCGGCAGGCAGTAAGATCTCTTGGCTTTTGGTTTGGCAGTACTCGACAGCCATTTCTAGGCGCAAGTAATAGAAGAAAGGCAGAGCGTTTTTGTTATCAAGTAACGTCTTCATCGATTACTTTAGTTTTAATGAAATCTATGAGTAATTGCTGATGTTTGATATTAACATGAAAAGAATTCTGTAGACAGAGAAAGAACCTCTTCTTGTGAAACTACTTGTATAGTGACCAAAAGGCACGAACTGATATTCAAGTACAGTGTTCCAGCAGCGGCATGAAGAAAATGATAGTAATAATGACGGTAATAATCCAATTATCCGGTAACTTCACACTTCCCAGTGGATCTTCACGAACTAAGAAAATTTCTGAATTTGTGAACATTTCAAAATGGCTTCACATCGAGCCTATGATGCCTACAAGGGTCTTTACATCCTGCTGACATGAGAATAGCATAATCTCAGCGTCAGAAGCTTGTTTCTACTTAAACATTTAATAGACTCGCGTTTTTTCCACCGTGACTACTTTTGTAAGCTCAGCACATCATCCGTTGCAGCTCACTCCTGGGGCTGGGAAATGTGGGCACAATGGCCTGGTGGAACTATCACAGGAGCAATGCGTGGGTTCAGACATTTACTTTTAAGAAGCACAAACAGATTTACTTTGCGTCTGGTAACCTCAAAAGAAAGACGTTATAATCCAGAATTCGCATTACAAATCACGTTCCATCATTACCAACTGGGCAGAGCCAGGTTACGTTGGGAAATGACATAGCGGAAGTCATCGTAAACAGAAATACAGTCGCCAGTAAACTTACTTACATTAGAAAATTTTATTTTATTTTATGAACCGATAGCCATTTAAAGGATGGGGCTCTTATTTTACTTGTAATTGATTGAACTAGAGACGTTGTAAAATTTGGTGCTGGACTGTGATTCGAATTCGTTTCTCCTCCTTCGAGGATCTGAATCTCTCGGAACATTATAGTTCAACCATTTCGTTCCTTTTCGCAAGACTGCAACCTTCTCTAGGTCTCCTCCAAAGGTAAGTATGTGGGTCCGAATCCTGATCCAATACAAAAATATTCATAGTTTCAGTTCAAGCCCTATAACGTGCACACCGTCCCGCTAGTGAAAACCAACGTGCGCTTTTAATGTCTATTCATGTGTTGCCAACAATCGCAATAGGTGTCATTATTTCTTGTCAAACACGCACACACCTTACCGTTGGTGAGTAAGCAACTGATATTTAAGCTATATTTGTGGATGCACGGTAGGCGTGCAGTTAGATTGTCGCTTAGGTACTAAAGTTTGTATCTTTAGTTTAGATCCAAACACCTAGCAGCTGGTAAGAAAAACCGATACGTAACATTTGATTTTACTTAACTAACAATACGATTACGTGTTGGGTTCGTATCTCCGTCATATAACTTCACATCATGCACTTAATCTTTAAATGCATGCGCACTTTGTTACTTGAGCATGGAGGTATATCAGACATCTTTCGTGGTTAGTTAAGAGGGACGAAAGGGTCTTGTTAGGAGTCCCGGTTTATTACAAAAATTGTCGTCTTTTATTTTCAAGTTTAGATTTCATTACTGGTATTGGCAAAAATTTCGGTAATTTATGACTCTTCATGGATAGCCATCAATATGATATGATTAGATTACATTAGATCAATTCTTGTTTCATAGATCATGAATACGATATTTCGTAATGATGTGTAACATGTCATTTTAATGAAAGGTTTCTTTACATACCATGATTCAATTTCTTTACAACAATTTCTTACTCTCTCTCATTCTTTTTGATCTCTCTCTCTCTCTCTCTCTCTCTCTCTCTCTCTCTCTCTCTCTCTCTATCATACACACACACATTCTTTTTTTCTCTATTTGTTTGTTTTGCTCGACTATCGGCGAGGCATCAAAACGTCTCTGAATGAGCTTCTTAGTTTTTAGTACACTTACGAAATAAATATAAAAGCAACTGTGAGAGTTACTGATATATGATGCTTAGTTTTCAGTCAGTTCGGAGTATTATTAGTAACCACGCTCCAGTCCCTAAACCTAGTTACAGAAATGCGAATCAGACGCATTACGTATTCCAGGCCGTAGCAACCGCGACTTGGAGACACCAGCTATGGTCACTTCCCAGACCGCTGTACGATCACATCGGTTCGTCTTCTTTCTGCTGGTACTGTAACTGAGATTTTACAACAAGGCAACGTATGTTTGGCAACTATGTGATCGACGAGTTCCTTCCTGGTGCGCACGGAATTTATCCTCAAAGTTCACTTGATTTTACCTGTCATTTCCATTAAATAATCTGATTTATTATCACGTTAGGTGTAACAAAAGTTTGTAAATTTACGGTTTTCAGCCCAGGAAAGTCGTTGCACGTGGAAATCGCAACTAATCTCGTCCTTTAAATAGCGGTTTACGAGTGCTAGACATTATCGAACTCGTAAGAGTAAGCTAAGACACGTACTTCTACGCCAGCTCTATGGTAATGCGCTGGCCTGAGAAATAGCATCTGTTATGGTTCGCACTTCCAGTCTCACTGACTGTAACGTTTTTATCCCTTCTGTGAAAGAGCTACAAGCAGTCAGATAAAACATCGATAAGGAAATCGCAAAAAAATACTTTCGGCTCATAGTGCAATGGTGAAAACTTACAATGCTGCACAACAGGTAACTCCTCTTCCCGCCGCTCACAAGCAAATTTTGGGTTTCTAGGAATACAAAACTTTACTTATGAAATGCGACATTTGCACTGCACGACGTTTTCAACAAAGAGATGGCGCAATACAGTAGCTCAAGTGGAAAGAAACACTTCCTTTTCAAATTTGTGCATCCTACACTGTTGGCTGTTCTGTGTAGGTGGCAGGTACGTGATTTTATTTCGGTGATTACAAAATAAAGTCGAATGTATGCACTGGGTAGTCGAGGCAGCTAGTTCATTGTGATTCGGTCAACCAAGTACATGAATTTACTGAACCTGCTGCAAATTACTACAGGAAGCCTGTGTGTCAATTCTCATCCGGAGAGGTGCAACGGCGTTACGATAGAAAAATGAGCCACATACTTATAATATGCTTGTATATCTATGGACTGGGTTCGATTCCAACTTCTGTCAATGATTTTAGATAGGGAGAGACAGATTCTATTCTCTTCTGGCTACACCAAGTGAAAAAGATATAATGACATTGTGGTCTGAAATTAACATGAAAAATGATATTCCTTTTCTACAAAGTAGACGTTAGGATGAATCACAATAAAGACTAGAGCGGCGACACGTAGAAACCTTTCTTATACTTGTTATTTATTTCTAGTGACGAAACAAACGCTATGTAGGCTCACAGGACATTTAGTCCATATTTTATCTGAGCTTCTGTATGTCGATAAAATCGGTTCTGAACTGGGAATGCAACATAGACCGTACTTAAGGCTGAATTTGATCCCTTCGTGAGAATACAGCACGGCTACAATTTGTTGTTTGTTCAGAACTGCAGATTCCTCAACATCTCCACATACTGCGCGTGAATGGGTTCGAATCCTGGCCCGGCACTATAGATTTCATTATGTATTATCAAGCTCTAGCATGAGAACACCTATCTGCTGGTGGATAATTATTTTAATGTTTAATGTATTTTCATTCGTTGTCAACACTAACGATATGTGACGTTTTGACACCCAGTGAGACACAGGACTATTTGCGAGATCACTGTAAGTTCAAGATGTTAGTCCGAGCTGGACAAAAATTCGGAAGCTGACGTATCTTTGTGTGTAGTCAAAAGCGATATGATGTGTGGAGCTGTATTCCCAGTGAGCACTGAACTCTTCGTCATATTATTTCTAGTTCAAACACGCTCACATGTCGCTGCTGGTGCAACAAACCCATATTTAACGTTCGTTTTCTGCAGAATATAACAGCGATAGATGCCGGGTTGGAGTCTTTCGAAGGAAAAAAAATTATGTTTCGTCTCGTCATTTCAGTTAAAACATCTAGCTACTGCCGAGAAAATCCGAAATGTCACAGTTGATTGTGCGTCGATATCTATCCGATTAAGTTCAGAGTTCGAATCCCTGCCCAGTACAAAGCCTTACCTCACGGCAATTCAAGTAAATTACTTGTTAAGAACCAAGATTCAACATCTCTCGTCGTTCGTTAACAGGAGCAATAGGTGCTTGGTAGGAATTCGCGTCCGGCAAAAATGCTTGCGCTATGTAATTTAAAGTTGGTATTTGCAAACTGGCTCTCTCTAAAATCGAGGTATATCACTCTCTGTATGCCTAATCAGGAGTGACTGTTAGTTTCCGTCAGGCACGAAATCTTTGCTTAGTCTGCATGACCTGGGTTTGAATCCATATGCAAAACGAGACGGTTCGTCGTGTCATTTGAAGTTCATACATATTCTCAACTGGTTGCCCGTGAATAACTTCAATTTTTAAACTCATTTTGTGTTCAATGATAAGTACGGTATGTTACTTTGAAGAGGAAATCATGAATACGACGAATTTACTACGTGTATTACCTATCTGACGTAATAATGAGAGTGGTAAAATGTCAGGTATGTCATTTATTGTAATAAATGTGAGCTACAAGCCTTAAGGGCAGTCTTATCTGTGAGACGGTGTTCCGTGATATTTGTAGTATCGTGGTATTACTTTGCATCTTGAGTTATTGCGATACAGAACAGTTTTTTCTCGTGGTGACTTGTTGGAACCACTTTCAATAGTCAAACGACTGTACCAAGGAGCGATAAGGAGACCTGCTAGACAGTTGCGCTATGTGGGTTGCATGTGAATCAGGTGAAATTCAATTCAGGTCGTTCGGATACTATTGGGCATGAATGAACATCACGTGTATCGATTTCCATCGCGCTGGGGTAAGTCCTCATGGATACGTTTATTCTCCTTAGAGTGTAAATATATTTGGAGCATGTCATTCAAAAACGTTTGAAACGACATAGACGGGAGCGGGTTGTTGTTAGGAGAGCAGAATGTATTAGACTCGCGGATCATGTGGTGTTATTGGCAGAGAGCGAAAGAAGTATGACTGAAATGTTAAAAGAATTGAACAAGAGGCGTGAGTAAATTGGAATGAGAAATAATAAGAAAATCGCAAAATGTCCGGTGATAGGTGCAAGAAAAGCAAGAACAACTATAACGTTAGGCAGGAAGATACACAACAATTTAGTGTTTTTAGATAACTGCGACGTGCTATTATGGACGACATTGGAAGTAATAAGGAGGTGAAAATACGTATAGCAATTGCCAACGAGACGTTTCATAACAGGAGGCTTTTATGTGGGTGCATTGATAGGGGATAAAATAGGCAGGCACAGTGAGAAATGAGGTGGTGTTGAGTGGGAGAACAGAGAGAAATTTTAAAGGTAGCAAGATGAGCAAACACAATTGGCATGGACACTGAATGAGAAGAGATTGTTTATTGATGGTATGAAGGAAATGGTGAATGCAAGAAGAAGAAGAAGAAGAAGAAGAAGAAGAAGAAGAAGAAGAAGAAGAAGACGCAGAACATACCAGGTGGTGGACAGCGTAAGAACAGAAAATAGTTGTGAGAAAACAAGAGGGTAACAAATGATGGGACTGCATGGAGAGCTACATGTGAAGACCTGCCCTAGGGCAGAACACTCATGGTGGTGGTGTTGATGAAGAGGAGACTTATGTAGGACATTTTGCAAAACGCCCATTTTCTTGTAATCCAAATTTAAACAAAACATAGGCAGCTTATAATTTGTAGTCTATAAACGACCGTGAATTGCGTGACAGATGGAACTTGCCAGTATACCAGTTATTAGGACTTATTCCCACTCCACTGACGTATGGAGCGTGCGAACTGTGGCTGCTTAAAAGCCTCTGTGCGTGCTGTGCTTAGTCTCTTCCGGTCTTCACGCTTCCTACAGTTACAATACGTAGGTGGTTTCAGTATATTCCATTCCTACTTTCATCATGTAACGTCAGTTCTAGAAACTTTCTAATTAGGTCTCCTCGCGATACTTTGCTCTTCCACGGGATAGTCTGTGTCTACCATGAACTGTCCGTTAGTCAGTAAGTAGAATAACTGGTTTTCCGACACATGTCGCCATGTAACTGTCGCTCTGTCTCCACGTCAGAGAGACGGAAATTCTGTGTGCCACATTTGAAGATGAGTCTGTAAAGGTTACAAAACTAGTTAATGGAATTACAAATAGTTCAAAAAGTGAGTTTTTGCGGTTTTCCGTATTTACATTCAATGCACTAGTCACAGGCTCTAGGCGATCCTTAGGGGATATGCTTAGTCGGTTGAGAGCGTGATGTGTCCCTCCGAGATTAATTTCACCTGGGCTTTAAGCGACTCACCGGTCAGCATTTACAGAGCTGCCAACTACATCTCACACCGGGAATATTATCAGGATTGGTTTGCATCGCAGCCTACGGAAGAGAACGAAAATCGAACGAGCATTCGCAGTCATTCCCTCCATTGACTACCATTCGCCTATATTCAACAGTTAAGGATTCCTCCGGAAATATTCCAAGTAGACTTTCTCTGGATATTTTACGTTTCTTTCCAACCGCCTGCCTGATCAATTTGATCAGAAACTGTGTGACATTCTCCAACGCGTCAAAAAACCTGTGACCATTCGTGCCGCCCTTCTCTGTATACATTCAGTATCGCCTGGCAGTTGTATCTGATTAGGATCCAAGAATCTCGAGCAATATTGGGGGATGGGTCACAAGCGTGATTTGTAAGCAATTTCTTTTGTACACTGATTGTATTTTCCTAGAATTCTACCAACGAATTGCAGCCAGCCACCGTATTTCCCTAAGACTGCGACTATGTGACGGTTCCATTTCAAATCTCTAGAAATTTTTACACCCAGGTATTCATGTGGGTTGAGCGATAGCGAATTTGACTCGCTGCACTATACTCGTAGGATAAGGTTATATCGTTTTGTGAACCGAACAATTTTACATTTCGGGAACATTTAAACTAAGTTGTCATGCTTTGCACTACACTGAAATCTTATGAGGGCGTGACTTCTTTCAAACAGAACTTTATTACAGGCAACAGCATCATTTGCGAAAACACTGAAGTTCCAAATAGACCGCGTAAGCACCCCCCCTTCTCCCCTCCAAATTGCTGTCTGAAAACTGGAAGTCCCATATGTAAACCACCTTCAGAAGTTCGTTCACTTTCCGTATCAGTTAATGTGTTAAAAACTTGACCTGAAGAAACATGACCCTTTGCAGTTGAAGACGCTCTGTTGTAAGAGAAGCTAGTTTTTTGACAAGTCTCAATATTTATGTACTGAACTAGGTGTTGTACAATTCTATAATTTTCAGGTACATTCGGCGACGTATGTGGATACTGTCTGACAAATGTGTTGCGAATAAAGTGAGTAGTAAAGAAGTAATAAAGTGAAACATCAAGCCTGATGCTGACACCTTACTACACGAACAGCGAAAACGTAGAAGTGATAAAAGTCTTTTTCCTTTCATCATTATGTCAGGGATGTCAGAGGGGAAAAAAAGTTTCGCCAAGTTTCGAAATTATGTGTGAAGTTTGTTGGAAGTCGCCACGTGCTGCCTTTCACAAATGCTCGGTGAATATATTCTCGATAATTTGCGCGCCATGAAATTGTGCTGCCTTAGACGAGTACGCAGTTTTTAACTTTCAACGCCCGACTTATTGCGTAAACCTATGCCTTTAAATGAAGGACGGAAGGAGGATTGCATTTAATGTGCCATCGATGTTGAGGTTGGTTTGTGGGGGGTTAAAGGGACCAGACTACTTAGGTCATCGGTCCCTTGTTCCACGACCATAATAATACACGAAGAAAAGTCCAACAAGCAATAAACACATAACGGAGACGACAAGGGACGACACAGTACAAGAAAGACATAGACGAAGACCAGAGAAAAGAGATTAAAAGACACACAGAGTGCGACGGTCATTGGCCGACCATGAAAATAAAACTGGAAAGGCCAACAACCAAGGGACACATTAAAACACCACAAACTAAAACCCCAGGCCAAAAGCCACAGTCGACACTAAAAAAAAAATGAAAAGGGACTCTCATATTGAATGATAAAAACCCCCTGCTCGAATAAAACGGAGAACTAAGTCAGCCATAGTAGAGTCATCGGTTAAAAGAGCAGGGAGTGTATCAGGCAGCGCGAACGTCTGCCTGAGGGCAGTTAAAAGTGGGCAGTCTAGTAAGACGTGTACCACGGTCAGGGCCAATCCGCAGCGACAGAGAGGCGGGTCGTCACGGCACAAGAGATACGCGTGCGTGAGCCGGGTATGTCCTATGCGGAGCCGGCAGAGGACGACAGCGTCCTTGCGAGACCCCCGCATGGAGGAGCGCCACACACTGGTTGTCTCCTTGACTGCCCGAAGTTTGTTGGGAGAGGGCAGGGTGCGCCACTCATCACGCCAAGCAGCAAGGACCTTCTGCCGCAATACGGATCGGACGTCACTCTCTAAAAGACCGATCTCCATGGCCGGGGAATTGACCGCCTGTTTCGCCAGTTCGTCAACCCGCTCGTTACCCGGGATGCCGACGTGACCCGGGGACCAAACAAAGGTGACAGAGCGGCCGCAACGGACGAGAGTATGGAGGGACTCCTGGATGGCCATCACCAGACGGGAACGAGGGAAACACTGGTCAAGAGCTCGTAAACCGCTCAGGGAGTCACTACAGATGACAAAGGACTCACCTGAGCGGGAGCGGAGAAACTCTAGGGCACGATAGATGGCAACCAACTCGGCAGTGTATACACTGGAGCCAGCTGCCAATGACCGTTGCTCACAATAATCCCGTAGAGTGAGAGCGTAACCAGTGTGACCAGAGACCACCGAACCGTCGGTGTAGGCCACCACCGCGTTCGGAAACTCGGCCAGGATGGAAAGAAAGCGGCGGCGGAGGGCCTCCGGAGGCACTGAGACCTTCGGACCCTGTGCCAAGTCGAGCCGAAGGCACGGTCGGGGCACACTCCACGGGGGCAGACGGAGATTGGCCCGGAAAACAGGCGGCAGAGGAAAAAAGTCAAGGCCACGGAGAAGGTCCCGGAGGCGAACCGCAATGGGACACCCTGACCGGGGCCGCCTGTCTGGAACATGGACGATCGAGCGCGGGAACAGGAGACGGTAGTTTGGATGCCCTGGCATGCTATAAACGTGCGCGGCATAGGCGGCCAGAAGGCGGTCACGCCGGAACCGCAATGGAGGGACACCAGCCTCCACAAGTATGCTGTCGACGGGGCTTGTCCGGAACGCCCCATGGCGAGGCGGATCCTGCAGTGGTGTATGGGATCCAGCAATCGCAATGCTGAAGGCGAGGCAGAACCGTACGCCACACACCCATAATCAAGGCGGGACTGGATCAGCGCTTGATATAGGTGGAGGAGGGTGGACCGGTCGGCACCCCACCTGGTGTGGCTTAAGCAACGGAGAGCGTTTAAGTGCCGCCAGCATGTTTGCTTCAGCTGCCTAATATGGGGCAGCCAAGTCAACCGGGTATCGAACACCAGTCCCAAGAACCGATGCGTCGCGACCACAGCAAGAGGTTCACCATCAAGGTAAAGGCGCGGCTCAGGGTGAACCGTGCGACGCCGGCAGAAATGCATAACGCAGGTCTTCGCGGCCGAAAACTGGAAGCCGTGCGCTACAGCCCATGACTGCGCCTTGCGGATGGCACCTTGCAGCTGCCGTTCAGCAGCGGCGATGCCACTGGAGCTGTAATATAGGCAGAAGTCGTCCGCATATAAAGAAGCCTCGACGGACGACCCCACCGCCTCAAGGAGCCCATTGATGGCAATTAAAAACAGGGACACACTGAGGACAGACCCCTGTGGGACCCCGTTCTCCTGGACCCGGGAGGAACTATGCGACGCAGCTACTTGCACGCGGAAGGAACGATACGAAAGAAAATTCTGAATAAAAATCGGGAGCGGGCCCCTAAGGCCCCACCCATGAAGTGTGGCCAGGATGTGATGGCGCCAAGTCGTATCGTATGCCTTCCGCATGTCGAAGAAGACGGCAACCAGATGTTGGCGGCGTGCAAAGGCTGTACGGATGGCAGACTCCAGGGAGACCAGATTATCGACGGCAGAGCGGCCTTTACGGAACCCACCCTGAGACGGAGCCAGAAGGCCCCGAGACTCGAGGAGCCAACTCAACCTCCGGCTCACCATACGTTCCAGCAACTTGCAAGGAACGTTGGTGAGGCTTATGGGGCGATAGCTGTCCACCTCCAGCGGGTTCTTGCCAGGTTTCAATACGGGGAGGACTATGCTTTCCCGCCATTGAGACGGGAAAACACCCTCGACCCAGACGCGATTGAAAAGATCTAGGAGGCGTCGCTGGCAAGGCACTGAGAGGTGTTTCAGCATCTGGCTGTGAATGCGGTCTGGTCCAGGAGCCGTATCAGGGCAAGCAGAAAGTGCGCTCTGGAATTCCCATTCGCTGAAAGGAGCATTGTACGACTCCGCGTGGCGCGTGTGAAAGGAAAGCCTCCGACTTTCCAACCGCTCTTTCCGGGAGCGGAAGGCCAACGGGTAGTTCGTTGACGCGGAACACTGAGCAAAATGCTCTGCTAACCGGTCCGCAATCGTGTCGGAGTCGGTGCACACTGCTCCATTCAGCGAAAGCCCAGGGACAGAGACAGGTGGCCGATAGCCTTGGAGTCGCCGAATCTGGGCCCAAACCTGCGATGCAGAGGTACGGACGCCAATGGTGGAAACATAACGTTCCCAACACTCCTGCTTCCGTTGGCGAATAAGGCGTCGGGCTCGGGCGCGGAACTGTTTAAAAGCAATGAGGGTCTCCAACGACGGGTGCCGCTTATGGCGCTGAAGAGCCCGCCGGCGATCTCGAATCGCCTCTGCGATCTCGGGCGACCACCACGGCACAGTCCTCCGCCGAGGTGACCCGGATGTACAGGGAATCGCAGATGCCGCCGCAGAAACGATGCTGGTGGTGACCGACTGAACCACCGCATCAATCGGATCAGTGGAAGGAGGTGCGATCACTGCGACAGATGTAAATAAGTCCCAATCAGCCTTATTCAGAGCCCATCTGGAGGGGCGTTCAGAAGAGTGACGCTGTGGCAGTGACAGAAAGATGGGGAAATGGTCACTACCACATAAGTCGTCATGGACCCTCCAGTGGATGGGTGGTGAAAGTCCGGGGCTGCAAATAGAAAGGTCAATGGCCGAAAACGAGCCATGGACCGCACTAAAGTGGGTCGCCTCTCCCGTGTTTAAAAGGCAGAGGTCAAGCTGTGACAGAAGAGTCTCGACATCTCTGCCCCGGCCAGTAATCGCGGCGCTACCCCACAAGGGGTTATGGGCGTTAAAGTCGCCCAGCAACACAAAGGGAGGCGGCAGTTGTCCTATCAATGCAGCCAACACATGACGAGAGACATCACCATCCGGCGGAAGGTACAAACTGCAGACAGTAATAGGCTGAGGCGTCCACATCCTTACAGCGACAGCCTCTAAGGGTGTATGAAGAGGCACACACTCGCTGTAGATAGAGTTAAGGACGTAGACGCAGACTCCACCAGACACCCTCTCATAAGCTGCCCGGTTCTTATAATAACCCCGATACCCTCGTAGGGCAGGGGTCCGCATTGCCGGAAACCACGTTTCCTGGAGGGCAATGCAGAAGAAAGGGTGACTGCTGACGAGTTGGCGGAGCTCAGCAAGGTGGTGGAAAAAACCGCTGCAGTTCCACTGGAGAATCACTTTGTCCATGGGCGAAATAGGCGTGAAGGGACCGAGGAGGCAGATCACGTCACTGGGTCACCTGCTGTCACCGATCGAGGACCAGTACAATCGGCGTCCTTGGCGTCTGAGGGTATGGCGAGATCCAGGTCCTCAGCGGACGCCAGGATCTCCACCTCATCCCCAGACGCAGAGTCTGTATGGAGCAGTGGGGTGGATGCCACCGCGCGTTCCTTGGCCTTAGAGGCCTTCTTCTTCTTCGTCTTCTCTCTCTGCTCCTTGGGCTTTACTAGCTGGGAGGGCTCCACCGAGTCAGTCTCCGGGACGGAGGAGGAGCGGGAAGCCCTGCGACCAGCCGCTGGCCTGCTTTTCAGCCATTGGCTGACGTCACCCTTCCCAGAGGTGGAAACCTGGGAAGGGAGGGACCCGAGGGATCCCTTGCGAGAGAGAGTCGCCGAAGAAGTCGGACGCTTCTCCGGCTTAGAGTTGGGGACTTGTGTCCCCGATGGTTGGGGGGTCGTTGCTCCTGAGGTAGATGGTGCAGGAGCAACAGATGGGGAAGTGCCCCCCACCATCAAGGGGGCAGGTGTAGTATTCCGGCTCAGAGTGTTCAGTGGAATCGGTGCAGCAGATGACAAAACTACTGTTTTGGCAGCGGTGGCATAGGAGCTGGTCAGAGCCACAGGATGTAGCCTCTCGTATTTCCGCTTAGCCTCAGTATAGGTCATGCGGTCCAGGGCCTTATATTCCATGATCCTTCGTTCTTTCAGTAGGACCTTGCAGTCTGGCGAGCAAGGGGAATGGTGTTCGCTGCAGTTCACACATATGGGAGGCGGCGCACATGCAGTATTAGGATGTGAAGGGCGTCCACAATCTCTGCATGTCATGCTGGAAGTACACCGAGATGACATGTGGCCGAACTTCCAGCATTTGAAACACCTCATCGGGGGAGGGATATAGGGCTTCACATCACATCGGTAGACCATCACCTTGACCTTTTCGGCTTAGGACGTCACCCTCGAAGGCCAAGATGAAGGCACCGGTGGCTACCTGATTATCCCTCGGACCCCGATGGACGCGCCGGACGAAGTGAACACCCCGCCGTTCTAAATTGGCGCGTAGCTCGTCGTCTGACTGCAAGAGTAGGTCCCTATGGAATATAATGCCCTGGACCATGTTGAGACTCTTATGGGGTGTGATCGTGACGGAAACATCCCCCAACTTGTCACAAGCGAGTAACCGCCGTGACTGTGCAGAGGATGCCGTTTTGATCAATACTGCCCCAGAGCGCATTTTGGACAAGCCCTCCACCTCCACAAACTTGTCCTCCAAGTGCTCGACAAAAAACTGAGGCTTGGTCGCCATAAACGATTCCCCATCGACTCGTGTACAGACTAAATAGCGAGGTGAATAAGGTTCGCTGCCAACCGTAGCCTTTCGTTCCTCCCATGGTGTGGCCAGGGAGGGGAACGATTGTGGATCATATGCCTGAGCGTTGTATTGAGGCCGAGAACGCTTAGAGACTGCTGGCGGCTGGCCGCCAGCAAGAGATGATGTACCACGCTTCATCGCGGGTCATCCGCCCTGATGCCACCTACTCCGACCAAGGGCCCTCCCCACGGGCGCCACCCAGCCTCAGCAACGACCACCTGGCGGGATGGCCATTGCCGGGAGTCCCGATGCCCCAAGGAGACAGGCATCTACTCCTTGGCATACGCGGGGAGTTAACGGCGCAGGCATCAGTAGAGCGATCCCTGTGTTGTCAGGGGGCTACAACCGACAGGGTACATGGCGGCCCCACCACAACGGACTGGCTACCATGCTGGATTTCAGGCGAAATGTAGCCCATGATCGTCATTGGCGCATAAAGCGACACAGCAGAGCAGACTGCAAAAACCGCACCCAAGAACAAAGCCACGCCCTAGAGATGGTGAGTGGGCGGGACAGCTATGCGACGACGACCAACCAAGCTAGAGATGGTAATGAGCGATGGACACATTGCACCTTGTAAGGCGCCCTTCCCCAATCAGCTCGCTCTTCGGAAGAATTTAGAAGATGGAGGTCAAACCCGGTAGGGGACCATCACATAAGGCCGAAACGTTTGAGACTCCTTTTAGTCGCCTCTTACGACAGGCAGGAATACCGTGGGCCTATTCTTACCCCCGAACCCACAGGGGGCCATCGATGTTGAGGTCATTAGAAACGGAGCAGGAGTTGGCACTGCGTCAGGGAAGGGTAAAAGAAGTACGCCGTTCCCTTTAAAAGGAACCATCCCAGCATTTGCTTGGAGCGATTCAGGAAAGTTACGGAAAACGTATCAGGATGGCCGGATGCGGATTTAAACGTCATCCTCCCGAATGCGAGTCTAGTGTACTAGTTGACAGCTCGTCGTGTAGAAGCTAGCGTTGCTGGTGGTGGGATTCCGGGTTCGATTCACGGCTGGGTTGCTTTCTCCGCCCGGGAAGTAGGTGTCTGTGGTGTCATCATTTCATCATCATCCGTGAAGGTGGCGAAACTGGACTGTGTAAAGGTTGGGGCTTTGTACAGGCGCTGATAACCGTGCAGTTAAGCGCCCCAAAAACCAAACATCATCATCATCATCATCATCATACCATGGAATAACCACTGCGGCAGCTCGTTCGGAATACATTTAAATGAGCAGATTAAGTCAGCATTTTTAGTATATACATTGACTTCGTTCTTCATAAATGAAAGCAGGAACTACGACAAGACAAAGGAATTGGGATAACGAATGAGAAATACCTGATTGTGCTTCTGTTTGTAGATGACATGATTCAAGTTCACGAAATGACCTCCAAAGATCTATGTACCACCTGAACGAAATATGCAATGAATACAACTTTAAAATTTCTAGTAATAAAACGAAAATAAGTGCACTCCGAGGAAAATACTCAGTCAGTTTAAAACTAGTTTTGGATAATCCTGCTTTAGAACTGGTCTCTTAATCTTTCATTTAGGCTACGCTGTAAGATCTGATTTTTACTCTGATACTTAAAATAAATTACACAAATTCTAAGCTGTCTGTGACACTATTATCTGAATATTGGGCAATAAAGTACAAAAAGATTGTCCCGAAATTCTATAACGTGGTCGCGGTTCCTGTATTATGCTATGAAAGCGAAAACATGGTTAAAAAAAAAAAGCAAAAAAAATCACACGGCAGAGATGAGGTTCCTACGAAATTCGAAGAGCTGCACAACAAGAAATGATTAGGAATGAAGTTACTAGAGAAAAATTAAGTATTTTCAAAAGAAACTAAAAAATTCAAAAATATCGTGAAGACTGGTGAGAATGCTACGTCCCAGACTTCCCCAAAATATTCTGAACTACAAGCGGAATGGAAGACGTGATATTCAAAGGCCTCGGACGTGGGAGCAATTTCGTTTGAGAGACTATCCCGCGCGGCGACTACTGAAGTACTTATACATTATAGAATTCTTAAGTTATACAACCAAAATAAGTAAGTTTTAATGTAGTTTACGTTCACTGATGCAAAAAAAAAATTTCTTGCTTTTTAAAGTGGGCTATGTTCTTTCTAAGGGTTCAAACTGTCTCCATGACAAATTTGAACAATATCTGTTAAGCTGTTTGGACTCTAAAACGAAACAGACTGTGTTACAAAGTAGAAAAGCAACTGAGAGAAAGAAGCGGCGTCGGTTTCTGCAGGAGGCGGCCATCATTTTGTAGGACAATGTTCGGGCACGCTCGGTTCAAGTCGTGACTGATTTGATCGGTATATAGGGATGGGGAGCGCCGCATCACGCACCACACTCATCTACATCTATATTTATACTCCGCAAGCCACCCAAAGTTGTGTGGCGGAAGGCACTTTACGTGCCACTGTCATTACCTCCCTTTCCTGTTCCAGTCGCGTATGGTTCGCGGGAGGAAAGACTGTCTGAAAGCCTCCGTGCGCTCTCTAATCTCTCTAATTTTACATTCGTGAACTCCTCGGGAGGTATAAGTAGGGGGAAGCAATATATTCGATACCTCATCCAGAAACGCACCCTCTCGAAATCTGGCGAGCAAGCTACACCGCGATGAAGAGCGGCTCTCTTGCAGAGTCTGGCACTTGAGTTTGTCAAACATCTCCGTAACGCTATCACGGTTACCAAATAACCCTGTGACGAAACGCGCCGCTCTTCTTTGAATCTTCTCTATCTCCTCCGCAAACCCGATCTGGTACGGATCCCACACTGATGAGCAATACTCAAGTATAGGTCGAACGAGTGTTTTTTAAGCCACCTCCTTTGTTGATGAACTACAGTTTCTAAGGACTCTCCCAATGGATCTCAACGTGGTACGCGCCTTACCAACAGTTAATTTTATATGATCATTCCACATCAAATCGTTCCGCACGCATACTCCGAGATATTTTACAGAAGTAACTGCTACCAGTGTTTGATCCGCTATCATATAATCATACAATAAAGGATCCTTCTTTCTATGTATTCGCAATACATTACATTTGTGTATGTTAAGGGTCAGTTTCCACTCCCTGCACCAATGGCCTATCCGCTGCAGATCTTCCGGCATTTCGCTACAATTTTCTAATGCTGCAACTTCTGTGTATGCTACAGAATCATCCGCGAAAAACCGCATGGAACTTCCGACACTATCTACTACCTCATTTATATATATTGTGAAAAGTAATGGTCCCATAACACTCCCCTGTGGCACGCCAGAGATTATTTTAACGTCTGTAGACGTCTCTCCAGTGATAACAACATGCTGTGTTCTGTTTGTTAAAACTTTTCAATCCAACCAGAGAGCTGATCTGATATTCCGTGGGCTCTTACTTTATTTATCAGGCGACAGTGCGGAACTGTATCGAACGCCTTCCGGAAGTCGAGAAAAATAGCATCTACCTGGGAGCCTGTATCTAATATTTTCTGGGTCTCATGAACAAATAAAGTGAGTTGGGTCTCACACGATGGATGTTTCCGGAATCCATGTTGATTCCTACAGAGTAGATTCTGGGTTTCCAAAAACTACATGATACTCGAGCAAAAAACATGTTCTAAAATTCTACAACAGATCGACGTCAGAGATATAGGTCTATAGTTTTGCGCATCTGCTCTACGACCCTTCTTGAAGACTCGGACTACCTGTGCTCTTTTCCAATCATTTGGAGCCTTCCGTTCCCCTAGAGACTTGCGGTACACGGCTGTTAAAAGGGAGGGCAAGTTCTTTCGCGTACTGTGTAGAATCGAATTGGTACCCCGTCAGGTTCAGTGGACTTTCCTCTGTTGAGTGATTCCAGTTGCTTTTCTACTCCTTGGACACTTATTTCGATGTCAGCCATTTTCTCGTTTGTGCTAGGATTTAGAGAAGGAACTGCAGTGCGGTCTTCCTCTATGAAACATCTTTGGAAAAATGTGTTTAGTATTTCAGCTTTACGCCTGTCATCCTCTGTTTCAATGCCATCATCACCCCGGAGTGTCTGGACATGCTGTTTCCAACCACTAACTGATTTAACGTGAGACCAGAACTTTCTAGGATATTCTGTCAAGTCGGTACATAGAATTTTACTTTCGAATTCACTGAACGCTTCACGCATAGCCCTCCTTACGCTAAGTTTGACATCGTTTAGCTTCTGTTTGTCTGAGAGGTTTTGGCTGCGTTTATACTTGGAGTGAAGCTGTCTTTGCTTTCGCAGTAGTTTCCTAACTTTGTTGTTGAACCACGGTGGGTTTATCCCGTCCCTCACAGTTTTACTCTACACGTACCTGTATAAAACGCATTTTACGATTGCCTTGAACTTTTTCCATAAATACTGAACATTGTCAGTGTCAGAACAGAAATTTTCGTTTTGATCTGTTAGGTAGACTGAAATCTGCCTTCTATTACCCTTGCTAAACACGTAAGCCTTCCTCCCTCTTTTTATATTCCTATTAACTTCCATATTCAGGGATGTTGCAACAGCCTTATGATCACTAATCCCTGTTCTGCACATACAGAGTCGAAAAGTTCGGGTCTGTTTGTTATCAGTAGGTCCAAGATGTTATCTCCACGAGTCGGTTCTCTGTTTAATTGCCTGAGGTAATTTTCGGATAGCGCACTCAGTATATTGTCACTCGACGCTCTGTCCCTACGACCCATCCTAAACATCTGAGTGTCCCAGTCTATATCTGGTAAATTGAAATCTCTACCTAAGACTATAACATGCTGAGAAAATTGATTTGAAATGTATTCCAAATTTTCTCTCAGTTGTTCTGCCACTAATGCAGCTGGGTCGGGAGGTCAGTAAAAGGAGCCAATTATTAACCTACCTCGGCTGTTGCGTGTAACCTCCACCCATAATAATTCACAGGAACTATCCACTTCTACTTAACTACAGGATAAACTTCTACTAACAGCGACTAACTCTCCACCACCGGTTGCATGCAATCTATCATTTCTATCTGTCTGTACCTTTGTAAAAATTTCGGCAGAATTTCTCTCTGGTTTCAGCCAGCTTTCTGTACCTATAACGATTTCAGCTTCGGTACTTTCTATCAGCGCTTGAAGTTCCGGTACTTTACCAACGCAGCTTCGACAGTTTACCATTACAATACCGATTGCTGCTTGGTCCCCGCATGTCCTGCTTTGCCCCGAACTCGTTGAAGCTGCCGCCCTTTCTGTACTTGCCCAATGCCATCTAACCTAAAAAACCGCCCAGCTCACGCCACACAACCCCTGCTACCCGTGTAGCCGCTTGTTGCGTGTAGTGGACTCCTGACCTATCCAGCGGAACCCGAAACCCCACCACCCAATGGCTCAAGTCGAGGAATCTGCAGCCCACACGGTCGCAGAACAATCTCAGCCTCTGATTCAGACCCTTTACTCAGCTCTTTACCAAATGCCCGCAGTCAGTCCTGTCGACGATGCTACAGATGGTGAGCGGTGAGCTCTGCTTTCATCCGGCTAGCGAGACTGGCAGTCTTCACCAAATCAGATAGCCAGGGAGGGTTTCCTCCGATCCATAGCGACACACATCATTGGTGCCGACATGAGCGACCACCTGCAAATGGGTGCAACCTGTACCCTTCATGGCATCCGGAAGGACCCTTTTTCACATCTGGAATAACTCACCCCGGTATGCACACGGATTGCACATTGGTTTTCTTCCCCTCTCTTCCCCTCTCTGCCCCATTACGCGCCTGACGTTGGAGCTCCCAACTACCAGTAAGACCACCCTCTGCGACTGCTTGGATCTTGCAGACTGAGGGGCAACACCTGGAACAGGACAAGCAGCCACGTCAGGCCGAAGATCAGTATCGGCCTGAGACAGACCCGGACTTGCGCCCTTCTGAGCTCAGCTTGATTCCTGACGTGAAGGTAGCGTTCTCGCTTTCCGCGTCTGGGTTCCCGGGTTCGATTCACGGCGGGGTCAGGGATTTTGTCTGCCTCGTGATGGCTGGGTGTTGTGTGATGTCCTTAGGTTAGTTAGGTTTACGTAGTTCTAAGTTCTAGGAGACTGATGACCATAGATGTTAAGACCCATAGTGCTCAGAGCCATTTGAACCATTTGTCGAACTTTGGGGTATTCGGTTCGGAGCTGTTATGGAGATACGTCAGACAATAGACCGCTCCATTCGAACTACCTAATCAACTGGCGTAGTTAGGGGTATCTTGCTCTTTCGACATCACTGGCGATGGCTTATATACATGAGCTGTTCAAAAAATATCCGACCTTTTTTAATTGTTGAAATCAACAATGGTATCAGGGCGCGCATGGGCTCATGTTTTCAGGCATATTTAGCACACATACCTGATTTTCTCCACTACTTCGGAACACTTGCAAGTCGTACACGTTGGATTTAGTATTCTGAGCAAAATGACGTCTTTACATCACATTTGGCTCCAAGCTTGGCGATTCTCAAGTTGAAACCATCGTGTGTTTGTGGACAAAGTAATGGGTACTGCAGGGCTAAAGGAGTGGTACAACCATTTCAAAGGTAGCCGCTAATCAATGAAGACAGAAGCCAGTTAAGGTACGCCCGCAATATCAACAAATCAGGTCGTTACTGATCCCGCAATATTGCTGGTGAAGCAGAATGGACTAATCACTATGAGAGAAGTTGCAGTCTAATCTAAAAGCCGTAAAGTCAACTAAATAACAAGGTATTACAATAACTAACGTCCGCCCCCGGTAGCTGAGTGGTCAGCACGACAGACTGTCAATCCTAAGATTCCTTCGATTCCCGGCTGGGTCGGAGATTTTCTCCGCCCAGGGACTGGGTGTTGTGTTGTACTAATCATCATTTCATCCCCATCGACGCGCAAGTCGCTGAAGTGGCGTCAAATCGAAAGACTTGCACCAGGCGAACGGTCTACCCGATGGGAGGCCCTCGTCACACGCCATTATTATTATACAATAACGAACAACTTAAATTGGAAAGAACACATAGAAAATGTTGCGGTTAAGGCTAACCAAAGACTGCGTTTTATTGGCACAACACTTAGAAAACGTAACAGACCTAGAAAGGACACTGCCTACACTACGCTTGTCCGTCCTCTTTTAGAATACTGCTGGGAAATGTGGGATCCTTACAAGATAGGACTGACGGAGTAGATCTAAAAAGTCCAATGAAAGGCAGCACGTCCTCCTATTATCGCGAAATATGAGAGAGTGTGTCACACAAATGATACAGGATTTTGGCTGGACATCATTAAAAGAAAAGCGTTTTTCTTTGCGACGGAATCTTCTCACGAAATTCCAATCACCAACTTTTTCCTCCGAATGCGAAAATATTTTGTTGACACCGACCTACGTAGGGAGAAACGACCACAACGATAAAATAAGGGAAGTCAGAGCTCGTATGGAAAGACACAGGTGATCATTCTTTCCGGGTGCTATGCGAGATTGGAATAATAGAGACTTGTGAAGGTGGTTCGATGAACAATCTGCCAGGCACTTAAATGTGATTTGCAGAGTATCCATGTAGATGCAAGTATAGGTGGTCACATTTTTATTATCCCCTGTATGTGCATATCGCTTCACACGGACTTTGTTACCTCTATGTCGATATCTGCATCATTTTCGAAATATGTGAGCTTACTTATATTATCTGTAATGTTAATATACAACATGAACAGTAAGGCTACCAACACACTCCCTCTGGCACAAGTGGTTACATTTACACGTATAGATGAACTCTTCATTCAGGATGAGATGATGTGTCCTCCCTACAAAAATATTTTATTGGCCGTACTCTATACGGTGCAGGCAAACGGTCAACTACAATTGCTGTTTACTGTGCGGTAACCTCTAGCGTATCAGAAGCAGTTTAGGAACATTTTTTCAAATGAGTATACGCACTCGTATTTCGGCAGGTGCACAGTTTTGCCATTTCAATTTTTGCACGTTCCCCAGATACCTTTTCGAAAATTTCGAGCAAAACAAATAGAAATCTTTATTACATCATGAAACAATGAAGAAGCAAATTCGGATTTGTTCGCAAGCCCGAAGCAAAATCTAGTACAAGAATCATTGATTTTAACAAAGTAGCTGTCGATAGGTTTTTTTCGTTGCTAACAAATGTAACTGACAATCACAAACTAATGACTTCTCAAATAACTAATTGTGATGGAACAGGCGTCTCGGTTAATGCTAAAAACCAATCGAACATCGCAGCTTGCAAAGGGAACCGTCCAGTGCGATCGTTAACCTCTGCAAAAAGGGGCGAAACTGCAACCAGCCTCATTAGTACTTCAGCAAGCGGAGCTGACATTCCTCCTACGATTATTTTTCCACGAAAGAAGAAGCAGAAAGAATTTGAGTTAGGACTGGCAGCAGGAGGTTGCGCTGAGGTCCACAGCACCGCATTGATGGCCACAGAGTCATTCTTTGTATGGTTTCCACAATTTGTGGTATTTTCTAAGGCATCAAAGCACGTCCCAGTTCTCCTTATATCAGATGGCCACTCAGCTCATACCACGAACAATGACGTTATGGACAACGCGAGGGAGAGTGGCGTTTCTTCACCACCACATTGCTCTCACAGACTTCAGCCGCTTGATGTTTGTTTTATAAATCCTCGTTATAGTGATCAGCTTCGAAAATGGCTGCGAAGCCACGCAGGGAAAGTCGTAACTGTCTTTCAAATTTCAACGCTTTTTGGTTCAGCTTTCGTCTAAAGCGCAAAAATGAAAACCGCTATTAAAGGTTTGAAGCTACTGCAATATGGCCCACGGACCCATCCATATTCACGACGCACACTTCCTCCCGGCACACACAACTGACAGCGGACGTGATAGGCCGTCAGATAAAGGGGTTATTATATCTGAACAATTGTAATTGCCTCCACCTAGCACACCAGCTGAAAAAGACGACTCAAACGGGCTGGATAATCAAGCGGACGAGGTTTCAGCTATTTGTTACAATGAACTGCCGCCTAAGAATAACAAAGTTATTGGGGCTAATTGTTCTAATCTTGGGTGCTCTTGGATGACAACTGACAACACAACCTCCTCATTTCATATTTCACCTGAGATTCTGATTTTCTTGTCAAAAGTTAACGAAAGCAAGAGAAGAGCGAGACTGAAAATGGGGAAGAACGTTGTTTTAACTGATTCGCCGTACAAAAAAAGAGTTAAAAGTCATTAATGGGAGAAACAGAAAAAAGAACTTTGACAAAGAAGAAAGAGCAAACAGAAAACTTTTTGCGAAAGAGAATAAAGTTAAGAACTCAAAAAAGAGAGAAAGAATCTGAAGGTAAATGGAAAAAAGGAGAGAGAATACAATACTAACGAGAGTGATTACGAGGAAAGTTCTGACTGTCAATGTGTATATTGTGGTGGGTTATATTCAAAATCAGTTGGAGGTTGGGTAGCTTGTTCCACGTGCAAAAAATGGACACACGATTCTTGTGCAGGAATAGATAGCGAAGATGATGAGTGTCTCCCCGTGTGTGAATTTTGTAAACAGCCTCAAGAAAAGGATACGATACATGAAAACTGTAGTTTGACATTAATACTCACTTTGAACTAAAAAAAATTCCGAGCAAGCCAATATTTTCTGCATTTCCGATAATTTTATACGTTTTTGTAATCACTTGTATTTACCACCCCATTCTACCGCGTGCAAATGATATAAATTTCTGTTTTTGAGTCAGAAAATATTGTTGTTTTATTTTATGGCAATGTTCTTGTATTTTTCTGATTAATACATCATAATGTGTTCATATAAAAATTTGTAGCTCTCTTATTTATCAATTTTGTACATTTAATCAAAGTTTTCAACTGTGTACCCCATTATACCTTGGATACCCCAACGTGTCGGATAAGAAAGATAAAAATACAATCACTACTCGTTTCTTCAACGACAATTTAAGCTGTGTTCAGTGGTTCCTCCCAGAGTTCATCACGATATATTCCGAAAAAAAATCATAGTTAACGAACATTATAAATTGTTCTAGAAACGAAGGCAATCACAGTTAACATTTAATAAGGCCACTGGTATCCTTCGAAATGCAACTAATCAACGTCATGCAGAACGTCATGGGTCACAGTGGATGGGTGGAATCGAAATATGACATTTACCCACGATCGCTTCTTTTTGTCAATTTGTGCCATTAATTTCTCTGCTCCCTAATCTGATTTCGTATCTCCCCTTCAGCTATTCGATCAAAGCTTTTTTAGCATTCTTCTACACCACCACATTTCGGAAGTTTCTAGTCGTCTCCTGTTTGGGGAACCAGGCATGTTAACTACTGATTCGCAATATATTTATTCCGAAAGGCAAAAGGAACCCCGAAAACAATGAAAATAATTTTGTTTATTGGTGATTGTACCAGTTTTATTTACACTTAGTGCGAATATGAAAGTATTTTAGTCCAAATCCTTATTTGAAGGTCCTAAATGTCGGTTTAAATGGCTGCTTGCTATGTAAGACATGCCCACTTGTTTCTCTGTGCCATCTCTTCTTTGAGACGATAAGCCTAGGGACATTTTACCCGTAGCTTTGAGCTTTCACCTATGAATACATTTTTTCTTGTCTCGTAGTCAGTTTACTATTAGCACATTAATATTGTTATTCCCTGTTGCATTTTGCCTACTCCTGCCTTGCCGCGTCTCAGGAGGCGTCTTGTCGGGTCTAGGGAGGGAATTCTCTAACCTAAAAAATACCCCATGTGCACTCCACACGTACTCCGCTACCCTCGTAGCCGCTTCCGGCGTGTAGTGCATGCCTGACCTATTCAGGGGGACCCTACATTTCTGCACCCTATTGCGGAGGTCGAGAAATTTGCACCCCAGCTCTCCGAAGAATCTTCTGAGCCTCTGGTTTAAGCCTTCCACTCGGCTCCAAACCAGAGGACCGCGATCGGTTCTGGGAACGATACTACAAATAGTTAGCTCTGATTCCACCCCGCGAGCGAGGTTTTCTGCCTTCATAAAATCCGCCAACCGCCTGTACGAAATGAGGATGACCTCTGAACCCAGACGGCAGGAGTCATTGGTGCTGACATCAGCAACAATTTGCAGTCGGGTGCACCCAGTACTCTCTATCGCCGCCAGTAGGGCCCCCTCCACATCTCGAATGAGACCCCCCGGCAAGCAGACAGAGTGAACACTGGCCTTCTTCCCCGACCTTTCCGCTATTTCCCTAAGGGGCTCCATCACCAGCCTAACGTTGGAGCTCCCAATAACTAATAAACTCCTCCCCCCGTGTGCCTGCTCGGACCTTGCTGAAGGAGCAGCCACATGTCCATTCACAGGCAGAGCGGGCGATGCCACACGGCCAGCCTCCACATTGGCCCAACTGTGCCCGGTACCCGCGAAGATGTCTCGACAGCAGGGACAGTGGGTGAAGCATCTAACACCTGAGGTGCACCATGCGACGCACCAGACTCCCCACTGCCGCTACACTCCGAGGCAGCAGCCTGAAGATGGCTGACCGCGGCCATCAACACGCTCAGCTGTTCGCGAAGAGTGGCCAGCGTCCGTACACAGCAGTCACACATCCTATCCATCCTAACGAATCAATTTACCGAAGAGACTTAATCAACTTTTAAGTATCCAGAATGAGATTTTCACTCTGCAGCGGAGTGTGCGCTGATATGAAACTTCCTGGCAGATTAAAACTGTGTGCCCGACCGAGACTCGAACTCGGGACCTTTGCCTTTCGCGGGCAAGTGCTCTACCAACTGAGCTACCGAAGCACGACTCACGTCCGGTACTCACAGCTTTACTTCTGCCAGTATCCGTCTCCTACCTTCCAAACTTTACAGAAGCTCTTCTGCGAAACGTGCAGAACTAGCACTCCTGAAAGAAAGGATACTGCGGAGACATGGCTTAGCCACAGCCTGGGGGATGTTTCCAGAATGAGATTTTCACTCTGCAGCGGAGTGTGCGCTGATATGAAACTTCCTGGCAGATTAAAACTGTGTGCCCGACCGAGACTCGAACTCGGGACCTTTGCCTTTCGCGGGCAAGTGGTCGGGCACACAGTTTTAATCTGCCAGGAAGTTTCATATCAGCGCACACTCCGCTGCAGAGTGAAAATCTCATTCTGGAAACATCCCCCAGGCTGTGGCTAAGCCATGTCTCCGCAGTATCCTTTCTTTCAGGAGTGCTAGTTCTGCACGTTTCACAGAAGAGCTTCTGTAAAGTTTGGAAGGTAGGAGACGGATACTGGCAGAAGTAAAGCTGTGAGTACCAGACGTGAGTCGTGCTTCGGTAGCTCAGTTGGTAGAGCACTTGCCCGCGAAAGGCAAAGGTCCCGAGTTCGAGTCTCGGTCGGGCACACAGTTTTAATCTGCCAGGAAGTTTCATATCAGCGCACACTCCGCTGCAGAGTGAAAATCTCATTCTGGAAACATCCCCCAGGCTGTGGCTAAGCCATGTCTCCGCAGTATCCTTTCTTTCAGGAGTGCTAGTTCTGCACGTTTCGCAGAAGAGCTTCTGTAAAGTTTGGAAGGTAGGAGACGGATACTGGCAGAAGTAAAGCTGTGAGTACCGGACGTGAGTCGTGCTTCGGTAGCTCAGTTGGTAGAGCACTTGCCCGCGAAAGGCAAAGGTCCCGAGTTCGAGTCTCGGTCGGGCACACAGTTTTAATCTGCCAGGAAGTTTCATATCAGCGCACACTCCGCTGCAGAGTGAAAATCTCATTCTGGAAACATCCCCCAGGCTGTGGCTAAGCCATGTCTCCGCAGTATCCTTTCTTTCAGGAGTGCTAGTTCTGCACGTTTCGCAGAAGAGCTTCTGTAAAGTTTGGAAGGTAGGAGACGGATACTGGCAGAAGTAAAGCTGTGAGTACCGGACGTGAGTCGTGCTTCGGTAGCTCAGTTGGTAGAGCACTTGCCCGCGAAAGGCAAAGGTCCCGAGTTCGAGTCTCGGTCGGGCACACAGTTTTAATCTGCCAGGAAGTTTCATATCAGCGCACACTCCGCTGCAGAGTGAAAATCTCATTCTGGAAACATCCCCCAGGCTGTGGCTAAGCCATGTCTCCGCAGTATCCTTTCTTTCAGGAGTGCTAGTTCTGCACGTTTCGCAGAAGAGCTTCTGTAAAGTTTGGAAGGTAGGAGACGGATACTGGCAGAGGTAAAGCTGTGAGTACCGGACGTGAGTCGTGCTTCGGTAGCTCAGTTGGTAGAGCACTTGCCCGCGAAAGGCAAAGGTCCCGAGTTCGAGTCTCGGTCGGGCACACAGTTTTAGTCTGCCAGGAAGTTTCATATCAGCGCACACTCCGCTGCAGAGTGAAAATCTCATTCTGGAAACATCCCCCAGGCTGTGGCTAAGCCATGTCTCCGCAGTATCCTTTCTTTCAGGAGTGCTAGTTCTGCACGTTTCGCAGAAGAGCTTCTGTAAAGTTTGGAAGGTAGGAGACGGATACTGGCAGAAGTAAAGCTGTGAGTACCGGACGTGAGTCGTGCTTCGGTAGCTCAGTTGGTAGAGCACTTGCCCGCGAAAGGCAAAGGTCCCGAGTTCGAGTCTCGGTCGGGCACACAGTTTTAATCTGCCAGGAAGTTTCATATCAGCGCACACTCCGCTGCAGAGTGAAAATCTCATTCTGGAAACATCCCCCAGGCTGTGGCTAAGCCATGTCTCCGCAGTATCCTTTCTTTCAGGAGTGCTAGTTCTGCACGTTTCGCAGAAGAGCTTCTGTAAAGTTTGGAAGGTAGGAGACGGATACTGGCAGAAGTAAAGCTGTGAGTACCGGACGTGAGTCGTGCTTCGGTAGCTCAGTTGGTAGAGCACTTGCCCGCGAAAGGCAAAGGTCCCGAGTTCGAGTCTCGGTCGGGCACACAGTTTTAATCTGCCAGGAAGTTTCATATCAGCGCACACTCCGCTGCAGAGTGAAAATCTCATTCTGGAAACATCCCCCAGGCTGTGGCTAAGCCATGTCTCCGCAGTATCCTTTCTTTCAGGAGTGCTAGTTCTGCACGTTTCGCAGAAGAGCTTCTGTAAAGTTTGGAAGGTAGGAGACGGATACTGGCAGAAGTAAAGCTGTGAGTACCGGACGTGAGTCGTGCTTCGGTAGCTCAGTTGGTAGAGCACTTGCCCGCGAAAGGCAAAGGTCCCGAGTTCGAGTCTCGGTCGGGCACACAGTTTTAATCTGCCAGGAAGTTTCATATCAGCGCACACTCCGCTGCAGAGTGAAAATCTCATTCTGGAAACATCCCCCAGGCTGTGGCTAAGCCATGTCTCCGCAGTATCCTTTCTTTCAGGAGTGCTAGTTCTGCACGTTTCGCAGAAGAGCTTCTGTAAAGTTTGGAAGGTAGGAGACGGATACTGGCAGAAGTAAAGCTGTGAGTACCGGACGTGAGTCGTGCTTCGGTAGCTCAGTTGGTAGAGCACTTGCCCGCGAAAGGCAAAGGTCCCGAGTTCGAGTCTCGGTCGGGCACACAGTTTTAATCTGCCAGGAAGTTTCATATCAGCGCACACTCCGCTGCAGAGTGAAAATCTCATTCTGGAAACATCCCCCAGGCTGTGGCTAAGCCATGTCTCCGCAGTATCCTTTCTTTCAGGAGTGCTAGTTCTGCACGTTTCGCAGAAGAGCTTCTGTAAAGTTTGGAAGGTAGGAGACGGATACTGGCAGAAGTAAAGCTGTGAGTACCGGACGTGAGTCGTGCTTCGGTAGCTCAGTTGGTAGAGCACTTGCCCGCGAAAGGCAAAGGTCCCGAGTTCGAGTCTCGGTCGGGCACACAGTTTTAATCTGCCAGGAAGTTTCAACTTTTAAGTAGACTGCTAATTCACTAAAGGTGGCTGATTACTGACTAAACTGTGATTGCTAACGACTTCTTGTAGAAAACAATGAAAATAGTACTACCTGTCTCTGGACTGTATTCAAAACAAACACTAGCATTACTGGCACTATGGCTGACTACAAGGACTCTCTCTGACTGTATTCAAAACAAACACGAAATCTATGTAACTCTATTACTAGCACTCGACAATTAAAGCTTCCTAAAAGCAAAAACACACGGAAGAAGAAGTGACAAGTAAGAAAAATACAGTTAATACTTAAATTAAGGTAGCTCGCTGAACAGCAGACGTGAAGCAGACGGCGGTTAGGGCGACACATGAGCTTACAACATAAAAGTAATAACAGATAAAAATACATGTTCATGAACCTGAGAGAAAATCAGTCCATAAGTTTAAGCAAACGCTATCAGCAGTACAATGAGAATCAGATTAATTTTTCAATTAACTCCTTGACAGGATAAAAGGAGTGACCCATGAGGAAACACTCCAGTTTCGATTTGAAAGCGCGTGGATTACTGCAAAGATTTTTGAATTCGAGTGGCAGCTTATTGAAAATGGATGCAGCAGTATACTGCACACATTTTTGCACAAGAATTAAGGAAGTCCGAACCAAATGGGAGTTTGACTTCTGCCGAGTATTAACCGAGTGAAAGCTGCTTATTGTTGGAAATAAACTAATATTGGTAACAAGAAACGACAATAAGGAATATACATATTGAGAGGCCAAGGTCAAAATACCCAGACTCCCTGAACACAGGTCGACAAGTGGTTCGTGAACTCACACCACTTTTTGCCCGAACCTCCAGTTTCTGAGCCAAAAATATCCTTCTAGAATGGGAAGAGTTACCCAAAAACATAATACCATATGACATAAGTGAATGGAAATAGGCAAAGTAGACTAATTTACTTGTCGAAGTATCACTCACTTTCGGTACCGTTCGAATAGTGAAAATGGCAGTATTAAGTCTTTGAGCAAGATCCTGAACGTGGGCTTTCCACAACACCTTACTATTTATTTGAACACCTAGGAATTTGAACCGTTTAGTATCACTAATCATATGCCCATGCTGTGAGATTAAAACGTCAGGTTTTGTTGAATTGTGTGTTAGAAACTGTAAAAACTGAATCTTACTGTGATTTAACGTTAGTTTATTTTCTATAAGCCATTGACTGAGGTCATGTACTGCACTACTTGAAACGGAGTCAATGTTGCACACAACATCCTTTACTACCAAGCTAGTGTCATCAGCAAACAGAAATATTTTTGAGTTACCCGTAATACTTGAGGGCATATCATTTATATAAATAAGGAACAGGAGCGGCCCCAACACTGATCCCTGAGGAACCCCCTCCCCCTTGACAGTACACCACTCAGATCCCCCATCACACTGTATTACTTTCCCCCATTCCTGTAGATCGTTCCCTAATGCTCTTCCTGAAACACTGTACAACTTCTGATTCTGTCAGTTCTTTCGGGTCCCATCTCCTTAAATTCCCACCTTTTTCCAGTTTCTTCAGTTTTTATCTACAGTTCATAATCAATATACTGTGATCAGAGACCACATTTGCCCGTGGAAATGTCATACAATTTAAAATCTGGTTCCTAAATCTCTGTCTTACCATTATATAATCTATATGAAATATTGCAGTATCTCCAGGTCTTTTATGATTTTTGAACCAAGTGTTAGCTATGATTAAGTTATGCTCTGGGAAAAAACCTACCAGGCGGCTTCCTCTTTCATTTTTTACCCCCATTCCATATTCACCTACTACGTTTCCTTTTCTTCCATTTCCTACTGTCGAATTCCAGTCACCCATTAATATTAAATTTTCATCTCCCATCACTATCTGAATGATTTCTTTTATCTCATCACACATTCCATCAGTTTCATAATCATCTGCGGACTACTTTTACGACTTTGGTAGGCGTGGGATTCGTGGCTATCTTGGCCACAACAATGCGTTCACTATGATGTTTGTAGTATCTTACCCACATTTCTATTTTTATTAATTGTTAGACCTACTCATGCATTAGCTTCATATTAGCCTTCCTAATACTTAAATCTATATTCGATGTTAACAATGACGCCGGTGGATGGACTATCACGAAATTACTGACCGTCGAGAAAGTCACAAATATAACCGACAAGCTAATGGGCCCTTCACAGGAAAAGGTTTTTTGCCGTTAAAGGGGAAAACTGAAACCCAGCAAATGAGTAAAAAAATGTATATTCACTGACAAAAAAAAATACTGTACGCACACAACTTACACAACAATAGTCTGGGATTACTCTATTACGTAACACAGTTTTTGTGATTGTATCTTGCAGCTTTAGTTATTTTTAATTAAAAGAGGCTTTAAAAGGACAGAAAGAA